>NW_024870892.1:1605000-2280000 GCF_019054845.1 Dipodomys spectabilis | reverse complement strand
TTTAGCTCTGATGTGTTTCACTCAGTCATTCTCTCCATTACTTATGTATTTATTTGTTTATGCAATCATTTATTTATTTTCCCATCTTGAATCCCAAAGAACTCAGGGTCAGCTGTTCTGTGGACAGGAAAGTCTTCGTGGCACGTGTAAGTCAGGTCATTACCAGAGCCTCCTCCACCCAGCATGCCTTGGGTCCTCAAGACAGTGGAAGATGGATGGAATGTCAGGCCACTGTAACTTGAACATTAATCCATGCTCCCACGGCAGTGGCGGTTCACTTTGTGTGATGGGCGGTGGGATGCAGATGTGTAACACAGGGCTGCATTTTTCATTTTTCATGTTACTTCCAAGCTCCCCCTGAAAGGATGAGAAAAAGCTTCCTAAAAAATCTACTGCAGCCTGCAACCCGCTCTACCCCACAGGCAGCTCCTGCTAGTTCAGCCAATGACATTTCCTTAGACTTCAGATATATTTAATGTTATGAAATATTCCAGAGACTCATGTTTCATCTACCTAGATGAAGAGACTTCTTCATGAATCAAATGTGCTTTAATAAGAACTTGAAAGGCCAATGGACTTATTTTTATCTTATCGCTTACTGTATAATCTATCACTTTGCTCTATTTTAATTGTACTTATATGAATTCTAATCTGAAGTTAAATGCCATGGTGATCACTGAATTATATACTGTAGACATTTTATTATGGCAATATTGAGTAAGTTTATTTTTTTTCTTTCTGTTCAAGTTCTATTTGTTCTTCGAAGACTGTTGTTATATTTAAATAACTAACAGCATTTACTTCGCAATTAAATATCAAAGACATGCCTGAAGCCAAAAATAATTTGCAAATTTTACAACAATAATAATGCAGTTCTAATGAAAGGCCAGTAGTACCAATTCAACATATGTCATAATAATAAGTAAAGATGTGAGTGTGTCCCTCTGTTTTGAAACTTGGAAAAAATATGAGGAAAATAATTAAAATAAATCCTGGCATAGTCATGCTATTTATTCAAAGCAGCAGTGAGTTTTGAAAACAGGCCTGTACACTGGAGGGGATGTGGAGGATTGTTTTAACTTTTAGCCCCCTTTTTAGACGTTAGTTCCTTTTGCTTTGACAAGGTAGAACTGTCACTCTGCACATAGGTTACTGAAGCCAGGTGAACCCAACATCATGGCAGGAAGGGTGGAGTCATGTGATTGGCCACTTCTAAGTGAGTTAACACCTACTAGGCTTGACTGAGGGCCATTGCTTTGGCACCTAAGAAAATAGAGTAAGTTAATTATAATACAGACAGTGAAGTTTATCTGTAGTGGATCTGCATAGCCATGCCTATAGTCTGTGACTATGATCTAATTTGGAAATGTGACCATGAAGATTTAATTATATTAAGAACTGAAAGCTGTGATCATCCTGTATTACCCAGATAAAATCAAAACCTCCTTCCAAGAGAAAGGGAGAACATATAAGTAAAAGGAGGCTACATGAAAATGGGAGGAACTAGAAATTATTCAACAAGTGAAGGAATACCCAGTTGCCAAGCAGGTAGACAGAGGGGAAGGATGCTGTCCACCAGGAGGATGAGGCAGGAATATAAGGAGTTCGAGACCAGCCTGGGCTACATTTTTGTGCTCACTTCGGCAGCACATATACAGAGGGGAAGGAGGTCTCCATAGTCTCCAGAAGGAATGCGGCTCTTGTACACCTTGATTTCAGAGCTCTAGCATCCAAACTCAGAGAAAGCAGTTTTATCTCTGTAAGGAACTGGTTTGTGGTCATTTGTCATAGTGGCACTGTCTTCAATGCAATGCCTCATCAAAGGAAAGACAGAGCAGATAGGAACTTTAAGTGTATGTCTAACTCTTCCTTTACATTTAATGTGTCTCTGCCTACTGATTTCTTACTCTTTATGTACACAAAACACAAACACTTATTTTCTTACTTTTTTCTGGATTTTGAAATTTCTATATTTTATTGAACTCTATTTTATTATTTGTTTGTCTGTTAACCATCCTGTTGGTGTGAAAATATTCTCTAACACTCTACTTATTTTGCTGTGATGTTTATTTGTCCTAGGAAGATCTTTGTGTCTGCTCTGAAATGACTTCCACAATATCACATATTCTCAGTCATTTTTGAAATATTTAGCAACCTTTTATTTGGTTAGGTCTTACTGTTGTCTGCATACCTATAGAAAGAGCTCTTCATTAATCCAAATATAGACTGTTTTGTGTACTTAATGTGTACTTAATTAATGTCAATTTTTTCTGATTTTTGTCTATCTATTCTTTGTTGATCCATTGGTAATATAGATAGATATTTAATTTCCATATACTTACAAATTTCTCAGATTTATTTTTGTTTTTTTAAGATCTAATCTTACTTCATTTTCCAGGTAATTTTTACAAGTCCACTGCAACCCCATGATCCTCTAATGCCACACACTGCAGGAATCTAGACTTTGAGGAGGGAGATGGGGTTAGTTAAGCCTTAAAAGCCCCTGTTAACTTCCTGTTTACCTTTTGTTGAAGTCATCACACTTCCCATGCATTTATAGGGAATATCGCTCATTAGAACACACATAAGAAAATTAAAAATAATTGGTCAATTTAACATAAGAAAATTAAAAATAATTGGTCAATTTAATAAAATTTACTTCATGAATTTAAATATGAAGTAGCATGCACAGCCTTAACTCCCTAGTTTAGAATATTTTAGTAAGCTTAGTGATGGCAACTTTAACTCAATGAAATGCTTTCCTTCTATTTTTTTCTGCTTGCCCTAATTTGTTATTGAGCTGGCTCAAATGATGTAAAAGCTGAGATGTGAAGTAGACTGTGTTGAAGACACTGCAGATATTTTTCCAACATTGTATTTCAGTGTGAATAAATAAGAAAACATACTTTACGATTTTTACAAACGCACTCACATGGCACATGAGATTGATAACAGAAATAGTGTGACTTATTCCATGTCAGACATAAATTAAGTCTCCGGCTCTATAATTTCTAGAGAAATCTTTCCCATAGCATCTTCATCATAACTCACAGGGAGAAAGATATATCTGTTTTCACAACTATGCCTCCACTTGCACCAATCAACATGGTTGAGGAAATGCCTTTGCTTTATACATTCAACTGGTAGAGTTTTACAAACTAGTAATTGAGTATCCCTTTGGAAGTAGAGGTGAAGTTCACACATCTTTAAACACCAAAGATTGTCATTAGTCTTTTGAGTAATATGATTTTTAAAGGCATAATTCCTAAATTGACTTGGAGGAAACTTCCAAATTCCATAATTCCATGATGCACATTTAGAGAAATAAACTAGAGTAGATTTATTTAAATGTGTCTTTACCAGTTGCATGCTTGCTTTTATGAAACAGCTATAATATTGTTCTTATAAGACTAAGCTACAAATTATACTTAGCTGTATATTTCTACTTGTAGGTATACTATTAGCTGGCTATTTAATTGAAAATATTAATATTATTAAAGCAATATAAATAATATAAAATTATAATATTACATATGCACACAAGTAATTCAGGAAAAATGTGTTTACTTGCAAAGATTTGACTTTAAATTTAACAACTCTACTTAGATTGCAAGATATTTCAGAGTTACAAAAATAATTACAAAGCCGGGTGCCGGTGGCTCACACCTGCAATCCTAACTACTCAGGAGGCTGAGATCTGAGGATTGTGATTCAAAGCTAGCCCGGGCAAGAAAGGCCATGAGACTCATATCTCCAATAAACCACCAGAAAACTGGAAGTGGAGCTGTGGCTCAATTGGTAGAGCCCTAGCCTTGAGCTGAAGAGCTCAGGGACAATGCCCGGGCCCAGAGTTCAAGCCCCACAACCAAGAAAAAATAAATATTTACAGATAATCTACTTTATTATTTTCACCTCCAGAGGACTCAGTTTCTAACACTGATAACTTACTTTGATCAAAGCACATATATTATTAGGATTTTATTTTAGCATACATAATCAGAACTATTGCCCTTCAAGATAAATTTTTCATACAGAAAATAGCATTCTTTGGGTTTTTCCTTTGAAAGTTATATAGAAGGCCCAAAGAAAATTCATTTTACAATGAAGTATTTGCTGTAAACACTTAAGCTAATTTGAAACTAAATTGTGTGAGGATAAGATTAATCAAATTGCTAAATAATGAGTAATGTAAAATAATAGCAGTGTCTGGGTAGTAGCAAGATGGCTTTTTAAAGGCCTAATTCCTAAATTGACTTGGAGTGAAACTTCCGAATTCCATAATTCCATAATGCACATTTAGAGAAATAAACTAGAGTAGATTTATTTAAATATGTCTTTACCAGTTGCATTTTTGTAGATTGATGCATTTGAGTAAATGTTTGTATATTTTCATTTCATTACACTTGATGTCTAAATAAATGAATGTTCAGAAACATCTGCTTCAGAGACATGGAATGTTGGAATGGAATCTGGCTCATCCAAGTAGATCATTTCTGAATGAAAAGACCAGCTTTCCAGAGACTCAGCATTTTCTGTCCTGCGCCATGTGAACATGGCAGATGGGATTCTGTGATTCTGAAGGGGTTCAACTATCGGTGGAGATGAAGCAGTGCATTTTTAATCAAATGGATTTATTAGAGCAGATTTTATTGATACATCTTCTAATATTAATTATTAATACTGAGGCAGAACTGTAAGGGAGAAAAGTGAGGAGGAAAAACCAATGTTTGATTCCTGCAGGTTTAGAAGAACAATCAAATTTCTTTTTCTGTGCCGTTATATGTCAAGCTAATACTGTATACTTGGATTTCAGTGAAGGTAATCATATCAATAATTGTAGCTATTGGTCTCACCGGAGTAGCTTTGGGTTCCTTTCTTTTTTCAGTTTTAATAGGTTAACAATATCTATGAAGGTTATTCAAGGATTCAATATTTAAGTATACAGTATTAGCTTGAATTTTAAGGGTAGGTAGTATTTAAATGTGATGTGTTTATATAAATGAGTCAGGGGTAAATTAGGGATCAGGCTGCTAACTTTATGGTGAATTCATTCACCATTTTGTAAAATGACTACATCTGCACAGGCTGTTTACCATAGACATGTGGAGAAAAGTCCTCACACAGATAGAGCATTAGTTTCTTACTTTGTGAAATGTATGCAGAATCCAGTTCAACTATCGGTGGAGATGAAGCAGTGCATTTTTAATCAAATGGATTTATTAGAGCAGATTTTATTGATACATCTTCTAATATTAATTGTTAATACTGAGGCAGAACTGTAAGGGAGAAAAGTGAGGAGGAAAAACCAATGTTTGATTCCTGCAGGTTTAGAAGAACAATCAAATTTCTTTTCCTGTGCCGTTATATGTCAGGTCACATCTATAAATGGCTTGTCATTCTATGACGCCACGCATACAATTTAAATCTGTTATTCAATTTGGTGAACTTCATTCCCTATGTTTTGCTGTGAATTGGAAGATTGCCTTTAATTTTCCTTAAATAAGGGCTGTTCCAATCTCTTCATGTTTTCTTCCTCTCCCAGCCACTTCCTTTTTTGCTTATTCCTAACCTGTTTATTGTTTTTCAAGCATGCATTAGTGTTTATTTGTCTCTACAAACTATGTGAATGATAGAAGTAGCCCAGGAGCCAGGAAGCACTGGGTAGATTGCTGCTGCCTCCCATTACATCTGGCCGGCTCTGATCCTTAATTACCTGTCACAGCCGCTGAGCCACGGAGCTAGCAGGGCTGCCTCCTCCTGTTTGGTCAAGTTGTCATCTCCTATTAATCTGAACCCTGTTGTTTTTCCCATTGCCTCCACTTTCTCACTCTAGACAGAATGAAAACCTATTATCTACATGCAATATGAGTGTATCAAAATTTTAATCTTGAAGGAAAAAAAAACGAGTAAAAAGACTATCTCATAAAAATTGAATTTCTCACCAGGGAAGCACGGCATTTTTTTTCTGCCATGATGCTCTTCAAGAGCTCAGCCTTTTTCTTTTGCACTACCACTCAGCTAGGTTCAGAACGCCGAGGATCATCTGGTGAAATGTTCAAACCACAAGCAAGAATGAAACGTAAAAGCACATAAAATAGGTAGAAAAAGTTCCGAGGCAAGATTGATAATAGAAAATCTTTGTGGAGTATTGTTTCTTACAAAATGTAGGGTGGGAAAAAAAATCCACCCTTTATAGGCAAATTCTATTGTTTTGTCCTTTACAGAGCATTTGCTTGAGAGGTTAATATTAAGCAATGACCACAGATCTCCTCCATGCTGGCATTTTCCAAGCTACTCAACCCCATCACATTTTTTCCCCTCACCCCAACATCACCAACAGGGCTCAGCTACCAGTCAAATAAGATTGTGAGTAAAAATCTTTGATCTAGAAAGAAACAACCACAGCATAGAAAGGCAAAGAGGATAAAGATCTAAACATGAAATAACCCCACAGCCTCCTGGATATTGTCAGATAGTAGAAACTGTGGCATTTGGGGTCTAAGTGACCAGACGTAGTTGTCTCTGGTCTTTTTCTGTCTTTTGCTCTGCTTCCCGTCCTCCATGAGGTGAGTAGCCTCTGACACAAGCTCCTGTCACCATAATTCTGCCCTACTATGGCTCAGAATCAAGAAAGCCAAAGCTATGGAGAAAAAACTTTCAGTACCATTAGCAAAATAAATCCTTTCTTGATTTGTTGAGTTGTTCATGTCAGGTTCAGGTACCTTGTCAATAACAAGAAAAGGTACTTGGGTCTGGGAAGGTGGCTCAGTGGTAGAGTGCTTGCCTTGCATGTATGAGGCCCTAGGTTCAATTTCTTAGCATCACATAGGTAGAAAAAGCCGGAAGTGGTGCTGTGGCTCAAGTGGTGGTAGAACACTGGCCTTAAGCTGAAGAGCTCAGAGACAGTGTCCAGGCCCAGAGTTCAGGCCCATGACCAACAATAACAACAAAAAAAAAAAGAAAAGAAAAGGTACTCTCATGCCTGTAATCCTAGCTACTCAGGGGCTGAGATCTGACAATGTAGTGCAAAGTTAGCTGGGAAGAAAAGTCTGTGAGACTCTTGTCTCAATTAATCACCAAAAAGCTGGAAACAGAATTGTGCATTATTAGCCTTGAGGTGAAAAAGCTCAAGTACCTGAATTCAAGCTCAGTACTGGACAAAAAAAAGGGGCTAATGCAGATACATTCAAACATATTTAAGTCCTCCTATGAAATAGTGCATCTGTATCATTAAACACTTAACTAAATGAGTCTGACCTGTTACCATTATTCTTTCAGTTTTATTATTATCCAAATAATTGGCATTCATAAAATTACTAATTTGATCACAATAAACTGGAGAGTGATTTAGATTCATGATGAATGTGTTGTATCCAGGTCCTGTTATAACTGAGCTTTGAATCCATTTCACCTTCAAAAGGCTTAGATGCAAATTCATGCATTATAGTATTAGAGTTTCTGTATCACTATGGAAAAAAAAACCACTTACTGTTCCACTAAGAAAAATACCCACTCCCAATGCACACAAGACTAACATTAATTCCAGGTGTGTTTGGATAAAAAAAAAAAATGCAGCAATGTCTGCTGGAATCTATTCTTGCTGTAGCCATTTCCCTTTGGATGGGAAAAAATAAGACTGGTCAAGTATAATTAGCTCCACTGATACCATTTGAACCAAAGAAACTCACTCACAAAGTAATTGGTGGTAGGACTTAGTTTTCTTTAGTCCCATTTTGAACTTGACATATCTTTATGAAGCTCTTCTTTCTGTTTAGATAGGCACATGGTCTCATCAGGCATGCTGTTGCTTAAAATGACTTCTGACAGGAGAGCATTGGTGGCTCCTCTTCTTGAAGTCATCTCCTAACTGATGATCAATATGTAAGTGACATTCTTAAACCCACCACACCTGCCTTTGCTAGGCTTTGTTGTTAACGCTGGACAGGGAGATAAGAAAAACCTCATATAGACATTGTACTTCATCCACTAAGATCATTGAAGGTCATAATCTCCATCTTTCCTTCATAATTTCAGAGTTAGTTAATTTTTAAAATGAAGATATATAAGAAACAAAGAAATGCAACTGATGATCTGATTATCTGGTGAACAGAAGGGCTCTAGATCAAAGAGTGACAATGTTTTCTACCTCTCTAATTCTGATGTAGGTGGCTTGTATTCTCCTCTCCCTTAACATACTCTCTCTGTCTCTCCCTGTCTCTCTCTCTGTGTGTCTCTCTCTCACACATACACACACACACACACACACACACACACACACACACACACACACACACACACACACAGAGCCTGATAATCTAACAATACGGGTTATACTAAATGCAAAAGCACTCTCTGCACCAACTTAAAATAAGATTAGGAAGTAGTATAATCAATGTATCCTCCAAAACTTTTTGATGAGATAAATAAATGTTATTCCTCCTCTGCTATCAAGGGAGGAATTGAGAAGAAAGGCAAGCATTAGGGTATTTTCTCAAGCTTTTCTTTCTCTGACCACTGAACCAACCCTAAAGATGTTGCTAAGCCAGCTCATCATGTGTTCCGTTTTCTGTGTTCTGTTTTCAGGGCAGAAGATGGGTACTCTGAAAGGGACTTCTTTCTTCTACAGCAAGAGGCTGTAGGAAACACAGAATAAAAGAACTACAAGGGAGTATCATAGGCTGAATTTATATTCCCTGAACTCCTTGCAAGAGTGTTGAAAAATAATCTGAGCCAAAGGCCAGCTCTAAGAGAAGTATCTTAATGCCTCTGAACCATAGGAAATGAATCCAAACCACTTAAGACACAAGAAGTTAGATTTAGTGAGCAAATGATCCCAGGATTTAGAGCTGTTGGATAAACAGGAAGGAAAAGACTCATACAATTTATTCTGCTATTGGCCATTTTCGTTCACTCTAGAGCACAGAATCTATTATCTGTAAGCTACTTAGTCATCATTTTAAGTAATTAGGCAATAGCTCAGTTTATGCATTCAGAAATTATCACGAAGTTCTGAAATGAAATTAGAGCAAGAAACATGCTAGGTTTTCTGGCTTTATAAGTTCAATGCAAGCATCCCCTGCCTCGGAGCCTTTGGTGGGTAAGACAGCCTTGTGGAAAACAGTTTAGCTCGGACACCCAGGTGATCACTTTCCCCCAGACACTGGGGGTTGAGGAGTGAGGTACTAACCATCAAGGTATGTATATGCCATTTATTGGCCAAACATGATAAACTATTGGATGGAATACAGGAGTTGTTCTTTGAAATGCTACAACAAATGTTTCTGCACAGGAGAAAACTTGTGCCCAGAACTATTTGATGCAACACTCATAGAGCCAGCATTCGTCTCTTTTACCGTTTGTTACTAAAGCACTGTCATTGGTCTGTGCAGAATATTAATTTACTCAAAGACAGACTCTATTATAACTTTTATCCAAAGTCTGTCCCCAGTGGATTGCCCGATATATCTTATCAGGTTAGACAGCAGGACAACACAATCAATGGGTTTAGCCAATTATCCAAAAGAAAGCGTAAAGCTCTACTTTTAGTGAATTCTAATGGGGAGAGCCTACCTAGGAAGTCCCACATCATGTATTAGTTCCAGCCTCTTTGCTACATTCCATCTCCATCAGAAATGTGATCTCTCATCCATTGTAACACAGACCTCGGATGCCTGCTGTTGCTGGCTTCCACCTCCTGCCCAGGTAAGTAGGGGGTCACCTTCATGTCACTTAACAACTGAAGACATGCTCAAGTTTGGTTTTTGTTGAGTTTTTTGTTTTGTTTTGTTTGGCAATGGTCACACTAGGAGTCACATGGGGAGCCAAGGCCCTAAGCTTGCCCTCTGCCCAAGGATAGCATTGGGAACTGCACTTCCTGAAGCTCCAAGGCCACCTTCTAGCTGCTTTGACCTTTCACTACTCCATGCAGAGAAGATCGCCGAGTTCATCCTTATTTTTCATGTGCTATTTTCACTTCG
The DNA here is from genome assembly GCF_019054845.1 of Dipodomys spectabilis. Lineage (NCBI taxonomy): Eukaryota > Metazoa > Chordata > Mammalia > Rodentia > Heteromyidae > Dipodomys > Dipodomys spectabilis. The sequence goes on along the minus strand of NW_024870892.1, from coordinate 2,270,023 downwards.
CACTTCTCTTTCCCAGGGCTCCATGTGTGGCATGTGGGTATACAACTTTACCACGATCTTCTCTTGGCTTTCCAGCAAGACATTTGTTGTGTATTTCAAGGCCTGTCTTAGAATGAGACGTCTGGGATGAGGGAGTTCTGGGACTGTCTAAAGCATCCGTAGTTCACACCAACTCTTCCAGCTTCCCTCAGCCTGGAAAAGCATCATGAACGTTTCTCTCCCAGGAGAATGCCTCCCACCCACACCTGGCCTCAAGCTTCAGCTTTCCTTCAAGTTTTCAAAAGAAATAAATAGATCGGAACGTATTTCCTCACATCAACCAATGAATTTTTAAATTTTTTTATTGTCATTATAAAGGTGATGCACAGAGGGGTTAGGGTTATGTAAGTCGGGTAAAGCATTTCTTTCTGGACAGTGTCAGCCCTTCCCCCTCCCTCTCCCAGTTTTCCCTCCCATCCCCACCCACAAGCAATACAGTTCCTTCTCAACATTTTCATACATTCAACCAATGAATTTGATCACCACATTTAATGCTTATTATTCACCCAAATGCTACAAAGTGTTATTTTTTTAAGTACAGGAAATTTTCATTTCTTTTCCCCTTAGATTCAGCAGTTTTAGTTTTCTACTACTTTGCCTTTTTTTAAAAGAACTTACTGAATGTACATTTTGGTTCATTTTTTTGCAGATATATTTGAAAATTATTTGCAGACCTAACAACATTTCACACCAAATAGCTCAAAATATGTTGCTTAGAAACTCCTAAATGCCTGCATAGAATGTTTGGATGCATCCAAACATTCTAAATACCTGCATAGAATGTTATGTCCGACATGAATTTTATTCCATTATTTTAACAGCCCAGTCTAGGTGCTCTCCAAGTGTCCCATTATGGCCCCTTATTGTTGCTCTTTAGTTTGTTTTTGTTGTATTGCTCTGGTATTCCATTAATGATCATGCCTTGTATTTGTCTCCTCTCCTTTGTCTCTGGGATTTTGCAGCTGTTTTATACGGATAAAAGAGAAATACCCATTATATACTGAAATGCTACTGCCAGCTTCCTTTTCAAGTGCATCTTATATTCTTTGTGCCTTTCCCAGCAGTCCAATCCCATACATTTCTCAGGTATTTGCTGAAAGGAAAGAGACATCATTTAGCTTGAGCTGCATCATCTCAAAACTCCATAATCCAATTAGAATTGTACATAATCTTCATGGCTTCCTCCTCTGAAATCGACACACATTTTTACCCACTTCATAGGATGACTGCCTCTGTCTTCAGGAGCAGCTCTGGCTGCCCTGTGTGGCTGCAGCAAGAAACCGCCCAAGCATTTCTCAGATACATTTAAGGACCCTGTGTGAGCCTCCTCTCCGACTAGATTACATTCCATTCATGTAGTTATAGTGGACAATATCTCATGTTTAATGTTAAGCCACAGTTTTCTGAGGTCTGGTCCCCTTTTCCTATCATGGAATCAAGATTTTCTTTTGAAATGGCAGATCACTTCTTTGCATCCAAATTTTCCCTCCCAGTACATTGCAAATATGTCTATTTGCTCCTATGCTTTGTTTTTTGTTTATTGTTTTTCGAAAACCGTTTCCAAGGCAGAAATAAGTTGCTGAGGACAAAATGTGCTTAAATAGTCCATCAGATCAAAAGAACTGGTTAGGTCCCTGCAGTCACGCGCTCTCCTTGGCCTTTGGGGGTGTGTGTGACATGGGGGGAATCTGTCCCCAGAAGGCAGAATTGGAGGCACAGATTTGTGCAGGACAAACCTGGCCCATGAGTTCTCCAAATGAATCATCCTGTTGCATGCTTCTCATCTGGATGTGACGGGCTTGCTATTTTTAACCTGGATTACTCCTCCTTCCTTGTCTGTCAGTCATGGAGGGGATAGGGCTGGAGTTGGGGTGGGGAGTGGTGGGCTCTGGTCTTCCAGGCAGCTGACTCCACAAGAAGGCTGGTGCCCGGAGAAGATAAGCCACAGTTCAACCTCACAACACAAAAGGACTAGGAGTGCTGGTGTAGGATGACAGTAATGATGCTTCCTACAAATACAGTACCTGGGAGTAGACTTGCTCTTATTGAGTAGCATGCAGGGAACCAACAGGGAGAAGGCATCTGTGAGGTGAATTAGCTCAAGCAGCTCACCATTCCCAAGAAAGCTTAAAGGAAGAAAGAAATGGTTCCCAGGACTACACCCAGCATGGGCCCGGAAAGTGTGGTTCTGACTTCTTAGCTCATCTTTTTTACTTTTTTTTTTTAATAGCTATAGGTAGGATTCAGGAACTGTTGTATTCTTCTCTTTTTAGGACTCATCTACAACTTGCCAGTGAAATGAAAGCAATATGCTCAGTAAAATTAATCCCGAGATTTTGCAAATCCAAGTGATTGGAGTGCAATCTCGCCTGTAGATAGAGACATTTATGTGTATCTCTTTCCTTAACTGCTTCCTTTATAAACTACATGAGTTACAGAATATATTATGCACATCTGAACATGTACATCTATTCAAAGGTCATTCTTTGCATAACAATCTGTCAGTAATTATCTCATGCCTCTGCCTCAAAAATATTCTTTTTCCACAAAAAAAAAAATCACAAAACAACTCAATGTACTTTGTATCACTGTTTTCTCTTTAAGTTTAGCTACTGTAGTAACTTTAGTTTCACCAAAATTCACATTCCATCCATCTGGTTAGGGTGCATGGAATTTAGAGGTTGGAGACATTCTGGTCTCGATTTGAGAATTTATTTTAAATGAATATGATAAAAGGGTTCAGAGTTTTAAGTGGAAGAGTTTATACAAACTATTCAATGATTTTCCCCATTGGAAGAACAAAACTTTTAAAGGACATTTTCCTGAAGTTTCAAACAATTTTTACTTTCCCAAGAGTTTTGCTGTCAAAGAAAGAGAAAGAAAAGAAGAAAAGGCAGAGAAAAAGAAATGAGAGAAAAAATGAATTTAAGAAATTCAGTAGTACAAAAAAAGGACAATTATCAGAACAAATATTCTCTCTGGAAGATATGGTTGTCTTTTCTTCCCATTTCCCAGATTCTTGCTTTCAGTTACAAACTGCCCTTTAGAATAAAGATGCCTTTTGACTCTGGGAGTAGAAAAGTGATGGCAAGTGTGTAAAACAGGATCAAGGAGATGAAAAGGCTTGGAAGAGCAATAAATAACAATAGATGTAAGGATATTTTGGCTGAGTTGGTGGTAAAGCGTTGGAAAGGTAGGTAGATAGGGAAGAGCTCAGATTTATTATTAAATAAGGCACTAATCTATCTTTAGCATTACAGCACACCAGAGTAATGTTTACTTTTCAGATAAGAGGAATTAGAAATACTAAGATGAGATAGAAGTCATTTGAAGCAACATGTAAGGAAGACAATTATGACTTACTAGAAGTAAATGGCTGCAGAAAAATAGATGAAAAGTCAGTCATGACCAAGGAAAGTTTACAGTTTAGGGAATACTGATGTAGCTCAGTGAATTAACATTTGTTTAATATGTGCAACGCCCTGAGTTCAATCCATAGCATCCCCACAAAAAAAAAGAAAAAAAAAGAAGAAAAAAGAAAATTTAAAAATAAATTTGGTAACCGGTTTGAATACAGAATGAAAGAGAATGATCTGCTAAATCTATTTTCTCCTTCTCTTCCTCCTCCTCTTCCTTCTTTTCCTCCTCCTCCTTCTTCATCTTGCATGTGTGTGTGTGTGTGTGTGTGTGTGTGTGTGTGTGTGTGTGTGTGTGTTTGTTTGTGTGTGTGTGTGTGTGCCAATCCAGGAACTTGAACTTGTGCCCTGGATGCTATCTTTCAGTTTTTGGTTTTTGTTGTTTTTGTTTTTGTCTTGTTTTTGCTCAAGTCCAGCACTCTACAGCTTGAGCTACAGCTCCACTTGCTGCTTTTTGGTAGTTGATTGTAGATCAGAACCTCACAGACTTTCCTACTGGGACTGGTTTCAAACCATGATCCTCACGTCTCAGCCTGCTGAGTAACTAGGATTGAGCCACCAGCACCTGGATTGTTTTGTTCTTCCTAAAGAGAAATTAAACCAAATCCTTTCTTTTTCCCTTGATGATGGTGGTGTCACATCATAAAACTACCTGCTCTGATAATTATTTGCTAACAACTGAGTCAGTGCCAGCTTGGGAAGTCTCCTATGGATCCAAAGTACCTATTGCCTTGCATTGTATAAAATGAAAGGCAGAAGAACATTACTACAAGGTAGCATGTGGTCCTTTCCTCTTGGAGATTTGCACAATAATGGTTGAGGAGATACAGTACAGGTAAAGGCACAGATAGCAATGAGAAGTAGTTCAAGGCAAAGCTGGAATTTCCTTGGCTCTAGCCCTCAGTCTTCCCATCATTCCTGCCAACGGATCCACATAATACCAGTCTATCTGTCAGTCCTCTAAAACCTGTCATCACCCTCATTCTGAAGCAGCTAAACACAGTAGCTAAATGGTTCCAGATCAAATTAGACTCTCCTACTGCTCCTAAATGGACGCATGTGCCATTGGATGTTGTTTGATAACCTTTTGTTTGTGCTTTTGGTGATAGTCACTCACTTTTTCCAGTTTATGAGCTGATGCCCTATACACTGGGCCATGCCCCAGTCTTGGTTGTTTTTTGGGGGAGGGAGGAGGAAGAGCAGTGAGGAAGGGTGTTATCATTTCAAAGATGAAATCTCTCATACCTTCTGTCTAAGCTACTTTCAAAGCATCATCATTGGGATTTCAGCCTCCTAACTATTTAGGATTACAGGACTGAGCCAACCGCATCTGGCCACCTGGGTATCCTTTTAAGTCTCACACTTCTATTGCATCCTTGATGACAATGCTAAACTCAAGTACCTAAATGTATTCAGCATTGGAATATTTCTTTATATTTCTTTATAGTCCCAAATGTATTCAGCATCAGAATATTTCTTTGTATTTCTTTATAGTCCCATTTGGAAATAACAATTGTTCCCCTGTTTCAGTTTTTCCAGTTTCATCACATTTGTGTCTACTCATACTGAAACATAAAGCTGGGAGCTGTCTTACTGCAGATTCTTAATGATGGGATTAAACTATGGCTTTATCTACAGTCTTTGTGACCCTGCTGACAATATGCCCCATCCTTCCTAGGCTGCGTCCACTGGTTCACCAGTGGGCCCAACGTCTGTCCTACCCCCTTATGATATCTCCAGCAATGGAAAGAGTCTGCTTCCTCTTACATCTTCTCAGGAGTCTATCCTCCTACGCCTGGGGAACAGCCAGGTCCTCAGATTTCCTGTCCCAACTCATCACAGCAGCAGTAGACCAGCTAAGGTTTGATGGATTTATCCTGTCAGTAAAAGTTTCTGCCTTTCCACTCTGTTTAGATCAGCTTCTCTACTCATTTACCATTCTCTCACGTTTGCACAGTTTTGCAACAAAATGACATAGCTGCACCAATATGAAAAGGAAAATGTTTCCGGTCAAAAATGCAGTATGTTGGTCACACAGAAATGAATATATTTTCCTTAGGTCTCAATTTCTCTATTATCCCTTGTCTGATTTTACTGGCAAATCTATTTTGCACTTTGTTGTATTTTATTATCTCAAACTGCTGCAAAGATAGGTAACAGTGCAATACTGCATATGTATTAAAAATTCTGCTAAAGTAAATTAAAGAGTTTTTTGTGGGGGGGGGGGGAAGCTCATATACAAACAAGGACAGAGAAGAGAGAAAACTACAAAGCTTGGCTACTGAAAAGCAGACAGATAACTCAGTGTGCTACAGAACATTACCCTAATTGTGCAACAGAACATCACACGCAATATCCAGAAACATTAGAGGAAACACAGAGTCAGCCTGACCACACCAAGGATTCCCAGGTCTGGTAAAAAAAATTAGAACCAGTAAGTTACCTTGCTGTAAAATTTTTCATGGATCTGAGAAGGGAAAAACTAGTTTTGAAAATGTGTGAAGGAAAAAAGTAACTAGAAGTCTTCCCCTGCCTGATCTAAGGCAGACACCACAGCTTTAAGAACCAATAAGTGAACCACTTAAGACAGATATTGTCACTACCTTAAGTCATGTGCCATAAGCACATTCAGTGGAACCTTACTCTTTCCAGTGTATAATGTGACTTCTTTTTTTTTGCTAGCGGGGCATAGGTATGCCTGAGGTATGCACTGTGAATCTCCTATTCCCACCACACGTGTGAATCTCATATTCCCACCGCACAGCAGATTGCTCTGGGCTCTTTCTTTCCTCCTTGCCTCTGCTCCTGAGGGAGAGGGTCAGGCCTGTGCTGTACCACCTGGTCAGATTCAGTCTGTCTCCTGAGAAAGGAGGAGCTGAAGTTAACAGCCGAGGGAGGGACTTGCCAAGCCCAGAAGGATGCTTCCTCGGAGAAAAAAGGAAGATAACGATGTCAGCGTTATTTCAAGCTGATAGAGGTTTGGGGGAGAGATTTGGGGACTAGATATCCTTCTGAAATTATTCTACTTACTAATATGAAGGCATGTGCCAGCAGAAATATTTAGAATGGTATGGAAAGGTTGACTGTGAGAATCCAGCGTTGTTTCCCCCATGCTATTATTTTATTATTACAAAATGTTTTTCTAACTGTTCCACCGTGTCGATCATTTTGATTCTAAAACCACAGAAATGGGCTTCATTTGTACATATGTCATTACTGCTACCGTGGGATCAGATCAGACTGCCACCTCAGAAGGGCCCAGAATGGGTGGCTCAAACATCAGATCACATCGGCTCATGGTTGGAGGTTGCAAGTTCAGTGTCACCAAAAAGAGTGAGGGAGGCCTTGATCCTGAGCCTGAAGAAGTCTAGTCCTCATGATGCTTTGCCCAGTCTTTCCTCTATGTGAGGCACGTCTGTCATCTTACTTCCTCCTACAAGGACATGGATTTGGGCCCCAGCTGCGACCTGACCTAACCTGAATTGCCAATGCCAGTGTACAGGCCATGTGTCCAGCTCTAGTCAGATGTGAGAACAGAGCTTTAGAAGTGAAATTGTTGATAGCAAATGTTGGTGGGGACACAGTCAACCCATAAAACCACTTCTGTCTAGTTGTTTAGAAGATTTCTCCAGGCCATACATTCAGATACTTTTATTTGTGCACCTGCAGTGGGATACTGCTCTATTCCTTTCCACGTGATGGGGTTCACCATCTGATGTAAAGGTTTGCTCCAAAGAAGCAAGCGTGTCTGCTGTAGTCACTTTACATGTTTGGTACCCAGTTAAACCATGGGCTTTGGGATGGAGATTCAATTCCTGGCTCTGAAATTATTCTAAGCCTTGTCCATTCCTTGAAACTTAGGAAAATCAGTCGAGACTACCATGTCAAATTTTCTACAGACTAATGAAATGATTAATGTAGTAGAGGTCATAGGCCCAGGTATGGTTCTTCTAAGGACTTCATAATATTAATTGTTTTATTGTCACACTCTGTATGTCTCAGTCATCTTGCTTAGGCCGTACTGTTTTGGACTAAATTTCAGTACAATTCTTCTCATGGTCTATGAACCTCTGTAAATTTTTTCTCCAGGCATTCAGAAAGTCAATATCCATACTCCTTCCTTAGCCTGTTTCTGAGACCCAAAGTTTGATGTGACAGTTCCACAAGACACCAAGCAAGTCAACTCACAATTTCTTTTATTTTTTATTGTGAAAATACTGTACAGAGGGGTTACAATTACCTGGGCAAGATAATGAGTACATTTCTTATCAAGCATTGTAGCCTCCTCCTTTGTTTCCCCTTCCCATCCCTTCCCATCCTCCCCCCCATCCCCCCACTTCTCCCCCCCCCCAGCACCAAAGTTGTAAAGTTCGTTTTCGACATAATGACTTCTACATCTCATTGTTGCAATGGGTCCACCTGTATCCCTATTTAAACGATTTTTTTTTTTGTCGGCCATGGGACCTGAACTCTGGGCCTGGGCACTGTCCCTCAGCTCTTCAGCTCAAGGCTAGCGCTCTACCACTTGAGCCACAGCACCACTTCTGACTTTTCTGCTTATGTGGTGTTGAGGGATTGAACCCAGGCCCTCATGCATGCAAGGCAAGCACTCTACCACTGAGCCACCTTCCCAGCCCTCAACTCACAATTTCTATTTAAAATACGTTTCTTGGTTCTTCACAAAAATATTTTAAGAAATGAAAATGTGGGTGTGTGGACACACTTAGCTCCCTTACCCCCAAAAGATGAACAACTAACATGTTTCTATGTTAAAAAAAAAATAAACAACACTATTTTGTGGCATGTAAGTCTCCCTAACCTGTTGTATACTTTTAAATTAAATGTTTAATTTCTAAGCTATAATTAATACTCATTAAATGACCAATAAATACTCATTATACAGAGTATGTTTATAAGTAGAAATTGTATCAATTCTAAAATACAGGTTATTTCAAAGAGTATATCAGCAATACCATTCGATGTATTTTTCTTTTATAAAAAAAACAAATAGAAATAAGTGTACTGTGCTGTTCATGATAGACTATACAGAATATTGAATGAATTTTAGAAAAGATGTAAATTAGGTGCACTACCAAACATAGCTTTCATTTGAAAAAATTCCATATTTTGACACTTGTGAGTAACGTTGCATTTTATGCACTGGGTGCCATGTTGGGTGATTTGTTATATTTTCTACTAACTTATTCCAAACCAGACATATAAAATCGACATGAGTTCCAGCTTTTTCAAAATGAACAAGAAAAGAAGAAGGAGGAGGAGGAGGAAGAGATGTAAGAATTTCTGGCCATTGCTTGTTCTTGAGTAACAAGATTTTAATGATGAAGTGGGAAGAGTAGTAAATAACTCCCCTGAAGTCAGGAGCTCTGAAGAAAATATATGAGTGGTTACTACATAATTTTTTCCCATAAGTTTTTATTAAATTCTCCTTTAAACTCTGGGGTTTGTTTTCTTCTTATTATTATTCATTCTGTTTGTTTTTCTGATTTTTTTTTTTACCCTCTGGAGCTTAGCCAGCTTTAAGTAAGTCTCTGAGCATTATAAATATATTGTTTCTGGGTCTGGGAAGGTGGCTCAGTGGTAGAGTGCTTGCCTGGCATGCATGTGGCCCTGAGTTTGATTCCTCAGCACCAGATAAGCAGAAAAAGCCAGAAGTGGCTCTATGGCTCAAGTGGTAGAGTGCTAGCCTTGAGCTGAATTGTTCAAGGACCAGCACCCAGGCCCAGAGTTCAAGCCCCAAGACCAACCCAAAAGAAAAATAAGATATATATATATATATATATATATATATATATACATGTAGTTTCCCATTTGTCTTTCTCATGGATGATGGCCTAATGAAAACATTTACAAAGCTTCTTATTGAATGATTTTTACCTGTGGCATCACCTAAATCAGAAATAAAAATCCTGCTCCTGGATGTGAGAATCTCAACTAAGACAGGTTGCTAATCCAGAGTGGCCTGTCCATGGTGCCTTCTAATGGCTGCTGACAGCAAGTGAAATGGAACTGGACGCAGAGCAAATTGCTTCATTAGTAACATAAGCTAGAATACCTGGGAAGCGCTACCTTGCATTTCCTGATACATGGGCCGTGTAATTTGATCATTTAACTCCCACAATTTAAAGTCATATTGTCTACTTAAGCTAGGTTTAAGTGTGAATAAATTCTTCATTAAATGCAAAATTATTATATTATCTTGATGGTTCTGAATTCAAATAGAGCATACAGCAATGGCATAAACAATAAGACTGTTAATGTAAATATAAAAATGTAGAAGCATTGAATATGGAGGTTAATTTTCTAGCCTATACACACAGGAAGTTAGTGGGTAGTAAGCAACATTCTCAAAACAGAATGGAATTACTCAGTTCTCATGATAACTGTTGGTGTGGCAATACTTTGTGAGTGCAAACAAAATGGTTTCCATGCATATCTTTTTGATTCCCTATATTTAAAATCCAACAATACCTCCTCAGGATGCCACCCTGAGACACTTGTCACTACAAACACTTTGACAGTGTAACAAAAAAACAATGCTTGAGATGATCTTCCGTGAAGAAGTGTGACATATTTGAACATGAAGGGTTTTGTCACCACAAAGAACAGTATTACACAGTAATAATACCATCATCATAGGATAAAATTATAAATTACATCATGCAAATGGATAACAACACAGTAAACCTTCTTTCAGATATGCTTTTTGTTATGTTGTGGTATACAGGGCTCTAGTGTGGATCTTAAATCTCCCCAAAAGACCTACATATTAAAAGTTTATGTCCCGTGGCACTACTGGCAGGAAGTGGAACCTTGAAGAGGTAGGTCCCAGTTGAAATTCTTCTGATGACATGGGGACTTGAAGCAGACACTGGAATCCCAGCTACTCCTCTTCATCTCTGAGTTTCTGAGCGAGCAAGAGCTAATAAGCATCTCTCTCTCTCCACCACAATATGCCGCCTCATCATTGCCCCAAAGGCTGTGGGCCAAACAGTTGGATGGAAACTGGGCCCTCCAAACCGCTAAGCAAAAGCAAAGCTTTCATCTTTTCAAGTTGTTTATTTCAGTCATGTATTACAATAACAGAAAACTGACTACCCGAGACATATACCTACACACAGAGTGTCTTTGAAGCACTATGTTTTCTTGTTTATTTAAATCTAGGTCATGAGTGAGCACTCTATCTGTGAAGGGTTGAGTGATAAATGTATTAGACGAGGTAAGATACATAGTTTCTTTGACAAACAGAGCAGCTATCATATTTCAGCAAAGAAGTGTTGGAGTTGTGGCTTCTCAACTTTATAATAACTTGACAGATGTACGACAGACTTGACTTGATATCATTATTTGGTAAATGTATATTGTTAGAGTAACTTCAAGAGACTATTTTTTCCCCCCAAAAGAAACTTCACTTCCAACAAAAGCATTCAAAATGAATTTCATTTAGGAACAAGTAGAAAGATGGGGAGGGACTTGAGTTTTTCAGCTTAAGGCAAGTAATCTACCACCTGAGCCACAGCACCACTTCTGGTTTTCTGGTGGTTTGTTGAAGATAAGAGACTCACAGACTTTTTTTGCTCAGGCTGGCTTTGAACCAGCCTGAGCCACCAGTGCCCGGCTTATACTTTATAGTTTTAAGAAAATGTAAATCAATTCCTCTTCAGGCAATATATAAGAGATTGATTTTACAAAAGAAATTCTCAATCCTGCCCTATAAGGAAAGGGAAAAGCATCTTTTATAAAAATATTAGTTGTAAAATGATGAATAAGATGATTTCAATATATGGTCACATTTGACAAATTATTGACTATTGATAAAATAGTGAAAAATCTGATTTATGCCACAGGAACAACAGAGAATAAGAATTAATTAGGAGATGAAAAAGCTTGATGGAGAGATGAGCCTGATCAAGGTACGTTGTATGAATCTACAGTGATGTCAAAACAAAACTCCTTTATACAGTTAATTGGTGCTAATAAAAATGTGGGGGAAACTGGACACTGGTAGTTCACACGTATAATCCTAGATATTCAGGAGGCTGAGATATGAGGATTGTGGTTCAAAGCCAGCCCAGGCAGGAAAGTCCCTGAGATTCTTATCTCCAATAAACTACTCCAAAAAGTTTGGAAGTGGTGTGGTGGCTCAAGTGGTAGAGCACTAGCCTTGAACCAAAGAGGCTCAGGGATTGTGTGCAGGCCCTGAGTTCAAGCCCCAGGACTGGCAAAATAATAATAACATCAACAATAATAATAAGTGAGGGAAAAGAATCAAGTAAATTATTTTAAAACCTTTCTGTGGTATGAAGGAACCGAAGATTTAACTTTTTACCTAGGTAAGTTAACTATCTTTGATAAAATATTAAGAAGATATCCTATGAAAGTTTTAACATGTATCTCCGAAATCAAAACAAAAATGGATTGGAAGAGATAACAATTTAACAAATAAGAAATACATTAAAAATGAAAAAAATCATGATGATTTTTAGTTACCATATGTAAATTTCACAAGAACCTTTGTGCTTTATTCTGGGATCTTAGACTCAGTGAGCACATTGGTCCAATTTATCTTAAATGAAGCTCATTAGCATGGAAACTCTGGTCACCTGATTTTAGTACTTCTTAATCCAATTTCTGGATCACTCCTTTATATCTGTACCTTATTGTTTTCTGATCCTGTTTGGAGAAATTTCAGGATTTGCATGGAATTTTGTTGCTGTTGTTGTTTTTGCATTTTGCGATCTTAATCTACCATTGTATTGCTGTTTTGTATTTTTGCAGTCTTGGGGATGATAAATGCACTACATTATGAAAAAGCGTAAGAGATTTCTTTTAGTTTCTGGTCATCTCTGACATTTCAAGGGGGGAAAAAAAAGAAAATTGTTGTGCATTAATCCACTGAGCAGTGAGGCTGAGCTCATGGCCGGCCCTGCCTCTGACCATGGCTCTCTGCTCCCTGCTCCTTCCTTGAGGTCTGGTTAGCTGTTCTGTCTCATGAAGTCAAATCTCTGCCTTTGTCACAAAGAGTGCCAAGCCAATTTCCTGAGCCTGTTCTCCCCGAGGAGGCTGTGTAGACACACGGGGGGAATTCTCAGCCGTCTCCCCGTTTCCTGAACCGATGCTTCCCATTCTAACAAGAAATGTTAACATTAAGCTCCAATTTGGTCTACTCATTACCTTGTTTGGCTCAGAGCCTCCCCAGGGGAAATCAAATAGATGCAGTGCTACCTAACTTAGTTGTTCACTTCTAAGCCTCAGAGTCAATTTTAAAAGTCTTTTTTTTTTTTTTCCTATCTCCAACAACAGCAAAAGAGGATATGTATGCATAAAGTGAAAGCCAGGTCCAACTTTGTTCTCTAAAGGCAGCGTCTCCATTTTGAAATGCAAACGGGGAAGGAACTGCACGGAGTTGGAAAATAAAGTGGCAACTCTGTCTCTTTCAGGTGCTAAGATGGCGAAATTAAGGGAAACTCCAATGCCTGTGGCGGGTGGACTGAGCTGCTGAGACAGCTAGAGCTCTGCCTTGTTTGTGCTTCCAGCTGATCACTTTGCATGCACAGTTGCAGAAGTGGCAGAGAATAGAAATCAAACCCACTCCCTCCCCAATATCTAATGGGAAGTAACCATGGCCCCTCTAGGAAGTGCTTTTGAAGAAAGACTTGCCCCTTGGCTTTGGTCTGTCCATGGATGGGAGCACCGCTCAATGATTGTACCTTGAGAGATCATTTGGCCTCAGGAAACATAAGCGATGGGGTCTAACTCTCTGACGCCATTCTAGTCCCGACCAGGTTGTCATCGAACATCTGGGACATCATCAATCCACTCTAATTGTGTGTGTTGTTGTGCTTGCAAGTACTCCCAGAAGTCCTGCTCTCACAAACATAGACTTGGGTGTCTCAAATAACGGGGTCTAATGTGTAGCATTTGCTTAGTGGAATTGGTACAATGGCATATTTTCGTGCTTTGAAGCTATTGTAGCCTGAAAGCTTATAATACTTGGACTAAAATTTGGCAAATGTATCCCCTGTTGTGTCTTAAAAGCAGATCACATGTCAATGGGTATGGTAACATTAGGAAAAATGCTAAGAAAAGTCCAATTATTGATTCTTCACTGGCTGTTTCTTCGACTTGTGGAGAAGCCCCAGGGAGAGATGAGCTGTACCATTCTAGCCAGGCTGCACACAGCCACGGGAGAGAATAAGGGAAGCACTTCCAACGTGGACAGATTGAGCTTAGTAAGTGAGGGCCTCACAGATTTGAACAAGTAAAATGCTTTGCAACTAGGGCAGTTATTACCCATGGCTTTTAAATAGCAGTCTCCATAGGAAACAGAGACCCAGAGCTTTTAGAAGTATCTTCCATTAAAAGTTCTATGCTAGCAGTGGGGGGAAGTTCAGCATCAAAACCAAATGAGAAATACTGCCTTTCTGTGCAGACCTCTGTCTTGAGAAGCTCTGAAAAATCTTAGTAAGAGAAGCAGAAAGGCTAGAGGTTTTATAAGAGTGGATATGTATAGATGGATAGACACAGACACATTTGCAGATAATGTGGATACAGATGTACTTCCTACAAGAAATCATACAACTACAAAGTCTGTCTGAGTAAATTCTAAGTCTACAGGACAGCACACAAAGAGGAGAAGCACAGCAGATGGAAAACAAAATGCCCTTGAATTAGAGGTCAAAATCCACAGGACAGGCAGGAGAGTTGTATCAGATGCTAAGCAACAATGAGGCAGGTAGACCATGATATAAAGATCATTGTGAAGGTCCCACAATGTACAAAATGTACTTTCTTTTAGTGTACTGGTGGTGGGAGTAACAGGGTAAAGAAAGAGAATGGGGAAAACTACACAAACACTGTGTCCAATGTGTGCTCTGGATTATCTGCTCAGAGAATATACCAACAGCAAATTGCTGAGCAAAAGCCTACTGAATCTACCAAGGAATTATACTGTCAAAGAAGATACTAGCTAGCCTTGACACGCAAATATGTAGGTTGGGTGAGCTTTAAGATAATCTCTGGGTCTCCAAATCCAAACCCTAAGGTAAGGGAGCCTGATCAGCTCAAGGAGTTCACGATCCCATGCTCCCCTGAGGTGTGACTCTGGGATGCCCTGCAGAGCAGAACATCTGGCTTTCTGTGAGCTGAGCCAGATGTTCACAGAGGACAAATACAGAAAAGAGTATTCACAGCTTGCAAAAACACAAGCCATCTTCCATGTGGTGAAAATTCTAATTCTAAAGATTGATGTCGTTTCCTTCCAACCCAATTGGGGCATAGAATATGACTCTGACCAATCGCATGCTATGTCTTCTCATAAGGAAGACTCATTAGAGATCTCTGGTATGTGCCTCTTCTCCAGACTTCACTTCTGGACATAAGATTTTCCAAAGTCTGTATCTTCAACCATAAGCTAGTTGTAAGGATACAACCCAGTGGGCAGAGCAGTGATGTGGTAGCAGCCTTAATCTCTAAATTTGTGGAGCAAAGCTTCCTTAATACACTGGCCTACTTGCTCATCGGTGCCAGAAATAATACAACCGTTCCTTTTGCTAATAAACTATATTGTCACACAGTATCTAGTGATACAGCATCTGTCTCTTCTCTGTCTACAGATTATGGTCATCTATGAATTGCTTCATTCCTTAGTCATTTTGGTCACAATTTTGCTGTTGGATGGATGTTTGACAGGGATTTCCAGAATGGATGTTCTACCCCTTATCAGTAGAACCATGTGAAGGCAAATATGGATTTAATTCTCTCATCTTCTGAACCAAGTTCTCATGACTACTTTTTGTAGAATCTCACTGGCTATATCTGTTTAGGCACAACACACAGATTATTCTAGTTGAACAGTTGGTGAAGCAGAATGTGGCTTGAACAACCTGTAGTCTGTAAGATTACTAAAAGCAGCCTCTCCGTTGGCTTTGCTGTGTCTGTAGATCGGGTGGTACAACACCATTATGCTCAGTCCAAAATGCAGTCTAGCTTTCATAAATGAGTTTTCTATTAATAATAGTGCACTTGGTGGCTCACACACTAAAAATATACCAGACTCACAAATAAATATGATCTTTAAGAGAATAGAAAAGTGGCAAGGAACAATATTGAGAATTGCATATCATATATATCAAAGTTTAAAATGTTTATGCTAACATGCCCCCAAATCTGTCCTAATAAGAATTCAGCCAAATAGAAACCAACTACCCATGAAAAAAAAGAATTGTCTAATAGGTTTAGGGAGAATTAAATAAAATGTAATAGGTTTTAAATTTATGGAAACATTTGTTACATCTTCAATATAGTAAAATGTAAGCAGATCTCAGCCACTGGCTGCACATGCTATTAAATGTATGTTACACAACATTTCTCTAACTCATCTGACTAATCATCTTTGCTTCCCTTACTGTTCTATTTTATGACACACTATTTCAAATGCATTTCATTGCACTATCAATAACAGTGACCTTATACAACTATTAAATGAATTTAAATTCTGAGAAGCTTATAATTTTATGGTGGAATTCATGGTTTGATTAGCAACATATTAGTTAACTTCAAATCAAGGAGCCAGGCTTTAAAAAAAATGTGTCTACTGTAATCACACTTATTTACAAAATGCCTCACATTATAAAAATTGAGAAATGCTTACCATTATTTTTTTTAAAAGTCCATAAGCTAGTGTTAAACTCCAAATCTAATGATCTTGTAAGTGCTAAGACTTAGAAGTTTCCAGAGCCTTCTGGGGACTGCTGATTATGTGCAAACAAGCTGAGCCCCATGATATATATCATGGTGTATTGACAAAGATGCCAAATGAAGCATGTGATCCTCATAAACCGGAAGTCAGAGCAAAGTGGCCTTCTGGGCCAGGGGAAGGTGAAGGATTTCCACTGTGGCATTATGGGTAAAATTCTGATGAAATCAATACAGCAGAATAAAACAATAAAAATAGATGCTCTCTGAAAGACTGAAGGTCTTATTCACACCAATGGGGTTATTTTGCATTTCAATAAACTAAAACTCATGATAAAACTTATATATAATTTTAAACCCCTATCTAAAAAATGACTATAATAACACAAAGTTATGATCCTGAAATACCTAATCACCTTTTCCCCCAGACTGAAATATTTAAAACTCACATTCTTCCTCTTCGCTACAGTGCCTCATGCATCAGTGTTCATGTAAGTGAAGTTCAAGCATTTGAGCTCAAAAATTTTATTTGAGACATTTCAATATTTATCCAGGAATATGTCTATAATACATAATATACATGTACATCACCTATGAAGTTTTGTTAAAATATGCAAATCGTTATTTTCTCAACTGTTTGCTTCTCCTAGCATAAAATGCCTAATGTCTATACCTAATGTTTAATTTTCTGAATTTGGTACTCTTTTCAGTGGTTAAGAAAAAAATGCATGTAAGATATCTAAATATCCATGAATCAGAGAGTGGCTAGCTGGAATTATCAAGAAATGACAGTCACCAGGGGTGCCCGAGGTCTTCTAGAATGAGAATCCCTGCAGCTACAATGTGCCTAAAGTATATAAGAAAGCAGGGATTTTCATTTCTGTTTAAATTTCACACATCAAATATATTCCATTAGAATGAGAATTTTTTCCAACATTGAAGGTTTCTGGAAAGCATCAAGTCACCTCTCCTATTCTGGGTCCTACTCCTCCACCTATTAGCTTATATTACAATTTTACCCTTCTTTTATCCTTTGTATTGCCACAAATCTAGAAAGAATAAGAGACAAAAAGAGGCTGACTGCATCAATGTGAAGTGGAGAATACACAAGCTCCCCCTTTCCACCCAGCGCTCTTGGTTTTTCTGTTAGAGTTACTGATACCATGCAAGCCACACTTTAGATAAACACCTGCTATCACAGAGTCTCTCCTCTGAACAACACCCTTTCTTGGCATGTTGGCACTAGACCAAGATCCGGTCTAGTTAGAGGCTCAGGGTGTTCAGACATCCTGAATTGGGGGGCTCAGACATTGTAGATTCCTGCTCGAATTGCACAACCTGAGCTCTAGACAGAACCCAATAGTACGTAGGCCTGTGCCCTTATTGATTTTTTTCTGTTATAAACTGATGTGTAATTTGATGAGACTTGCAGGCACATGATATACAGGTTCAAACCACTGCCCTGGAGACAGCTCACCCTCGGGCTTCTGGGCAGCAGTGATTTGAACAGGTCCCAAAGGATTTCAGACACTCCTCAGAGACTCATGGCATGGATTTATGGCTTTGTCCTGTAAGCTGATTATGCTATGTAGGCCTAAAACTTGACTGGATTGATAAGTCTATGCTCTGTTTTATGTCCAAGTGACTATTCCAGACTGGTGATAAAGCTCACATCAGTTTGTTCTGATCAAAGAAAAGTAAACATGAAAAAAATTCATTTTAACATATATATTCCATAAGATGGGTGTAGCAACATGCATAAACTGTACAAGAATAAAGTCTTACTGGCTGGGCACAGGTGCCTCACATCTGGAATCCTAGCCTCTCCCTTCAGGAGGCTGAGACTTGAAGGTTCATAGTTTGAAACCAATCCAGGGAGAAATGTCTGCAAAACTTCTGAATGTGACAAATATCCACTCTCCCTCATCCCAAAACTACTCTATTCACTCAATTTCTATAAATCTTACTAAATTTTGCTTATGAAATATTTTTACCCAACCACCCAATGTCAATTAGTGACTTATTTTTCCACAGCATGAATGATTCATACCTTAAGCAAATGTACATTCACTAGGTTAAGCAGTACTTTATCTATCATTTTTTGGTCATACTAGTGTTTGAATTTAGGACCTCCCACTTGCTAGGTTGGCACAGTACTGCTGAGGGATGCCTCCAACCTTATTTTCACTGAGATATCTTAGAATAAATCTTTCCACCTGGGCAGGCATGCATCTGAGTAGCATTCCACCTGCTTTCAGTTTTGCAAACATGGCTGGGGCTACAGGGTTACCCACCAGATTCCCTCCATGTACATGGAGCCTCTCTGCAGTCAGGACCCTTCTAATCTCAGCACCCACACAGTCTGGGATGGCAGACATAGCACACTGCTCCCAAGAGTGCTTCAGGAAGGGCTCTCCCAAGCTTTCCTGCCTGAATGGTCATCAAATCCAGCCTCCATGTCCTGTGTTGCTTGTATTACAGCCATGGGCCACCATTGCTTCAGTGCTACTTTGTCTTGTTATTTTTTTTCACACATGCAGCCTTGGTTCATTTTAGACAGGAATTCAGAACATGGAGCTTGAAATTGCTTACCAGTTTTGTGATATTCCATCGCTACATCAGGAGGATAAAGTCTTTATAGGTATGAAGTAGCTAATAATGATAACATGAATTGGAAAAGTAAATTGACAGGTATCTCCAATACAAAAATAGTTTCATTTTGTGTCTTGTTAAATTGTCTACATTATCCAAGTGGAAAAAAAATCAAATTGTGATGAATATTAGTGCAGACATTGCAGTGCATTTCAACTCGTGTGTTCTTTGCCGGAATACTGAAAACATAGCATTCTCTCATTTGCTTTTGTCTTTCACTTGAGACATTCTGATTTTTCTGTTTCCTGTGTTGTTCCAGCCCAAATTAAATGGACTAGTAGGGATTTCTTTGGCGGTTTCGGTAAGCCTGCAGAATTCACTCAAAGAGGAGCAGTATGGTTCTCCTAGTCTTAGCTTGCCTATGGTAACATTAGAAATGCAATATGCTGATAGAAGCTAAAGTATTGGAAAATGGGAAAATGTCTAAAGAACTTAATCCTTAGCACAGCCCGAAAGGATTCCTAATGGCTGAGATCTCATTAAAAGATAAAGCTCACTTGTGAACCAGGACAAAGGGAAGAGACCATTCGGGCCCATGACTGCCAGTTCACCTGCTTCCTCTGCCCAACATAAACCTTACCTACCTGGGTCAGCAGACAATGTCTCACTTTATTTTATAACAGGGTGCCAGGCTACTCTCCTTCCTGATCCTATAATTCCTCTCCACAGCTCACTGCCTGTTATTATTTAAAGATCTAAAAAAAATTAGTGTGTATCCTAAAAGAAGAGAGAGCTTATTCCTTGTGATTGCTTCCCAGCAACTACTTTTAAAGCAATAAAGGCCTTTACAGGTAAATACAGTGAGACACAATCATTGGCAACAGAAAGTTCAACAGATAAGAACCACAGAGTCTCTCACAAAAAAAAAAAATCATGATTGAATTCTATTTTTATGGCTTACTTCTCATTTTTTTCTTTTTCTTGGATGAAACAATAAGAATAACCAACAAGATACATGTGATCTACCTACTTGATTTTCTAGTACATGTCGAAACTCCTTCCAATGGCTTACAAAGGTCTTCATGCTCTTGATCTGTTTGTGTGAACTCTTTATCCATGTATGCACCATCAGCAATCTTTGCTACAACCCTGGAGTACAATATGATCAAATTGCTGGGTCTTTCTACAGAATATTTTCTTATCATTGAGTGACTTTTTGTTTTATATCTTTACTGGCTTACATGTATTTATAAACACATGACTAAGGACGAGCTGCTGGTACTGAATAATCATCATTACCCTGTCTTTTATGTATACCAAAACATAAGCAATAGTACTGTGATATTTTGGCATCTTTGCTTCTCCATCTACTCAACTAGACTTTATATTTATGTACAAGATTTGACAGAGTACTTGGCTGACAATAGCAACAAATAAACACTCATTTATATGAGTAAAAATGAATAAAAATATTACTTGGGTATTTATAAATAGAAGTGGGAATTTTAGTAATGAGTTAAAGGATGTTAAACATAGCTTATTTGAAAGTGATATTGACTATGTTTGAAAAGTTATAAATAATATATGTCTTCAAAACCATACCATGGTGCAATGTATCACAATGATTTTAAGACATTCTGTCATATTTAAAATATTTCCATAATGGAAAAAATAAAGAAATAATTGAGCCATAGTCTTCAAAGGAATAGCAGGAAAAAAAAGTCAAACACATAATCATACCTAAGAGTCTAACAAGAATTAGGAACACAAGGTGGACAAATCATGCTTAGAAAAAACTAGAAATTGACTCCTGAAACAGTCAAGTGAAGCTTCATTGTTGTTGAATCCACTCATATTTTGATGTCATTAGCCAGCCTATAGAGGGATTCAGGAAATAAAAGGAAAGGGAGAGAAAAAGCAAAAACAAAAGGAAGATATATGGAAAAGAGAGGAAAAGAGAAGGAGGGAAGGTGTGGAAAGAGAATTAAGGGAGAGAACTAAAGAATTTGTTTCTGTTTCTGTTTGTTCTGATGAAAATATTCTTTTCTGAACAAATGCATTATATGCCTGCCTCCTTTGCAAATTGAAATTTTCATTTCATTCACTAACATTGAAATGGAATATAAAAATGAGGGTGTTCTAGCAACTTCTGAAGAGAACTAGATTCTGTCATCTATGTCTTCTTTTTATATTTTTGCCTGTTGTAGGGCCTTAACTCTGGGCCTAGGCACTGTCCCTCAGCTCTTCGGCTCAAGGCTAACACTCTACCACTTGAGCCACAGTGCCACTTTCCACTTTTTCTGCTTATATGGTGCTGAGGAATCGAACCCAGGGCCTCATGCATGCAAGGGAAGCAATCTATCACTGAGCTACCTTCCCAGGCCCTAATCTATGTCTTCTTTATCCCACAAAAGCATACTATGAGTGATAATAAAGATGATGAAGACAGTTTACAGTACCTTGAAAAGCCCTTATCCAAACCTCAGCACTCTATATCTTTTGTTTTAATATTTATTGGAAGTTCCTGTTATGATCTTTTCTTTTTTTTTTTTTTTTTGGTTGATTATGAGGTTTGAATTCTGGGCCTGGGTGCTGTCCCTGATTTCTTCAGCTCAAGGCAGTGCTCTATCACTCGAGCCACAGCGCCACTTCTGGTTTTCTGGTGGTTTGTTGGAGACAGAATCTCATGGACTTTCCTGCCCGGGGCAGGATCCTCAGATCTCAGCCTCTTGAGTAGTTAGGATTACAGGCTTGGGCGCCCCAGCCATTTATGTTTTTATATCACAAAATTATTATATAACTTAGACAAGTCCTACAACTGTATACTCTAGTGACATGGAGAAGCATATTCTTCAGCTCATCTTCAAATCATTTAAATCCCTTCTGTCCATCAAATGCCAGACATCCTAATTTTTGCCATGTCAGGACCACCTTTATCTGCCAGATTGTAGAAATATGTCACATGCAATCTGTCTCAAGGTCAGCAGGGGTCACTTGCTTAAAAGACAAGTTTGTGATATCATGTGATAGACACTGAATTAGAATCACTGCCTTTAAAACAAGCTCCTCGAAATTGTTCTACCAGGATTTAAAGTTAGCTCCAAGGGGGGAAAAAACAAATGGTACAAAGTAAGCCCCATATGAATGATGTAGAATGTGAACAGAGAAAATCAGAAGCCAACCTGGATTCTTTAGAACATGGGTGTGACATTCCTTCTGATTTCAAAAGAATTGTATTCATGGCTCTGAATCGTTATCTGAGGGCTAATTATCTTGAATAACATTGGAATTCTATCAGAAAATGCATGCAGACAGAGACACCACAGAGCTGGGAAAACTTGGAATTCTATCAGAAAAATTCTAAGGGAGCAGATGCAAAGGAGAGCACAGAGCTAGTGCTCACATGCTCAGCATCTGTCTGAACACTGGGTAGCTTTTCAGAGGAAGAGAACTGGGACTGTGGAATACTCCATATAAGGACAGGGTTATTGCTGGATTGCTTCACTCCTGGGTGATGTTAAAATAATTCTTTTTCTTTTAAAGTTTTTTGTTTGTTTTGGCTATTGTTACCTGCAGCTTCATTGCAGGAACATGTACGGTTAATATAATAGACCAAGCAACAACCCACAAAGATGTCCACCACGGAATCTGCAGAAACCAGTTGTGCTACCTGAGGTGGAAAGAAAGACCTGGCTTAAGTTAAAAGCCTTGAGATAGGGGAATTAACAGGATGAGCCCCTGGTAATCACAATGTCTTTCTTAAGAGGGAACATAGGAGTTAGTAAGAAAGATAAAGATGACATGTTGACCGAGAGCTGAAAGCAGTCACAAGATGCTGTGCTTCTGGCCTGCACCACATAGAAAGAGCCAGCACACAGAAGCCTGACAGCCCTGTAGAAACTGGAAGTGCAGGAGAAGGCATCGGGGCTTCTGGAAGTAGGCAGACCTCTCACACCTTGGCCTCACTGAACTCACACCAAAGCGCGCCTTCTAAACTTCAGAACACTAGGACGATGTATTTTTATGACAGTAGGATATTTTCTTTGTGTCACAAAGATAACAAAAAATATTGTAAAACTCACCACTCACGAGCATTATGTATATTGGGTATTGTGTGTAAATTTTTTAAAACTATGTCTTCTATGGGTTTAAAGTTTCTGAGCTATTTGGAAATAATCTACCTATATTAATGAGAATTTGTGTCACAATTCCTTTGTCCTGTTGGTGATTTTTATGAATCTTATGGAGGTATTTTTTTTAATGCATAAAGCAAAATACATGGCCACATTACATTGCAATTACATTGCAGTATTCTTTTAAACTTACCAAGCAGTTTAGATATGAAGCACAAATTATTCAAAGGATATCATTCTCTCAGTCAAAAACGTCTTTTCATTAACAATAAATATCAAGTAATATGAGTGAGGTATTTTGCTTATCCACATCATTGAATCTATCTGGGAATGTTTTTTTCACTGAGATAGTGAAAGGGTAAACCTTACTAGCATGCATCTCAAGCTTATTCATCTGTATCAAGGCCTGTCTTTGTCCAATTGAATCCTAGACTCTCACCCAGCTAACAAAATTTAGCTTTGGATGCCCAGAGGCATCTGATTCAATTTCTGAGATTATGGTGGTCCTGGGCAAACCAAAGCCACTAATCCTAGAAACTATAAGGAAGAAAAGGTGGCATGCTATTTCCTGTTATAAATATCCACACAAAAGCATGTAAAAGATGTCTTATGTGCTATGGGATGTGTAAGTATAGCAGATCGATATAGCAGTGCCTATCTGAATTAAGAAAACTCTGTGCTCATCCAGGGTGCACTGGTCATTATTATCAGTTTACTTATTCTGAATTGATTTTTTTTTTTGCCAGTCGTGGGGCCTGAATTCTGGGCTTGGAACGCTGTGCCTCAGCTCTTCAGCTCAAGCCTAGTGCTCTACCACTTCAGCCACAGCATCACGTCCGGCTTTTTCTGCTTATATGGTGCTGAGGAATGGAACCCAGGGCCTCATGCATGCAAGGCAAGCACTCTACCACTGAGCCACCTTCCCAGCCTTTGAACTGATTTTTATAGATACATGTAATTAGTAGAAATCCTATAGAGATAAGCCCAGCTACTCAAATTAGATACACATACATATAATATTCTTAAGAATGATAAATATGGAAAAATAACAGATGAACTATGAAGAAGACTTAGATCAGGTTCTTATTTTACAGTATGTAACAAAAAAACTATCTCTCAACATACTATAGCAGCAAGTATAAAAGTACAACTAGAACCAAATATAACTATGACCTCAGAGAACATGTTCATATCATTCTAATAAAAGTTATTAACAAAGAAAAATTTGGTAGACCTTTAAAAAGAAATAGAAATACCTGCTAAAGCTATACAAATGAGATCAAATTGTATCTTTTTAACATATTATACACTATTATGTTGCAAATATTAAAATATTTGACAAACTACCACAAAAGTGGGAAATAAGCAATAAAGTCCAATAAACTCATATTTTTAGATGAACATAATTTGGTTAAATTCCATCTCAATAATATCTAGAAAAAAATTAAACCAAGCTACCAGGAAAGGATTTTAGGAAAATTTAGTTTAGGGTATAGGAGAGATATATTTGTTGTTAAGGTAAATCTTCAATGTTATACTAATCACATTAAAAATATTATCTCAGTTTTCAAAATTGTTTCTATAGGAATTTTCAAATCAATGCAAAAACTAGGTATGTGCAAAAATCACACAAAAAAAGGCTTTTGGTACAAAGATACTCAATTCCAAAAGGAAGAATAATAAAGAAAAAAATTGAAAAGAACTAAGTGTCTTATGTATAAAGAACAATCAGGAAAAGAAAAACCTGAGTAGAAAAAAATGTAGAAAAAGGCTAGTTGTGCACTAAAATATCGTGTGAGACTTCTGCTTCCAGACAAGATGGAGTAACAGAACAGATTTTCTCTTCCCACTTGAAATAACCAAATATGAAAACAAAGTCTGTGAAACGAGGGCCTCAGGATGGGGATACAGAGACAAGGAAGGAGAGAGATAGGAAATGAACAGACAGCCTTAGGATTGCTCCACTTACTGCTTTAAAAGTTTTAGGCCACGGTTCAAAGACAGGAAACCAAGTCAGCATCAAATGCTGAAAGATAAAACTTGGATTACAGCAAAGTCAAGATGAGTAGAGCGCTCAGGGAAGAATATTTAAAAGAAGAAAAGCTTTGTGAAGAATGCAGGAGATCTGCAGAGGTTCTGTCTCCTCATCCAATGCTTTCAAATAAAGAAATGCCTCGAATCCAGGAAAGAAATAGCAGCAAATGCTAAAAGAAACCATTTTTGGAGTGCAAAATGATTGTCTGTACCCAAAAGCCAGATTAATAAACACTGTTCAGATTGTTTTAGTGAGTACACTAAGAATATCTTCTCTAGGCACAAAGAACAATAAATTACTACAGAGAAATTACTACAGAAAAAAAAGAGGGAAATTCACCATTTAGATGGAAATGATTATCCATCCCCATCTAACACAAGTGTAAAATATTAAAAAAATCTAAACTGTTTCCAGGTAACTGAATCATTTATAGCACATAGCTGTAGAATACTGGAAACATAAACTTCCATTCACCACCACAGAATATTTATGTAGTTCAACACCTAATCAAAATTACAAGAAAGTAAGAAAATAGCATGAATCTTGAGATCAGAATCAGGCAAATGAAATGAATGTAGAAATGAGTGAGGCAGAAATGAGTGAGGTATAAAATTAGTAGACAAGAACATAAAATGAGTTTTCACCATCCCATTCCCAATATTCGAGAAGCTAGAAGTGATATCTAGATCAAATGTAAATAGTCGTATCAGAAGTAAAACTGAATTTCTGAACTAAAACTACAATGTTTCATAAAACCTCCCAGATGGTACTAAAGGCTGATTAAACATGTTAGAGAACAAAATTGGTGGCAATGTGGAATATCATCACTTAATATTTTGCCACTGTTATGTGATTAAAGAGTTATGAAGTTTTATACAACTCATGTTGCCTTGATTTTTGCATACTTCTTGTATTTCTGTGTTGTGTTTGAATATATCTTCTAGTTTTATATAGGGAAATTTTTAGGGATAAGCTTTCTCTTGTGGTCTCAATCTCAAAGACACATCAGAGATTTGCAAATAAAGCACAAAGCAACATTAAAACAAATTAGACAAGGGCTGGGAAGTTGGCTCAGTGGTAGAGCACTTGCCTTGCATGCCTGAGGCCCTGGGTTTGATTCCTCAGCACCACATAAGCAAAAAGAAAAAACCCGGAAGTGGTGCTGTGGCTCAAGTGGTAGAGTGCTAGCCTTGAGCTGAAGAGTTGAGGGACAGCGCCCAGGCCCAGAGTTCAGGCCCCACAACCGGACTCCCCCCCCCCCAAAAAAAAACAAATTAGACAAGAGATACAGTAAAAATAAATTACTACAGAGAAAAATACTATATTTTAATGACTATAGAAAGTTTTTAAAAAAGAAATTAATTTGGTTAAAAATGATGAATAAAATATGAAGTTAAAAATTTTAGATTGTAAAATTAATAATTAAAAATGTTTATAAAAGGCAAGGAAAGGGGAAAATGTATTCCCTCCTGACCTTTTGAATTTCTGTGATATTTCTTGTGATATTTCCTTCTCATCTCTAATTTTGTTGATTTTTGAATCTCCTCTCTCCTTTTTATGTCAAATTAACTAGGACTTTTCTATCTAACTAAATGAAAACAGGGATTGAGAACTAACTGAAAGCACTACTAAGATAGATGAAAAGTTCCAAAGAAAGTTTTGTTTTCATTGATTCCCTATATAGTTTTGCTAGTGTGTTTCATTATTTCTTGCCCCAGTTTTTACTATGTTTCTACTTATCTATAGAGTTCAGGTTTGTTCTGTTTTCCTGGAAATTTTAGTTGTATCATAAGGTTATTTATTTGAATCTTCTCTGCCTATTTTACTTAATCTAGGCACTCGTAGCTATAAACTGTCCTTTTTTCACTATTGTGCTCTATATAAGTACTTGTATAGGATCAGCTCTATGTAAGTACTTGTATAGGATCAGCTTTCATTTTCATTGCTTTCTACACTGATTTCCATTCTCCATGTCTTTGAATATTTTCTCTAGCATTGTGTACCGTTGAGTTGTAGTTTAATTCTATTATGATCAGATAGAATACAGGAGGGTTATTTCAATTTTGTTGTATTTACTCAGACTTGTTGTATGTTGTAGGACAGGGTCTATTTTTTTTTTTTTTGGTCGGTCCTGGGGCTTGAACTCTGGGCTTGAGCGCTATCCCTCAGCTTTTCAGCTCAAGGCGAGCGCTCTACTGCTTGAGCCACAGTGCCACTTCCAGGACAGGGTCTATTTTTGGAGAAGTTCCTTGGAGAAGTTCTGAGATGAACAGGTATTGTGGAGTTGAGTGGGTAAAGTACTCTGTAGAAGTCTGTTACATATATACGGGCTATGTTTTCATTTAATTACAAGATTTCTTTGCCGATCTTTTGAGCAGATGACCTATTGGTAAAAATGGGGTTTAAAAGTCTTCTTATTATTGTGTTGGCTATTTGTTAGTGCAGACAAGCAAACACTTCTAGAGTATCTTTAATGAATTTTGGTGTGTTGGTATTGGGGTATATATATTGACAACTGTAATTTCCTTTTCATGGATCAAGCTCTTTGTCGATATTAAGTGAGTCTCTGCAGTTGTAGCTTGAAGTCATTCTGCTACAGTCTGTCTTTTGAGTGGACAGTTTTGCCTATTGACATTTAATGCTATTGAGAGATATGCCATGATTTCTGTCATTTTTTAAATGTTTGCTTCTTTCCACTACCTATCTTACTAATCTATTTATCTAGTATGGTTTATTTTTCTTTTTTCAATAATCCCCTTCTGAGGCTGAGTACCTCAAATATCTTTAATACCACTAGTTTAATGGTTACGAAGTCCTTTAGCAGTTCTTTATCATGAGAAGTTTTTATTAATCAATTCTGAAGAATAACTCCACTGGGTGCAATGGTATAGGTTAACAATTACTTTTATCACTTTCTGAAACTGAGATTCCCTTATGTATCTTTAATAGTGCTAGTTTAATGGTTATGGAGTCCTTCAGCATTTCTTTATCATGGAAAGTTTTTATTTCTCAATCAATTCTGGAGGATAGCTTCAGGGAGTGCAGTAGTAAAGGTTAGCAATTGTTTCCCTTCAGGGCTTGAATTATGTATTTCCAAACCTTCCTTGCATCATATGTTTATCTCCAGATATCTGCTCTTATCTAATAGGCTGTAATTATAGCTAATATGCCTTCTTTTTCTCTTCTGTAAATTTAGGGCTTTTAAGATCATATGTTGAGAAGTATTTCTTATTCTGGTCTTGTGTAGTGCTTTGTATGCAGTTATCCAATGAATGAAACTCATTTTCAAAGTTAGAGATGTTTTCTGAAATTATTTTGTTGAATAAGTTCTCAGCTTTTACTTATTTATTTTCTCATGGCTCCTATCACCCATAGATTTGATCTTTTGATGGATTTCTAAAGGTCTTGTAAGTCTCCTTGAAACCTTCTAAGTGCATTTCAATATTTTTGGCTGTTTGATCTGGTTCCTCTGCTTTATCTTGAACATTCTTATTTTCAATTTCCCATTGTATTTTCTATGTTCTTTTGTGATTTCTTTTTAAAATTTGGGCAATTGAGTTTTTTGTTTCAAGGATTTCAATTTGGTTTTATTTCTACTGTCTCCATTGAACTTGCTCTTATATTCTTCAATTTATTCTTTAGTCCTGTTAGTTGTGTATACTCTTGCTGTTTATTTCATTTTTATTTTTTGTTTTGTTTTCCTTCTGTGAGAATTCATCTAGATTTTCAAACACCTGTTGATTTCATTTATATCTCTAATTCTTGCCATATTTTTATTATGATCATTATTTGGCTTTTTTCACTGTCACTTAATTCCTTTATAAAATTTTTAATTTTGCTGGTGATATATTGTCTAGTTTATTCATGAATATTATATATTTTTGCTGGGATTTATGGATCTGGGTTAAGTGTTTTTGATTAGTCAGTTTCCCGAATACTCTGTTTATGGTTACTTGTAAAAATTTTTTTGTGTGTGTGTCCAGTCTTGGGGCCTGAACTCTGGGCCTGGGCACTGTCCCTCAGCTCTTCAGCTCAAGGCTAACACTTTACCACTTGAGCCACAGCGCCACTTCCGGCTTTTTTTTTCTGCTTATGTGGTGCTGAGGAATCGAACCCAGGGCCTCATGCATTCAAGACAAGTGCTCTACCACTGAGCCACCTTCCCAGCTCATCTTGTAAAAAATTTTTAAAAGAGGGAAAGAAACAATTCAGTAACTGAAAAGAAAAGGGAAAGTCAAACTACAGGAAAGAGGAGCAGAAATAGCACAAGATAACAAAATAAGGAATGTAGTTTGGTTACAAAATAAATAAAAATCTATAAGTAAACTTACATAAAGATAAGAAGAGGAATAATATAAAAAGCATAAAAATAATACTAAAATCACAGAGACAGACGAGAGAGAGACAGACAAGACAGAGTGTGGATAGCTTTTCCAATAATATTCTTCTTCACAGTAGGAATCACTAAATCCACAAACTGGTATTGGGCAAGTGAGAGCTGCAGGTTTCTTTGGTAGTTAGAACCACCAGCCAGGTGTCAAAGTCCACCCTGGCTTGTCTGTGGTATAGCTACAACCTCTGCTCCTCTTCAGGGGGCTTGAGTTTGGGAGATCATGATCAGTAGTCAACCTGGCCGTATAAAGCTTATGAGACACCACCATAACAAATGGCTGGGTACAGTGAAAGACATTTGCAATTCCTCAGATATAAAGAATCAAAAATGAAGTTTAGTCCTGTCAGTCCTGGGTATAAAGCAAGACCTTATCTCAAACATACGCAGCAGGAAAGAGGCTGCTAGAATAGCTCCAGTGGTACAAGGCCTGCATGGAAGCGTGAAGCCCTGAGTTGAAGTCTGAATACCACCAAAACTTGTCAAGAACTCCAAATAATGCCATTATAATTTACACTTTGAAAGTCGCTTTGAAGAGGAATCACGATTCACCAAAGCCCTCCTGGAATCCTCCTGGTGATGTGTTGAGCCATTCCTAATGACAGAACTTGTCCTGGATGGGGCTGGGACGGTGGCTCAGTGGTAGAGCGCTTGTCTTGCATGCCTGAGGCCCTGGGCTCAATTCCTCAGCACCATATAAGCATAAAGAAAGAAAGCCGGAAGTGGTGCTGTGGTCAAGCGGTAGAGCGCTCGCCTTGAGCTGAAGAGCTGAGGGACAGCACCCAGGCCCAGAGTTCAGGCCCCACTACCGGACCCAAAAAAAAAAAAAAAAGAACTTGTCCTGGAAAACATTTGTAGGGTCCTTTGTAGACATACTTCCAGGGCCAATAAAAGTGAGCCTTCTTAGTACTAGAAAAAAATATAAAAATTAATCTTGCAGATTTAGGATGGTGCTCTTCTTAGTCCCCATAACTTCTTTAGGAGAACGTTCTTTGGGACACCTCTCTACTTCCTTCTCAGTGGAGCAGGTGAAAGGCAGCATCAAGTGTCATCAGATGCCATGGTATCATCACACTGAACATCCTGCATCCTACATGTGTTCGGAGTGCCACTGTGAGAGCCACACTCACGGCCCTGCATCCTACATTAGCTCACAATGCTCAGTAAGCATCGTGTTGAATGTCCTGAATCCTGAATGAGGTTGCCATCATCCATCACTCAATCCATTCCCTTCATGTGTCAACCTCGTGATGACTTTCCTTCTTCAAAGAGAGACCAAAATTATGAAATTACAATTATGATCTTGCAAACTTACATCCTTATTCCTCCATTTTGTGTCTTTATAGAGTTGTGGTATTCTATGTTACGGTTGATACTCTGAATTTGTAAAAGCAAGAGCCTAAAGTCACCTTAATGCACATTCGAAAGAAGAGACACGATTGTTGTATTAAATTAAGAGTAATATAAATTTAATTTGACCTCAAAATCATCTGGAAAGTGTTTTATATTTAATGATAGGCATGGTCACATAAAATATAATGACCTATATTCATTCAGGGACTGGATCACAGATGCCCAGGTTAAATCCAAAATTTATAAACATTACTTCCTGTCTTTTTTTATTCAGAGTAAATTGAAGAAATTGTAAGTTTCATTTAGATGTGTAAGTTATCCAAAATCCAATGCAAGCAGTATATAATAAATGTCAGATTTTAATAACCAATACATTTTATAGAAAATTTAGATGTTTTAAAAGTCAGGCCTTTAGAAAATGAGATATTTATCTCTGGTATTTATTTTTCCGATCTTTTCATTTTAGTTCTTAAAAGCAAAGGCAAACATTAGTTGTTAGTTGTTCATTTAGAAAATAATTTATAGTAATCAAATGCAGCACAATATTTTGAAGCACCAAATACAATCGCCATGACAGTAGGGTCAAAATCTAAATATTTACATGGACACCTTTGACACTATGGCATACCACTATAAATCAAAATTAATAGTAGGGAAGGGAAAGGTAAGTGAGGGAGAGGTGAAAATAGCGAGAGGGGTGACATTGATCAAGATATACTGTACTCATAAACTGCTTTGTTAAATATCAACTCTTTTGTACCACTATTTAAAGATTTTTTTTTAAAAGTTCAAGTTGGGAATTTATTTTTAAATGTGACACTGATCCTTCTAAAATATAAAACCTGTCACTTAGAAAAGAACCATAAATGCATGAAAAGTAAGTAATAGTTATTTTCTTCTTTTGAAGTTTAAAACATCTCTATGTATTTTATCTTGCACATGAATTATGAAACTCGCACAAACTAGTAGGGAACCTAAGTTTATTGGTAGGAAATTAACCTAGTAGGCAACACTAGTGGAATTTGAGTTCTACATACTTTATAAAATCGTAAAAGACAGTCCAGGTTTGTAGCAGAGATGCATACATAGACACAAAACATTTTTTTAATGGTATCTTAAATCCCAGTAGAAAAACCGAAGGAAATTGTAGTGGTCAGAACTAAACTGACCCAGAGGACAAGGGTAGGAACTTGTAAAGCTATGACAGTTCCCAAGACCTCCAACTTTGAAAAGAGGAATTAATGGCTATAAAGGATGCATGACAGCAGAATTTCTCAAACATTTGGCACATTATTTGTCCCAAACCACAAAATGATGTGTAAGCATTTCAGGAAAATCTCAGGAGTGAAAGAAAACAGTTCCTACTTGCTGAGAAAGGATATCACAGTTTGTCACCTTGGAAAAGTTCCATTTCAATTTTTGCAAAATTTGTTCTTCAAGTATGAAGTGCAGAATTCTTTTTTTACATTGCACAGTGTACATGCCTCTGCTTGCATCTACAAAATAACTCACAAGAGAGTGTATACCAAATCTTAGCCAATTATCTGCATGGAAAAAGAGTTTAGAACATTTTCTTATTTTTTTGTGTGTGTTACAGACAGAATTCTCAAGGTAGTATCAAAAGATGAGAGTCCTACTGGTGTTAGCTCCATGTGTTTTTCTTATCACCTGCAATAGCAGTCTCTTAATTAGTTGGTCCTGCTACTTAACCCTTGTCACACTCAAGTAGAACAATCATGTGGTTCTTTATGACACATATTTGTTTCCATGTTAGCTTGTGAAGATAGGGTAAGACTGTCTCTCCTACTTAATGTGACTCATCATTGATTTTTTACCATCTGCCATAGTTTCTTGTGTATATTACTATTAAAAATAGTATCTAGTATGTGGATATAAAATTCTGGCAAAGCAGAATGTAACCTTATAATACATTTCATATTGTTCACTGTATCTAAACCAATAGCAGATACAAAACAGTTGTTCTGTAATTTTTGTGATTGAATAAACTAAGAAGATAGATAAATTTGAGCTTACATGGAAGTCCTTCAAAAATTCACTCACATAATACTCTCTTCTATGAGTATATACATTTGTCTAGTTCAGTGAACATCAAATACAAAAAACTGAAATTATTCCTGGATTCTACTCTTCATTGATTTTTCTTAGCACATTGAGTAGACATTCATGCATATATGTGCATGAATAGTATACAGATACATTGGTAAAGAAGCATTTAGAGCACCGTATTATGTTATTTCATTTTCAAATGTTTTACCCTATAAATAATTTTGGAGAAGTGAGGTCAGAAATAAGCTTGTTTTGAAATAATGGATAATTTAACTCAATTGTGTATGTGTTATGCCTCAATTTCAACGGTATTTTTGAAATGACTGAATTGGTAATGAGGGAGAAGTTTCTTATATGGTGGTTCAAAATAATCAGTGTTAAGATAGAGGGAAATCGGCTATGCTTGCTTGCTTTATTTTTCATTCACTGTGCTTGGGCCCATGAGGAATTCTGAGTGTTATTAGCAAACCTAATGTCTTTTCAGGAGAATTCATTATTAGGAAGTCATGTAGGTATAAATTATGAAAGGATGCACTAATTATGACAAGGATGTCTAGGTTTTTAAAAGTAGTTTTAGGTGGATGCAACTTTGGTAGCATTTAAAAATCTATTGCATTGGGTATTATCAAATGTGTGGTTGAAATAAATATATTTTATAGTATAAACCTAAAATGCATGCAAAATTATTTCTATATAGTCAATTCTTTGGAGAAAGATATTACGATCTAAATGTACAAACAGTATAATCAGCCATATAGTATTTCAAGCAAATAGACTCTAGTAAATTCTTAACAAGGTTAAAGGGTTAATTCTCTCTACTAGGATTTTAGCAACTTGAAGACAGAGATGCTCTTTACTTATAACAGTGACAAAACATTCATTCTTGTGTATCTCAAGTTTGAATCTGGATTCATAGCCTTTTCTTTCTTTTTTGTTGTTTTTGTTTTTTTATTGTTTTATTGTAAAAATAGTATACAGATGGGTTACAGTTACATGAGTACATTTCCTACGGAGCATTGTTACTCCCTCCTTTGTTTTTTCTCTAAAATCTCTTCCCTACCCACCACCCCAACCCCCCCCCCCACAAGTTGTTAAGTTTGTTTTCAACAGTGTCTTGTACATCTCATTGTTACAATGGGTCAACCCGTGTCCTTGTTTCAGCATTTTGTTAGTTCTCTTTCTGCATATTATACAATCTGACTACTCGTATTTCCTCTATTCTCAATAAGACCTGGTTGACAGGAAGTTGTTTTTTAAAGGAATAGAAGACCAAAGAAGAAAAGATTTAATCTCTGAGGGTAATCTTACTTATGTATAAGGTTAATACTTTCATATCCTAGTGTCCAAGAAAGTGCTGGCAACCTTGACTAATGTAGGTAAATGCTTACCTTCTTAAGTTCTCTTTCTATTTTCCATAATTGTGGTGGATTCTCACCCATGCTATGCAAACAGAAGACTGCAAGGGATATTCCTGAGGGGAAAGAAAAGACATAGAAAAACATGAGTATGGAAACATGCATATCACACCCAAAATATGATTCTTAGGACTATAATAACAGTCATGGGACCATGAGAAAAATGAGCCAAAAATTGCAGTCCATCAACAACAGCAAAAGTTATGTGAAAAAAATATTATAAAAGCACAATAATGTGCACATGTGTGGACTGTATGTGTGTGTGTGTGTGTGTGTGTGTGTGTGTGTGTGTGTGTGTGTGTGTGTGTGCTGGTTGTCAATACTGAACTTGAACTCATGGTTGATCAATATAGTCTTTTCTTAAAAGTTGATTTGGTAAAGTTGCCGTAAGATCCGTGGTAAGTGGCTTTGAAGAATATTTTTATACCTATTACTTCTGTGTACTTCTTTTACTCGTGTTTCCAACTTACTAGCTAGAAATCATCACGAGTAAATAAATGGCTACCCAGGGAAGGTTTTAGGGTACTACAACAGAAAATTAACTTAACCAGTTGTATGAAAGTTGTTGGCTTTCAATTTGTCATTCAGTTCACTAAGATGAGTATGACATGTTCTCTCATTTGAAATTACGCCAAATGTACAAACTGTTTGGGTTGTACAATGAACTTAAAGATAGATATTCAAATTTTTAGACAAATAAAATTGCCTTTGTATATTTTGAAAGTGTATACTACTTAAATTGAGGACAGCGTCAAGTTACAGAGTTTCTGCTTTAAAAGCATCAAAATGTTCCATGACCATACAGAGACTTTTCAATGAGAAGAGAATCCTGAGAAAACTGATCATAAGGTTTTGTTTTGTTTTTTAAATGCTTTTATCAAATAATGTTTGAATAAGAAATGACCCTAAATCATTAAAAACAAGAAGCTTTTTAGCATATTGTCTTGCATTTGTTTTTTTATACAAAATTTTAAAAATTGGTTACTATACCCTGTAGTAGCTTTTGTCAACAATTAGTTATGATGACATTGTAATTAATTTAAAATAATATGCATCTCCTCCAACCTCCTCATTTTTGTAATATTGAATGTATGATAATGCATTTAACAGAATGTGAAAGCTACTTATTGTAGAATAATTCTTCAATAAAATTATCTCAAATTTTAGAAAGTCTTGGGGAACTTTAGCTCAATGTGAATTCAACATCTTAGGTGTTATCTATGAAGAAATCATTTGTAGCCTTCACCACAAAGTATGACAATCACTAAAGAATAAAAAGTTACAAGGCCAAAGTGTAGTTTGTTCTAGAAGATTGCACTTCTCTGTGGTATTTTAAGGAATAAAAGACCAACAGTCAGCAGTGCCATAACTGGTTTAATAAACTGTAAGGAGCAAGACACAGGAAAAAGGGCTGTCATTTCCATGTACTTTTCGTAAGTAATTCAACTACTTTAAATTGTTTTCCAAAACGAAGAATGCAGAGAAAAGAGTTTTGTGTCTGTGCTTTGAGTCTATTCTCTGTTAACCTTTCTCTGAAAAGACAGGCCAGACATTATTTTCAGACAATTGTTCTGTTCAGAGAAACACTAAGAACAAATCAGCATTTGCACTTGAAGTGCAAAGAACATTTTAATGGCATTAGAAATAATTTCACTTTGCTACCTGCAGGGCTTACAGAAAATAGCTAAGAGAAAGAGCCCAACAATGTGGTGAAAAGATATTTAGATTTATCTCACTGTTACTCAGACCTTTTATTTTGCCAGCTGATAATAAATGTCATGTATCCTTCATCGTCAGATCCCCAAAGAAAACCATAACTGTATTTAGGACTAAAAGTTCTTCATCATTTCAAAAATGACACACATTCCAAATAAAAGATTAAAGGTCTAAAATATTAATCTTTCAGAGCTGGAAAAAAGTTTCTAAAACATTCTCTTACAATAATAAATTATCTTAATGTAAATAAGATGCAGTATATCTTCTCAAGTAATAAATGAAATTCAACTAACATGCATAAGGTAATATTAATTTCCCCTCTCAAATCTACGTAGAAAATCTATATTGCATTTTTATGGCTGCTAAAAAATTAATAAGCTTTGTTTTCTAGAGATGTGTTAGGTTCACAATAAAATTGAGCAGAATAAATAGTAATTTTCCCACATACCTTCCACCATTCCAGAGGTATGGGTCCTCCTACCATCTGTATACCCTACCATTGGTTACAACCCATGAACATTCATTAACATTATCACACTAAACCCATCCTTTACATTGCATTCACTCTAGATCTTGTACATCCTGTGAGTTTGGACAAATGCAACTTGAAATTCATCAGCATAGACAAGATCTTCACAAATCCTAAAAATACCTTCTCACCTACTTTTCCCTCCCTCACAAAAAAAAAAACCAGAAAAATTACTGATCTTTCTACCACCTCCACAATTTCATCTTTTCTAGAATATTATACACCCTACAGCAGTGATCATAGGGTAGACAACATTTTTCACTGGTTTCTTTTAATCAGTGGTAAGCACTTAAGTTTCCTCTAGGTCTTTTATGGTTTGATTGTTTATTTTGCTTTTAGCCCAGGAAAATACTTTACTTCGAGATAAGCCATAATTTATTAATCTGTCTACCAAAGGTCATCACAACTGTTTTCCATGTACAGGATTTTGTAGAGACATAGTTTTTTGTTTGTTTGTTTTAAGTCTTTTGGGTAAACACTACAGAGTGAAGTTACTGGATCATATCATGTACTTTCATAAGAAATTCCAACTTTTTTGCTATTTTTGCCAATGTGGCTCTGTCATTTTGCACCTCACTGGTAATAAGTAAGAATTCCTTGTTGCTTTATAGTCTTGCCAAAATTTGGTGGAGTCATCTCTTCAGAGTTTGGCCATTCTAATAGATATGGGTTAGAATATCTTCACTTAAGAAATTTCGGGCTGGGAAGGTGGCTCAGTGGTAGAGCGCTTGCCTTGCGTGCCTGCGGCCCTGGGTTCGATTCCTCTCAATACCACATAAGCAAAAAGAAAAAAACCCGAAGTGGTGCTGTGGCTCAAGTGATAGAGCACTAGCCTTGAGCTGAAGAGCTGAGGGACAGCGCCCAGGCCCAGAGTTCAGGCCACACGACCATATAATTAATCTTCTTAGGAATGAGTCTGTCCACTCTGCAAAACTGAAGGTGATTGGGGAAATAGTGGGTGTTATATTCATTCTTTCATTTTGTGGTAACTCACTGAGGTGAACACTCAAGACATAATACATCAAATTTGAAATGATAAAAGTTTAACTCAGTCTCTGGCTCCACCAACCATCTTCAAGTTTTCCAAATGAGGAATCTGAAACCTACTGTGACTTTTCCATTGAACCCTTCCCATCCTCCCTCTTCTCTTGTGCCTGTGAAAGGTCTCCAGATTCTGACTCCTACTCCAGGCCATCTATGCATGGAGCCTGATGTATCTCAAGTATCTCAGCGTCTTCCCAACTAATTACTCTCTTCTTTAATTCTCAGGCAGTATAAATATCTTCTTCCTCCCTATACCCATGATCTTCTCCTACCTCAGCTTTACCATTACCAGTGCATTACCTTAACGAACACTATGTACAAGGCATAAAGCTAGCAGGTCCCTTTACAACCAATTGCCCGGTTGGTTGACATGTGCCTACATTCATGCTACATGAGAAGCATAGATAAAACAACCATAATCTGAAGCCAGTCCAGGTTAATAATATTTTTTTTAAAAAGGATCCTTATCTAAGCTAAGATCCTTACCTAGCTAAGAAAAAAAAAGCTGGATTTGTAGCTCAGGTGGTAAATTACTTACATAAAAAAGAATAAAGCTTTAAGTTCAAATCCCAGTATTATGAAAATAATAAATAGAAAAACTAAATTTTATATATAAAAATATACAATAATGGAATATATTATGAATTATATTGTATAAAATATATTATAGGAATATATTATATATTTTAGAATAGTATATACTAAATATAAAATAAATAATATAACCTATTATAATATAATATAGAATACATTACTATATATATTATTATATGCATTATTATGCATTATGTAGACTTCACTGAAGAGTTGTTATATATCATATTAGCTAACACCAAGGCATTATTGTATAATTCAATCAACTTGTGATAAACTGGCCATGGTATGGATTTTAAGAAAAATATCATAACCTGAATACCCAAACCATCTTACTTGACCTGAAATCTTTTAAGGTTATGGTCTCAACAAGGTACCAAGGACAGAACTAAGCCTTCTGGAATAATACTCTCAAATTTTATATTTCTAATCTATCTAGACTACATACCACTATCAGAGAAGCCTTTATAAATCACACCATTATCTTCCGCCATAAGCAAGACACATCCAGAACTGATTCTTGTTCCCATCTGTACCTGGGATTCTGACAATTCAACTTAATTAAGCTTCATTCTGTCTTTCGAATCCACTTCCAATGTAGTGAGAAAAACAGTGGTCTCCCTCCAAAATGAGTCTACCAACACAAAAGCATGAAAAGCAAATCAAAAGTATTTATGTCTTAACATATAGAGTCCATTGTGAACAAAACACATCACTTACAAGAATAGTTCAGTCTATAAATTATAATAATTAAAATATATCAAGATATAAAGTTATCAGAGCAACAAAGAAAGGCAAATTTTGTTAATTTTTACTTTTTATTCTTATTCTAAAAGAGATGTACAGAGGGGTTACAGTTACATAAATCAGTAAAGAGAACATTTCTTTTCAGACAATTTCACCTCTTCTCTTGCTCTCTCCCCATATTTCCATCCTGTCTTCACACACATGTTATGTAGTTAATTTATAATATGTTGTCTAGTGAGTACCACTGCTGCATTTGTCTACCCTATGTCCCTCCATTGAGAAAGGCAAATTTAATGTTGTGTTTCATTGTACAAAATGATAAGCATTGTTGAAGCATGTGAACACTCGAGGACACGTCTAGCTTTAAAATCCTTTTGCCTTATAGCTAATGAACTTTCGGAATGTTCCCTAAGGCAAAGATCCATATTCTAGCAGCATAGCTTCAAAACAGGTCTGAGGGATTTGTCACACTTTAAATTAATTAAATAAGTTGGGCGCTGGTGGCTCACGCCTGTAATCCTAGTTACTCAGGAGGCTGAGTTCTGAGAATCACAGTTCAAAGCCATCCAGGGCAGGAAAGTCCCTAAGACTCTTATCTCCAATAAACCACTAGAAAACTGGAAGTGGTGCTGTGGCTCAAGCGGTAGACCTCTCGCCTTGAGCTGAAGAGCGCAGGGACAGCGCCCAGGCCCAGAGTTCAAGCCCCACTACCTGCAAAAAAATACTACTAATAATAATTAAATAAATAAAGAGTGAATCAACAAGATGTGGTGCCGGTTAGTTATACTTCACATCCCCGGTATGTGTGGAAAAAAGAAATTTGTTAAGTGTTTCAGCCTCATAGCAAACTAACTGCTGTCCTGAGTGCCTCTTCTCTGTGCCTCTTCTCTTCTCTGCTTCAACAACTCAAGAAGCATAAATTCTCCATCTGGATCATATTGTAGGTGTGAAAGTTTGGAGTTGAAAGACATGTACTTGGCAAGAACCTAAAATTGCAGGAAGCCTTTTGAGTAAGTGAAAGGTGAGAAATTACTATAGTCAGAAGATATGAATATTTGATTTCTTCATTTTGAATTTTACTATTTTTTACAACACTTGGAAATTTAAATCAGTCTAAAACACTATCTTTTTATTATTCAAAAAGCTCCTTTAGAAATAGTTTTATCACTGATGTAGAAAACTATTTCTTTATTTTAAAAAAAGGTATAAAATATACTGAGGGGAAACAGATCTTTTTTATAACTTGAGTCCTACTGAGAGTCAAAACCAAAAGAGAAAAAAAAACATCCAACATTGTATAAAAATTCCAGTCCTACTAGGAATGAGCTTATATTTTAAAAAAACTTCACCTGGGTTTGGCTAAGGCAAGGTGCTGCAACTATCAAGAGGGGCGTGGTGAACACACACACTTCCTGGGCTCTTGCACAGATTTCAGTGTGGCACAGATAACCACAAAAGATCAGTTCCCAGGACTCCAGTCGCACTACTTCAGCCCCTATCACACACCAACTCTACTTCCTGAGTCTCCTTAGCACATCTCTCATGGCTGCCCAGAGTCATTGCGCACACACACACACACACACACACACACACACACACACACACAGGAGAAACGAGCCAGGAATTTTGAACATTCACATTCGTCTCTATGGAAATTGCTGTTCAAGTGAACAACTGCATAATTTGGAAATATTCTCCGTCCTTGCTGACTCTGGTGTTCACTGAACACGTGGTCCCCAGATCTATCTTCTCAGGACCTTCGCAGTCCCCATTTGTGTCTCACTTTTAACCTATCCTATTTAAGCTAATTGCTGCTTCATTAAATGAAAGCCTTTTTAAAATGATGGAGCAGGAGGCCTTGAACTCAGGCTCCTCCTGACTTGGCTTGCTGAATTCTAAGATTGCAGAATTGTCCCACCATGCCCAACTAAGCCTTAGTACTTCTAAGTTTGCTCTTCATTAAATGTCTGAAAACCATTCTGCCTGACTTAGGGTCTCTTTTTATAATCTCATGACAGCCTGAATTTTGTCCAACTTAAAATAAATCTAATTATTTTAAGTAAAGAATATCTGTGATAATCACATATTTAAAGATGAACACATTGACAGATATCTAGAAGATTTTATACAGAAGATTTTTACAAGCATGTGAATCATATACACAAAAAATAGCTGCCTAAAGTAACACTATTGTTTCATTTGTGCGTACAAAAGATATTATAAACAAAAACCGCTTTCAAAATGTCTTAATATGAAAAAACCGAAACTAGAGAAGATCACTTCATTCCTTCAAAACTTACCAAAATTTTCATCCCATTTAAAGTTGGTTAATATTAGATTTACAGTAAATGGTGTACATGTATTCTAATTTTAGGAAGGACCCACAAAAAATAAGGGGTCATAAGTAAGATTTTTTTCACACTAATAAAAATTAGATAAAGCTATACTTCACTGAGCAGAGAAAAATCATATAATGTATCAAAACAATGGAAAAAATGACAGGAAGAGTCTAGACCAAGAATTTTCCTGTTTGGCATGGCTACCTTCAAATCAACTAAAGTATATTTTGAAGATAAAGTGAATATATAAATATATATATATACATATATAATGATAAAAGTCCATTAAGTAGAAAAGCAAGAATTTAAATTCACATGCTTCCAAAATTATTACTTCAAAAAACATTAACAAAAATCAAAAGAACCTTATAGGTGGTCAGATTCATCACTGGAGGAGAAACTATAATTTGTGTTTCCAAGAGAGAGAAAGTAGACCATAAAACATGTGGATTCAATCAGCACTATTTCAGTACTCAGGGTCCAATTAAAAGACAAATAACCTGAATAGATAGTTATATATTAATAGCTACTAACTATAACTGGAGGTTTGCTACATAATTCTAGTGACTGTAGGAACAAAGCAGATAGTGACTCCCACCTATAAGCCCAGCTACCTGAGAAGTGGAAATGTGGCTCCAGACTAATTGAGAAAGTACTGGCAAGATTCCACCTCAAACAAACAAATGAAAAAGATGGGGGGGGGGGGATAAATTGTGTTTATAATCCCAGATAAGCAGGAAGAATAAGTACAATGTTTGAGTTATCAGACAAAGCCAGGCTAAAAGCCTGAGATATTATTAGAAAAATATCCAAATCTAAAATCTAAAGTGGCAGAGCACCTGCTTAGCAAGTGTGAGGCTTTAAATTCAATATCAGTAACACTACACACACACACACACACACACACACACACACACACAATTCTTCTGATTCAGTTCACATTATTCCTACTGAGATTTTTTTAATTTCAAAATAAAGAAATCCTTCAAATTTAATGAGCTAGAAAAAGATGATAGAAATAAATCTCAATGATACATAGAAGCCATAAAATAAAGGTTGACATGAATGAACATTTAAAAATTCAAATAGTACATGATAAAAATTAATGTTAACTTCAGGCCAAACAATTGTCTGTAGCCTGTTTTTGAGGGAATAAAAATAATAAAAGAGTAGGAAGGAAATGGATGTAATGCAGTAGCAGGAAGAAAAACAAGAAGGGAAAGCAGAAAGGGAGGAAGAAGAGATGGAAAAAGATGAAAAGAAGAAAGAAGAAGAGAGAGGAAAAGGATGACGAGAAGATGGCAGATGAAGAAGAAAAGAAAAATGCAAAGGTGAAAACAAAGAAATAACAAAAGTTTGGTGAACTTTGTACCTCCATATATCAAAACTTACATTCACCATTAAAACAGTTGGATGATATACAATTGGCACTGGATGGGCAAATATCTTACCAGAATGGAAGAGTCCGGAGAGTGTTCCAATATATGCAGGAACTTGATTTATGATATTACATCAGTTGCAAGTTGGAAGA
Organism: Dipodomys spectabilis; assembly: GCF_019054845.1. Lineage (NCBI taxonomy): Eukaryota > Metazoa > Chordata > Mammalia > Rodentia > Heteromyidae > Dipodomys > Dipodomys spectabilis. Next base: position 2,227,369 of record NW_024870892.1, on the reverse strand, counting down.
AAATAATTGATTATTTAATAAATAATCATGCAAGAATTGTTTTATTTATGGAAAAAGAAAAAAATCAATTCATCACTAGCATAAAAACATCAAATCTAGTGGCTTAAATACATAAATATGATTTTGAGATAGGAAATGATCTTTTAATGATATTGTTAAAGCACATTTAAACTAATGAGGGGAACTAGGAAGAGGAGAACCACCTGAGCCCAGGAGTTAGGAGCCAGCCTGAACAACATAGCAAGATGTCATCTAAAATGACAACAATTACATTGTATTTCTTTATTCTTTTATAAAAAGTCAGGGCTATGAAAACATAAGAAAGACAAACCACAAATTAAAAAACATTTTCAACTCAAGCAACCAGAAAGCATCCAACTAATCAGTAATAACAATTTAGGGTGGGACAACTTTGAGCAAATAAAGGAAGAGATCCATGGGTTCTATTTAAAGAGAAGCAGCAAAATGATGGATTCTTGCAGCATTAAAAATGGTAGCCTCAAGAGCACAAGGCTCTTGAGTTCCACCTCTCAACATTTCTCCAATGAAAATGGTAGAAACATCCATCACAAAAGGTGTGACAAAGCATCCAGGTAGGGTCTTCACTGCTGTTGCAAATACACACTTAAATGTCTCTCTAGCCTGGCTAGTCACAAGTTTGCTTTTCCTCTTGAACTACTACCTCTGTGGTGCAGAGACGCCATTCTAAATGAGGGCAGCCAAGAGATTCATTTCCCCTGCCTTCAGCCAGCCATGAAGACTCAAGTGTATCTAGATCACATCAACCCAGCTGAGCCAAATACATAAATGAATCTAAAATTATGCACATAAAGATGTATAGGTATACACACACACATATATATTCTTGTTTTGCCATCTAGAAAAATTAACTACATTGTAAATCTTGAAGACACTGAAATGTCCTACAACAAACATGCACACAAAAGAAGACTATTCTTGTGAACTCAGAGAAGCCACGATTTCAACTACAGAAAAGCAAAACTACCAGTGATAAAGGAAATTTAGTCAGTTAAACATTATCAAAATTACAAATGTCTACCATTCAAAAGACAATGTGAGCAACATGAACAGGCTAGGTATAGATTACAGGAAAATCTTGGCAATTCATACAGCTGGCAAAAAACAAGTATTGGGAATATTTGAATTAAAACCCTATTATCTTGGTAATAAAGAAGGCAAACAACCCAGTTAAGTTTAATAGCAAGATTAGCATAGGAATTTTATAAAAGAAAGCAAGAAACTCCCACAAGCCCATGGAAATGCTGTCATTTGCCCTAGAAGAATGGGCAAAATCCTCCAAACACATACTTTTCCACAGTCTTCAGAGCATCCAAATTACGCATGTTGTCAACACATAATTTTTAGTGAGTATATCTATGCCACTGGAACTCCCAAACTCAGTAGGATAGGATATTGTCTTATAAAGTTAAGTATCCATTACTGGAAACAAGTAATCCTACCGATTCTTCCAAAAGAAGTAGAAAATGCCTCCTCAAAAAGACACTACAAAAACATCCACAGCACTACTAGTCATTGTCTCTAAATGCTACAGATTAATGTCCATTCACAAATTCCTTTGCACCATTAACTCCATTGCTGCATTTGTGGGTAAACAATTTGTGGCATGCACAAACACTGGGCTGCTACTCAGCAATGAAAGAACAAACTTACAAACATGAACGTAAAACATACTGTCACAATGAAGAAGTCAGTATTCAATGGTCATATTCGCAAGACTTATAGATAAGGCAGAATGAGTCTACTGGGATAGAAAGTGGGTAGAAGTTGCTACTGGTAAGGGTTGGGTAACTGCAAAATTTATTTTGGTGGATGGAAGTATTTTATAATATAATTTCAGTAGTAATTATACATGTACTTATGTCAAAAGTCCTCAAATTGCTTTTTAAATGGATCACTTCTATTGGAGGCAAATGAGATGCGAATAATATTATTTTAAGGAAATAAGTACACCTACAATACAAAGAAAACAAAGTCCTTATTTCTTTCATTCCCTGTAACACCGGAAACATAAATTTTCTGATTATTGAGATAAAAAGAGAAGCAATACCATACCATAAGGCAAATAACTGATACTAACAAAGAAATCAGAAGCCTCAAAATCTTTTAAAACTCTTGCAAAACCGAACAAATGTAAACAATAATTTATCCAGAATAGGTGCTTGGCTAATTACAACGTGAGCTGCTAATAAAGTAACTGTTAGGTAGAAGTTGTTCCCAAATGTTGATATAATTTATTTATGAATATTATTTGGCTACTTTTATGGTTCCATTAATATTAATAGTCAACGTGAAATATTACTAAATCTTACAGATCAATTTGGTAAAAAAAAAAAAAAAAAAAAAGCATTGGGGCATCAAAACTGACATACAGATTCATAACCAAAACAAAACAGTAGCTAAATTTGGAAAATTGTACTTCTAAAATTGGAACTGAGTATGTAGTATTACTTCTAATAGAATACTGGACTAAAAACAAATTTGTGTGTATATCCTCTATAGTAATATTCATTCAAAACACAGGAGTGGGGAAATAAAAAACAGCCCATAACTACTCCACAAGGAAAATCAAAGTTAGACTATCAGTACATTCAAACCTCAACAGACCATGGATTTGGGCAAGCATCATCCATTATTGCTAGTCAACAGGAAAAAATAAGCAGTTTTAGAATCTCAAATATTCACACAAGGTCAAAGTATCACCCCACAGATAACTGATTAATTGAAAACTGTGGAGGTGCCAGAATATCACCTCACAATAGGTAAATCCTTAGTCATCCTCCTATCCAAGTGATCACTGACAAATTCCTGTCACTGACAAATGAGATTTGAGATAATACAATAATTCACCTTTATATTTCGCCATTAATATTTATTTCAATCATGAGAAAACGCTCAAGTCTAGAAAGCTGGAAATTGTATCTGATGGGATAATTAGTTATATTTGACAAGACACTTAGAAAGCCCTTTCCAAAGACTGAATAAAAGAACAAAGAAAAAGAAAAAAAAAGAACAAAGAAAAAGAGAAAACAAGTCATACAATGTAAACTCTGACTGGATGTGGATGCTGAAAACATTTTCAAAAACATTTTGGGGAAATCTAGAGGATTTGAAACTGGACTCTACATTGCCTGATATTCTTACATTAAAGCTAATCATTTTAGGTAGAAAAATGTTAATTGACCTGCGTAGGAAAATATCATTATGCTTATAAGTTGCAGCCAGATGAAAATAAGGTAAGTAGAGATATTAAAAACTGGCAAAAGTTAAATTATGGCCTTTTTAAGAATCATATGTTCATATTTTAACATCTGTATTCTTTAAGGTTGAACTCCTTTAGAATGATCTTTAAAATAAATAAATAGCCTTAGTAAATGAAGTAAAATATTGAATATTAGTACTATGTTTATTTAACTGTGAAATGAAGACATGAAACTTTTGAAGTAACTTCAAAGTAATGCTAACACTGTTACATTGTTGCCATATTAATTTATGGTTACACTGGTTGTAAGATATATATTCCCCGTGAACACAAACATGAATTTTTGGAGAATTTGCCAGTGCAGCAAAAACATCATTGATTTATGGATACTTAACTCTTTTACATGAAAATTTTAAACAAATATAAGGGTGTAAGCATATTTGGGGGGATTTTTTGTTTTCTAATAAATGAAATATATGAAACTATTTATTACTTTGCTACAGCTTGTTGATTCTGCAGTCAGTGTAATGTTGATGGCAAAGTCTGAAGTTTCCAGGCAAGAATATAAAATTATCTGGCTAAGTTACTTCTGCAATTTTTAAATCACTATACATAACAATAATCTTAAAAGTCATGTAAATCCATTTCAATCTTTTTGACAAATTTAATATTTGCAACTACTCATCAAAACTTAGTCCTACAGAATTAAATAAAAATCTTGCTAAACTGGTGAGTGAGGTATTTTAATTTAGAATCATTTGTATATTTTGATATATAGCCTGTAATGCCAAAGCACAGAGAGATATAAGCTTTCAGAACCTGTGAAGTGTTAATAAACACTTGAAAAAAATTATAGTCCTGCTTCAAGAAAGAATCTCTCATATAGATTTTAATAGTTTCTTTGGCTTTACAAAAAAAGATGTTTCAGTTCCAAGGCTAAAAGATTATTCAACTGCTGTTAGGAGTGAATGAACATATAAAATTAACAGAAATCTTTGAAAAAAAAGAGAGTGATGATAGTTAAAACCCATAGAATTCAATTCATAATTTAATCAAACAGTGGGTATCTATTTGCTTTTGTCATTTAACAGTATAACATTGGACCTTAATTAAATACATTTGAACACACAGTAATGCAGCCCAAAGTAGTGGACTTCATTTCAAACAAATGAAAATAATGCACATATGATTTCACTTTAAACTTCACCTACAGCAGCCAGATTTATACATGAAAGACATCAAATTGGTATGCACAAAGGTCTTTGAAATGAATTTAATATATCAAGCTCTGGAAAGCTTGGGTATTAAACATGGAAAGATGTGTAAAAAAATCTCATTAAATATTTCTCACTGTGGACCAGAATTTGTTTCTTTTTTATTCTACCTTCAGGTCCTTAAAGAGTGAGCAAGCTAATATATGAATGGCATGGTAATAATAACATTTTTATATCTCCCTTCTCCAAGGAACACAAATCCTTTATAGGAGCAATCTCATTAATCCTCACAGGATCCCTGTAAGGTTGTTAGGTAAAAGGAAATTGTAATGCCATTTTATAAATTAAAAATAGTGGGAATTTTTATACACTTTCATTGTAATAAAAACAAGAAGTGGTACCTTTTGATTGTGGTACCTGAGTTCTTGGGCTGTTTATTGATGTTGAGCTTAGTTTTAGTTAAGTAAACACATTAAGCAATGTCTCACTAGAAAGAAAAAAATATGAATCTACACAGATTACTCTCCAATTGTTATTTCATTTAACTAGCATTTTAAAATTCTACTTGATTTTTTTAATCAGTCCTAGGGCTTGTACTCAGGGCCTGGGTGCTGTCCCTGGGCTTTTTTGCTCAAGGCTAGTACTCTTTGTATTCTTTGTACACTTTGAGCCACAACTCCACTTCCAGTTTTCTGGTGTTTAATGGGAGATAAGACTTTCCCAGACTTTCCTACTTGAGCTGGCTTTGAACCAAGATCCTTCCTACTAAAGTGTGAAAAATAAAAAACATCTTAAAGGGTACAACATACACACACACCCACACACATATAAAACAACAAACTGCAAGGAAAAGTATATTTTTATATATATATATTTTTTCAGTTTTAGCTTGTGAGAAATTTAGTGACTAACTACATAACTTTTATCCCCAAGTTAATAATGTACTGAATTAATAAAGTTCACAGTAAACATTTTGGAACATGCCAAAAACTACACAAAATGTATCCTTGTAAGAACTTCAAAAAATTTACTTTTCAAAATCAAATGATCCATTGCAAACTATTGTCATATTAAATTTCAAATTTTCACCCATACATATATTTTAACAGATACTTTATGAAGTATAAATGCTGTAATCATACTGAATGTGCAATTTTGAAATTATATTTTCAACATAACGTTCCACATATTCTTTTGTTTCAAATTTAGTTAGACATGAATTTCAATATCTGCATCGTAGTGGATCAACGTATAACACCGAAGATTTAAAGTGTTTCTTTTGGGAGGTAACGGTCAGCACCTACTTTTGGTATAATAAGCAAAGCAAGGAGTCTTTTCACGCACTCGTTCTTTGCTTTCTTATCTCTGTACTTCTGTTGATGCTTTCTTGAAGTAAATTGCTGAGATAAACGTTGTAAAAGAACCCCACCATTTGGGAATTCCAGTTCCCTTCTGTTCTAGGAAAGTTGTGGCACTGACCCCTCCCAAATCCCACTTGATTTCCTCTTTATCGTCTTTCCTTATGACAGCTCTTCCATCCACTACCTCTTTGAAGTGGGAAAAGTAGATCATTTCTGGCTGTTCAAGGAGGTTCCCTGACTTTTCTGACTTAATCCATGAGGTTAAACCTCCACCCTGGGGCCCTCTTATTTTTACTAGTTGTATTACAACTTTTGTAAATTTTGTTTGTCTTCCTGATTCATCAGCTGTGGTATATTTTTTATTATATTTTGAAATGAATGGGTTGATTTACCTAAATAAAATATACTCTTCAAAACTATGTGGCTGTAAAAAGAAGTCAAGGGAGAGAGCAACCAAACCATGCCGCCGACGCTTGAGTGATGTGCGGAGATTTGGGAGCCATAGAGAAACACAAAGGTAGAGCCAGACACACGGTGAGAATAAATGAGGAGAAAGAAATCATTGTATAAGAGCAAAATTACATTGAACATACTTAACGTATATGAAATCCTGTTGTAATTGAATTTGAGAAATGACTCCACACTGAGGGATTCTGGGCTTTTATATTAGTGTTTCTTTACCACTGAAGATACTATCCTGTTCATGAGGATTAACGAAATCTTTTTTGGTGGTGGTGGCGCTGTCCCCTCTTCATGCTCAAGGCTAGGGCTCTACCACTTTGAGTCACAGAACTGTCCCTGGATTTTTAGTGCTTCATTGGAGATAAGAGTCCCATGGGGACTGTTCTCCCTGGGCTGGCTTTGAACTGTGATCCTTAGAGCAGAGCCTCCTGAGTAGTTAGGATTGCAGGTATGAGCCACTGTCACCCAGCTGAACTAAATCTTAGGAAAGGACTACAGCAATGAAAATGAACTCATTTTCAGTGGGAATTTTGATTTGTCTCCAAAGAAGCATAAACAGAACAGCAGAAAAACAATGAGACCACAGTTTGACTTCGGTAAAAAAATGATAACAACATTAAAATAAAAGATATTTAACATACAATGTAGACAATGTAAATACTATATCGTTTTATAATTAAGAGACTGTGGTTAAGAAGACTTCGAAATATTCTGGTCATTTTTTTTCTTTTTAATGTTTCAACATGTTTATTTTTTTCCTTAACCCCCACAAATTATTTTTTAATCTCTCTGTTTTAAGAAATCTGGATTAAATTCACTTAAGCTTACTTCCAGTAGTATTTTCTAAAAAAATTTTTTTTATGTTCTTTCAATTTGAAACTTTTAAATAAATCATATAAAACGGTGACATTCGATGCTTATTTTTATGAGCTTCTCAAAAAGCTAAAAGTAGAGAACTATTCTTCCCTGTTCTTAAAGTCAGCATTATTTGTGGTCCTGAAGAGCTGTTTCACAGGAAAATGGTGATGTATTCTGCTCTGGGAATTTGAAGGCTACAAAATATAATGAAAGAATATGCTTGTGTATTAATGATGGCTCTGACATTGTTCCAGATGTTCATCACACATGATGTGCACGCCAGATGCCCTGTGTGTTCCTGCCTGCACCTGTCCACCGTGACGCGAGGAAATCAGAGCTCCATTACTGCAGGTGGGCCGTGGCCCACAGCCAAGTTCCACCTCATGATGCGTTTGCTGCACTCAGGGGAGGTGTGTGGGATCACTCCACAAAAACATTATGGTTTCATTAAAGGACAAATCACCAAGAGTCCGTGGAGGCCTGCTAACTGGTATTTAGAGATATAAATTTATTTCAACAGCAAATGAAAGTATTTCTATCTCATCCTTAACCTACCAGGAGCAAAAGGTGGATATTCTTACCAAACGCTGATGGCAATGGACACTTGAAAACTTTCTAATCTTTTTAACTTAAGAAGGAATTTGTTTCTGATAATATGTCTGAAGAATATTTTGGAAATGATGGTATATCTTGAAATCTATAATATCTTGAAAGCGGAAGCTGAAAAGCCCTTTGATAGTTCACTAAGATTTTCATTGTTGTGCTATTTTCAAACTTCTCATGATTTTTGACACCTCCCAGGCTTTTCTCTCTAATGTGATTACAGCCAGCATATTGGTTTCTCATCCAAATGTATTTATTTTAGTAGTACTTAGAAAAGGAAAAAATTAATTTTTGTGGATTAAAGTTTCTGTAGTAATTAATTTTAGAAGTGTTTCCTCAATAAACAAACTTCAATTGATATACAATTTCTCTGAATAAAATATCATAAATTATCATCATAAGCCTCATGTTAGTATAGGTTAGTATAGTTTTAGTCTGCACAAATGAATATTTCTGTGCCAACCACTACAAATGAATATTCTAAGTAAGTAAAATTAAGAAATAATTGTGTTATCACTTTACAGATTTCTATAGTTTAAAAAGATGCAGCCTTTTGCCTAGCAGAATTGTGTATCTCTGGTAATTTTTTTCATTCTAAAAGAAAATATATAACTTAACAAGCTGATAAATCCTAAATGTAATACTTTCAAGAAAAACAATCTATATGGAAAACAACAAAAACAAAAACTATTCTTTTCTGAAGGTAATTACTAAGAAAAGATCCCTTGATTTCTAATTATCAGCTAAACCTGTTATAGTAAGTAACCAAATATAAAATAATCACAATATATTTATGTAGCTACCAATTTTAATTATATGAGTTTTAAGTAAGGGGATTGGGTCTATGCTTCTCCTAGACAACAGTACTTTGATTTGCCCTAATTATTTCCCTAGATGGCTTGTTTTTCTATTAGGTTTAAGTGTCCTCATCTGGTGTTCTTTGCTCATGTATAACACTTGTGTTATATAAGCTTTGTGCTAGCTGCATTCGGGGATGCTGGTCTTTGAGGCAAGTCTCCACCAGCAGTCCTCTGACTCTCCAATAAAGCTGCATAATTTGGTCTCTTATGTGGTAGCTTCTTTGTTTCTTATTTCCTTACAACAAGATAAACATTAAAATAGTCAAAATTCCACACTTCAGCAAGCAATACGTAATGACATGTTAATTCTGATGGCGATTCCACAGGATTATTGTTGTGAGGACAAATGTACTCATTTTAGAGGATTAGCTTGAGATTTTCAGGTGTGACAGAGATATGTATTTTTGTGGTTTCTTTGGGTAATTTTATACAAATCTACATCTTACAGACATGGATATGTGTTCATTAATAAAGCTTATTCCTGTGTCAAAGGTTAGTCTACACAGAGACACAGTGGATAGCACATGTGTCAAGAACCAAAGGAAAAGATAAGGAGACCTTACAGCCATGGAGAGAAAAATCATTGGTAAACACCAAGTGGCAGGGGTCATATTAGAAATCAAGTTAGATCATCACTATTCATATTCTATAAATATAAAGGAATGAAATTGTATATCCCAGTATCATTATTAATCATAGTTTATGAGATTTATATGTAAAGTTTTTGAGCGATAGTAAATAGATAGTGAAATGAATGTATAATTCTCTTAATTAATGAGGTAACATTCTGACTAACTGATAGCTAACAGCTCATTTAGAATGACAAGGTACATGACTAAAAATGAGACTGCTAACTCCACCCGTAATCAAATGTGAAAGATTGCTATAGTAGTGATAATTTTTATAAATAAAAAAGTGGAATAAGCAAATACCTGGATCTCAGATGGGAATCTCTGTGGCATCTGATTAACTACCAGGAAATGACTATTTTCCAGTAATCAAAATGAAAAAAGCAATCAGGTGAGCTGATAACACATACCACCACAGGTTCTCGATGCATGAGATTTGTAATTTAGCCTTCTTGTGGATTAATTAGCAGTGTGAACACTCAGCATATATTAATGGCCTAAAAGCAAAAGATTACAAACATTCTCCATGTTCAAGAGGGTCTCAGAACAGCTCAAGAGACAAGCGTGCTCCTGGGTGAGCTTTTAAAATAGCACACCTGTTGTAATAAGAGGTTATCCAAGCAGGGACTAAGAAGACAGAAAGCGGCACAACCTTTGATGATTGGGCTTGGGTGACAGCACCATTAGAGGAAGTCAGGGGACAAGAAAATATTCAGCTCTTCTGACTTTCCTTTTGGATAGAACAAAAAACTTATCAACAAGTGCTTGCAACCAGTAAAATACCCATTGAATGAAAACCTCACCTTACAGGCAGAGCCCATCTTGAAGAATAACAACCAACAATGATTAGACCCAGAAGGTACATTGAGGCAACAATGACCCTGGAATGGTTTCAGGGTAATGATGGATGATGAATAGCACTTCCAGTCTGTGAATAGGCCTCCTATCAAAGTGGGTTCATATTTTCTATGTCATATAAGAAAAGAAAGGTAATGGCAAATGTGTTTTCCTCTAGATTCTCATCCTCACATTTATCAGAAAGGACCACATGGAAAGTCAATGTACTTCCCTTCTTCTGACAAAGATGCCAAGGTACCAGGATGTGGTTAAGATGGTGGCCGCGCTGTGGTCACCTCTCCCCAGGAACCTCCTAAGCCCTCAGTTTATAATACTCTGAAACCTAGAGCTCATGATTTTGGATTCAAAAACCAACTGCAGCATTCATCATTGTACACATGAACTCATTTAATGAGAAAGTACCGTGTTCCAGTGACTGTAAATATTTCTGGCATGTACATATCTTACATTTAGACATGTAATTTGGTGGTGATCCTCTCAAGGATCATTTATTCCTTTGTTTTTAATTTAGTAGACAAAACAATGTTTAAAGATTTTAACACTCTGACAGTTATTATTGGCTGCGACTGGAAAGCTTGAGCCAAGTAAAAACCAGGAGGATTTCAGTTTGTGGTTAATCCATGAAAAAAGGAATAAAGACCCATCTCAATCAGTACACTGGACATGTTGGTACATGTCCATAATCTCAGCTACATGGGCAATGTAGGAAAGTGAACTTCAGGTGAATCTCATGCAGAAGTAATTAAAGCAAATATGTCCTGTTGCAAGGAGTAGAGTGCCTACCTAGCAAGGGGGTGGACCTGATAGCAAACATCAATACCACACACGCAAGCACACGTGCATGCACACACACACACACACACACACATTCACACACACATTCACACACTCATACACAAGGTATAACTGGTCGTGTCTTGATCCAAAGTTCATAGTACAGACACATTTTAATTGGAAAGCACCTAGTTTGCTGATTGCAATGCAGCACATAAAGCAAACACAGTTGGAAGCTGAATCTGTTTACAGCCCTTACAACTGGAATGAAAACTCTTCAACATGCTGCATTGACAAGATGATTCCAAGAGTCCAGGGATCATTTTGTCAATGCCTGTGCCATCGATGTGATCATTCTCACCCTTTCTGGTCTTGGAATAATGCTTCCTTCTCAAGGCTAATAACCAGAAAACCTAACAGCAAAGGCTGCTGCCAGCAGCAAGTTTCTCTCAGCATCCCCCTTGCTGGATTGCCAGGACAGATGTCACCATGGATAGAGTTCCATCCTGAGGACATTGATATTGAAGGCTCTTTACTCTAGCACATGAACAAGCAGGATGTGCACTCTGCCCACCTCTCTAGAGGCCGCACTGGCACCAGCACAAGAGGCTCTCACATCAGTGGTTTGAGGGTGAAAGAAGCTGCGGCTGCATGAGTACCAGCGGGAATGGGGCTGAGGAACTGCCCTTCATGCCCTGTGCTGGCTGGAGGGCTCAGCTGTGTTCTGCAACACAGCAGCCCATGTTCCCACATGAGGTCTTCAGAGCTTACCCTCCAACCCAAACATGTACTGGCGCACACAGCATTGCCTACCCAGATCCTTCCATGACATTGTGTACGTTCGTTTCTTTCTATTATGTATTTGTGTATGTACGTAACACACACATACACACACACACACACACACACACACACACACACACTCCATTCAAATCCTAACTAGTGGCTGTTGTATTATCCCATATCTTGACATTTATTCATAGCAAATAATTTATCCATCTGGCCAGGAGACCTTCTGAAGCAGGTACCCTTGGCTGGAACACTACTTATGCTGAATTCTTGTCCAACCCCACTGCCAAATTCTTTGCTTCATGTGTCAGGTATTTTTTAAAGACATTCTACAATCACCATCTCCATGCCTACAAGATCCAGAATTAAAGTTGCCAGATGATTATTGATTTTTTTTGGGAGGTGGGAATCATTTATACATCAGTGATAGTTAAAAGACAATATGTTGGAAATGCTCTGTACAACTTGGGAGGGGGGTGGAGGGAGGGAAAGTGGGAGAAAAATGAGGGAGGGGGTATCAATTTGGACAAGAAATGTAGTCACTACCTTACTTATGGAACTGTAACCCCTCGATATATCACCTTGACAATGAATTTTTTGGGGGGGTCCAGTCATGGGGCCTGAACTCTGGGCCTGGGTACTGTCCCTCAACTCTTCAGCTCAAGGCTAGCGCTCTACAACTTGAGTCCCAGCGCCACTTCAGCTTTTTTCTTTTTGCTTATGTGGTGCTGAGGAATCGAACCCAGGGCCTTAGGCATGCAAGGCAAGCGCTCTACCACTGAGCCACCTTCCCAGCTCCCGACAATAAAATTTTTAAAAACACTTTTAAGAAAGTTGTCATTTACAATTCAATATGGGACTTAGGTTAAACTTTCATTATAAAACATCGTGATCAACTTCTTGAAACCATCACATAATGCTAGATGAGCCTTCATCACCACTATGATTTGATTCGGTCAACTGTGAACATAAACTTCAAAGGCACAGAAAGAACTTGGAGGCAGTTCAACCGGGAGCAATGGCATTGGAGCCTCGGAGCTGTAAGGACCCATGGATCAATGCAAATCCCTCACTGCACAGAGAAATCAATGGGAGAAGGGGGGGCTAGCCAGATAGGAAAAAAGGAAAGATAGCCAGAGAGAATAACCATTTTATTCATTTCAAGAGAAAATAAAAGCGTCCCCTCCCAATTACAAATACTATACACATTCAGATATATAGCCAACACGCCACCTAATACAAACTCACTAACTCACATAGGCAAAATCACACATGACAATGAGACACTATCACATCTTATGTTTTAATGAGACACAGAGTGGAAGTATGTTTTGCTGTGGGTTGAATTTTTTAAATAAAATCATTAAGTAAATGCCCAATTATGTGAGCCTCAATCCAAAGTATCTGAAGAACTTGCTTATTAAAGTCTTTCCTTGCTCTTTTCTCTTTTTTTCTTTTTGATAGTTGTAGGGCTTGAACTCTAGGCCTTGTACTTGCTAGGCGGGCACTCTCATACTTGATCCATGCTTCCAGATCAAATGTTTAATTTTTTCATAGAAAAAATGGTACTCAATATCTGCATAGTTACTTTTAAATTTTAGAGCACCTTTGTGTCTACCTCATTAAGTTGATCCCATAATCATAGGAAATGAATACATACATCTATATTTATCCTACGTGGAAACGGAAGGAAAAAGAGTATTCACTTTGATGAAACTCCCACAGTTAAAAACTACATTTCAAAAGCACAAATAAACATATCTCAGCAATATCACAAGTTTTCCAGAAAAAGAAACGTGCTTGGGTCAGGATGCTGAATGCACAGACCGTGTAAAACCCCAGGAGTTACCTGTAACAGCAACATGTCTCTGAACAAGATTGTGTTTTAGAACTTCCTGACAAATGCATCCTTGGCATGTTTATTATGTTTCAAATAGTGAACTTCTGTGGTTGGGGAAGACACTTGCAGACATATGCAATTAATCTCAGATAAATTAGTGTGGTCTAGTGGAGCCAAGTGGGGTCAGGGGACACATTTGTAATCAAATCCAGGCTCAACTTTTACTCTTTGGCCATTTCTGCATTTCCTATTTACATTCACCAACCTCAGGTATACCATCCATAAATGGCAGGTGAGTCTAAACCAAAGGCTCTTCTGGGAAGCTCGGGTGAGTTTATCATGTAAAAATCCATCATGCCAGCCCCTGGTCTGTACAATTCTGTTGATTTTCTATGCTTGAGCAGAAGACTGCAGTACAGTGCAGATAGAATAAGCTAGAATTAGCATTAGAAATGGTGTTAGAGTTTGTATTAGAGTAGACATCTTTGTTCTTTCCCTCATAAAACTTAGGACAGCAGTTACTTCACATCTTGAGCAAATGTTATATAAGATAACACATACATGTCTAAATAGGGACATCATAGTTGTTCAGGAACTATTGTATTTGCAACTTTACAGCTATAATCGACTGCCTGAGACTTCCATGTCATAGTTTTTACCCACAAGCTACTCAGTAAAAATTGTGCAATATTATTTCTAGCAGTTATTGCAAGAATATACATAATAATGTGTGGTGTGATGGCTCTTTTTAAGTCTAACATAGATGAATGAGTAATGATCCTCCCAATTCGAAATAAATATGGAAAATACTCCAGCACTGTAACTCGTGTGCTATTTTTATTCTACAGGCATGATGTGTGATTAAAAAATAGATGAAGAATTTGATCATGATTTTTATCACTCTTGAATACAATCTGAATTGAAGTTATTTAAAATTTTATTAGTTAAAACCTATGCATTTCCAAGTGCCTTATAGCCACTCTACCAATGAGAACAGGGACTCATGCATCTGAGTATCTACTGTGAATTAAATTGTCTATGCATTAGCTGAATTCTCACTAGATAATGTTTTAGTATTCTGAGGGCTGAGTAGAGTCAATAATTAATTGAATGCCTCAAAAATAATTTGCGTCCACTTTTCATTTATATAAGAATAAGCGATGGGTTTTCTTATAGAATGGCATTTCACAACTAGTTCATCTTTTGTGCAGTGGCTCTCCAGCTTCTGCTGTCCATCATCATTTGAATCCAGTGAATAGGAGAACCTCATCTCATCTGATGGCTCCATGGCTCCCCAGGAGAAGACTCATGGCATTTCACCCCCTATCTGCCTGAAGCAGACAAACACACACAGGATGCATGAGTTCCAAAGCAGGAGACACTTGGGTATACAGAATGGTTGCTTAGTAATTATCTGGATTTGGAGACTTGAGTTTATCTGATTCTAAGATTTGTTTTGTTTGCATCTCTGGGATTTTTTAAGGGTTTATGATTTTATTATTCTTCTGCTCAAATACCATAGTGTCTTCTCCATTTGGTGTTAAATTATTCCATCTTCAAGAGGAAATTTAGCATCAGGTAAAAGTTGCTACTGCATCATAAAAATCAGTGGGCAAAATGAGATTATTCAGCAAGTGGTCAGAGTAGTCAAAAATTTGAAAAAAAATGGGCTGGGAAGGTGGCTCAGTGGTAGAGCGCTTGCCTTGCATGCCTGAGGCCCTGGGTTCAATTCCTCAGCATCACATAAACAAAAAGAAAAAAGCCAGAAGTGGTGCTGTGGCTCAAGTGGTAGAGCACTGGCCTTGAGCTGAACAGCTGAGGGACAGTGCCCAGGCCAGAGTTCAGGCCCCACGACTGGACCCCAAAAAAAATTTTTTTTGAAAAAAAATATATAAAGGTAAATCTTTAGGACATCCTGAGCATTATATGAACTTTCAACTGATCAAAGATATATGTCAACTTATTAAACCATAAGACAAATAGAAGAAAATATGTTTATGTGTCTTCAAATTATTGAAATCTGGGAGAATATGTAAGCCTCATAACTCAAATGAAGAGTTTAATAAATTTAAATTAAAATCAAAGCTGTCTTCATGTAGCAAGTTTACTCTAAGCAAGGCCTAACTCATTCCATCCAACTGTCAAGTAAATGGAAAAAGGATGGAAGGAAATGCTCAAATTCACCAAAAAAAGGATAGAGCTGTGGCAATTCAGTTAAGAAGAAACCAAGTCAAAACTGAGCTGAGAGAGTTCAGATGAAGGAAAACAGAAATGCTTCTTAAACACATGCAAAGATGCTAAGTCTTATGTAAAACAAGTGCAATGCTAACTAAAGTCTGTTCAAATACAATCATCTCTCTGTATTTAAGAGGAAAATTTGATATTTTGGTATGTATCTCACCACTAGGCAACTGCTGTACATTACCAGAGTACATTAGTGCCATCTTGCAGGAGTACACTTTGATAATGATACCACCATCAATCTGGGAACCGAAGTTACATTCTGAGTATTTATCTGCACAGATGAATGGCATACAGTTATTTATTGATGTATCCTTTATCACTCTCCACAGCAAACAACATAAATGGCCAATAAACAATGGCAGTTATTTACAAAGTCATGGGACATCGCTTAAGAAAGAATAAATGAGGGAGTTCCAGGAAGATGGTGGAGGAGAAGCTGGAGGCTAAACAACCTCTCACATAGAAAGCAGTTTTAGTGTTCCAGTGAACAGTGCTGGGCCAGAGAATTACACCAAATGTGCCATCACAGTACAGAGAGTTTGGCCAGAAAAGAAAAATCCAGGCAAGGAGACAAATCTGAGCATTTGCCTATAGCCGTGGTTGCGGTGGTTGTGGCAGCTGTGGCAGCGGCGGCAGCAGCAGCAGTAGCCACCATATCTACAACACAGAGACTCCAGGTCAAAGGCACCAGACACAGTGGGCAAGCGGATTCTATTCAACACCAGCAAGAACTGACAAGGAGCAGATATCTTCATCCTGCAGATTGCAAACCAGAGACGACCCAGGACCCAAGACTCCTGCACGAGTAGAACCCTGACATCTCACTCCTTCTCAGGGAGCAGAAGAGGGAAGGCCACCCCTCCCCCCACCACCGGAGATCTCCATCTTTGATACTGAGGAAGACCTGGCTGAGCAGTTAGCTCCAACTCAGGCCTTGGAAGAAAACAAAAGAGTCATTGAGCAGGTCATAGGAAACTAACCTGACCTGCCAGGCTCAGGTCCACCCAGGGGAAAGTCACCCAGCCCAGGCAGAGATAACTCCTCCCCTGGAGGAGTGACTTTCTTCACTAGGTAAACAAAGCCAGAAGCTGCCCCTCCCTACAGCAGCCTAGATAATCAATTGAAAGTCAATAAACATAAACCCTGAGAATGGTTCCAGGCTGGGCTCTGTGACTGTCTCCAAAGCTAGCCCCTTAGGGAAAAGCTACTGTTTGATGAAAGGCCTCAACTCTACCAAGAACCTAGCCTCATCACAGCATCTCTAAACTAGAGGAAACAGCCATCTCCCCCTTTTGTGATACTCAAAGCAGATCTGCCTCCCACTGAACTAGACTAGGAGAAGGACCACAAAATACTGGGTAAAGCAGAGCATTTTTCTGCCTGCTCAAACAAACTGACTTAAGAAACTAATCAAGCCACAGGAAAACCAAACACCACAAGCAGACCAGAGACTCCACCAAGGGACTGGTTACGGACACAAGGGAGATACAAGATCTTCCCATCCACACACACACCCCCCAAAAAAATCAGAGAACTATTTTTTTGTACCTTTTCTTTTAAGTTTTAATTTTTTTAAATTGTTTTCTATTGATCTTTTCCCCCCTCTCATAATTTTTATTTTAGGTGTATATATGTGTGTGCTTTTTTTTTATTTCTACTGACTTTTTGGTCCTTCTTTTTTTCTTTTTTCTTTTTCATTCTTTGCATGTTTTCTTCTCTTTCGTTCTTTTTTGCGTGACTTAATTGCTGTTCTGCTCATCCTCAAATATATACCCATTGTTGATTATTAGACCTTTTCCCCATTGTGTCCACAGTTAATCCAGAAATTTATTACTTAATTTAAAAGCTCTTAGGCTTAAATTCCTTAATAGCAGCATTATCTCTTTATACCTGTATAATTTTTAAAGAATTTTTATTTTTTACTTTGCCATGTCTCCTTTCTATCCCTCCCCTCCTCTCATCCTATCCCTTTCTTCTCTCAATTTCACCTTTAAAATTAGATAATTTTTAAGTTTCACTTTTTAAATTTAAATTTTTATTTTTTCTTGTCACTTTTTTACTCTCTCCTATCATTCTGTCCAATCCATTTCCCTCTTTAAGATTAGGAATTGGTTAATTTCACTCTCCTTTTAGCTCTCCTCAGCCCTTTAATCCTATTTTTCCCATTTCTTCCTAAGCCTAATAATTTCTGGTTTGCCAAATTCTTCTTTGCTGTTCTTATTCCATTAATCCATAGTTGTTTGATGTTGAATAGATTGTATCTCTTTAACTAGATTGTATCTGCAGCCTTTTGACTGTACAACTACAGGACTTTGGTTGATGTTTGCCTTAAAATAGTGTTCTAGCACAAAATTGGTGTGACTGTCATACCAAATGGGCAGAAAAATCTGGAAAAACACAAGAAAAATGGCAAGTCCAGGTATCTCAACTCCTACTCATGATAATCAGGTGACAGAACAGATAATGAATAATCCAGAGGAGAGTTCCCAAAAAGCTCTACAAACACTACTAGTAAACATGGTGAATGAAAAGATTGAAAACCTGCAAAGAACTCAGAGTGAGTGTGATAGGGAGAGAAAGGAAGCAAACCAAAGGAATCTCTGAGCGTGAGGAAGCTTCTCAAAGACTGATACAGGAATTGCGTCAGCAGGTTGAGAACACTCAAAGAAAAATAAAGGAATTGCATGAACAGACCAAGAACAGTCAAAGAGAAAGGCAGGAATTGTATGAGCAGGCTGAGAACAGTCAAAGAGAACTACAGGAATTGCGAGAACTTAAGGAAGCTAATCAAAGAGTAATACAGGAATTGCGAGAGTGGGATGAGAATAGACAAAGATCAATAGAAGCATTCATGGAATCCATCAACAGACAGCTAAAAGAATTCAGGGAGACCACAAAGGGAATGCTGAAAGGAACCCACCAGAAGGAATAGGAGTCCAAGGAAACCATAACCAATCAACTAAGTGATATGAGCATAAACACTGAACACCAAATTAAGGAAGTAAAGAAGTCCATACAAGATCTACAACAAAGCTCCAACAAAGAATTTGAAGCCATCAAAGCCGACCAATTAGAAGGAAAAGAAATAAAAAAAAAAAAAAAGTAGAAAGTGTTGACAGTAGGATAGACCATACAGAAGATCAAATCTCAGGGATTGAAGACAGCCTAGATATTATAGAAAAAGAACATACAACTATGCAAAACAAATCCAAGAAATATGATAGATCTATTGAACATTTGGAAGGCACCATCAGAAGGACTAATCTGAGGATAATGGGTGTAGAGGAGCACCTAGAGACGGAAGTAAATGGTCTAGGAAATTTGCTTAACAGGATCCTAGCAGAGAACTTCCCAAACATGCAAAAAGATAGGCCTATTCAGATACAAGAAGCTTTTAGAACCCCAAATAGACCAGACCAGAACAAGACATCCCACCGTCACATTATAATCCACAATTCAAACCAAAGAAAAGATCCTTAAAGCTGTCAAGGAGAAAAGATCAATCACTTATAAAGGGAAACCAATTAGAATCATCTCAGATTTCTCAGTAGAGACAATTAAAGCAAGAAGAGCCTAGAATGATGTATGCCATGCCCTAAAGACAAACAACTATCAACCAAGAACACTGTACCCAGCTAAACTCTCTTTCATAACCGAAGGTCAAATAAAAACTTTCCATAGCAAAGAAAAACTGAAACAGTATATATTCACCAAACCAGCTCAACAAAAGATACTTAAATATTTCACCCAGCAGCATCACAATACACGTTCTTCTCAGCAGCACATGGAACATTTCTAAAATAGATAATATTTTACACAAAGCAAACTTGTCCAAATTCAGAAACATTGAAGTTATACCTTGCATTCTCTCAGACCACAAAGGAATAAAATTAGAACTCAACACCAAAAGCCACCAAAGAAAGTCCTGTAACACATAGAGGCAGAACAACACACTGTTGAACCACTAGTGGGTCATGGAAGAGATTAGAAGCGAAATCCAAGTGTTCATGATATTCAACAAAAATGAGCACACAAACTACCAGCTCCTCTGGGACACAGCAAAGGCAGTACTCAGAGGAAAGTTTATAGCTCTGAGTTCCTACATCAACAAATTGGAGAGATCTGAAACCAACAATTTAATCAGACAGCTGAGCTTCCTGGAAAAATAGCAGCAAGATAATCCCAAATCAAGAAGATGGTAAGAAATAATTAAAATTAAATCAGAATTACATGAATTAGAATCCAAAAAAAAAAAAAAAATAGAAAGAATCAACAAAACAAAGAGTTGGTTCTTCAAAAACATTAACAAAATTGACAGACCCTTAGCAAATCTTATCAGAAAAAGAAGAGAACACACTCAAATAAATAAACTCAGGGATGAGAATGGAAACATCACCACAGAAACAACCAAGAATCAGAACATTATAAGGGAATACTTCTGAAACCTTTATGCTAATAAGTTTGAGAACTTGGCAGAAATGGACCTTTTCCTAGCAAATATGGATATGCCAAAACTTAACCAAGATGAGTTAAAACGTCTTAACAGGCCTATAACAAGCATAGAAATATAAACAGCAATAAGAGACCTCCCATCTAAGAAAAGCCCAGGACCAGATAGTTTTACAGCAGAATTCTACAAGGCCTTCAAAGCAGAGCTCACACCAATACTCCTCCAACTTTTCAATGAAATTGAAAGAGAAAGTTCACTACCGAACTCATTCTATGAAGCAATCATAACCCTCGTCCCAAAACCAGGCAGGGACTCATCAAAGAAAGAGAATTATAGACCCATTTCTTTGAAGAATATTGATATAAAACTTCTCAACAAAATTTTGGCCAATCGAATTCAACAATTCATCCAAAAAAATCATACACCATGATTAAACAGGATTCATTTCAGGGATACAAAGCTGATTCAATATACAAAAATCAATTAATGTAATTCATCACATCAACAAGAGCAAGGATAAGAGCCACATGGTTATCTCAATAGATGCAGAAAAAGCATTTGACAAGATCCAACACCCCTTTATGAATGAAAGTTCTGGAAAAATTAGGAATTCAAGGAGCACTCCTCAATACAATAAAGGTTGTATATGACAAACCTACAGCCAGCATTATATTTAATGGTGAAAAACTAAAGCCATTCCTCTTAACTCAGGAAGGAGACAAGGATGTCCACTCTCTCCACTTCTCTTCAAGCTAGTATTAGAATGCCTAGCTACAGCAATAAGACAAGATGCAAACATAAAAGGGATCCAAATAGGGAAAGATGAAGTAAAACTCTCCCTCTTTGCATATGACATGATCTTGTATTTAACGAATCCCATAGACTCCACTCCCAAATTACTCAAGCAGATTCAAAACTTTGGCAAAGTAGCAGGGTATAAAATTAACCCCCAAAAATCAATGGCTTTTCTGTATGCCAACAATGAGAAAAGCATGACTGAAATCAGGAAAGCAATTCCCTTTGTAAGAGCCCCACAAAAGATAAAATACCTAGGAATTAACTTAACCAATGAAGTGAAGGACTTCTATGATGAAAACTTTAAAAACCTGAAAAAGAAATCAAAACAGAACTTAGAAAGTGGAAAAACCTCACATGCTCCTGGATTGGAAGGATCAACATTGTGAAAATGACAATACTTCCCAAGGCTATCTACAAATTCAATGTGATACCTATCAATATTCCAACCTCATTCTTCAAGGAAATAGAAGAGGCAATCCAAAAATTCACATGGAACAATAAAAGACCCCAAATAGCAAAAACAATCCTTAACAGAAAGAACAGTGCTGGAGGAATATCAATACCAAATTTCAAACTCTACTACAAAGCCATAGTAATCAAAACAGCTTGGTATTGTCACAAGAACAGACCTCAGGACCAATGGACTAGAACTGAAAATCCAGAAATGAACCTACAGACCTACAGCCATCTAACCTTCAGTAAGGGAGCTAAAAAAATAGAATGGAAGAAAGACAGCCTCTTCAGTAAACGGTGCTGGCAAAATTGGTTAACTGCTTGTAGAAAACTAACTCTAGATCCTTATATATCACGCTGCACCAGAATCAACTCCAAATGGATCAACGAGTCAAAGCAGACACTCTGAAAACATTACAGGATGGAATAGGAGAAACCCTAGGTCTCCTTGGCACAGGCTGAAATTTTCTTGATAGAGACCCAGAAACACAAGAAATCAAAGAAAGGTTGGACAAATGGGATTGCATGAAATTGCAGGGCTTCTGCATGGCAAAGGACATAGCTAGCAAGATCAATAGAAAGTCCACGGATTGGGAGAAGATCTTCACTAGCCATACAGGGACAAGGGTCTCATATCTAAAATATACCTGGAACTCAAAAAATTAAATCCCCCCCCAAAAAATTAAATCCCCCAACAACAAATCCTCAAAGATACAACTGCCCAATAAATAAGTGGGCCAAGGACTTAAAGAGAAATTCCTCTGAAGAGGAAAGAAGGATGACCAATAGACACATGAAGAAATGCTCAACCTCTCTAGCCATAAAAGACATGCAAATCAAAACAAAATTGAAATAAAACCTCACCCCAGTTAGAATGGCTATAACCAAGAACTCTAATAACAACAGATGCTGGAGGAGATGTGGACAGAAGGGAACCTTACTGCATTGTTGGTGGGAGTGTGAACTTGTTCAACCACTTTGGAAAGTAGTATGGAGGTTCCTCAAAAGACTCCACATAGAGCTCCCCTATTACCCAGAAATCACACTTTTGGGCATTTACCCGAATGATCACAAATAAGACCTTACTAAAGCTACCAGCACAACTATGTTTTTTGCAGCATTATTTACCATACCTAAGATATGGAACCAACCAGATGCCCTCAGTATATGAATGGATCAAGAAAATGTGGTATAATTTTATTTACCATAGCTAAGATATGGAACCAACCCAGATGCCCCTCAGTATAAGAATGGATCAAGAAAATGTGGTATATATACACAATGGAATTCTATGCCTCCATCAGAAAGAATGACATTGCCCCATTTGTTAGGAAATGGAAAGGCTTGGAAAAAATTATATTAAGTAAGTAAGCCAGGCCCAAAGAAACATAGGTCCCATGGTTTCCCTTATTTGCAATATCTAATATACCTCTGAGAGAAGCAGAAAAAATCAGAGAAGTTGATGTTAGGTGAAATGAACCCCAAGATAAATATTCAAATATTTTTTCTTTCATGTGATTGTTTCTAACATATTTATAAGATGATTTCTTTGTTGCTCTGTATGTCCCTTCCCTCCTGTATAACCCCTGCTCTCACTGTATTTGATGTTGGTATAATTTGTGGAGGGCAAAAACAAATTGTTTAAATAGGGATTCAGGTGGATCCATTGTAACAATGAGATGTACAATTCATTATGTCGAAAAATGAACTTTACAACTTTGGCAGGGGTGGTGGGGAGTGGGGGGGTGGGGGGGTGATGGCAAGGGATGGGAAGGGGAAACAAAGGAAGATGCAACAATGTTGAATAAGAAATTATCTTACCCATGTAATTGTAACCCCTCTGTATGGTATTTTCACACACATAAAAAGAAAGAATAAATGAGCTCTACCAAAATGTGGAGATATTACATTCTCAAACACTCCAAATAAGAGCCAACTAGACAGCGGTGCATGTGGTATGCTACACATGCCAAGAATATGTAGGAAAAGCAAATGGGAATATACATGTATGTTCTTGTATGTTACAGAGAAGCTTCCCAAATTAAGCCATGGAAATGAGTGACCATGACCTGCTATGGATGGGGGGTGTTCACTGAGAAGAAGAGACACCTATTCAATGTATTTCCATCACTTTTGATTTGCCATTCAAACTCTTTGATCACATATTCCATTTCTTTAATCACATGAAGAATACCCAGCAAGGAAAGGTTAAAATATATATTTATTCATTTATTCCAAAAATGTTTATTCAACAACTACAGTGTGACAGCAGCTTCTCCAGGCAACAAAGAATAAAGGATGACAATTCCCCTATTTAAGGAGTATAGAGACTCGTGAAAGAGGCTGACAAGCAATCATGACCTAGATTTAAAACTCAGTGATTGAGCAAAGGAAACTGCATTGGTAGCAACAGAAAAGTCAAAAGGGAAAGCCACTTTAAGAAATAATGTAGTTGATAGGAGGTAGTCTGTAATTTGATGAAATGCAGGATGTATGCAAATTGAAAAGTTTGCCAGCAAGCCACATAAAAGGTCAGCACTTGGGAAGCATTCTGAATGTGGATTTTCAGGGCTGAACATCAAGGTGAACAAACAAAAAGAGAAGGAATCCCAGGCGAAATCTTGAGCAATGTCCACATTAATTGGGACCTGGGATGTTTTGGTTTCCATCAAAACTTCCATTCAGGATTGAGTCCTGTGAAAGTCCTATCAATTGGAACATTTTTCAAGTAGACATAAGCAAAAGGCTTAAAGCACGTGACAGTGCCTGACAAAATAGCTATGTCTTAAAAATAATGATAATCTAAAATTCACATACAAGAGAACTGCAGTCTGTGGCTTCCCATTCCCCAAGTTGTATGTCTGCCATCTGGTGAGATGACTAATCACATTTTATGATTTATGACACAGGAAATTTAAAGATGTTCTGGATACAGTATTGCTCAGTTTTAAAAGAGATTTTGATTCAAATTCATTTTCCTCATTTCTGATCATTCAGAGAAGTCACTTCATGTTGAATATTAATTCCTCCCTGAGGAAGCTGTTGGAACACAAAACTCATGATGTTCATAAGGCCAAAGCCGCTGGCTGGTTCCTTCCCTGGGGCTGAGAGGCTCCGCCCACAGCAAAACTTCCTCTAATCAAGTCCAGCTGCCTTTCTCAGTTTGGCATTGACCACAAAGGAACTCGGTGACAGAAGATGAATTCTTGATGAGGAATCAACATCCACAAAAAGTAGTAGAAATCTGACTTAATCTGACATCTAACCGCATTTGTCCTTGAAGTTTTTTCTTTTCCTTTTTCTTTTTCACAAAGATAATAGTATTCAAAAAGGTAGATCACAAATGATTCACTCAATGGGATAAAGGAAAAATCCAAGGTGATGCCTATGCACTGAGACTGAATTCCTACAAATTCTCTTAGGACTTCTTATTGTCAACCAGACTAAAACATGCTGTTCCCGTTTTAGATGTGAACGTAACTTTGCCATGTAGAAGAAATGCCCAAACAAAATTGCTTCTTCAGACTCCATCACAAGTTCTGCCAAGCATGGAGTTTCCAAGTGGAACAATGGCAGCTGTTCCCACTAGAAGAACAGCTGGAGGAAACAGAAGCAGAGACATTATCTCCCCAATTACGATCTGTGGGAATGGTGCCCAAAATATCAACACTGAGGCTGAGTGACAGCGTTTAGCCTCTGGTAACCCGTCTTCAACTTGTGTTCCATTCCACATAAAGAAATTAACAGCCTCACGTGTTCACAAACAAGCATCTCAGCATTATTACAACCATTGAGGGGCAAATCTGGTCTTATAGAAACTGTGAGCTTGCCTAGGTTCAATATCAGCATTATTGACTCCATTCTCCTCCTCTTCTCCATCCATGAACCGGTCACAATCGATAGGAAGAAACCCACCTCTTTAGAGAGAAGAAAGAGAAGGAGCATTCTGTTCAAATTACCCATTAACATTTAATACAGTTTTATCATTAGATATAGTCGCAGACATAGGCAGACACCACAATGTCCTCACAATGAAGGATAAAGGAACATCCAGTCGACATTATAATGTATGTGCAGGAATGTGCACTATAAAACCAGAAAATAGATTCTATTTCCCAAGATGCAAGCAAACATAAGATCATAAAGAAATAATTAAATCAAGCTCTCTCTTTCTTTCTCTCTTTCTCTCTCTCTGAGAAAATCTGTAGGTGAAGATAGAGGAATGGCAAAGGAAGGAAGCAAACAAAGAAGTGTACTCTAGCATTTGAGAACAAAGAAACTGAGTTCTTGGCAGCCATCCTGTATGTGATGGATTACTCTTTACTTACACTGCATATGGTCTTGACACGCGTTCTGAAGATGCGTGTGAGTAAATGTAAATTATGTTATTGGGAATGTACCAAGATAGAGGGAAAAGACATCCTAAGGGAAGGAAAAGACTGGGGAAAATTACAAAAGAAAACAATGAGCTAGGTAAAGGACAGAATGAATAGTTTTTGTTAAGAACGCCAGAAAGGCAAGAAGAATCAGGTTTCAGGTAGCTGCTGACATGGTTGGAATAACTAGAGATATCTAAACACAGTCCATCACCATCTTGCCTCCTAGTCTGCTTCTGGAAGTCTGTATTTAACACATGAGATTCTGGACACTCGAGGTGATTTATGATGTTGCTATCTCCCCAAGGGCATCACACCATTCTAAAGTATGGATTTAGAATCAGGTAGACTCCAGAGATATAGCCAGTGGATCATAATTGCTCATGGTTTTCAAATGATTCTGATATGTCCAACACCCTTTGCAGCCTCTATGTGATTTGTCCTCACAGAGTTCTCCCAAATGTGCAAAGATTCTGCCTTATTCCTTGTATCTAAATGTGAGAATCAGTAACAGGGAAGAGGCTGGTAAGTGGTGGAGTTGCACTCTGTCTCATTCAGCTCAGATTGTTACTTCCTAGGTGAACTCACAATTTATTTTACCCCATAATATCCCACGTAATGAGGGCTTTCTACAAAGCAATGGCTCCATGCAAGTTGATACCATTTGACCATCAGTAAAGATCTTCTGTGGATGATTTTTTTAAGGGAACAACGAATGTCATTCTTGCCTTTTTTTGTGGCACGTGGATTTGAACTCAGGCCCTAGTACTTGCTAGGCGGTGCTCTACCACCTGAGCTACAAGCCAGCCTTTTCTACTTTCATTGTTTTGTGGATAGTATTTGTACTTATGCTCCTGTAGTTCTATTTTTGCTTCCTGAATTGCTGGGATGACAGATATGAACACTACCTGGTCCAGCGTTGGTTGAGATGGGGGTGTAGCTATAATTTTGTCCACATCCTTCAAACCTTCATCTCCCGAGAGCTGGAGTTACAAGCATGAGCCACTTCTGTGTGAAGCACACAATATCTTTGCTCAAGGACAGAAACACTTAGTTTGCAGACTACTGAGAGATGGAGTCTCTTACAAAGACAACCTCATGTCGACACTGTGACTTTTCCCTTCTTATCCACTAATAAAACTATCCAAGAACATTCTACAGATCAACAGTGCTGAAGAAAGAAAACATTAAGTGGAGATCATGGAGAAGAGGTTGAACAGATGCACGTTGGCTTATCAATGGACTAGATTCCTCTCCGCCCTTCTTGGGCCTCTGCACTGCTCTCAAAACCCAGTGTTGCTCTTATGGCCCACTGACCCTCACTCCTACCTAGGGCCAGCTCTTGGAAAAACCTCACCCACCCACCCCCACCCCTTCTAAAAGTGCACATTACCCCTGGCAAGACCATCAGTGGTAGCTGCCAATTTCACAAGTAATGATTTCCTCAATTTGCTATACTTAGACCCCGACTCCTCCCTGTGCGCTCCTGGCCTCTCCAACTCCGCTTGGTGTGATTTGGCTCTGCAGTGTTTAATCCTGACCAGATCTGTTGAGGTCTCTGTCTTCTTTCTCTCCTTTCATCCTCTTGATCTTTCCTAACAGCCGTGACCAAAATCGCCTCCACATTTCCTCAGCTTAGCTGAACTTCAGTCCAATTTCCTCCCAACTGGAGCCCACCAACAGCCCTTTCCACAGAAAATCTTTACCAGAGAAAACATGCAACTGTGAATTCTTCCTCTGTTGCTTTCAGACACAGATCTCCTCCCAGGCTCTCCCCAGTTTTACATCTCAAAAATGCTTTCCTGTGGATATGGGAACCATTTGTTCCAAATACAATCATGCAGACAGACAGAGATGCTATCTCCCTTGCTCTCGCTTCTCCACTGCACTGTTAGCACTAAGTAACACATGCAGAGGCACTAATCACACTGACCCATCTTCCCACTCACATCCTGAGCACTTGCACAGCCTGCACCTTAAACCCATCCCGCCTTTAGTTGGAAAGGAATAGAGCTCCATTTCTCTACCCGATTGCAATAGTCTTGAATTTTCTTATTAACTGCTTTGTGCAACTTGTGCTACCCACAGCAGTAACTGAGAAGGACAGACATTAGACAGGAGGAGGATTCGATGGCAGTGGATTTTCTGAGCTCAGTGTGAGATCTCCAGGTAAATGTGCCACCAGCACATCAGGTTTGAGTCACAAGAGGAGGAGGAAGCTTCCCAGAGCATGAAGAGATCCTGGATAGACCAGGGAGAGGAGGAGGGGAGAAGTGGCAAGTCATGAAAAATGGAAAAATAAATGACAGGCTTTAAAAGAAGAACAATTATAAAATGTATACTCTAAAGGCTTAATAATAGACTTGTATGCAGATTAAATGCATTTAAATGCAAATTAAAGGCATGTTTTTATGCTAATTGATAATGGGGTCCTCCTGCTTATTTCACATATTTGACTTTGACCTTGGAAAGACCTTAGCAACACTTCCTTCCTATTGTTTTCTGACTGTTAGGTAAAGGAAGGTCTATTGTGGATTCTTCTCCAATAACTGGATAAGGTTTGGAGGGAGAGAGAGAGAGAGAGAGAGAGAGAGAGAGAGAGAGAGAGGTTAGTGGCTTCTGAATATTTAGGCAAATTTAGGCCAGACTAAAATATTCAGGTTAAGTTAGGTAATATTCCTGTAGTGTAGCTCTCAGCCTGATATGTTACAACGGATTTCAGAGATCACAAAAATACTGAAACCAGCGTGCAGCAGGGAGCATTGATAAGCTCCCAGGACCACAGCTGTCTCTTAGGGATGATGAAGCTATGTGAGTATCAACCCTTGCTGCTGTTGTATATCTGTAGTTAGAACCTTATACAATAGCAGCAAGGGTTGATGCTCTGTCAAAAGGCCTTGAGAGCTGTAAGCCAAAACTTAGTACACTCATGGTAAATTTTCTAGCTGTGGAAACTAGGGAAAAGAGACCTAACTTCTATGAGCTTGGGGTCCTCAATTGTAATAGAAATGTCTTCTCTATGTGGTTCTTAATGTTGTATCTGGCACATAAAAGGCCCTCTGTACAGGCAACTGCTACCATCAAAATTGTTGTTATTTCCTACCTTTTAAATTCCTATTGCTAATCATAAAACTTAATTCCAGTTGACTTTAGGGTTATATGTGTGAGTGTGCACGTGTGAGTGTTTATGTGTGTATGCATATTCTTTAAGTGTGTATAATTTGTATATAATTTAATGTATACTTGGATTCTCTGAGAAATCATTTGCAAATAGTTTAAAGACTGGATAAACACATTTATGTTGAAATTCATATACTATAATGACAGTCTAATGATAGGTAGACATTATTTGGTCAGTCAATGCTTTTTCCTGAGTCTCTCAGTTTCATAATGTATTAGTTTTCTAGGGATGCTGTAACAAAATAACCCAGACTGTGTAATTTGAAGGACAGAGGCATTTTTTATTCTAAATATAGATCAAGGTGTTGGCACGGCTGTTTTCTCTAACAAGTAGATAATTACCTTATTCATGTCTTCTTCTATCTCCTTCTATCTGTTATGAATGTGTATGTGTGTGTGTGTGTGTGTGTGTGTGTCTAAAGTCTCTCTTCTCATAAGAACATCCATCTTATAGGGTTAGAGTTGACTGTAATAACCTCATTTTAATTTAATTATTTATTTAAGTCTCTGACTCCCTATGTAGGTTTAGGATTTCAATATATGGATTGTACCACAATCTTAGCTGAACCCATAAAAAATGTCTTCTTTCACACACATCTAATTTATTTGTTTTTCTCATTAGCACTTTCTTTTTCCTTTTCATCCTATTTGCTCTATTTCCCATGATTTATAATGTTGATCATTATTCAATTATGGGAGCATCCTTTTAATTTTCTTCCATTCTGAAATTCCTAGTCCAGGTCCTAGTTGTCTTGTTTTATCTGACCTCTTAAGTTAGAGCATGCTGCGAGTTCATAAGAGAATAATTGGTAGAAAAAGTGTAATTTTTAACTTCTAGAGAGTTAGACCCAAGGGCTTCATTTCTTTATACACCCCACAGTGTTCTTCTAACAAAATAAATACAAAAAAATGCCACTAGGAGGAATAAATAAATGGATGAGTAAATAAGCAGGAGTAAGAAAGCCACAGCCAACATTTGTCACATAGCTTCTTCCAAAGGCTACAGAATAATCATGTGTCCTTGTTGGAGACTCTTAAAAGTTGCCTGGCTAGGGAATCTTCCATCAGAAAAATGACCTCCAGACTAGCCTGATGTTAGTTCTTGGATTTTTTTCCACCATTCCAGAGTTCTCTGAGTTTTCCTCAGAGATGAAGGGAGTTGAGTGAAATAGTCAGAAACTCTAATGAGAAGGATGACAAAAATATTTAAGCATTTAAATTAAAAGGAAGAAATTTAATCATGAAAACTGGAAGATCACTGCTTTTCTTCTCTAAAATTAATCACTTTGGCCAACAAGTGAACGATTAATTGTCCAGTTTCGTGCACTCTGATAAAAAATTGGACCTAATTTACAAACTGGCAGGTAATCTGATATATGCCAAAATACCTCAATCTTAAAAATTTAAAGGAAATTTGTCCATCTCATAAAAATATTTTTAGCAATAGGCTATAAGCATGGTACATCAGTACATTTACAATGAGAATTCTGTGTACTTGTATCATTGTCTACTTCCAAGAGAAAGTTGTGACCTATACCACAAAATAATTCTATACCTTCCTTTCCCCAAACTCCATAACTTATTCCATGTAAGTTTTCCAATTGCCATTTCTTTTCTGTGAACTCTCTTCACTATAAAAGTATGTTTCAACAGTAACCAGGCATGGTGGCTTATGCCTGTAATCCCAGCTACTCAGGAGGCTGAGATCTGAGAATCACAGTTCAAAGCCAGCCTGGGAGGAAAGACTGTGAGACTCTTTATCTCCAATAAACCAGTCAGAAAACTGGAAGTGGTGCTGTGGCTCAAGTGGTAGAGTGCTAGCTGAAGAGCTGAGGGACAGCACCCAGGCCCAGAGTTCAAGCCCCACCACCAACAACAAATAGAATGTTTTAAAGAAAAAAGCCAAAAATAAATCAGTACTATGTGATCAAATGCACACATTTCAGCACTTATAAGAGAGAAACATTTATTCTGACTCATTGTCTCTGAGGTTTCAATCCATAGTTTCTTGTTCCTGTTGTTTTGGGCCTGGCAACAAGACAGGACATCATCATGCAAGTATGTGGTAAAGAAGAACTGCTCACTTCTCAGTATATCCAGGAAGCAAAGAGAGAGAAGCACCTAGCTGGCAGGGCCCATGCTTCCTTCCACTAGGCCCATTTCATACAAGTACCTCCAGCTCCCAGGAGGACCACGGCTGGGGCTAACCCTTCAACCATTACTCTTTGGGGCCATTTAGAATCCAAAGCATATCAGGTACATATGCACCACAGATATGATAGATAAATATGTATAGAAATACAAATGTCTAGATAAAATAATAAAAAGAGCTAGATAAAATAGGGGACATCATCCTAATCTCATTGCTTTCCCTCTCTTTTTTTAATGGGCTTTTATGGGAAATTACTCGGTTTTGTGTGTGCCAAAAAAGAAAGAAAAGAAAAAAAATGCACATTTCTAAATATTTTATCAGAGCATGAGTTTGGAGGTTGTTGTATTACTGTCCCTAGTGGAAATTTGTTTCTATCACAAACCACTTCACAGCTTGATACAATTTATCACTATTGTCATCTTAGGCTCAAGAGAGAGAGCAGAAATAGAATCCTAGAAGCTCTGTACACAAGAACGTATGCTCTCAAGATCGTGAGAAACCTCAGGACAGTCATTGGCATCGGCATTGGATGCTATCAGCTGGCTACTTTTCTCACAAATAAGTAGTTGGTCTAGTGGCCAACCTCATCTCTTAGCTTAGTTAATTGTAACTCACTTGCGCTTATAAACATGCTTCCCCAAACCCAAGAACTACAATGTTGTATGTGTTTCTACTATTTTATAGAGATAGGACACTTTATATTTAGTTCTTCTCTTTTCTTTTCTTTCTCTCTAATTGCACTTTAATTCCCTATGTATGTTCAGATGTCGGTCTGAATATTGACTGGGTCCAAGATGTTATCTTTACTTCAGAGAAGGGAAAGCTGTGATGTCTTTAAAAGAAGGAAATTTGGTGAATTATCTGCAATGAGCACTATAGAAGCCATTAAGATGCCTTCAGGAAATTTCTAATAGATAGGGGATAAGTAAGAATGACAGCAGGCAGCAAATGAAAGCAGCACTTGGTGATTTGGGAATCCTTTTCCATGTGAAATACTATCTGGTAGGCAACCATTGTGCATGTTTTTAAACCTGGATGCCATGCTTTTATTTGGGCTAATTTCGGTCATTAGCACAAGTACACATAGTGAATTGTCAGTTAAATTAACTTTCAACTGAATTCTTGCCTGCTTTTCCAGCTCATTCTACTTAAGTACTTTCAGAAACCCTGTCTTTACTGAGAGAAGCATTGACACAAAAAATTACAAAAGGAGACTTCCCAAGTCCCAAGCCAGTCCCCTTCCCTCCTCCCAACCTTTCACACAAACAATTGGGATGCAGTCATCTGGTCTCACTATGTCATTATGTCTGCACCTCAAGTTCTTCTTCCCCCACTAATCTCTCCCCATAGAACACACTGTTTCATTCAAGCCAGTAGAATTTGCTAAATCATAACTGCCTATTCACTGCTGTTAAATAATAAGTATTTTTCCTTTTCCTTTATTCCCCAACTTTTCAAAACAGGTATCCTTGTCCCTGTTCCAATGCTTGATTTCTGTTCTTCCTTCTCTTTCTCAAGTGCAACCTTGAACAAATCATCAAGTTTT
This sequence comes from Dipodomys spectabilis, assembly GCF_019054845.1. NCBI lineage: Eukaryota > Metazoa > Chordata > Mammalia > Rodentia > Heteromyidae > Dipodomys > Dipodomys spectabilis. Next base: position 2,194,681 of record NW_024870892.1, on the reverse strand, counting down.
CCAAATTCTTCCTCTGTATCAGCACTTATAAGTATCCACTCAGTCTCAGCCTCAGACATCCTTACCTGGCTGTTTCTAGCTTCTTTGTTACTGTGGCCCCTAACCTTGCACTCCAAGGCTCAGCTAAGCTCACATATCCCTGAAGCAGTCAAGATGTCTCTTTCCTGACATCATTTTCCTTCCCTGGAGTTCTAGCTTCTGTCCCATTTCTCAGCTCATGGAAGAGGTCAGTCCAGTAAGTAATCCTGCAATATTTCCCTTCACCCTCACCAGGATGTGATCGATCATGGGCACCTTTAGAAACAGCCACAGTATTTGTGGAGGGGAAGGGGAAAAACAAATCATTTAAATAGGGATACAGGTGGACCCATTGCAACGAGTTGTACAAGACATTATGCAAGACGTTATGTCGAAAAACAAACTTTACAACTTTGATGTGAGTGGGGGGGGGGAGGAGGATGGGATAAGAAGGGGAAACAAAGGAGAGGCAACAATGCTTGATAAGAAATGTACTCATTACCTTGCTCATGTAATTGTTACCTCTCAGTAGGGTATCTTCACAATAAAAAAAGAAAAAGAAACAGCCACAGTAGAGACTTGCTTTGTAACCCATCTCCTCTATCTTAAAAATAAAAAATACTCCAAGCAAGGATTCTAGTTCAGTGAAATCAATCACTGAATTCTGAGTTCAAAAACTGTGACACACAAACCATAGATTGTGCTTAATACACAATGAATACTATATCTCAAAATATGAATGAAAACAGATATGAGAAAGAAGTCTTAGAAGTCTGTTTTGCAGCTGTGTTGTTGTTATGTGAGTGCAATGCAACAACCCAGCATTCTCTCTCCAATGATTGTAGTGAATATTCACTGATGCAACCCCATTTCACCATAGAGTGGCATTGGGTTGGTCACAACTGTACATCTACATGTTTATTTTCCAGTAGGTTGATGATGCGTGAATGCAGGAGTTATCTTAGTATAAATAGAAACTTAATACATGCTCTTTAAACAAAACAAGTAATAGCAATAAAAAGAAAACCAAACACCTTGTCAAAATTACACTGTCTGGAAGTATACTTAGAAACAAGTTACATATAATTTAGAATTTCAAGCTATAAGATTCTAAGTATGATTCTAAACAATTCAATATTGAAATTGGTAAGTAGCTTTCAGCCTTGATGTCTTTAAGAAAAGGAAAGCTTATGCTTTTAAGTGTGCTAGGAACCTCAAAAGCAAATATTAAGCAATTTCTTGGACTACCATCCCATACTATCATAATGTAAACTATCGGTTACAATAATTAGTTTCTTGTAAAATGCAAAAGATTAACTTCTAAGCTTTTTATTGGCAACTGTACTTGGTTCTTGTCCTTTGGTGTTACCTTTGTGAAGACAAAAAGTCATGCCACTGTGGTCTTTTCTAATTTTCTCTCTGAGCTTCTGTAAGGCATTTATTGCACTTTGGTGGAGCTGCTCCTCCTGAAAAAGGCTGGAATATGACAGGCCCTCCACTGACAGCAAGACGTTCCCATTCACCCCTGCAGCCAAAGTGCAGCCTGAAAATGTCAAGTATGCCAGGGACAGTTCTGGCCAATTCACTGGAAAAAAGGGAGGAAGGAGGAGAAGATACTAAAAGTGTAGGCATTTTGTATCTATAAAAAAGGGACATTGGGCTGGGAAGGTGGCTCAGTGGTAGAGCGCTTGCCTTGCATGCATGAGGCCCTGGGTTCAATTCCTTAGTACCACATAATCAGAAAAAAAAGCCAGAAGTGGTGCTATGCTTCAAGTGGTAGAGCGCTAGCCTTGAGCTGAAGAGCTGAGGGACAGCGCCCAGGCCCAGAGTTCAGGCCCCACGACGGGACCCAAAAAAAAAGGGACATGGAGGGATGAGAAATTGAATTTTCTAGGATTAAAATTACTGTGAGGAAGGACCAGATCACAGTATTCTTTAGATTGTGCCTTTCTCATTTCTAAAATGGTGAGAAGACAAATGAACCAATGATGCAATACATGATATCAGAAATTCCACTCTCTCAAATTAGAAAGCTTTAGTTTTATATCTGGAAAAAGGAGAAAGGCCTTCACAGTCTTATAATTAAAATATTCTTATAATCAACGTGTTAAAAAATACACAAACATTATTACAAGGGAAGTAAGTAAATTGGATTTCTACTAATCACTTAGTTACAATTAGTGATTTCATAATTAGTATTCTTATAATTTAATTGATGGAAATTATTTACAAATATAAATGGTCATAAATTAAAAGCTAGTAGATAAAATACCTGATGTATATTCCCATCCAAAAAAAAAAACCCCCAGACTCTTCTAGAAACCAAAATTAATTCAGCAATCTATTGTCTTGAAAACCTATTATCTTATTAGACTTACAGCATGTATTAGGGAATTAACAAAATGTAATTTTCTCCATCAATGTTTTCTTCACAGTAACATTTCCCACTTAGGTGTTGTTATAACTCCTTACATCTGCACCACATCCCTGCCTCAATCAACCTGCTAGGAGCCAGTAACACCTTCTCCTCCAGTTATGACAACCAAAACCAACAATAAATAACCACAAAACAAACAGAAAACTGCTCTTGCCAAATGCTCCCCAATTAGACCACTGCTCTGATTCTCTAGTAGTGTCTTAAGCAATGCATAAGGTATTTATGTTTATTTAGAGCAGTTAGTAGCTTCAGAGTGACTCTATCTTAAAAAAAAAAAAAATCCAAGAGAAAAGTAATTGATTAGCATGCTCAAAGCTCCAAGTGAAGGGTGAACCTAAACTATAGAGATAATCAGTTGTATTGAACCTGAGCTCTGAGGCTCTGTCCTCCATTTCCACACAGCATTGATGATGATGGTGATGATGATGACAATGATGATAATGATGTCAAACAAGAGACAGAAGCATGAAAAGGACCAGGGAACTGTAGTGATGAACCTAAAGAATATCATGCCCAGTGAAATAAGTGAACAAGTGAAATGAGCCAGACACAGAAAGATGAGTACCATGAGGTCTCCCTCCTAGGTGGAATCTAAAAAGTTTATTTTGTAACAGTTGAGAAAAGAATGATGGGTACCAGGGCCTGAAGAGCTGGGAGATGAAGAACTATTGGCCAAAAGATACAAAATTCCGCTAGGAGAAACACGCTAAAGAGTTATATTATACAACTTGGTACCAACAGTTACGATGTGTTTTACATTTGAAAAATGTTAAAAGACTAGATGTTAAGTGTTCTTACCACAAACACAGATGATACAGGTCATATAAAACACATATTAATTATCTTGAGTTATTGATTCCATGTTCATGTAGATTAAAATATACCATATACCATAAATATATGCAATTTGTGTGTGTACATTGAAAGTAGATAAAGAGATTGATAGGTTGATTGTCCATGAGGGAGCAAGGATATAATACTTGTGAGTATAATTGTGTTTTCTACTATTTATCAAACAAAACATGATTTAAAAAGTAGTTAATCCTATCACTTATTCTGTCATGCCATTCACTTGGAAAACTTGTCCTTTCATCCCCGATAATAATATTAGAACAATAGAGTCAAAAATCCCTCGTGTCAAGTCTATCTTTCAAGTACTATACTCTCAGGTATTTAGAATTACATAGTAATTCTTCTTAGCCCTAATGATTAAGAAGCACTAGAGTAAACTTAAAGAGAACACAGATGTATACAAATCATCTTTCTTCCTGTGTGATTTTCTGTTTCAGCTATAAATAAAGCAAACTTTATGGACTTGCAGATTATTTTGACATTTATCTCCTACTGATACAAACATAGAAGCAGCATCATGACCTCAAAACAAAAACACCAGTGCTTAACACATGTTCACTTAAGAAACAGCAGAGAAATAGGAGAAAGTCCGTGGATGTCAAGTACAGAAGAGGAAGCATTTAATGCAGAGCCTCCTGCATGCCAGGGCTTATGGCATCAGCTTCAGCCAGGACTCTCTGTCTTCCTCCTCACTGCTGCAAGCCCTGCACCCCATTTCACAGGAGGGCTTCCCAGAGTGTCTGAAGTCACCTCAGGGAACACAGGGGCTGCCAATTACTGTGGACCTCGGTTCTCACCTCCCTGAGCTGCTGAGTACATTCCAGCCCTGACAGACACAGTACTACTCTGCAAGGTTACTGCTAGTATTTGACCATCAGGGTACTGTGTTCCAGCAAGTCAGACCATGGTGAGGAAAAGCAGTGGACACCAGCTCTGTCCACAGAGGCTATCGACTTCAGGGAAGCAAACATGGTGTCCTTATTAATCCTTCAGAACACTTCAGACACGATCTCTTTCTTCCACAGCAAAGGTCAAAATGCAGTTTTACTGCCAAGAACGGCTTAAGTAAAGAATATAAATTTCTAAACTCCAAGACATTTCTAAATCTCATAGACACCTCGCTTCACTGAGAGCTACAATGTCATGGGTACACCAGCAACTCAAGCTGCTCTGGAGGCAGAGGCTGGAGGATCACAGGCCAGACAGTGAGTGAGTGAGACTGTATCTGAAAAGTAAAACTAAAGCAAAAGAGCTCTGTGTCACTAAGGCCATACCCCAATCCTTTTGCTTTGTTAGACTAAATAAATAAATAAAAATTCCACAGGGGTATTTCAACTCCTGAGATGAGTTTCCTGAGAAAGAATGAATTTGTTTCACTATTAGCTTATTTATGTATTCTCAGTTTACGATACGTAACAATTTAGACTCAACCAATAAAAAAGGAAAAACATATAGAACCAACTAAGCTTTTATAGTTTGACTAAAAGCACACCATTTTAAGCGGTTTATAGAATAAACTGCTCTTGGGTTGATTGCCTTTAATGTTTATGTTTGTTTAACAAATTGGTCACCCAAATCCCTTGGTTAAAAAAAAAATTCTCCAGAACATACATTGAACAAATAAAAGTGATTCAAGATGTAAGGAACTAATAAAATCTTCTGTTCATTACTTTCAGAGGATGTCACTAATGGACCAGAAATATGTCACTTCATCAGTCCTGAAATCTTTAACAGATTAGGAAAACAAACCATAACTAAATGCTCTAGTGAAGGTTTTTGTTTTTTGTTTTTAGTGCACCCAACGGATTTCATTTTTATCTATCAGATGGGCTATCAGCGCTCAATGGGAGAGAAGTGCTGTTTTCCAGGTGTGGAAAGCCTTGATAACAATGGCTATGCATGTGCTATGTTTGTGGCAGCCCATTTTCCCAACTACCTGGTTTTGTTTTGATATATTAAAAATCCTGTTTAGGATATACCTCCAGGTTTGCCTTGCATGAGTAAATGGAGAAACAATGCTAGATTTTGTTTTAGGTAATATTTTGGCAACATGGCGTCTCGTTTTCTTGAGTGTCTTTCCATCCAGGAGTGAGTCTGTGTTTCCTGTCACTGAGCCTGAGCGCTGAGACTGTTTGCACAATGGAACGCAGAATTTAGGTTGTGTTAGGTTTTTGTGTCTAGACCTTAAGACACTGGCAACTCCCAGACCTACTAACCAGAATGCTGTGACATTGCCTGAGATCACATACAGAAGACCTGGAAACCAATGCCAACTCTCAGCCATGTCGAGGTGCCATCTTGAATGAAGATCCTTCCCTGCCTACGAGCCTTGAGCAAGAGCTGATACCAGATAAGCTGCATGTTTACTGAACCTACTGTAAACTTCCAGGGCTGCAGAATTGTGAACAAGAAAAAAATAGACTCAACTTTTAAACGTGAGTTTGGGAATAAATTATTATATTGACATAAATGATCCGAACACAGGTAAAGATCAACAGATACATTAAGAATTTCTTTTCAAAAGAAAGGCAATAACAAAGGAAGTGTGGACCGCACAGGAAACATCTTAATTTCACTGTGTGTTTTATCTACATAAGTATCCATGAGTATCACTGGCAGAACTGAAACCTTTGATTCTTCACCCAAAACACACTATTAGATTCTATAGGCTGTAAACATGCAATTAAAAATGTACATGTGTGGTATTTTAGAATTGAGAGTGGTTTTGAAGTATAATTGTGTGTTTTTTAATTTAAAAATATTTCCCCCTTGGTACAACTATTTAACAGTAATAATAATAACAGACAAATGAGGACTACCTGTGATGTAGAGTAGGTAAGCTAATCAAATGAAATAATTAGAAATGTATCTTGGACACAGTCCTGTCCTGACCCCTAAGAAACTGATGAGCTACAGACTTGAGCACAAGCAAGAAGAATACACCAGAGGTGGTGACATACACCTGTAATCCCACCACAAGAGAGGCTAAGGTAGGAAGAGGATGAGTGTGAGACCAGCTACAAAGAGATCCTGTCTCTACATTAATAAATGCATAGATAGACAGACAGACAGACAGACAGACAGACAGACAGATAGGTAGATAGATAGATAGGTAGATAGATAAGAAACCACTAAAATGCATGACTTTTAAAAACCGGTTCTTAACACCAACACATATGGAAAGTATGTGAAAAATACACTTCTGGCTCCACCTTAGAAAATTTAATGAAAATATGTGGAGTCACAGTTAGACATTAGCGTTAAAATAAAGACAAATAAAAGCATAAAAGCTCCAGTAATTCTTCTACATAGCCAAAACTAAGGCTTACTAGCTAGTCTTGTCTCTTTCCTAAGTCCTTTCATTTATTGCACAACATAGGACCAACAATGTAGAAAGAACCTAATTTTCTTCATCCGCTCATGTTTTCTAAGCTAGAATGATTTAGCAACTGAAAGTATGCTTATCTAGTAATAGGGATTTATAAAAAGAATTTTGGTCAAACAAAAGAATAAAGAAGCCAGAGATAGCAAGAAACTTAACCACCAAGTTTGGAAAATTCTTTCAAGGGGATAAAATTAAATTTTGGTGAGTAGATGGGGAGACAGGAACATGAACTGTCCTGAGTGTGGGAACAAAGTTATTATGCTCACGTAGGCAATGTGAAAGTCACATCAAATTGTAAAATGCAGGTTAATTCCATCCAGCAGTTCACTTTTTACAAAGTGGTCACACAGAAACACATCTAAGTATGCACAGACAGCCTGAAAACAGTGTCTTAATCCGTAAGTCATAGCATGTTATGTCCACACAATATTATGTAATCAGTATTAAGAATTAGGTGATGAAAAGTACAAACCTTTAAACAGAGAATTAGGGAAGGCAATAATTTTGTACTTAAATAATTTTAACTTGGAATATACTAGATACTTAACCTAAACTTAAAGCCCATATGTGTATATTTCTGTGTGCCCACATATACATTTTCACACACACACACACACACACACGATTCGAAGTTCTCCTCTAAATAATATAACTAGGCAGGGAAGAGAGAAAGCAGAGAGGGACTAGACACAAATTGGAAAGGATAAAGGAGAATTATTTTGTTTTCTATTAGAAGAACTGTTTGAAAGATGGCGGCTGTTTCTGCTTGCTTTTCCTTGGGTGTGGAAACCATGGAAACCTGCTGTGTTTTCACTCAGCGGTTACCTTTCCCATACACGTCCCAATGAGTATGACGACTGAACAATATCTGTAGCTAGTTCCCAGGTCCCAGCTGCCTCCTTTATTTCTAGTAATATGCAAATTCAGCTCAATTCAAATCCATTTCTCAACTGCTTTTCTAAAAATAACCCAAGTTCTGTCTCGTTGGTTCCCTGATTTTCCTACTTGCTCATGAATGTAATTCCATTATCACTGCTTGCCCTGAGAAAGATGCCATATGATTCTCTCGAAAATGTTTATAATTTCAAGCTTTTGGCACTGTTGTTTCTCTCTACTAGTGGTGTATGCTATCAAAATGACATTTCCATTGTTATAATTGCTAGTAAGTAAAAGAAACAGAAACATTACATTATCCAATATTACTTTGCCATGCACGTTACTTTATTTGTTCTCAATGACTTCAAAATGGTGCATTTATAGCCAACTCCACACTGCAATGAGCTTTGGAAAGATTACATTTGTAAATGATCGTCATTTGACAGGCATTTATTGAGCACCTTCTACATATAAATATGTTCCATGAAGGTTATTACCAAAAAAAATCTCAATCTCTGACACTAAGTTTGGCTTCACAGAAAGATATAAATTACTATTGAGATGATACTTTATTGAAATTTAACAGTTTTCACTTTAGAAATATGCACAAGACTCTTATTATAATGGGGATGTGATTGTAAGCCTTTAGGATAGACCAGTGAACAAAACAGAAAAATAAAAATAACTGCCATCCATCTTGGGGGAGATGGGCAAGAATAAAGAGGTGACTTAAAAACTTACATGTGAGAAGACAAGCAGTAGTTCAGAAAGGTGAAGGAAAGTGTTGATCATTAGCATGCCGGTAAAAAGGGAATCTGCTTATAGTGTGTATATATGTATACACACACACATACACACACACACACATACACACACACACATATGTCTTGCAGTTTTATAGTAGTGAGGACCACCAACAGTGAAAGTCTGGCATTTGGGGGATGATTGATGGGCCTGGAAGACATGTTTGGGTAGATACCCTAAAAAAAGACATCCTTACAGTTGAAGTAAACTGATGGGAGAGTATCAAGGACCAAAGTGTGTTCCAGAATGTTATGAACTCACAAACGCAAGTGTTGGGCATTGCCAGGAATGGCTGGCGATGATGTCTTCATCTTTTACTTCTACTACCTATGGAACCATATCCGTGAGGTTTCATGACCCCACACCTTACAAACTCTCTCCTTTGCAACCACTTTCAGAGCCTACAGCACAACCTTTCTGCTACAAGCAAGGGTGGCAAGCCTTCATGTTGAATGCTGCCTGTGTGCTTCGAAACACCACAAGTCTTCTCAGCCAAAACTACTGAATTAAGTTATCAAGCTATGTCATTCTATTTGAGGTACCAAATGAGGTGTGATTACAAAATAATGAGACTTACATCCTTGGATGACTCATAAATGGACTCTGAGGAAAATTCCAAAAGAAGATTTACTCAGTTTGGAATGAGGATCAACTTAATCAGGAAATGCTTCTAGAAAGAATGAAGCTCAAATTGGATCTATCACAAGAACAAGAGAGTAACCAGTGGGCAAATGTGAGGAGTTAGCTGAACAGATAGCACATTCTTGTCTACAGATGTTTTAAATTTAGTATTTCATGGTATTTTCATCTGTCACCAGTTGTTCTTAAAATGCATGTGTGTAAAGGTAGCATAGAATCTTTACACCAATTTTTCCATCAGGAAACAAGACTTCAGAGTTTCATAAACTTGTCCAAAATAAAAATAAAGGAGGAAACAGCAGCTAACATCCATTTGCCTGTCCTAATTCAGAATACTTCATACTAAACTGGTTTAATTCTTAAAATGTAATGGGGAAAAAGTGGAGCATAGACCTCTTCTTCCTTGATTTTTCACATGTAATGTATGAATAGGGAAGAAAGTGAAATATTCCCTTCCATAAAATCTGTACATCAGTGTTGAGCAGCCAGGGATGATTTTACTCTCAACAGAACATTTGAAGACACAACCCAAGGGCTGGCAGACAGGGTGGCTAGTTAGCAAATTCACAAAATAGGAATTATTTGTCCTCAAATATCCATCGTAGTCGGTTGGAAAATCCCTGCTGTAGTCCAGGAAATAACAAGAGAGGGACATATTTGAGAACAGGAAAATATGCTTGAAGTAATTTTACAGGTATAGAGGTTAGCTACTGCCTATTGGAAATGAGGAGACTTTGTGGAAATTGGATTCTGAGTTATCAACGACTATTTGAGTATAACTGAATTGATCACTGAGCATGGAAATAGCATCCATAAATAACTTACTGTATACAGCTATTTTTAAGGAATCAAGTTAAATTTTGGCAATTAGACTTCCTTGGTCCTCACCTCGAATCTAAGACATTGGGCCTAGGTTGTAAGAAACAATACAGATCTAAGACATTGGGCCTAGGTTGTAGGAAACAAAGCAAATCTAAGATGTTGTGGATCTAGGTTGTGGGAAACAATGGAAGCCCAGGTGGACGAATCATGAGCAGCAGATGCCGTGAGGAAGGATGTGGGCAAGGCAGAGCACTTACAAGAAAGAAGAGGAGAGCATGAAGGCCAGACAGGCCCATGACCAGGAAGAAGCGAGTCCTCACTCCAATTCTAAAGATATTCACCGGGACGAACTTCACCTTCCAAAAATAATCAAGCATCTCTGAGAAATTGGAGCAAATAAAATATTACGCATGTTACTGATAGCTTCTTAAATAGAAAACAGGCTTGGTTTTCATCAAATTCTTCTTTTATGGATGTTAAGAAATACTTTAAACAAGAATTTACAAGTACAATGAGGTTGAAAATGACTTCCATAAGAACAATAATGGATGGAGCATTTAATATATTGAGATTTTCTTATTTTCTATTAATTAGAAAAAGAGGGTTCTGGATTAAAGTTAATTTTCAATTTATGGAATTCTTATCCCAATTGGTACGCTTGTTCCTATCATTTATAAGTGGAATACATTTATATATGAAATCAGCAGCAAGAAAATTTTTTCCCCCAAAGCCATATTTCAGAACTCACCAGATTGTGTGGCTGTTGAAAATCGATTTTCCCTCACCTCCTGGTATGTACATGCCATTTCTATTTTCTAAGGGGAAACACCTGCAATCAATTGATGAACTGCTATTTGTGGATCCAACTGTCACTAGAGCCAGGCAGTGGCAAAAGCCTCATTAACATGCCAAGAAAGTGGCTGAAAATGAATCCCAAACCTGACTCAGACTCCGGGCACGCAGATGACTACCTGTGTAGACTCTGGCTTAGTGGTTTTTTTTTTTTTTTGAAGAGGGGAGTTGACAAAACAAGCCTCTTAGGACTAGATGTTCTGACCAATACTGAATAAATCCAAAGGGTAGGTATACATTCATGGCTGTTTCCTTCTTTGGCACCATATGGTGAATCTCCAATGTATTTACCCCAAAGTTACAGAAAAATCTCGCTGAATCTTGGGGAATAAAAAAAAAATATAAAAGAATGAGAAGCATTGAATCTGAGAGTCTGTTCAACGTAGATACACTTTTTTATTTCTCACATTGTCCCTATATGTGCATGTGCATGCACGCGCACGTGCGCGCACACACACATACACACACATGTCCACAGACTTTGCCTCATGACTTGGTGAAGGGCCATCCCGGGGCCCAGCCTGAGCTTTGCACACCAGGGAAAACCCAATCAGTGGATTCATTTGAGGTTAAGGACTATGAGTGTAAAGGAAGTGAGGTTGAACCATCCTTCCCAGCCCGGCTGTTCGTGGCCTAGAAGTGCCAGAAGAGCCAGGTCCCCCCTTTGTTGAGGCCCTGACTCTTGAGACGTGACTTACTAACATCTTCTGCAATGTTAAAATTGAACTTGCTTCTTTTGCCAGATGCCTAACCAAGTAAGGACTTCATTAGGAAATAAGACTTCCCTCCTCTCCAGTTTAGGCCTTCATTCTTTCATTACTACACAATCATAACTAGCCATATATATTCAGAGCTCAGGCTGGTATCGTGTGGTAAGAAGAGCCCAATCTGGTGTCACTCATACACTTAGAGGACTATGTTATCTATGCCCTTGCAGTGGTGAACTTCCGTAGTCCCCTCCACTCTGTTTCTAAGAGACAGCTCTGAAAAACACTGATGGTTCTTGAGATAGCTGCAGTACAGATACAAAACAGCATGTAGTTGCTCTGTCACCGGGGACTCCTAGGGGAAGGGAAGAGGGAAGGTGATTAACGACACCAGCAAGGAAGGCTTTATCTCAAATGAGATGCTTATGTAAGACAATCTGGCTGGGTTTTTTTTTTTTCCTTTCTCCAACTCTCCTTTTCTGCTTGTGTTTTATTAGAGGTCAGGAGGAAAGTGCATTTGTAGGTGAGGTTCTCCCCTTGTGCTTTGAATTGTTTTATAGCTTTGTTCTCTAGCCAAGTGCCCCAGGCAGAGAGGAGAGGAAAGAGCACTAGACTCAGAGTCAGGAGGTCTGCATCTGGACCACAGCTTTGTGAACCTGGGCAAATCGGTTGACATTTCAAAGCCTCAATGCTCTCCTTCATCTGAAAAGTGAGTTAATGAGCCATTCCTTGCCTTTCCCTGTGTGCCAACCCAGTCCTTTGTTCCTTTAACTTTAACCCTTGCTAGTAATGACCATATAGACAAACAAACAAACAAACATAAAGATCATGTATTCAAACAAATGTAGATAGAGAGACCTAGAAAGGAAGATAGGTGATAGATGATAGAAACGGATAGAGAGAGATACATGATAGACAGATAGATAGATATGCATGTTTTATACAATATAGTACCCTTTCCATATGCCAACTATGCTCAACATAAATGGAAGTGGAAAGTTTGGGATGCTGACATGAGAATGACAGAGACTGTGCTATGTCCTCCTCTCTCCCGTCCTGCAGATCCCCTGGGCACGAGTTCACCACACTGGAGACAGTATACGAGCTCTCACAGATTAGTCATATTTCTCTAAAGATAACATTTGTTCCCTAGAGTCTTGATAGGCAGTGCAGCATCACCCATCCTGGGACTTCTTAGAAATGCAAAATACCAGCCCAGCCTGACAGATCTCGCCCTGCCCTTTAATGAGATCTCCAGGTGATTTCACATGCACTGCTGTAGAGCTTCCTTCTTCTAGTAAGTGTCTCCATTCGGTCTCCTCCTCTCCAGGACCCCAGGAGTAGATGATGCTCATCTGCCTTTGGAGTCTCCCCTGAACGTACATATTATCAGTGGGAGCCGTATTTCTGATTCCAGGAAACTTAGTGCAGTGGCAACTTTGAGATGCCCAACTGATGTCAGAGAACTGTCACCGATCGTATTTGTCAGTCTCCCTGGGGCTCGGTGACACTCCCTGAAATGGAAACTCAAGGGAGTCTAGTGTCAGAATTAAGTGAGACAATGTGTGTAGAAAAAAACTAGACGTCTATCTATTCATTTATTCTAGAAATATTCTTCGGGCAGGCTGCAGATGCTAGGAAAACTCCCAGGCACGCTTTCTGAGGAAGACGAAGACACAGCCCTACCTTTGGGAATTTCCCAAGTGCCGAGTCCTGATTTTTCAGACTCCTTGCCTGTGCCATTCTGGTGCTGCTCCAGCCGCAGGCATTTCAGAGATGGATCAGTGAGGCCTCTGAGGGCACTGTGTGCCCTAGGCAGATGTCTGCTGAGCCAGTCTTGTCCATGTACCGTGTCCAGGGAAAGGCAATTCTGGTGCTCCCCAGAGCTCTAGAATAACGCATCATGCCTCAGGTCTCTTCATGTGCAGGCCCAGGGGGTTCAGCTCTCTGTTCTTTACTGAGTTGTTTCCAGCTCCAAAACAAATGGAAGCTTATTTACATTCTCAGGAGATAATCCAATAAATACACCCTGCAGAATAGCTAAAGAAAAAAAATGAAACAATATAGCAGAGGAGTGAGCTCTATAAAATGTATCACTGGGTGCAACCATCATATGTGCACCTGTACATCATGATTCAATGAAATTGCCTCCAATGACAAAATATACTACTTAACATTAGATATTTACTACTACTCTGAGATGGAATTTCAATGCATCTAGTATCGTGGTCTAAATAAAAACGAAAAGCACAGAACTTATACTCTAAAAGTCAGACGGCAACATATTTGGTAGACCATCTGTCATGCTAGAAGGATTTATCTCCAAATAAATACATCTAGTTAATTCCAACCGTTTGGCTATACCTTGCCAGCTGCTCAATTGCAGTTACACCAGAAATCCTTGTGCCCTGGTTACAAAGATGGGAAAGGATGCAGACAGACAAACAACTCTCCTACAAACTCGCACTCCTTTACTACGCAGTAACTTCATGCCACATTCCTTTAAGCCACCAGGTTTGTTGTTGTTGTTTAATTTTTATTTTTTATTGTTATTGTAAAGATTATGTACAAGGTGGTTATAGTTATTTAAGTTAGGTAATGAATATATTTCTTTTGGGACAATATCACCTCTTCTTTGGCTCTCTCCTAGTTTTTTCCTTGAGGATTTTTTAAAATAAGTTTTTTATTCTGAAAATACTGTACAGAGGGGTTACACTTACATGAGCAGGGTAATGAGTACATTTCTTATCAAGCATTGTTGCCTCCTCCTTTGTTTTTCCCCTACCATCCCTTTCCTCCAATCTCTACAACTATACTCCCCCCTCCCTCACCCCTGCCTAAATTGTAAAGTTTGTTTTTCCACATAGTGTCTTGTACATCTCATTGTTGCAATGGGTCTACCTGTATCCCTATTTTAACAATTTGTTTTTTCCCTTCCCCTCCCCAAATTATACCAACATCAAATACAGTGAAAACAGGGGTTACACCGTGAGGGAGGGACATACAAAGCAACAAAAAATCATATGGTACCTTATAAATACATTAGAAACAATAGCAAAAAAGAAAAAACTACTTGTGTCCTTATCTTGGGCTTCATTTCACTTAACATCATCTTATCAGACATATACTAGTTATTGCAAATAAGGGAAACCATGGGACCTATGTTTCTTTGGGCCTAAGCCACCAGGTTTTACAACATGACCTTCAGTAGTTTCTGTTGCCATTTCTTGGGTCACATGTAGTATTCAAAACTGTAGACAGGAGGGTTTTACTGCCTGTCGTGTATAATTTGAACATACTACTTTGAAAGGACACTTGCAGGTGATTGATTTGGGGCTTATTGCAGCGAGATGTCTATGCAGGACTACTTAAATTCTTTAAACATTAGGAATTTGGGGACATGGATGACTGGTCTGCAAGAGTGACCTTCCCAAGAATTTTTCAGTGCACTGCTTACATCAGGCCACATTTTTCATTTCCTATTGTCATTTTTTAATTGGCTTTGATTCCATTTCAGTGCCAGGAGTTTATTTGGCTTCTGTTTTTTTCAGTCAAATTTAAATTTGTGGACTTCATTTTTGATGGGAAACTCTTTTTCTGATACAAGAGTTTAGCCATAGTAACATGAATGGTGCTGCTGTAATTATCATTTTAAAAGGGGAGTGGGAAATGAGGTAGAGCAGTATATTCATTAATTTCCATGACTGTAAAGTCCAATATTCAGATCCAGCTGAGAGAGTAAGGCCAAAAGTCACGTCAATCTCACGATGGATGTTTAGCACACTGAAATGAAATGTCACAACGGAAAGGAAGGAGCAGGCTGCTCTGCTACCACCTTGACCTGGAAGCAACAAAATAGAAATGTTAATTACCACTTGGATTATCATTCTGTAATGATGTCTTTATTATGATAATGACTAAATTTTCAACAGAGTTAAACACATTAAATCAGATCTGTAGCATATTCAATTGCCTGAGTTTGTAGATACCTACTCAAAATGTGTGTTTAAGAGTAAAATGGATTCAATAATATATATTGGGCCTAGTTATAAATAAATAATGTAAATAAAGAAGTCTACCCTAAACCACAGAGAAATTGTATTTCTAGCATTTCTGTAAAAATATCCAAATTCATGCTGCACAGTATTTCAAAAAATAAATATATTTTAGAAATGCACATACGTATATATGTGTGTATATATGTATATATATATATATATACATATATATATATATATATATATATATGCTATGGGGAATTACAAACATTTAAAATAGTGGAAAATACATACATTGAACATAACATGTCCTGAATTTCCAGCTAGATAATATTGGACAAAATTTAAATTTAAGTTTCCCTAGTTATAAAATCTGAGTTAAACTAGGTAAGCACAAAGCCCAGACTGGCAGATACAAGTTGCATGTTATTGGCTCTTTAGCAGCTCTCTTGAATTGGAGCTGGGCAGGATAGATACAAACACTAGGGATTTAGCCAAATGAAACTTCAGCCTATAGAACACTAGTAAATAACTTTAGTGACATTATATTCCATATGTTTTTAAGCCTCAGATGCAAGAGCTCTCCCTGTCAGATGTGTGGAGAAAAGATCCTGAAGCATTCAGATGAAGCCCTGAAAATCCTAGGGGATGTTGGACTCTTCTTTAGCTTTACAGAGGTTTCTCCAGTTTTCTCATGTACAACCATTATCCCCTACTCTCCAACTCACTGCATTGCAAGTGTCCTCTTGTTGGTACAGGGCTGTAAGGTTGAACAAGCCACAGCAGTCAAAACTTCTTTCCAATTCATGCTGAGTATTGTTACTCATGACCTACCAAGAAGCATTGATGACATCTGTCTAAGGGATACAGGCAGATATAAATGATTATCCTTGCATGTGATCTCACTTTAAGTGCCTTAATCTTCTATTGCAGCAAGGCAGTCAATATCCTGCAGAAATGTGACAGTGTATTCACAATGTTAAATATCTGCTTTCTTAGGTTCTCCTTTTAGAGCATCCTCATGGAGAATTAGCATACATCCTAGAGGAAGCAAATGGTTCAAGTCTGGAAGTAGTGGACCTAATTATGATGGATTAGTAAGGGGAAGGATTTAAAAGCAGAAAACAAGAATACTTCAAAATAAATACTTCAGAGGGTATCTAAAAAAAAAAATCTGAGTTAAAGCTGGGTGCCAGTAGCTCATGCCTATAATCCTAGCTACTCAAGAGGCTGAGATCTGAAGACTGCAGTTCAAAGCCAGCCCAGGCAGGAAAATCCATGAGACTCTTATCTCTAATTAATCACCAGAAAACCAGAAATGGTGCTATGGCTCAAGTGGTAGAGCACAAGCCTTGAGCTGAAGAGCTGAGGGACAATGCCCAGGCCCAAAATTCAAGCCCCACAACCAACAACAACAAAAACATCTGAGTAAAAGAACCTATGCCAGGTGTAGAGGTTGAGAAGTAGATGAGTGAATACACATTCTCTCTCTTGTACTCTTGGCCTAGGATGAAAGGTAGAACTCTTAGTCATAGTGATAATGTTGTTTACCTCAATTTCCCATAGATTTTCCATCTGTCTTTTCCTATATTTCTTACTTTATTTCTTCTGTTGCTAGAGGGTATGCATGGTTCTATATTCCTTTAAAATATCAAACTTGGATTTTCACTACAGGGAGTAAAGTAGAACAGATTCCAGAGCTTGCTTTAATTCAAAGATGGCGCCGTGGCATTAGCAACAAGGACAAATAATTGTGAAATATTTTTAAGGGCCGGAGATGGAGTTCAGAGGGTAGACAGTCTGCCTGTGTGAGGATAGATTTCAAACCCCAGTATAAAAAATTCTCTAAATATGTACTTTGACCTAAAAGCCAACTGAACAAAAGCTATCTTTCCTGAGGTTATCAAGACACAAAATATGCATGTTACAATCCCAACACCTTATACTTCACAGTTTAACTACATTAGGAAATAAGGTTTTATAAATGTTAAGTACATTAAAATGAAGAACTTAAGATAGGGGCCCTTAAATTACTTGTAACCTTGAAGAAGAGAAAGGTGAGTTAGGAAATAAATACAAACACAGGAAGGAGGTCTTCAATGTCACATCAAGAAAGGGTTAGGCACAATCCAACCTGCTAACACCCTGATTCAATGCCTCCAGTCTTTGAGAAGATACAGATCAGCTTTTCACTCACCCAGACTGGGTTATTTGGTTAAGGAATCCTAAATAGACTAGCTTGTAGTACTTCAGCCCTAAATGAGAAATCTTTTCGTGATGGGTTGAAAAGTCTAAGTCACTTTTGCTATAGAAGATGAATTGAAAACATAGTGTCTAGTGAAAAACACTGCTGAATTGGTTCACCATTTGTCCCACCATTCTGAACTATACAACTTGGTGGGGAGGGAAGATGGGAGAAAATGAGGGAGTGGCTGATACTGTTCAAAAGGAAATGTACTCATGTGATTTACATAAATGTACCCCTCTGTACATCACCTTTACAATATTTTTTAATGAATAGACTTTAATATATATTTCTCTTCTCTTTAAAGGTTATGTAAGATTATCATAAGGATAATTAGTATTAAATTTATCCAACAATTTAGCCAACAAGTGCTTTGTTACAATTCAACTCAACGGTGGGCAGAAAAGGTTGCTTTCTGGCTTATACTGCCATTTTAATACCTGGTCGGAGGAAGGAAGAAATACTGACCCTGGATTTTTTCTGAAGAATCTTGATTTCTAAGATTATTTTCATTAGCTTCATATATAAGTCTATAAAAATAAAATTCTGTTGTTTATAAGCCATTCCGTCTAGAGTATTTCCCTGTTTTCTGAGTTCACATTTTTATTTCTCAGTGCCTCCCTCCCTCCTCTCTCAATCTCTCAGGTTTATTCTGTAACTACTGCAAACATAAAAGCACACTGAGAGCTTAGTGTATTGGTTCCAGGATCCTCATCAGACCTTTGATTTCATGGTTTATTGTGAGTCCATCTGACCACTTAACAATATCCTTGGCAGTAATTGCAGCTGACAATGTGCTCATTCTGTATCTTAGCAGAGGAAATATAGGGTTGATGGAAGGTGGTTGCAGCCTCTTCCAGCCATGCTGGTCACCAATGCTGCGGATATCAAGGCCAGACCACTGAATTACTGAATATGTGTACAAGTGCTTCAGAAAGGACTGAAGTAATATAAATGTTTCTTCTTTTCCTGTGAAATCAACTACACATGATTCTTCAGGAATTTTCTTTTCTAGCCTGAAAATGAGAGCCTGCTTCCCTCTGGCATTTCACGGTACTAAAAAGGAGAATGAATGTTAAAAAAAGAAGAAAAGAGAAAAGGATTCTAGTTTCTGTTACTAGCACGCAAAGTGCTAGCACTCAAGGATTTTACATAAAAAATCTAAAGCTGGGCTCTGATGGCTCACGCCTGTAATCCTAGCTACTCAGAAGGCTGAGATCTGAGGATCATGGTTCAAAGCCAGTCTGGGCAGGAAAGTCCATGAGACTTTTATTTACAATAAACCACTCAGAAAATCAGAAGTGGTGCCGTGGCTCAAATGCTAGAGCGCTACCCTTGAGCTGAAGAGCTCAGGGACAGTACCCAGGTCCAGAATTCAAGCCCCGCCAAGCCAACAACAACAACAATATATATATATATAACAATATATATATATATATATATATATATATGTATGTATGAGAAACTTGACTGATATGTTTTCCAGCTCAATGTTAGCTCTGACATGGGATTCTGTGAGTCTAATGTTTCATGAGCCTATGTTTGTAATTGAGACCCAGCATGTTTAAAAAAGGTGGAGAACTTGCACAACTTCCTTGCAAGCTTCGTGTTGTAGCAAACAACTAAATTGAATTTATTGGGCAAATAAGAAAAAGTCATTCCAAATTAAATCTTGCTATTATACTATAGAAGGAATCAATGCTGGGCTTCTTGTTTTCCTAATAATTGCTATTACAAATGCATTGTTTCATAGGTATTTTTCCTCTACTATGAAGGTCTTTTTTCACTTGAAAAAAAAAAGCCAACATCAGACAGTAAATCTGGACATCACACACACACATGAAATAGCACAGCCAAAGCTTTGCAGTCATCGGTATATAAGGAAAATAGAAACTGCTTCTTTAAAACTTTATTGGTAGCACAGAACATGACAGTCTAACATTTGCTTTCTTCAGCAGGAAATCCGTGGCCATCCAGGGAATGTGACAGGCATATTAAATGCAGGCATGAGAAAATTGCAGTGAAAATGGTTTTTAAAAAATGCATGGAGGGTCAGCCCAGGTTCTGGTGCCTTTCTAGCTTCCTACAACTCTGCAAATTGCAATGATTCCGTTTTGGCGGTAATTACCACTGGTAACTGGGGCTGTCGGTAGGTCCTCCTACATTCAAGGAACTTGGCTTGGAGAGTGGTAAAGTTGTGTGTCTCTTTATCTTCAATTCCGTACATTCACACCAGCCCATACTTCAGTGCTTTATTTGGTTTATGTACCTCCTCCAGGATATCTCCCCTGGTTCTTCGATCAAATCAGACTTACTGTGCTTAAAATGGAAATTTTAATACTTTTCTAAGTTCTGACACTCCTCCACTTCCTCCAATCTATCTATCTGCATATGCCAGGAACAGTGAAGACATTTTCTTATCCCTCCTCCTTTGGCCTGTTCCTCCCTCTAACTTATCTCCATCTTTATTTTACTTTTTAACCTAGGCTCTGTTCTCTATTCATCATTAAAAGAAAAAAAAGATGCTTGGAAAAATACATCTGTAACGATACCATTCTGTTCTCTAAACTTAGCATTGACTCCTTTGTGGATTTGATTCTGGTCATCCCTAACTTGACTTGGGAGGTAATCCTTCAGCTTACAAATCTTTCACCTCCTTGCATCCACAGCTGTAATAGACGTTTTTCCACTGCTGTGAGGACGTAGATAAGACCAAAGTACTTACATTACAAATAAAGAGGCAATTCAGCTCCCAGTTCAGGAGGATGAGATTCCAGCCCACATGGTGGCACTGGCTCTGGTGAGGGTCCCATTGACTCTGTCACTCAGTAGCAGGGGCAACCCAGTGGGACATGTGTGAGAGGGAGAGACGAGCAAAGCGGGAAAGACGGGGGGGAGGAGCCAGCCCCTATTTTTTATAACTAACTTCTTTCAAGAAACAACCAAGAATCTGGAAGAACTACTTCAATTCTGTAGTACCCACAGGGACTTCCTGCCCACAGGTTAAGGAATGTAGATAAGATCTTATTCCAAGGGCAACTGACCCACAAGTCACCTTCCATCATAGCTCTGGTGCACACACTTCTAGACACCAGGAAAGCTTAAACACTGCCCTTTTAAAATACATAAGGGGCATAATGGAGTGAGATTGAAGTTGAGAAGCTGGGACTGGAAGACAAGGGGCTGGTTCAGGCCAAAGGCTTGCCTTTGTCATCTGGTCATCTGACCACCACGATGCATGCAGAAGAGTCAGGAGCATGCCAGGCTGAGTGGTGGTAATTTGTTCTCATCTGCAATGTGAAACTGAGCATATGTCTTAGAAAACAATCCCTCACTGCTTCAGCTATAACTTCATAGAAGGAAAAGAAACTCTAAGTCCTCAATTTCAAGACAATAATGCTAAAAAGCCTGATATCTGTCTAGAGCAATAGCATCAGAAAGGAAACAGAGAGATTTGAGAGAATAGGAATACAATGACTTGTCTCAGCAATTATTTCAATGTGGTAAACACAATGCATACCCATTTCCAAGTCACTCAAAGCTACTGTTGTATGGAACAATTCTTATTCTTCAGAGTGCTTTCTCATTAAATACTATATTCCTTAAATTAATCTCGTGGTCATACTCTCTATTAACTCTCAGTTCTATGGGTGGCTCCAAGGCTTATAATTACCAAAGTTGAGTCCTCTAGCAATAAATATATAGATTCATGTTTCAGCAAACTAATTAAGGTAGAAGAATTTTTGGCCAAAGTGTTACCCTAGAGGTTTTTAAAGGAAAAAGTCAGAGAAACTCATCTCAATCTTTGCTCATGAACTTTTCATCAAAAGCAATTTTAGTGAGGGAAATAGAGACCAAATTAAAAAAAAAAAAACCTAACATCTCCAAAGTATACATACTATTGATTACTATTATCATTTCTCTTGAGCTCAGGTATAATGCTTATACTCCAGGGCTCTCCATTTGCCACCCCCAGGAAGAGAGGATTCTAAAGCCTTGACCCAGAAAATAGCAGATTAGGTGACCTAAAAATCATATAACCAAGTCCAAAGTTACAACTAAGTAAATGATAGTAAGACCAAAGAGGTATGTTATACAGCAACAAAATATAAAAGCTCAGATGACTCCGGCTTCCTCATTATTGGAAACTCAATCTTCATGTTTATGATACATGGAGTGTTGTGCCACTTACTCCATACAAATTTCAAGAGTAGAGGTTTTGAAAAAGAAAACCCCAAATAACAGATAAAATCACCATGTCAAGGGACAATGACAGCGATGCTAATCAAAACCATGGCCATTTGAGAAAGGTCACAGAGGATGATTCTATAAACACCAATGCAAAATATCACTCGGAACGTCAAAATGGCTTATGATGCTCCTGCTTTTGCTCCTGTGTTTAGACTAATATCCCCAGAAAAATAGAGTCCTCTTTTGAAACTAGTATGACAAGTGAAACTTAAATTAGTTTCTTGGCTTTCTTGGCAGTTTACTCACATGTATTCCAATAGTTCTTTTCTCCTAAGCGGGTCCATCTCCAGGCCATCGTAACTGTAACAACCAACATCAAAGCTTCTGTATTTTCGCTATCTCTGATAACTATCGACTCTCCCAGCTCACAGTCTCAGTCAAGTTTCTGAGTAAAATACTGATAGAGTAGATCTTCGTGGTATGTGTTGCAAACTTCACAAATGTGTTCTCGAGGAGTCTGCAATGTCTCATCCTATTGAACAAACTCAGCCAAACTAACCAAGTGATATCCCTTAGGAACCTGGTAGGTCCGGTCCCTCCATGGGTGGTGGCTTCCTGTTCGCTCTTACTGGACTCCAGTGCAGTGTAACTCTCCACACTGTCTGCTCCAAGCCTGTCAACTGAACTGCTGCAGATGTGGTCCTAATCGCTTCCATGTGAAGGGAGCGATTGCTTACAAGTGTATTGGGGAACTTGTGCATCTTATGCAATAGCAGCTGGAAACTTTAATTTTCCTCACACAAAATGCATGCAAATATCATTGTGAAATTACAGAAGGTCGTATTAAATTCCCAGCCCTGGCACCTCATTAAACACTTTGCAACACATTCTTCATTTAAAAGGGAAAGCAGTATGCGTGCATGCACTGAAATGTGTGCGTCAATGATCCTGAAATATTCAGATGGGCGCCTCACATGCTTTCCTCCATAGTTTAGTCCCTTCACCAAGAGATTATATTAGAAAAGAGAAAAATGAATTGTGAGGTCAGGATTAGTGATGAGTGGTTTTTAGAGAATAGTAAGTGTCCTGCTTACCAAAGTTTTTACCAAGAATCATACTAATTTGGAGCAGTCTTGAATTAGAAGTTGATTTGTTATTCTACAAAAAGGCCACAAGGCATGTTTACACAAACTAGATCAACGAGGCCAAAAGAATGGTTAAACTTCCTGCAGCTTTCCCCTTACTGCCGTTCAAGCACTTGGTCACATTTATAGCTTTTGATGGTTCTACCAGATCTGCTTGAGGAGAAGGCGAAGGAGACAAAATGACGAGGCACCCCCAGTGCTTCTCTGGGTCCCAAGTGCTGTCTTGAATGAGCAGGAGGCAGAAGTTTCAGCCTACTGATGCCCTCATCAGTCCTTTCTTCTGCCTTTCACATTATGACCATTTTGCTACTCCGCAGTGAACCATTGAGTGAACCATTCACTCTACTGAAGGAGAGGAATTTCATGGCAATTCCAGAATGATAAAAAAATAAAAAGCTTCCTTCAATGAAGCACCACTCTAAGAGATTTTTGAAGATAATTTTATCGATATACAATTGGTCCTTGAGAGGTTGGTTGATGGTAAAACCCTGTCGCAGGGAAAACGAAATGTGTGGATTCAAGTTTCAGGATCTAGAGCATCACTGGTTTAATATAATCTTCTCTAAAACTGAATTCCTCACAAAAGAGGAAGACAGGATGACCATATAGCCTCTTAAAGCTCCTGTGCCTTTTCTGATCTAAACTAGCCGATATCCCCCCCCAAATATATGTTTTTGTCATTTTCTGTAGTTTTTTTAATTGCAAAAGTAATACCTTTTCATCTTTAGAAGCTTAGAAACCACAGAGATTCACAGATCAAGAAAGTCATTAGCATTCTGGAACAAGCTCATTATGATAATATGATGCATGTATTACTGAATACATTGACATTTTTTCAAACATCTATACGACATGAAATTTTTATAAAAATATTCAGGAGCTGGGAAGGTGGCTCAGTGGTAGAGTGCTTTGCCTGGCACTCATGAGGCCTTGAGTTTGACTCCTCAGTACGACATAAGCAGAAAAAGCCGAAAGTGGCGCTGTGGCTCAAGTGGTAGAGCTGTAGCCTTGAGCTGAAGAGCTGAGGAACAGCGCCCAAGCCCAGAGTTCAGGCCCACGACTGGAGAATATTCATATTCCAGGTGATTGTGAAAAGTCTCTAATAGCATATCTCAAGGACACTAGGATTTATTTAAACAATTTCCTTCTGTACTTTTGAACCTTAATTCTATAATTTTATAGAATTTCTATAATTTTATTTTAAAATGGTGAAGTAAAGTTATATATTGATCCATGTTTTAGAAAATGTCTTGGAAATTCTTCAAAACTGATTCTCAGAAATAAAATTAAAATTTCTGGTTCACTGAAAATGGACATTATTTGGTCTACTGATTTTTGGACATCAATACCTCTCAGAAAAAATTGTACAATTTAAACTCACAGCAATGGTTTATCCGAAGATTCCTTTTCCATCATCCTTACCAACTAAAGCATCTTAGTTATTTTAACTTATTGCCAATGCCATGGGCTGCCACACTCGAAAGAAACCCAGTTTCTTAAACGCACATGTGTGTGTGTGTGTGTGTGTGTGTGTGTAAACCAGTCAAGCACTATAAGCAAAACACCATTTTGTTAGTTTCATGTTAACATAAGCAGTCCAGGACAGGTTTAGAAAGGGCCACCACACAATTATTTAGCAACTTCTGGATCTGTCGTCCATATTCTCTCTGGATAAGGCACCATCCACCAAGGCCTCTGAAGTCTTTACTGTATCTATCTTCTGAATCTGTCAATAATCATGAGAAGCCAGGAAAACACACATGACAGAATTCTTTGATTAAAGTCAGGAACACATGAACATGTTTGCTCAGGTGGTCCACATGGAGGAAGTGCTACAGTACCGTAAGAATGCCCTGTCATGGGAGTGCCCCAGGCTACCTTATTGTTTTTAGTCAATAACATACACTTGCCATCTTGGCTGACTCACCTTCTAAAGGGGCACGGTAAGGTCACTACAAGAGGCAGCCAAGCAAGACCAGACATTTTCCCAAGCAAATCATTCTCTACTGAAGAATACATCTAAGTATGCTTTGATACTTTTATCCCCTGAGGGTTAATTTAGAGCAAATGAACTAGGACTATCAGTTAAAATGTTGCTGGGGAATATCAATTAAATATTCATCAATATCAAATTGCCAAAATTATGAGCAGATCCAAAGAAGTATTTATGCAATGTACATGCATCCTTCAAATTAAGTAAGTGAGTTTAATAAAATCAGAATTTATTTGAAGAGTACATAATCTGCCACCCATCTCTCCAGACACAGAGTTCACACACACCCAGTCCAATCTGGTGTAAGTACGGTAACTTTTTAGCACCTGCCTTCTCACTCCTGTCAACACAGGCTTAGAAAATAGTTTCCTCAACCAAAAAAAAAAAATAACAGCTTCTATTGAACTATGACAAGACACCAAAACTAATTGCATTTCCATTAGCAAGTTCATAGGGAACAAAATAAGTAAAAAAATTCTTAGTCAAATATATCACCTTATATCCCAATGGTCCATCTAGACTCATAGTTTCA
Organism: Dipodomys spectabilis; assembly: GCF_019054845.1. Taxonomy (NCBI): domain Eukaryota; kingdom Metazoa; phylum Chordata; class Mammalia; order Rodentia; family Heteromyidae; genus Dipodomys; species Dipodomys spectabilis. The sequence goes on along the minus strand of NW_024870892.1, from coordinate 2,169,185 downwards.
CAAGCTAATGTATCAAAATATATTTAGATTGTAATCATCATTTAAAAAGAGAGTCAAGATTAAAAAAGAATGAGGAAGAAATGTGTATAATCTACTTTTCATTAAATCATGGCAAAGTGATTTTGTATTTAGTGGAATGTTCATAAAGTGCAAAAGAGTTCATTTTTGATAGATTTTATCTTGCAAATGCAATTTTTAGAATTCAGGTTGAAATTTTATGTTCTAAAATGTACATGTAGTCATTGGTGAAATTTTACAATAATGAAATCCACTTCTCTAAAACTCACAAGTCATAAAACACTGTTGTTTGCCTACCTTTGTTTATGTTACCATTTCTTGACAATATATGCCTTATGCTGTATAGAGTACAGAGGTAAATGTTACCATGCTTTGGCTAATTATCACAAAAATCCCAATTAGAACAATTCATACCAAATGCAAGTATTAGATGATATACTTTCTTATTGTTGATACAGATTTTAAGTTATGTATACTCAGAGATTATTTACAATAGTGAACAACACTTGCATTACATTGGCCTATAAAATATTAGTTTACACTCATTGGAATGTAGTTTTTGTCATTTTCTTCCTATGACCATAGATCACTTATGTGAACATAGCATCACATGGGAGAAAATAAGATGTAGTTAAGTGAAAATAGCATGGTTAATGCCCTTTGGAAGCTCATATTTAAAATGGAAATATGAGTTTACCCCTGAGAAAAGAGCAGAAGAAATAAGCTTAAAGTTATATTTAAAAAAAGAACAAAGCATTTTCATCTTACTCAGCTCTGCAACCTACCCATGAGGTTATTAAAGGCCAGGTGAACCAGAGAAGACAAAGACAGAAAGGAAGACAGAAAGGTAGACAGGAAAGAAGGAAGGAAGGAAGGAAGGAAGGAAGGAAGGAAGGAAGGAAGGAAGGAAGGAAGGAAGGAAGGAAGGAAGGAAGGAAGGAGAGGAAGGAGGGAGGGAGAGGAAGGATGGAGGGAGGAAGGGAGGGAGAAAGGGAGGGAGGTAAGGAAGGAAAGAAGAAGAGGGAGGGAGGGAAGGAAGGAAGGAAAGAAGGAAGGAAGGAGAGAAGAGGAGAAGAAGGAGAGGAGAGGAAGGAAGGAGGGAGGTAAGGAGGGAGGGAGGGAGGGAGGGAGGGAGGGAGGAAGGTAAGGAAGGAAAGAAGGAAAAGGAGGTAGGGAAGGAAGGAAGGAAGGAAGAAAGAAAGAGAAAGAAAGAAAGAAAAGAAGGAAGGAGGGAAGGAAGAAAGAAAAGGAAGGAAGGAAGGAAGGAAGGAGGGAAGGAAGAAAGAAAAGAAGGAAGGAAGGAAGGAGAGAAGGAAGAAAGAAAAGCAAGAAGGAAGGAAGGAGGGGAGGAAGAAAGAAAAGAAGGAAGGAAGAAAGGAAGGAAGAAAGAAAGGAAGGAAGGAAAGAAGGGAAGGGAAGGGTAGGGAAGGAAAGGGAAGGGAAGGGAAAGAAGAAAGGAAGAAAGAAAATTTCTAACTTCCATGGTCTTACCCTGATGTGAAAAAATAGAGGATTGTACAACAATTGACTTAACTTTCCCTTTTCATTTAGAGACTATTTTATAACTGAGTCTGTATCAAGAGAAGTTTAAAAGAAGAGATCCATTATCCTCCACTTTAAGACAAATCAGGGATTTATTTGTTAATAACAGTTGGAAGACTCTGCTGGAGGTCATGACAGTAGATCCCCAGACACTGTGAAAATTAAGACAGTTGTTTGCCTGGAAGAACACCCCAGCAGTTTTGCAATCACCTCATTATTGGCTTTGGGATCGCAGTTTCATCCTTCATCTCTCCAAATGAAATCATCAAACCAAACGAAAACCAAATTGCTTCCAACATAATTCGCTTGAAATACTCTGCATGTATCATGCAGCCAGACAAAATAATTAGTAAATTTTTAAAAATGTGTTTTTTTAAAAGCAATGTGGTGATATAGAAACATCTCAGGCTAGATTGAATCTCAGACCAATTTGAACACCAGCTGTGAGAATTCAAGGAAGTTGCTTCATTATTTTGTAAAATTTACTCCTCCTCTGTAAAATGGCATGTTATATTTGTGGATTAAAGATAATGGATGTAAATTATTTTAAGAATGGTGGTATGACAAGGAAATAGTGGGAAATAAACAGAAAATGACTCAGACAGAATAAAGCTCTGGAATACCTAAATAGCACAAAGAAGAGGAAAGAGCAAAGATGAGAAATTAATAGGGAGTAGAAGCAGCAGAGAAAGAGTAGGTTTAAAATAAACTGTAACATTATAAAGCAGAGAATTTAAAGGGTAAAAAACAAAAATAATCATGTGTTACATTGGAAGTAAGTTCCAAAGCATCCTAGTCTAAATATTCTACCAATATTTAGTTTCTATTGCATGCAAAGGTCTTTACTTTTTATTTCCACCTGTACTCACCTAAGAGGCCTATAATGTTAATTCTCACACATAGAGGAATCACAAATACATAAGAAATAATGCAGCCTTCATTGGGTGTTTTAAAGAGTTTGAAAGAAAACATGAAGAGAGAGACACTCAGCGTTCTTGAGGTGAGAAGAATAGAAATCAAGTAGCGGAAGTCAGGTGTGAAATTCAAAATGTTCACAAAAGTGAGAAAGGAGATCGTGTAGGGAAATGAAGTCCCTTGCACAGTTCAAAGTACAGAATCCTGAAATTGAAGCAGACCTGAGCTCTGAGCTGTGTTTCAAAGACAGGTATAGAATAACACTTTAATTTGCTGCATTTTTAACTCTCTATTGGGCTAGCAATACACCTTGGTGGATGATGAGGTAGAAGAATACCTGAAGGTCAATAATTTCTCGTAGTTTCTGGAATATAGATATAATACACCCATTTCAGCATTAACCAGTTACCTGAGGCACTCTAGGACTTGGACAAAATGGAGTACAATGCATCTAAGCCCAAGAAATGTTAGAAAGGAAAGCTAAGAGTCTCTGGACAGGGCTGGTACAAAGTGGAGAAAGAAGCCAATTGGAATTGAGAGAAGGAAGACACAGACAGGCAGGTGTGGTAGAAGCAGAGCACCCACTATGGAGCACAGGGTCCTTCCTGTCATCACTCACCCTTCAAAAACTTCCTGCATAATCAAGCCTTTGTCCTTGGTCATAAGGTGAAAGGGATAGCCAAGCTGATTTAGATTTTTATGTATTAGAAATCTGAATTCCAAAGATAAAGTAATGAAATATTTCAAAGTGAAAATGAAGATAAAATCTCTAATTCGAAGGCAAAGGAAAGAATAAAGATTGTGAATAAATCTGATTAATAATTGCATAGTATTCACACATTTACATATAATTAGATAATATCTACACACATTTACTTTGGGGAAGACCACTAACTTTTGCTAGTAAATGTGCAATCTTATGGTATATACTATTTTCCAGATGACTTTATTATCTCATTATTTTTATGCTGGTATAAAGAAATCCTACTTAAAGCAAAGCTGAGTAAAGAGAATTTAAATCATGTTTTAAACATTGTAAGTTTTTATTTGTTGCTATAAATGTCAAAGAATGAATTTCACGTGAACAAGTCTGAAAACAACACAATCTTGTTGCTGTTTCCTTATATTTTATTACCATGAATTGAGTTATTTTAAAGCACATAGGTTTGTTATGATGATGAACACGATCAAAGTAGTTTGTGTATTATTGCAATGTTTTTTTTAAAAAGGAGAAGAAAATAAGAGATAGAGAGTTGAGTGATCGGGATACATCATATTCATTAGTGAAAATATAACAATGAACCCCACCTTGTACTAAGTACACCAATAAAAAATTGAAAAGGAATTATTTCTTTGAGCTGATCTGTCTACTTACCCTTCTATGTTATGACTTTTTGGCAATAAAAGAATAAACAATCTCACTACCTTAAAGAGTAGCATTTGCATGATATTTCATATTCATGAGCATCTTGTTCACTAGAGAAAAAGTATTGTTTGAACTCTACTCTCTGTATACCCACACCCCAATCACATTTTTTTCACTCAGCATGCTATTATAGTTGATCAGAAAGATAATATTTTACATATTTCAAAGAGCTTATAAACAACATTGGATGCATGGTGTAACCTAGAGATTTTTTTGTAATAAATCAAAGAAGAAATCATTTTCAATAGGCAAATAGTTTGCAACCATAGATGTCTTTAAAGTCTTGTAGTTTAACTTAGACTAGAAAGAAGAGTCATGATCAAGCCAAGACCCCATGCCAAGTGAAGGAATGAGGATTTTCCTTTCTCATAAACTAGTTATACTATAAATATACAAATATTTTTTGAAAACCGTTCTAAACCAAGGAGATTGAAACTAAGAAAACTTAGAGATACATGGGGAAAATTCAGTGTATGAAGCATTTTATTTTCTCACCAATTCCCTTTATAGTATCATCTTAGAAAAGAATAATAACAGAAAGTGGGTAAGAGTGAGTTGTGGGTTATCTCTATGTCAGCAACAAGGATGTAAACTTAGAGAGCAGGACTTCGAGTTCCCTGTGCTGCTCTGAGCATGTAGCCCAGAAATAGACTCCCAGTAAACACTAAGCACTCCACACATTTTTCACCAACCAGATGCCGCTGTTAGTATAATGCAGGGGCCTGGGAACTCTTTAATGAAAGGAACCGAATAGTAAATACTGGACTTTGCAGACCATATGGCCTGTGTGGCAACGATTCACCTCTGCCCTCATAATGTGCAAGCAGCTTTAGGCAATATGTAAATAAATGAACCTGGCTGCTGTTCCCCAATAAAACTTTATTCAAATAAACAGGCCAAGGGCCACGTGTGGCCCTTGTCTATGCATGGTTTGACAACCTGTGGTTTAACATATACAAATGGCAGTCAGTTAGATATAGTCAGTGTGAACACAAGAAGTCTGTGGGTGGTTCCAGGTGGTATTTATACAATTGCAAGGTAAAATGGAGCCAAAATAAAAGGATGTGTGCAGAAGATCTCTGTGAAGGATGGAGAGTAGAACTTGCCAAGAGTTGCTCTGATATTGGACCTAATAGTTCCCTGGTCAGCAGAGATGAAGTTTCCTTGCAAACGTTCCTGGAGGTTATCAGTCCCATTTCCCGGCCACAGAGTCTTTCTCATGACCTGCTTCAGTGACTTGGATAGCTGAATTTCCAGTAGATTCGGTTACTTTTCAAATGATAAGAAATTGCAGAATGAGATCAATCCAAGATATTAGTCATGATCTCTGTAATAGCTAACCTATTATATTCTCAAAATTTCCCCAGGAAAAAAAGAGAGAGAAAGAATGAGGAAGAAGGTGCTGGGACATGAATTACATTTTAGAATCAATTTTAGAACCAATTACTTGGTCTTCAGACCTGAGCCATGTTAACTGTTTCTCCTCCATGCTTTCTCTTCTATGAGATGAGTGGCTTTCTGCCTCAGGAAAGAAGACAAAGACACACACATGTTTAGAAACCAGCCACCGGCACAGGAGGTAAATTAAGCCTTCACACTGAGCTGTGATGCATTCCGTCATCCATGACTTTATATCACTTTTCAGACTTAAAACAAGGGGAAATAACTTCTCATCTGATTATAGAATTCCAGGGTAACATGACTGAGCAACAAGACCAAAGCTGGAACAATGCTTCACATAGGAAGCTAGACCTAAGGATCAGGTAGATATATGGACTTAGAGCAGAATGATAGGGGAAAAAATAGATAGATTGTAGATAGGTAAGTAGATGATAGATAGATAGATAGATAGATACTTTAGATACATACATACATACATAAATTAGGTAGATCTAACATGTATTGCAAATATACATACATTAATATACAGTATAGATACAAATTCTATTTCTCTAGAAAACCCTGATTAATGCAGCATCTAAGTAGTTTGATATAAATTTTATACCTCAGGAGAATAATAATTAGATAGCTAAATGGATAGATATATTTATAGACAGACAAATGGATGGATGGATGGATGGATGGATGGATGGGTGGATGGATATATAGACATTTAGAAATCAGAAAGAGAAAGATAATCAATCATTAGGAAGAGAAAACTAATAAAGGAGAGAGCTTAGTACCCAGCCCTGAGAAACCCAAACATGGAAAGCATAGAAAGAAACTCTCTTCTGTTGGATGAAACTGCCATTGTAAATATGCAAATTTATTCTGATTTTATCCACGTCTTCCAATATCTTCAGATGACATTTGTGGAGAACCACAAGTTAAACATGAGCAGAAGAGCATGTATAGCCATGAAACATTGTATTGCAGTGGTATGAGATGGAAATGGACCAGAGACAGCACTCAGAGTAGGATGGTGTAGGCAGGGACAAAGCAGCAACACCTTCCCTGACACCCTGCTCTGCTGGTCCACCCTCCCCCTGGCCCTCCTCAGTCTCCTTGTCATGCTGTTTATCATCCATCTGCTTCATGATGTTTCTCTATCCCCTGGGAAGTCATTGTTGGCTTTCTTCTGACTCCTGATGCTCTCACTGTAGGAATCTCATACAATCCAAAGCCGTGGCAACCACAGATATGCTGATGATAACCAAACTCCATCCACAGCCTACTTTCATCCCCCGAAGCTCCAAGCTCATATTTCTGATTGTCTACTCCATCACAGATGTGGCATTCAGCATGGAGCTTATCCAAAGCCAACCTCATTGTTTTCCACCCGCAGCCTACTCTGCCGCTAACATTCTCTCCATTTGCCAGCAGCAGCCCCTACGACCCAGGCAATCGCACTCGAAATATGAGAAGCATCTTTGAATTTTCAATTTCCTTTACCTCCCACATTTAACCTGAGGCCAAGTCCTGCAGAGTCCATGTCTCTCCAGTGCTCCAATTTTTGCTTTTTCTCCTCATTCCCCTGGGTGATACTAATTTTTCATCTTCTTTGCTTAGACCTTAAATTCACAGATGGAGATTTTCCAAAAAAATAGTAATAATTCAACCACATTTCTGCCTTGTTTCCAGCCTTTCATTGTCTACTATATTCACCTTGGCACTTTTTGGCAAATCTATATTTCTAAGAAGATATTTGTAAGAAGGGCGTAGCCTCAAAGATCCTGGACTTGCTTATGCAAATACAAGTGGTGTATTTTTTAGTGACAGCCTAAAATACAACTGTTAGTACATACCTCCCGATTTTTTTTTTTTAAAAAGGGCATAACAATGTCATAAGAGCTCGGAGCCTGAATTGTTGTGGGGTTAACTGTCTCAGCCATCAGTTAGACTAACTTCATTTTTGTAGCCAAGATTTTTTTTTAAAAAAGGGATTTAATGTCTTAAATGAAAAGATCATTTGCATCTGGAAGGTGAACAAATAAAGGTTTCCCCGCAGTTTAAACAGAGAGACATGACGAGAGTACTAAGCCAGGGCAAGGTGCACATTAGTGTCGCACAGACACACCTAAGTCATGATGCCTGTACCCAGCAATCAACACCATCTTGTCTGCTAAATCATAGTTTACTTAAAAAGAAATCTAGCATGCTTCCAACTTAAAATTATAGTCGTTTTACAATTCTATTTACGTTGAACTTACAAGCTTGTTTTAGTTATATAAGAGCTTTCTATATATGGAGTTGAGACTGTGTTGTGTATGTACACATGCAAGAAGTTGATTTTAAAAAATACATGTGAACAACAGGAGTCACAAGAGCTGCCTTTCTTTAAAAGTCATCCATGCACTACTCAAATCTGAGAAATGCCCACATAGCACCTCAAGTCCAAATGCTAAAGTATGCTAACAAGTTACTCCTTCTCCCATTCAGCCATTCCCAGAGCCTCTGTGTAGAACATCTTGTTTTCTGTGCCTCTCATTGCACATATACTATCCCAAATGTTGTCACGGTTCCTCATTCCCTGTAGTCTCTGGTTCACTTCAAAATACACAAGTGATATTCTGGTTCCTTCTCATTTCTCCCATAGTCAACTAGATAATTTAATATGCAATCAACTAGATACATTAATATGCTCTTTTTAAAGCCTTACTACCTCTTTGTAGCAGTAAAAATGAGGAAAATGAGCACAGCCAGTTTGTGTAAGTTTTCCAGAATCAGCTAGGTAGTAAGGTGCAGAGATACACTTAGAACTTGAGCAAGGGCTGGGAAGGTGGCTCAGTGGCAGAGTGCTTGCCTTGCATGCATGAGGCCCTGGATTCGATCCCTCAGCACCATATAAGCAAAAAGAAAAAAACCAGAAGTGGTGCTGTGGCTCAAGTGGTAGAGCTCTAGCCTTGAGCTGAAGAGCTGAGGGACAGTGCCCAGGCCCAGAGTTCAGGCCCCACGACTGGACCAAAAAAAAAAAAAAAGCTTGAGCAGTAGCTGAGCTGTGAGCAGAGCATGGCAGATAACATGCCTTTTTCTTCATGAGGTCTTGAACAAATTAAAATTAGTGATTTTGTTTTTCTTCGCATTGCCAATCCCTAGTTTGTATCTCAACATACAATAGTCACGCACAATAGATGATTGTCATGTAGATAAATCAATGGAAAGATGGATGGATGGATGGATGAGTAGGTGAATGGATGATTAAATTGATGATTGGTGCATGAATGGACATTTCCAGTTCAATAAAATAAAATAAAAATAAAACTTAGGTCAAAGACAACTAAAAGAATGAATGGCCTTTCCTAATAACACCATTAATTTATTTAAAATATAAATCACATTATGTTAGTGGTGTTATTAACACAAGGGCATCATAGTGTGATCTGTATCTAGAACAGAGAGTTTCACCAACATGTTTATAACATCAGAAGCCTGTGATATTTAAATCTGTTGATTAAAATACAGTAAAGAAATGTTGGCTCATTTAGTTTAATGTTTGCTATAGGTTTGTCACATTACATATATATATATACACATATATAATTGTAAAGATAATGTACAGAGGGATTACAGTTACATGAGTAAGGTAATGAGTACATTTCCTATCGAGCATTGTTACCCCCTCCTTTGTTTTTCCCATACCATCCCTTCCGGCCCCACCTCCCCAACTCTTCCCTCCTGGCCCCCCGAAGCTGTAAAGTTCATTTTCAACATAGTGTCAGGTACATCTATCTCATTGTTAAAATGGGACAACCTGTATCCTTGTTTCAGCATTTTGTTATTTCCCTTCCCCTCCCCAAATTAGAAAAATGTATATACAAGATTCAGGACATCAGAATCAAATACAGTGAAAACAGGGGTTATACCATGGGGGAAGAACATACAAAAGAAACAAAAAAATCACATAGTACATTAAAAATAACAGCGAGAAAGATAAAAACCTCTTGTGTCCCTATTTTGGGGTTCATTTTGCTTAGTTAGCATCATCTTATATAGTCATAATGTACATACTTTTGACCTTCCCTGCTTGTCTAGTAAGATTATCCTAGATGTATACTAGTTATTGCAAATAAGGGAAACATTAGACCTATGTTTCTTTGTATCTGGCAGACCTATAGCCACCTAATCTTCAATAAGGGAGCTAAAAAAATAGATTTGAAGAAAGACAGGCTCTTCAGTAAATGGTGAGGGCACAACTAGTTAAACACCTGTAGAAAACTAAACTAGACCCTTATATATCACCCTGCACCAGAATCAACTCCAAATGGACCAAAGACCTTGGAGTCAAAGCAGACACCCTGAAAACATTACAGGAAGGAATAGGAGAAGCTCTAGTGTTCCTTGGCACCGGTCAAAATTTTCTTAATAGAGATCCAGAAACAAAACAAATTAAAGAAAGGTTGGACAAATGGGACTGCAAGAAGTTGCAGAGCTTCTGCATGGCAAAGGGCATAGCTAGCAAGATCACATTACTTTTATTATGTTAGGGTACACAACTATTCTTAGTTCCTCTAGAGCTTTTATCGTAAGAGAATGTTGAATTTTATGGGATGTTTTGTCTGCAGGGAGATAATCATGTGATTTTTGTTTTTCTATCCTTGATTTCTTTTATGTGCTATATTACATTTACTGGCTTGTATATGTTGCAAGTCCAGCATCTATGCACATTTACTGGCTTGTATATATTGCAAGTCCAGCATCCAATGCAACTACACATTGTATAATCTTTTTAATGTGATGTTCAGTTTAGTATACAAGTATTTCATTGAGAATTTTTGCATGGATATTCATTTTAAAAAATCTCTTAGTTGTGTCCTCATCCAGTTTTGGTGTGAGTAAAACAGAGACCTTTGAGAATGAGTTTGGTAGTGTTTCTATTTCATGATATGATTCCAGCTGTCATTTGAAGGTCTGGTAAGTTTAGCAGTGACTGTGTGCCATCAGAACCTAAGCTTTTCTTTGTTGAGCAATTCTTTAATATGTATTAATCTTATCACTTAATGTAGGTTTATGTATGAAGTTTTTATCATCATAGTTCAATTTTGATAGGTGCGTATTAAGAAATGAATGCATTCTTTTTAGATTTTCCAGTTTATTTGAAAATAGGATCCAGGCACCAGTGGTTCACATTTGTAATCTTATCTACTCAGGAGGCTGAGATCTAAGGATCAAGGATCCAAGTCAGCCTGGGTAGAAAAGTCCTGGAGATTCTTATCTGCGGTTTACCACCAAAAGGTTGAAAGTGGAACTGTGGCTCAAGTGGTATTGCGTTAGCCTTGAGCAAAGAAGCTAATGGACATCTCTCAAGTCCTGAATTCAAGCTCCAGCAAAGGCAAGTAATAATAATAATAGTAGTAGTAGTAGTAGTAGTAGTAGTATAGGTTTTCAAGCTATTCATTCATAATCTCCTTGATTTCAATAATATTACTCTATACACTGTCAGAAAACAACACTCACATAACCATTGAGTCAAAAATTCCCTCCATCACGAGGAATCAGATCTAATCTTATTTTCTCAAGAGTTGCCCAAGGATGATCTCATATTCAATTTATTTTTGTCTAGACTCTAATAATATAAGTAATTTCATCTTGCTGGGAATCACAGATAAATCTAATCAGAAAGATTATTCTAGAAAATAAAAGATTAACTATTAGAAAATGAATCAGGAAAAAAATATCTTTATTGTGTACTTGAAGTCAGAGCCTCATAATAAATGGTCTTGGAATATATAATGTACTGTTCAGTTTAGTATACAAGTATTTCACTGAGAATTTTTGCTTGATAGTGGTTTCTATGTGTAGTCCAAATTAATGGGAAGGGCAAAAGGCATGGACCATCCATTTTCTAAGCTCACTCAGCCTCTGAAGCCACTCAACAAGCTCTCTACCCTCAAACATTTTCTGACTTGAGCTATATATGCCTCTGCTCTTTCCACAGGTGTGCTTCCTTTGTCTCTTGCCAGCTATTGTGTTCTTCACTTCCCACGTCTTTCCCTGGGGGAAATCTCTGGTACTAAGAGCCTATCCATTTCTCCCTGGCAGCGTCCTACCCATTAGAAACTTGGTTTATTCTTTCTATTAAATTTCAGGGGGAGAAAAACCAAATCTCCATCTCCCTAAATCTGCCAGCAGAGCTTCTTTGCTATTTTCAGGCATAACCAACTTCCTTGCCATAGACTAAATTGCTTTTCAATATAGATTTTAAACATAAATTTCCCATTTGAGAGACAGAGATGGAGGTAGTCAGAGCTTCACCAGAGTTGTCTCTGAATGAATCAGACTTTCATCTCTTCTGGAGTACTATTGCTTTTAATACAGAGTCTACTTCTCTCATCTGGGACACTCGTATTTTTAATAAATAGCTCATTTTTCAAATTGAGAAGACTACAGAGAAACTGAGTCCCAGAGATCACTATGGAAAGCTTGTGCAGACGCTATTTCTCTAGGAAAATGCCCTGCTTATATATACTTAAGGCCAGTTGTGTCTGATTTCATTAGGAGGACATTGTATGAGTTTTTGAAATAATATCTCTAGTAATTATTAGCTTCTCTATCTGCAGATATTTTTAAGATGGACTTGCCATCTTATTCACCTTTGCATTTTCATTCACTAAAATGTTCCCAGAATGTAAGAGGTACAACAGTGAATATGAATTAAATAAGACAGGGGTATTAGTTTCTTCAACTTAGTAAAATTTTAATAGAGAACAGAAAGCTTTTAGTCTCAAATAAAATTGTAGAAAATTGGTGTTGATGCTTAATGGGGAAATGTGCTGCTTTTCTCTCATGCCCTTCAATTTTCCACCTATTTCTTGTCTTTTTGTAAAGTCAGTTGAAGCAAATTCCTTTTCTGTTTCAAAGGAAAAAATTCAATGTGCAGATAATTTGGAAGCACCTGACAAGGAGCTCAATACAGTAAGTCTAGCTGGAACCACTCTCCATCTATCTTCTACTCCACCATCACACACGTGGGTTCTTTTTTTGTTAACTTTATCAAGACTTTAGGTATTATTTTTGTAAAAACAGAAATATTTCTAGAACATCAAATAAATACGGATATCTTTGAAGGAAATTGATTTTCCACCATGTTCATTGCCACACTATACACAATAGTAAAGATATGGAAATGGCCCTGATGCCTACAATAGATGAGTGGATCCAAAATATGTGGTACCTATACACAATAGAATTTTACACAGCCATTAAAAAGAATAATATTATGTCATTTGAAGGTAAATGTATGGACCTAGATCAAATCACATTAATTGGGTCCAAGCTCAAAGAGACCAATGACACATGTTTTCTCTCACATGTGAAAGTTAGATCTAAAACACACTGGTATATGATAAATTATACAGGACTCTAGGCATTCCTATACAGTGAGACCAAAAGAAGACATAGATATCTAGATATACAGATGATAGAGAGAGAGAGAGAGAGAGAGAGAGAGAGAGAGAGATCAAAAGGTAATCCAGAAATAAAAACATGAGGGGTTTTGTTTGTTTGTTTCTGTTTTCTTTCTGTATGGTTTGTTCATTTGTCTGTCTTTGGGAGAAGGAGTCACAGAACTCAAGGGAAAGAAGGTGAACAAAAGTAGCAGTGGGGCTTACTGGATTCTGGTGTAAGTGAACTATGCAACTTGCCTGTGGAGATAGAAGGGAGTAGCTGGGAGAGAGTAAGGAAATGTACTCATTACCTGACTCATGTATTTGTAACCCCTCTACACATCATCTTTACAATAGCAATAAATTTTAAAAAAGAAAAACAAACTGATTTTCCCGTATCTTGTCTATTAATATATTTGAGGGTGTCGTTTGTCACTTAAACCAATTCTAGAGTTGAGTTTCTAAAAGGTTCTTGAGAAAGAGAACTGGAGTTGAACAAATATTAGGCATCAAGGGAAGCCTTGATGAGGCTTAGTGAACTACTTGAGTGACCATAAGGCCAGTAAGGTGAAAAGATAAAGCCAAAAGCAACGGTGGATGGCCAAGATGAAGACAGATCAAATCTTCAAGGGGTTTTAATTTAAGTGCTGTCATCTTGACCAAGATTTCCATTCCAAAAACAAAGATTAAGTTGCCATATATTTTAATGATGTCTTTAGAAAAAAATACTCTGAGACTTCATAAAACTATCTGATATTTAAGCCCTGGACGAGTGATATTAAATGCTTATGGACAAAAGAGAGTATTATGATGACTTTTTTCAATACAACAAACAGCAAGTCTATTTCTTCTCAAAAATAGAACCTTGTTCTTCAGCCCAGAGCAAATGTTTCAACTGAATTACTTTCTGGGCTTTATAAGGTGTTGACATGACTTCAACTTTCACATCGTAACTGTGCTACTCTAATAATCCCTGTTTAATTGCTGTTTATTATAAATGAATTCTCTCAGCATTCCAGTATGCCATTTCTCATTTTTTTCCTGTCAGTGAAGTTTTCTCTGAGCTTTGCCCTGAGCTACAAATGATGGATTCCAAGTCATGTACTGATCCAGACACCTAAAATACTGGGGACGACATCTTTGTTGAGACTCAAGTATAAAGACCAGAAATAATAGGAAAGACCATTGCACTCTCTCACATCAAATGTGTTCTAAATATTGACTACACATTCATTCTGACAAAATACCTTTTCCTTGGAAGACTGACAGCTAATTAGAATGAACAAGAATAATTTTCCCCATCTACCTGCCTATATCAAATGCACACTAGATTGTCAATTCCAGAAGCACAAAGAAAGAACATTATGAGACAATCTGTGTGTGCCTTTGAATGGCCAAATGTTCTAGAAGTCAGTCCAAATGAAGCTAGTTTTACAGAATCATTCTAATAAAATAACACTGGCATTAATGGAACGTCAAGGGTGAAATGTCAGAGTAATGAAAAATGCAGAAAATCAAATAGATTAGGACTGTTTTCTCTGCGCGTATCAAGCATAGCAGATAGTGTGAAATAAGTGAATGCAATAAGCAGAGTGCACGGTAAGACAATTTGAATATTTGTTTTCACCAGAGAACACTGCTACCCCAATAGAAGAAATTGGGATTTTAAAACATCCAATAGTTAATTTCAACCAGAATTGTATTCAAGGTCAGTTGGGCAATACCGAGGACATTGTTTTTCCTTTGCTAACTTTGGCAGACTTTTCACGTGTTTCATCCACTGATACTGAAAACCTTACTGTCTGCGGTACCCATTTAACTGCCACGGATGAATGCAGAGTTCCACAACTTTATTTCCTCTGAAGCTTCTAGCAGAAACCTCTTTCACTGTGTGTCAAGAAATGAGTCTTACTTCCTTCATAAACAACAAAAAGATGTCTTTTTTTTTCTAAGTGTTCAATATGTTCATTTCCATGTGGAACTTCCTAAATTGCTAGAGTCAATTGAGAAAAATTGTGGAAGCAAAAGCCGCATTGACAGCACGAAATAATTGAACGCTGAGACAACCTCTAACTGACGGGATAAGGTAATGCTTTCTGGGCCACATGATGAAGTAGCTATTTGAAATTGAGCAGCATGAATCATGCTTGGGAATCACAAGAAGGTGTGGGGAGAGCCCCTGGGACTCCCCCCCTACTCCCCTCCCCCACTGGCCAGGGAGCAAGACAATCTCTCAGGCATTCCCAAGATGAATGAAGTCAAGAAGTGCACTTGGTCATATGTTAATTTTTTCTGGGGAAATGATTTTGATTTCTCTTCATTCTTCTAAATATATCATGAAATTTATAACAGATACACCCCTGTGATATATATGGCCATGAAGAGATGCAGTTACAAAACCAAATCAGTATCTCAAGTCAGTAAGTATGCATGTGTGAATATTCAGAACTTTAGCCTAATGGCAATATGCAGAAAAAATATTTTTACTAGCTATTCGCAGTGTTAGGGTAACTGCACAGACTAGACATTAAAGAATGTAAAGTGTGTAGCTATCCCAGCTTAATATTGAAGTGTTTCCATTATGATAATGATAGGAAAAGAAGTTCTGGGTGTAAATCACACTCTAGGTTAAGAACTGTATGAACTGGGCTAAGTGCTCAAGGTGGTGGAGACCATGTGAGACTGTATATGCCAAAGCTATGTAAGTATCACTTGGAGACAAGCATTGCACAAAGACAGAGGCAATGTCATACATGACCTTGTATGTCATTAAGGAATGAATACCCATGCTTTACAGACAATCAGCAATTTGACCATCGGTAAATGTTCCACCCGGTATAGTGGATACCTGTCATATCATACAGATTCTTGTACACTAGGCCATGTACCTTAGGTTTCTCAACCTATTAATATTCATCTTAATTAATATTAAATCTCTCAGGAGTTTAGAAAAGGAAAATCTTGTAAGATCATTCTAACAACTGTGTGATGTGTAAGAGAAGAAAAAGATCACAAAAGCCAGTTAGGTCATGACTACCATGTGTAAGGTATGGGGGGGAGAGGGGAGTAGTAGTTTAAGTTACTGTACTGATGTTTACAACAAAGAGGCATGAAAGAGTATTTTTGGAAGCAATCTGAATTATGTAACATGTGGTGCTGATGGATTTGAAAGAGGAGTGAGAGGAAAGGAGAGAACCGAGATTTCTTCCCTGAGCAACTGGGTGGAGGGTGGTATCATTTTCTACAACAGGGAAGACTGCCAACTGGGCAGGGATGGATTGGAATCTGAAGCTGGTTTTGGACAGGATTGCATTTCAGCTGCATTTTAGAATTCCAAGTAGAGATAAGGCAAGATAGCTGGAGCCCAAAGAGAGGTCAGGGCTTAAAGATAAATTAGACAGTTATCAGCACGGATGTTAATTAAAGACCTGCTGGAAGAGGTCATCTGAAGTTTGAAGAGAGAGAGAGAGTAGAGCAGAGTCTTGAATGTATCCTCACGTATACTCATACTTAGAGTTCAGTTAGGGGAAGAGGAAAATCGAGCAAGAACGACTGAGACAGAGAAGTCGCAAGGAAGGAGGAGTCCAGAAAGGCACAGTACCCCACACCCTATTGTGCTCATGCTAGTGTAGATGTTCCATGTGCTAAATTCACCACTTGTTTAAAAAAAAAAAAACCCTCCTTGTGTTGGATTGGTCATTCCTAGTGATGGCATGTAAATTATATAACATTGACCCAAGGTTTGACCATTGGTGAACTGTGACCAATGGAAAGCAAGCAAAAACTGGAGTGTTTTATCTTGAAGAGCCATTGAATATGGGAATTGAGTATCTTGAAGAGCCATTGGATTTAGGAATTGAGTATTTTGAAGAGCCATTGGATGGCACTACCACCGCACTGTTCCTTCATCATTAAAACTGATAGATCCCAAATAGAACTCGCTCCTTCAGCACAAATCCCTCATGAAGACTAGACCTGTACCTGGTATTTAATTTGAATAATTAAGAAAGAAAAAAATAAATGTTGCTGTAAACTGTTAAGACCTGCACTGACAGCAGCACAACTCCAGAGAAAGATGAAGACCTCGTCACATTGTACACAGACTTAAAGCAAGGTATTCTTCATGGACCAGAGCTCCTGGTGTTGAGGAAAAGACAGGAGTCTTCACAACACACTTATTGAAGACAAATTGACTGTTCTGAACTTGTATACTTCCACACAGACAAAGTAAGTCTACCTTACAGGTCAGTTGAAGATGAAATATGGTAATATTTTCAGAACACCCAGCAGTACAGTTCCAGCCTGTTTTCCACAATGTATATACATATGTATGCATGTATGTATATTTAAGATTCTTTCCTGAACTGGGGTTTGAGGTGTGAGCTCTATTAGCTTGCTCAATTTCCCACTATGCCATTAAAAGGCGGTGGAGGGAGCAAACAAAGTATGCACAGAATCCATGTCTGTGCATGGGAAGGCAGTATTCAGGATGGAAGGAATGTCACTGGCTGCTGGGCTGGCTCCAGGAGACAGTGTGTGCCTGAAATACAGAATCCACATCACCTGCAATGTCAGGCTTCATTAATAAGGTAAGATGCACATTCATTAACAAGGAAATTCAGGGAAGGAATCCCCTTGATGCAGTATCATTCCCACCACAGAGCAAATTGTCTCCGGATCACACTTGGGAAAAAGAAGGCTGGAACTCGCTTGGTGAAATGGTGGAAAATGAGAGGCAAGGTAAAGAGCAGGGAACTTAGCAATCATACATCATCAACATCTCCTGTGAGCCATGGGGTCCTCACATGCTCCTCCTCATTTTACAGATGAGGACATTGAGTCGGAGAGAGAGTAGATGCAGTAGATGGCAGAGTTATGCATTATCTCCAATTATATCACATGTCTCCACCCCAGCTCCACAGTCCTCTAAGAAGTTGAAGAGGAGGATGCACAAAGAAGCCAATGCTTTGTCAGGAGTGATACGGGCCCTGAAACAGGAGGCCTAACGCGAGCCTGTTGGTGGGGCAGGAACCAAGATTGTTGTCCTGGGGCTAGAAAAATGAGGCTGAGGGGGCTGCGTGGTACAAGCCTACATCCTCCTTCTGCAGCCTCAAGAACTTTCTGTGAGAGCATCCGCACACCTTGATTCAACTGCCAGCTGCTGTACCTGCTTGAGGTTCTCTTCTGTTATGAGTGTCCCCAAGAAAGATGGAAAACATAAAACGAAGAGCAGAAGTACAGTAAGAAGAACAGTCTGTCTGAGGAACAGCAGAAAACTCCTCTGAAAATGGTGTTTGTTAAATCTCCCAGCTTCCCTCCCCCATCTTCTGCAGAAGAAAGTCCTGTGTCTGCAATAACAAAATGGCTGGAGGTGATGAGAATCCATGTGAAGCAATTGCCAGCCTCAGAACTCCCAACAGAAAAGCAAAACAAGCAGCCGGTGCCCAGCATCCCTTTTGGACTCTGGTGACCACCTTCAGAAATTGCAGGAGTGCAGTTCATCCAAACTATTGAAACAGAAATCATTCATAATCTGAGGGAAATGAGCAAGGTGGAGGTTGTGGTAATCAGCCAGGAAGATCTAATACCACGTAGCTCAGGACCTGCGGAGGGGTGTCTGTTCCCCTAAGACCTGGCCACTGACCAGCAACTTTGCTAAACTCTCAGCTCTGGGAGTTCCTCATGCGCACATAGAAATGCTAGAACCCCCACATCTTTCTGTTCTGAGTCAGGCTGCCACAGCACCTGATAATTGCAGAAAAGGACTCCCTTTGTCCTCTACCTGCTGGGATGATCAGTGCACTCTTTAGAGAGAGAGTATCACCATGAGCCAACGGGGGATTCACTTCTCTGCTCTTGCACACAGAATAAAGATGAACAGGGCAGGCAGGAGGCAGATCTTGGCTTGTGTGTCAGCTGTCCACACTTGCCTGAGGAAAGATGGACATCCTACTACCTCCACACATCTCAAACCTATTTATTCCCTGCAACCATACAACAGCATTTCACGAAGTGTTAGGATTCTCATGGCTTCAATAATCTGGATTGCTGAGTAATCAACATTTATCCCAGCTTCGCATAATTCCATTATTGCTTTAGCTATTCAAACTTCTTAAAGCTTAGGGACTTAGCCAAATCCTGATGAAAAATTGTCCCGATTTTCTCCCACTTACCTAAGTGCTTCTGGGCATTATCCGCACCTGAGTCTTTACAAAAGTTGAGTATCTAGAGATTAGCCCAAGAAAAAATAGCCTTAATTTTGTTCATCTCCTTTTTTCTTAAAAAGAAAGATGACCTTCTAACTGAGATTGCACAATGATCCTATCTGGATGGGTGTATGCCTCTTTTTTTTCTTTTCTGATGTTCGATATCTTTGAGATTACAGTACATTAAAATGCACCCAGAGCCTCCGGGAAAAATAAATATGGCATTTGTCTTGAACTCATAAAATGGGTCATACAAAAAGGAATTTAATAAAAATGATTACCACCTAAAAGCAATGCCAAAATTTAATTAGACATTTTTCATCCCCCAAAGAAAACGTTCTAACAACAAACCCTGTGAAAGTTTGCCCAGATTTATTATTGCCATACCTACAATGTTTTCTGAAAAAGTCTCATTTAATTCTTGAATGCGTGACCACCTAGTTCTTCAGGTAGAGAAAACAAATTTTCTCTTATCCTAAAATAACTTCTATTCTGAAAGGCCAGTGGCAATCCATCAACTCTATCCTCTGGGATAATAAGGTTCCTTTCTCCTTCCCAGGCAGACGTTTTGGAAGATGCTGCTAGGCTCAGCCTGGCTGAATTACAGCAATGCACAGGGCCGAATTCTCAACCATCCCATGTCCCCATCCCTTTCTGTCATGGCAATGTTTCAGAAGGGAAATTAGTGCCCCTGCCAACTCTTATATTTTGTATAAGCCCAGATGTCACACTCTGCTAATGTCGTACTCGACTGTAATATTTTTATAACATAGTGGAGAAAACCAAAACTGAGCCAAATAGACACATTGCTGCCAGATGGGTGACCTTTATTTACTGATAAAAGTTTTTTTTAGATCATAAAACTTGAACTTATTAGAAATGAGCTGAGTTTTCAAGTTTACAAGTGAGCCCAATCTTCTCGCCCATTGAGAGTGGAAAAGAAGAGGAGGTTGAAGAGACAGAGTGTGTCCACACCCAGATGTCCTCAAGGAGCAGGCCAGATTGACCTCCCACCCTGGCTACACACAAGGACAGCTAGAGTTGTCTCTGGTAGAAGGAGTCATAGCACAAGCTCTGTGATCCTGAGCGCTTAAGCAGACAGCCACCTGCCTTCAAAGCATCCTGCATTGAGGATGCCTATTATGCTTACTGTGGATCTTGGATTGTCTTCTCCCGGTGCCTCCAGCCTGAACAGAAGATAACACAGACCATGTGCTTTCCCAGGCATTCCCTCAGCCTCCTTCCCAAAGCCAGGCCTGCACACTGGTGGAAATCCTAATTAGCTACTCCTGTTACTGTCATTTTAATGAAGGTGGTTATTCCACCTGCATGTGTCCTTCATGTATTTCCTTCATGAATGTTTTCTGTTTTGACTCACATCTCTTTTCTGCTTTTGGAATTGGCTCTGAATGTTTGTGCATGGTTCATTTTCTCATTTTAATTTAGAATGAAATAGAACTCAGAATGCTCTGTATATTCATCAAGACCTGGAAAATGGAAATAGGCAGTCTTTCATTGTCATCAATAGTCTACTATTTCAAAAGCAATCAAGTCTTGCCAATGTTTTTTTTTTCCTTGCTTTTCTATCAGGACATTACAATAAAACATGCTACTTATTTGTTAGTAAATTTGGCCTCACACCTCCAAATCACATGACTTTTTTGGGGGGTGGGAAAAAATGTATATTTATAATTTTCCAGCTGGATTTAGTTCAGATGATTCCAATTTTGTTGGCAACATCTAAAGCATTGTAATCAGGAGCCAGTCAAACATATGCCTTCTTCTCTCCATCAGGTCTGATCAGGGAATTGACCTTAGCCACATCAATGTCATACAGCTTCTTCACAGCCTGTTTGAGCTGATGCTTGTTGGCTTTAACATCCACAATGAACACAAGTGTGTTGTTGTCTTCTATTTTCTTCATGGCTGACTCAGTGATCAGGGGGAACTTGATGATAGCATAGTGATCAAGCTTGTTTCTCCTCAGAGCACTCTTCCCAGGGTATTTGGGCTGTCTTCGGAGCCAGAGCGTCTTGGGCCGCCGGAAGGTGGGTGAAGTGCGGATCTTCTTTTTGTGGCTGTGGACACCTTTCAGCACTGCCTTCTTGGCCTTCAAAACCTTTTCCTTGGCTTCGGCTTTAGGAAGGGCAGGAGCTACCTTCTTTGCTTTCGGTACCATCTTGGTGAAAAGCAGACATTTTAATTTTACTATGTTTAGCTTACCAATAACCATTTTCTCATACTTCAGACACTCATCAGAAAATTCAGCTCTTTATCCAATCACATTGTAATATATCCTAAGCCTAACCATTTAGCTCCCCCAAATAATCCTCTAATTCAGACATATAGAGACATCAACCCCATGTTTCTGTTTTCTCTCTGTTTCCCTTTCAATATTTAGGGTCCTAAAATGCAATTCTAATTGTTGATCGTGCTCACCTCTACCACAAAATTATCACCCCATCTCCACCAGCCAGAATGGATAGTTAGACACTATGTTTCAAGATTTTTAACGATGAAAATATCATTGAGTAGGTAAATATATATTTGAACTGGCAACCAAGTAACTTGGATTCAGCTCCAAGTTCCGTGAGGCTGGTGAGAGACATGTAAAATATTCTATACCTCTGCAAACGAGAGGAATAATTGCCTACGATACCTAGATTCTTGGGAATCCCAAAGAGATATACAAAAAAATAGAAGTGAAACACAGTGAAGTCCAACGATTGACATGAGTCTTTAGCACTGACAATGTGCTGCTGTTTGTTACCGCATGGGACTCAAGATTTGGTGGTTCCATGAGGCCTTCTCTTCCAGTCCTCCTGATCACACTCTGTGTGTGATAATCACCAAAGGCCTAGAGCTGGATTCATAGACTATCGGTGAAGCAAAGGCCTTCAATTCCTCAATTTATTTTCTCCCCTATTATGTACAGCACTGGGATCGGGCTCAGTGAAATGTACTTAAAATCAGTCCTCGAGTTCAGTGAGATTGCAATAAGTGGTGTTGAATATAAGGATGAAAGAGAAGAAAATGCGACCACCGAATATAACCTTGAGGCCACCATCAAGAGAAGCACAGTGCACGCATGCCTATACCTGTAAGACATAAAATAATTAGAAACAAAAGCTTCCTTTACTGTGGTATCTGCAATGCAGAGATCACAAATCTTACCTTTCTCTCCTTTCATTATTTGTTCCCACCGTGATATTAAAGATAGAATTACAAAACTTCTAGCAGCCTGTAAGTAGGAGGAACACTTTTTGAGTAATTACTATTTGCCCGCCAGCACCCAGGTGTATAAAAATAACTAGAATTCCCTAGAGTGATTTATACGTAGTTTCATCATGCCTATCTCTAGCCATGATTCTTTGGAAAATTAATCTCTTACACGTAACTGGAACCATTTGCTAAAGCACATATGCCTAACGACACAAAACAAAAATGTAGCAGGAGTTTATTCAGAAAATCCCTTTCAGCAAACGCTTACCTGTGTGTTGCTACCAAGTATCCAGAATTAAGTCTGTAAAGCCCGTTGCCATGTATCCCTATACAAATCACCATAAAAGCCTTTTCAAGGAACATCTAAGCAGCAGTATGTTTTGTAAGCTAAATAAATAACACCAGATGCACACATGGTAGTGGCAGCCCAGCCATCAGACTCAGTCTAGCCATTGCTCAGGTTTATCTGCAGCCTCTTTTTCCCATTACCTTCCTGCTCTTAAAGCAGAGCTCGGTCATTTGTTTTTTAATCTGTCGTGCAAGTAATTTCTCTTTGCCTCACGTATAAAGACTCCTTCCAGTTTCAAAGACTGATTTCTAAATTGTCTCTTATCTCTTTCTACTTTCTTCACGTATTTGTCCAACCAAGTATTTCCAGCACTTCATCATCCACGCTACCCTGTGGTTTCTTTACATTTCCTCCTTCCAATGCAAATTGCCACCTTTAAGAAACTTTCAACTCGTGGGCCACAATATCCAATATTTTGTTTCTCTTGTTAAGCAATGCTTTCCTCCAATTCAGTTTGCTAGACGTTTGCTCTCCATGGACTGCATTCTTCTGGTATTTGGGATGGGTGTCACCTCTACCCCTCTGCAGAAAGATACCAAATACTTGGAGCCACATGTCATTTTTATTTTGGTATGCCCTGCTGGGCCAGTTGCTCATTGCATCTCGGGAGCCTGTGTGGCTCACACAGGCTTCACACAGCCCCTCATGGACCTCCCCTGGCTTCTCAAGGTCAGCTTTGAGGCTGAATCCTAACTCTTCTGGAAAGACTGCAGGCTCCTATTCTCCCTGTGGTGGAGATGCCCTCATTGCAGGTGGAATGTAAACTCAGGAGAACGTGGCAATAAAGATTTCCTGGGTGAAGTCTAACATCATTCTGTGTACTGAACAGCAGGCTGATGATGCTTGCCCTTTTTAGGCTGAATGAGGAGGGCAGAGGGGGGAAGAATGAAGTCAAGAATCCAATGTATCCTACAGAACAAGAAGAGTGAGGGAAGGGGTGGGTGACAATACTGAAAGGCATGACACTGGTCATGGTGCACTGTGTTCATAAACTGCTTTGTTAAATGGCAACTTTGTATAACTACTCAAAGATAATTTTAAAAATAATGCTCTCCATGCATGTGGACTGGGCACCTCTGTACTTTTGTGTCTTTGTGATTCGCTCTCACGCAGAGTTCCTAGACAAGTTAGAAGGACTATTGTCAAACCACCTTTCCTAAAGCCGTGAAATCTTTGCAACACTACCTTAGTGGTTTTCTTCCAGTCTGGATCTTCTAACAGGTAAACAAGAAATTCCCTCTAATTGTTAGACACCATCAATCCCTTTCCCCAGTCTTCTTTATCTTACTGTGTGTCATCAACAAATGAGATACATTTTGAAGATGTATGGAATTTTTTCCTCTGCTCACTTAATCTTATCATTGCTTTTTAAAAATTTTTCATGAGCTCTAAAGACTATTTCTTTTTCCTCAGTCTTTCTTGTGTAATTTACTCACTCGTATACAAGTCATCTAGGCAAGGTATTGTTTTCACATGGCCAGGGTTTATTATTATTATTATTATTAGAAGTAATATTAATATAGAATAGAAATAACAGTCCTCATAAACACCAAACTAATCAACACTGAAATCTCTACCATGTTAGGAGAGAGAAGAATCCTTGCAGGAAACAGTGGATGTATTGAGGACACCATTGTGCAGTGTACTTAAGTTGACTGCTGTATCTAAGTTCACTGCTGTATCTAAAAAATGGAGAGTAAAACAGAACTGGGATTGTTCAAAGCTGTGCACAAGCAGCAGTTAGTTCAATGAAGTACTGCGAGGTGACCAGGTAGTCACAACAGGCAGTGGGTATCAAGGCTTCCTCAGAAATACTCTTGGACAGACTAGTTGAAGCCAATTTGTGTACTTGGTGATTATTTTAGCAGTAGTTTAGAGAGATTTTGAAAATGGTTTGGGGGGAAGGCAGGAATCAACTCAGAATTATGGATCTCATCAAAGACAAGAGTAAGACCATTTAAAGGAAGAGGTGGGATTCTCTGGTAGAATTCAGGGACTGATGTGGAGAAGACCATGTGAGAAGACTGGTAGAATTTCTTTGAATGGCCAAACTTACCTGTTGGTGAATCAAATAGCAATAAGAAACAGATAATAAATGTACAGACTCTCTTTTCTCTTTTCAAGTTATTATTCCTATAAAGCCACGTGTCCTATTCATAAATGATTACTAGCTATCAGTAACTACATAAAGGACTTTAAACTTGTTAACTAACGTACTCCTCTTAAACCATTCAAAGGCCAGAAGGAAGTCAACTAACTTGCTGAAGACCTTTAGCGAGGAAGTTTCAAGCCTTCCAGATTCTCTACAATGCATCCCTCTGAGCCTTGTAATGTGTGATCCTATGTGTCAACCTGACCGGCCTAAGAGATGTCTATGAGGTAGTAAACTTCATTTTTAGATGTGCATTTGAGGAAATTTCTGGAAGGTATTAGCATTGGAGTGAATAGGTAGGTGAAGCAGATCACCACCCTCCCCAGTGTGGTCACTACCAACCCACAGAGGGCCAAATCAAACATAAAGATGAAGGGAGAGAGAAATCCTGCCCAAATGTATCTTCAGACTTGAACTGGATTACACCACTAGCTTTCCTGGTTCTCCAAGTTAGCAGAGGGCAAATTGCGGGACTTCTTTTCCTCTCATAATTATGCTAATTTCAATTTCTATACTGTTTCTGTGTGGCGGGGGGAGGGGGGAGGGAGGGGAGGATGTCTTCCACTTCTCTGAGGAAGAACCCTGATGAATATATCTGGCTATTATGGAGACCCCAAGTTGAAATGCACTCGGTTGACAGCTAGGTTGACTTCTCTTTGTGGTCCTTATGACAAGATGTTGAATGAGTCAGTTGACTTTGCTAAACTTCAGTTCCTACTTATCAACCTGAATGACAATAAGTCCTATCTTGTGGAGTTATTGTAAAGGTGAAATAATTTACCTTTAGCATGTTTACTGCTTCTGGAAAATAGTACATGTTTAATAAATGCCTTTCATTAGTAAGAGAAGTTATAGGTAAAGTCATTTGGGTGTGTTCCCTTTCAAGTGAACTTTTATCAAGTCCTACTTAGAGTAAACTAAGCCTCCCTCTCGGGCCTAGCATGACGCTCACATTGGGTGGCTGGCATCTCTGTTCCCTTTCCCTCAAACCTGGACTTCTGAGTTAGGACCATATTATGTCTACATTTACAGACCCTTTGTCCTTGTTACTCAGGTTCAAATATTTTCCCATGTTATTTTCCTATTTTTGCCCTCAGTTGAAGTAATCTTCTATTGTCTTTTAATGATCGGCATATGTTATCTCAAGCAACTATTTTGATTGCAAATAATATATACAGTCTTTAACTTGCTGCTTCCTGACATTTGGGTGATATTCAGCCAGGACTTTTTATACTCTTCCCTGAAACTTTCCCTCACAAGAAATCAGAATGGTCCCACTCCTCATGCATCCATTGTATGAATACATTATATGTCCACATGTTGGGTATCTGGGACCCCTCTGACAGCTTTGTGTCACATCCAGTGGTTTTGTAATCAAAGTCTTCTTGTGTGGCACACAAACTTCTGCTGCTGTGGCAGATACCCGAACTAAGGGAGGAAAAGACTAATTTTGTCCCAATTTCCAAGGTTTCCGTCCATCATAGCAGGGATGGATGGTGGAACCGAGCAGCTCTCAGCGTGATACCCAGGAAAGAGAGACAGAGACGACGGGACCCAGGTCAAGGCAGAACCTGCAAGGACAAACTCCCAGTGAGCTACACTCTCCAGCTATGCCCCAACTCTTAAAGCTTCCAGAACTTCCTAAAACAGTGCCAACAGCTAGGAACCAAAACTTCAATATGTGAGCCTTTAAGGGGGGACTTTTTTTATATGCAAAACACCCTGACAAAAATTACTTCATAGACTCTTGCACAATCCTCTAAGTCTTCTAATAGTTAAATATTTCTATACAGCACAAGGGTCTTTAAAAAAAATCTCAATTTGGTCTTTCCCTATGGAGAAAAGTACACATGTTCTACTTTCTTTATTGAGATTGTAGTTTCCTGTCTTTGAAATTCAAAACCCTCATTGGTTTTGCTATGGTTTCCTAATACTTTGCTCCTTTACCATATTGTCCTTCTCTCTTAGAGTTAGAAATAAAGACATTCGCATTTTGACCAGGATGGCTTTCTCCTGCTCTAGTTCTCTGCTCTACAGACTCCCCATTTCATGCTCCCCTTTCTCCTCTCTATCAGGAGCACGTGAGATTCCCCACAGTATTCTTTCTTCTCCATGTTATGGCACCGCACCGGAGCCTTGGCTTCTACTTCCGTGAAGTGATCACATTAGTCAAGGAAGGAACTCCTTTTGAAATGTCTTTACAGATAATAAACACAAAACACAGAAGAGTTAATAAATTCTCCTAAGAGAATATATATATATATATATATATATATATATATATATATATATATATATGCACATAAATGCTGAGGTCTAAATGTTTGTATCTTCCCTAATTCATATGTGGAAGCCTACCGCCATGTGAGACCATTTAAGTAGGGATTTGGAGGTAGGATGAACTCAGGAGGGGAGGGACATTTTGAATGAGATTACAGCCCTTGTCCAGGAAAATCCACGGAGCTACAATGCTCCTTCCATTGTCTGTAGTCAGCTGACCTATCTTCTCCAGAAAGAACCAGCCAGGGAGCTTAAACACAGACTTCCCAGGCTGAAGACTGCAAGGGATACAGCCCTGCTGTTCGTAATCCACCTAGTTTATGATTTCATTATCACAGCCCAAGTGGGTTAAAACAAAAGCAAATAACATCCAACATTAGAACACAATGTGTTTGAGTCCTGAGCAGATTATTGCTGATTGACTCTATGCTGACTTGATCATGAGCTGAGGGAATATCACAGCAAATTATCACTGTAGTTCTCTAACTGTCATTTTCTACCATCATTTAAATAGACATCTGCAATCATATCATTTTCCAGTGAGACGCTAACATTTTCTCCCAGGGTAACAGCTATTAATTTATATTTCAAATAACATGAGGCACACTCCAGGTAAATCCAGTATTTCCAGGCCTGTTCTCAGCCATGCTTACTTCTGAGCCAGTGTGCACTGTGAACTTGTTGGATGGTCAGAGGAAGTCATTTAACCCTGATAGGTCTCAATTTCCTAATTCATAAAATAAATGGGCTGTATTTCCCTAAGGTCTCTTCTAGGTCTAACTGTTTTTAATCTCTGCTGTAAGACAGAAATAGTCATTGCCAGCTTCTTCCGTATTCTGGATGTGTCCCCTGAGATTTCTCCTGCTGGGAGAGATTTATCTACAAAATCAGAGGCATAAAAGTGTATAAGTGAAATATGAAAGGCTTATTAAACAGGCCATACTGTTTAACGCAGAGTGTGACAACTGTGCTTTGCACTAATAAAGTGATGCAGCTTGCCAGTCTAGTGAGAACAAAAACCAAGACTGCCAAGGCAGATGTCAGGCAGGTGTAACATCAATATCCTTCCGTGTCACTTTTCAGTTACAATTGCAAGTTTTTGACAGCCTACATTCTTCTAACTACCATTTTCTTTTTGCTACAGGCTTCTTATTGTTCTTCAACAGTTTTTGCAGCCTTATTATCCCAAATCAGGATGAGTAGTTTAATCTCTCTCTGTTTCTTTGTCTCTGTTTCTATTTCTCTCTTTACTCCACTCTGTCTCTGTCTCTGTCTCTGTTTCTGTCTTTGTCTGTCTCTCTGTCTCTGTCTCAGTCTCTCTGTCTCTGTCTCTGTCTGTCTCTGTCCCTCTGTCTGTCTCTGTCTCTGTGTCTCTGTGTCTCTGTCTCTGTCTCTGTCTCTCTCTGTCTCTCTGTCTCTCTGTCTCTGTCTCTGTCTCTCTCTGTCTCTCTGACTCTCTGTCTCTGTCTCTGTCTCTGTCTCTCTCTTTCTCTCTCTCTCTCTCTCTCTCTCTCTCTCTCTCTCTCTCTCTCTCTCTGTCTCCGGGAGTGACCTTTTTCTGAAGGAGAAATGCATTTGTGGAATCAGAAACTCAGATAATCAAAATCTCCATTCCTCTGTTAACTGTGTTTGATGTCACCATTTGAGCTGACAATGATTAAAACGGTTGCAAGGCTCAGTGTTTCTCTGAGTCAGTACAGAAAATATTCACTAAACCAAGAAATCTTGCACAATGATCTTTCTATCCTAGGCACACCAGCGACCCAGGTTTCAAAGGCAGGGTGTGATTTGGCACTTGTGAGGCAGGACCAGGATTAGGTGTAGAACATCTGGCTTTCCTCAGAACTAAGGGGGTTTCTGGACAGAGTTCTCTCAGTGCTCACCTGGGGAAGCCCTCGGTACATCCATGGGAGTTGGCCTGGCCTTGAGACCGCCCTTCCAGGGAGCTCTGAGGTCTGCTTCTGATTTTGATCCTAGGATATAATTTTAAAGAGCAAGGGTAGAATACTGGTTTCAAAACAAATGTGTATCTGTTTCCAATATTCGATCTCCCTTAGAACTGATGTGTGAACTTGTGTATGTTTCTTTTTAAACTTACCATGCCCTATACTCGAAAATTAGAATAGGAACAAATGCCTTCTTCAGAGGACTGTGAGTTTTACAAGAGATGAATAGCATAAAGTTCCTGGTCAAATGGAATCTCTCAATGATTGTTACCTTTTACTTTAAACATTATCTTAATTTTTCCTTCCATAAAACATCAGTTCAATGAATATCATTATAACATAGAACTGTAAATGAAAACTGATTAGTAATTATCTTTATATTTGGGTGACTCAAATAAGATTTTATTTCGCTCATATTGAGTCTTTGAAGCAAATATGTCTTTAGAAAGTCAAGTGAACAGGAACAGAGCAATATGACTAATATATGTACAATTTTATGTTTCCAAAATGAATGTGCAATGATGACAGCCTTCATCATACCGTAATAATTATTTCATCATTCAACATTGAGTTTATTGAAGGAAGTGAAATTTCAATGCAACTGCTTTAGCTCAGAAGTATAATAATCAAAGTAGAGAAAAATAAAAATTCTACATAGTCAGTGACTAAATCCAACCGTATACTGAGGTTCCATGATACTCTTTTTCTAACTTTTTTGAAAAGCAATATTCAAGAGGTAACTCAACCCTTTGGATGTTAAAGTCATTTGTCATCTAAGACCACAATTTTGGTAAAATAGTACAACCTATGGTCTGGGCCTAAAATCAGAGAGGATTACAGTTGGAGCCAATGGACCAGATGAAAGCAATAGAGGGAAAGGTCTTGCAAAATAAGAATTATGGGATGTGACAGGTGATCTGCTATAAAGAACAAGAGACCATGAGCTCAGTGATAATTGTATGATTGTCATTTATATTCTAACTATTACAAAATTACCAAAAGAAGAACTCGGAACCCTCAGGATAAGAAAATTTGAAACTGAATCAACTAATATTTAATCATTAATATGATAAATCATATTTGACTCTCACATTATAATTCACCATCTAATACTTGGAAAATATTGAAATAGAGTAGATGTTAATAATTATTATGGTGGATTTAGCTTTCTTCCTTTGACTTTTTCTAGGTATCTTTTTTCTATCATATTAACTATATGGCCAGAAATCAAATTATTAATATACAAGACAAATTTATGATCATTAGAACAATCAGGAGATACAACTGATGCCACTGTTGTGCTCATTCCTCAAGCTTGTTAGAACCATGATTTTGGTTCATGATTTGAATATAGATCACCATCTAATTAATTTTGGCAAGTTCCTTGGCACAAAATAATTTATTGAATATTATCAACATTTGTCAACCTGGACATATGGGCCTTTTGGAAGATATTTTATTTTTTTTACAATAGAAATATTAAATCATGAATTCTAACCTTTCCATTCACAGATAGGAAAAATGAGGAAAATAAGACATTTGAGGAAGGATTAGTCTTACAACCTAATTCTTCTGACTCCAGGTGTTTGGCCATCTCTTGCACCAATATTGAGAGAGAATAAAGAAGAAAAATTGCATCAGTGCCTGAGCATTGATCACCTACCTTGTTATTTGTCAATGCTCTCAAAAGGAGCAAGAGCTCTCTCCTTGCTATGTCCTTTAGCAAATAGATGTTCTTCCTCCCTCCTCTATTGATTCAGTTTGTTTGCTAAACTTCATCTTCTGATGTACCTTAACAATTATGCCTTCAAGGACATTTATTAATGCAGTACAGAAAGAGGAAGGAAGGAAAGAAAGAAGGAAGGAAAGAAGGAAGGAAGGAAGCAAGGAAGGAAGGAAGGAAAAAGAGAAAGAAAGAAAGAAAGAAAGAAAGAAAGAGAAAGAAAGAAAGAAAGAAAGAAAGAAAGAAAGAAAGAAAGAAAGAAAGAAAGAAAGAAAGAAAGAAAGGAAGGAAGGAAGGAAGGAAGGAAGGAAGGAAGGAAGGAAGGAAGGAAGGAAGGAAGGAAGGGAGGGAAAGAGGGAGAGAAGGAGGAAGAAAAAAGGAAACTCAGTTGAGTAGCAATAAAGAATTAGATAAACTCAGTTTATTATGACCTCCTTCATTGTTCTACACTCCTTTAAGAAATCCTGAACCATCTACAGAAAGAATCATCTTGTCTTATGGAGTTATTCTAAAGAAATTATAATTATTCCCAAATAATTTCACCTTCCCTTTATGTGAAAACCATCATGGTCCTTCCAAACCTTCACACTTGGCAACTGCTTTTAAACCACCTCAAGGTGCCCAAATAATAGATACTACACATATGCACATAGAAAAAAATCTTTTAACAAAAGCTGACTCAAGAGGAAGAATTCTGTGGCTAGACTGGACAGATGTTTTATTTGAGCAGTTATTACAAATGGATCTTAATTTGGTCTCAATGTAAAACAGCCAGTGGGGGATAGCTCTAATAGTCCAGTAGAAACTCAATAAAATAAATCAATAACATATGCCCTAGAAGAACATAACCCTTTCTAATACCTTGATCGATATTGACATTTGACCTACAGAATTTGTCATTTACTAATTTTTTTTGGGGGCGGGGGGTAAGATTGTGCTGATGCCAGGGCTATACCCCACAAGAGACTGTAGTAAGGAGAACCACATCCTCCTGACTCTTGCCAACATTTTTCTGACCCATCGCCATTGTATCGCATCACTTTCGAAATACAGGAAATGATTCTTCTTTGTGTCAGACCTGCGTTCCCTTCTGTATCTCACATATCCACGCTGGCCAGTCACGTGCCAGGTCAGTATATTAGCTCACTCTGTGCAGTTATTTATACCCAAGGTTCACCAAACCACAACATTAAACCTCAGCTTTCTATGAAATGCATCCTGTGGAGCTGTAGCCAATGATTTCCTCAGGTCAAGCTCACCATAGCCCTTAGACTGCAGAGAGTAGAGGGAACAGGTAGGGAAAAGTTTCGTCTAGCCTGTAATCCCAAACAGAATTGAAATGACTGTTGGTGCATTCATCCTTCCCCAGGCTTCTGTGTGGACAGAGTAGACAGAATGCTAATCTTCAGCACTGAAGAGGATGGAGTCTAAACACTGGTTGTTTGCATTTGTTTGTCTTTGGCTAGTTGGTTGGTGATTGGTTGGTTAGCTTTAGGAAGTAATACCCTTTGAACTCAGGACTTTGCAGTGGCCCAGCAGGCGTCTTTCTGCTTAAGCCTCATGCTAGCCCCTAAGCAATATTATACTCAGTAACTATGACATAAGGCAAACCTGAAAGTTTACTCTTGAGAAATAGCAGCAATGCTGTAAAATTTGGGGAAGTGTGTTCTATAGAAGAAAGAATTGGATAAAATTATTCTAGTAGGGCCTAGTACGATGAATACTTAAACATGACACACTTGAGACAAAGGATGTAATTGTAGTGGTTAAAAAGAAACAGATGGAAAGCAGAGAAAAGCAATGATTATAATTTGAGCAGAAACTAGGTGTTATATAGCAGGGGGAAAGTAGTACTTATGGAAGTATTATGAAGAGAAGCGTCCTCAAAATCCCATTTCCCAGGGAGGGAACAGCAATTCAGAACAGTAAATTCACTTCTCAGAGACATCCAGCTACTATCTGAGAAAGCAGAAGTTCAAACCCAGGCCTGCCTAATCATAGCGCCTTCACCATTTCCCACCTTCTCTTTCTGCTTCTCTTTTATTGTGTTGACAGACAATTGTCAGAAACATTAAGGTTCAATCTATTGCACCTTGTATGTGCTTTTGAACTTCTGCGTGAACTCCATGTGCTATGTCTCCTTAGAGTGCTGAAATATCACTGATGATTTCCCTTCTTTTAAACCACCCTACCCATTTCCAAAGACAACTCAGGCATCATCTATGCTCTTATTCTTAGAGAGTGAGCTAGTAATATATATGGAGGGAAGAAAACAGGCTACAGAAAACACACAGAGAGAGGAAAAAAACAGTGTTAAGCAAGGATTTTAGGAGGAAAGAAGTAGTAATGAACTTTTTTAACAAGAAAAGGATAAGCAAAAGCTTTCAGTATTTATTTATATCTCAGTAATGAGAGAAAGCCATGATCCAAGGTAGAAACTTTCTTGTAATTTTGTATTACTTTAGTCTGAAATTAGTCTGTATTACTTTAGAGCTGAAAGAAATACAATCTATCATTAAGCTTTGTAGTTTGATGCATACATATATATATATGTATTTATATACCACTTTGATGATGTTTCATAAAATATATCCACAAATGAGGTTCCATGTACAGAGCAGTTGGCCAGGCTAAACACTGACACAATGAAAGGACCTAAAAATGGTTCTCCTGGTCTTCCTCTCTCTAAATCACAACACTACGTGGGCAAGTCTCTCACTGGTCCAAGACCTCCTTTGTGGCTGATTACTAAGAGCAGAATCTAAATGTGCCTCTAACAAGGGAATAATACACCAGGAAGCAAATCCTTCTGTTTTATAAAAATGTGCCTTTTGATAACTTTCAAAAATCCTACCTTGACACTCTTTCTACATCCCTGTATCTGGTTCTGGCCTTATTGGTATAAAATTCAAATATTTAAAACTGGTTTGAAACTGATCATTTAGGGCAATAATACCAATACATTCACTTAGATATTTGCCAATATGATCCCATAAAAAAAGAAAAGCAAAAGCTTGCTTTGCCCTACTAGCTAGGATCACTTACAAAACAAAGTGAATATGTGAAACTCCACTCATTGCCACCAGTTATGTTATTTTCTTGTCTGAGAAATGGGAAAACAGTATGAATTGTCTTTCAGTACTTACGTCGGTGACAGTTTTGCCTATGTCCATCTGACTATGTGACTTCTGTGTGCCTCCTGGGAGTGTAGAAATTTTACAAGGTCAGGTTCTATCAGTTCACCATGAGGCTCCCAACATCAAACATAGATCTACAGCTCATTAGATGCTCATAAGTGAGTGACTAATGATACCATGAGTAAAGATATTTGTATAGAAAATTTATATCCTATTAGTCTGTTGTCATAAATTCATAAGAGCCAGGCAAGAAATGTGTCCTTTAGTAAGTGCAAATATCAATGTGCAGAAAGATCAGTTATTAAATCAAAGCATGAAGTTAACAACACAGCCTCTACGAGCTAGGTCTGGTGGATCATGGACATCATCATCATTGTCTTCAGCTTTCACTTTCATGAATTGACTGAAATTGGATGACTGACAGAGTAGGGTTGGAAATAAAATTTTTAGGACAAAATATAGAAACATTATTAACATACACCCTCTGTTTCTTTATTCTATTTTTTTGGCAATGCTGGTGTTTGAATTCAGGGTCTTATGTTTGCTATGTAAGCACTTTCCAACTTGATCCTTGTGGGTCCACAGATAATTTTACTTTTTAGTTTATTTTCCAGATACAGTTTCATACTTTGGCCTTGGAATGTGATCCTCCTATTTTTACTGCTCACCTGAGTTTAAAACCATGATGTACTTGTATTTTGACCTATGGTCTTTTTATTTATTTATTTATTTTTGCTTGGGGTGATCTAGAATTGCAGTTCCCTTATCTACGGCCCAATATCACTGAGATCAAGGTAAGAGATATAACACTCAACCCTTCATGTATAATCATTGTACCTGGTTTATTTAATGAACTGAATGTACAAAATTATACACACACACATATATATATTCATTTCTACTTATATGTATACATATAAAGCAGTTTAGTTTTAATTGCCTTATATAATAATCTGTACTTCACTACTATGTATCTTTCATTTTTCTTTTTACAGGATTTATTAGAAGATACTTTACTCTCATATTTTATTTTTAAATACCTGTGTGTAGTATAAATTATTTTCTATCATTATGAAGCATGTTTTTTGAATGCAAGTACAGAAACATATTACTTAACTTGTATCCCAAGCTGGTCATTTCAGATATAGCACAAGTGTTACCAAATCTCCTGACAGTTCCAAAGGGATGATGATGCATGTACAGGTAGGATCATTCTCACACAAAGGAAAAGAAAATAAGAAATGAAACAAGCATGTGGAGAGTAAATTAGCAATAACAGATTTTTCCCTTGAAAACGAATTGAAATTTATGTAGAGAAGACTGGAAAGAGGGTGTCCTGGAGGCTGCTACCAGAGAGACAAGCTTAGACTTCTGATGGGAGGCAGAAGAGTGGTTCAGTGCTGCAGCCACAGGCAGGCAGAGGAGATGGGACATGGATTCCAGGGTGAGCAGAGGAAGAAGACTGGGTAGGATTCGGGGTGCTGGCCATAGAGAGAAGAGGGGGGTTCCGATCTTCTTTTCTCAGGAAGAAGGTGACAGGCGCTAAGAGGAAAGAACAAAGGCCTCACATCTGCTTCAGACTGCCTAACTTTCTTAGGAAGCCACACAGTGAGGATACAACTCGCGATTATTTCAAAACATCAGTAACAAAGAAGTGAACCTAAACCCAAATAACAAGATGTGTAAATACACCCCAACGGGCAGCTGGCTTTCAGTGAGAAAGAGGTGATAAGAAAGTCTAATGGCTACTTAGAAATAACCTTTATGTCTTCTCAAATATGTCACTGGGATTTTTGATATTTTGTGGGGCTCATCCAAGTTTATATTTGAAACAAATCCTTACGAGGTACCACAAAAGATCTCATACTTTATTCTAGCCTTGTATGAAATGTCTGGAGTTTTAAGAGACTATGGAGATGGAGATTGGATCGGTGGTGGTCCTGGGAAGGGAGCAAAAGGTACCAAAAGGAAATGTAAAGTGACTGCTGGTGGAAATGGTCACAGGAAAAGGCTCTCAAATCATTTGTATTGATGAGTGCACATCTCTATGAAAAATGGCAAAGCCACTGAATTATTTTAAGTGGATGATTTATGGAATATATGAGTCAAATTACAATTGTTTTAAAATAAAAACTAAAACTTAAGAGTTTAAAACAAAATAGCAAGCCACATTCACAGTATCACAGTGCCCCCTTAGAACCATGTAGAAATGTTCATTTAGAGGACTGTTTTCAAAGCTGCTTCCTGAAACATATGAATGTAATAATAATTGGGCCAGTCATCTATTACTCGTGTCTACTAGTGCAAAAAAAAATCAAATGGATTTTAAAATTAAGTTTGGGGATAAAGATTGAACATGGGGAATTTTTAAAAGTCAATTTGGAAGATGTGAGAATCCATAGTATACTATTTCAACAACGATTTTAAAGTTCGCAAAGATCTCTGTAGGATGTTTATGAAAATTGGAAAGCTTTCTCTCTATTGGGTGGTTTGCACATAGCTCAATATAAAGGAGAGGGTGATGATAATGTATGTGTAGGCCTGACTGGGCGATGGTGCCCACTAGGCTCATCTCTGTGTTGCCGTGAGGGTCATTTTCAGATGTGACATTTAAGCCAGTAACTTTTGGGTGACGTGTATCATCCTTCAGGAAGTACTTGTACTGTGTTCAGTGGGAAACTTAAAGGCAATGACTGAGGCTCTTGGATGTGAATAGATTCGCCATGGGAATCTTCAAAGCAGACTCCTTGCGAGAATTTTCAACCTGCTGTGTTGTGGAATTTTCACTCAAGACTGCACCATAAATTCCTTTCTGAATTTCCAGCCTGATAGCCTGGCCTGCTCTACAGATTCAAAATTTGGCAGTTCTTATGTTCATGTCAGTTAATCCTTAATAAAAATTTCTCTCTCCTGCTGAGGCTGACTAATACAACCAAACTCAGGTGTTGTTGTCTCTTCATTCTTTCCTAATAAAAGAACATAGTTATCAAAGAGAAAGGCATAGAAATTCCATATAGGAGATGCATGTTTGAATTTTCAATGCCCATGTTGAGCAGATCAATGTTACATATCAAAAACACTGGTCAACTAATTTCTTTATAAGTAAACACTACAGTGTCCATAGAGGGACATTTTGCAACCGGGGTTTCCTCAAAGGATGGCGTGTATCTGCCAACTAGCTCAGGCTGGAGGTACTTTCTGTACAAGAAGGAGGTCGAAACAAAGAATGGAGTATGTGCAGCATATCTTATGACTTAAATGCAAACAAAATTGGGGATTGTGCAAATAATTGAAATGCAAAAGAGAGTAATCAATAGAATCTTTTCATACGGTCAATCTTGCTTGAATTCACATTCTTTTTCGTCAGTGAAAATCATGATGAGGCAGGATGAGCATCTCACCATTTGCCTGGATGCTTCATTACAGTGGGGTGGCTCTACAGTAATACGCATCTATGGCAAAGATAGGAATAAAGGAAAGTTTACTTTCATTAGGCAACTTTTAAAAGGAAAAGATTCTGTTGTTATTTTTGTTTTTGTCTGTTTGAGCAGAGCCACGACATCGCTTAGTATTAAGTAAAGCCAAAAGAACTGGAATGAAGAAATGATTAAAGGGAGTGAAGAGAGCTCAACTGGGAATTTCCACTTTTATTTCTATTATTTTCTTTTTCTGTAAAACAAAATGGGAAGTGGAAGTGTACTAAGAATTGGGAAATTATGAAGAGAATCACTGATTTATATCCCTGGAGTGAGAAGCATTGATTTTTTTCTTCTTCAGTTAATTAAGGTGCTATTTTTCAGGACCATGAGGACTAGCTATTTCTTCTTTCATAATTTCAAGTAAGGTCCAGGGACTCAGATCATGTAATGATCTCACCAGTCTGATATCCCCATATAACTGATAAACACTGAAAGCAGTAGCCATCATCCACAGAGCTCAAAGGTACAATGACCTTCCTAAGAATATTTTAAATACTTGTGCATTAAACAATGTATTTCTTCCTTCAGCTAAAACCTTAGTTTTCTGATCAGTGTCATTTTGGACAAGACAATGTATTTAGTTCACAAGTGATGTCAGAGTTATTCTCAAGTGTGACTCATCCTTTCTTTTGCTGACAAATACGAAGTCAACTGGACTTACGGAGGAAGTTCTTAGAACTTCTGCATGGTTTTGGTTGGGGTCAGATGGTGGAGGGCTGGGACCATCGGAAGGCCTTCTTGATTCACCCTCGTGTCTGGTGCCAGAGGCAAGGAGACTGACACAGCTGAGAGGTGAAACAGGTCCTGCACCTTGAGTTTGTTCCCAGGATGGTGTGCGTGTGTGTGTGTGTGTGTGTGTGTGTGTGTGTGTGTGTGAGAGAGAGAGAGAGAGAGAGAGAGAGACAGAGACAGAGAGAGAGAGAGAAAGCAAAAGACTCACAGAAAGAGATACAAAGATACAGAGACAAGAAGTTCCTCATGGGTTCTTCTGAGGAAATGTATTAAAATAATGACATTATGAAATAAGAATTAAGAAGCATCTAGTATAAGTAGTCAAAAAGACAATAGAAGAAAAATGGATAGTGAGAAATGGTCTCTGTTTTGAACTGATAGAAAAGTAAAGCAAGGTTAAACTCCCTTATCTAGCTTCCACTCACTGCTCTCTTTTCACAGAATCTGTTCTTTTATTCTTGCTTTCCTAAGTAAATACGAACTCCAGTTAATTGCTTACACTCCTCTTGAGCACTGAAGGTTTTGTTCCCAGCACGAAGGCAGACAGAGTGAGGCTTTTCCCATTGGATTCTATGAATGAGAATGGTCTGAGATATGGAGGAGAAACTATAATACGAGGAGCCAGTTGAAGAAGAATATCAAAAGCCAAAGAGGAACTGGACAGGTGAAAACTGAGGTGAAATACAAAGTAACAGAGGAAACGAGCAAAGAGTTGTGGCTCTAATCACCTCCCCCTGAGGGGATGAGACACTCCAGGTAAACTCCACAACAATCTGGCAGACTTAGCCATGGGGAAGATCCAAACCTCCCACATTGTACCCCGGTGCAGAGATTCTACAGATCAGTGACTTTAACAGAACCTGTTAGCCTAGTAACAGGCAGGATGGCCCTTGGGCTCCAAATCTGAGAGAGCAGAACAAGGTTGTTGGGGATAGCCTTCTCCTAGAGACTGAGATGATGCTCTAGGTATTGGATTACAGTAGCTCCAGGAACACCATTGGGAAGCTTGGAAACAAAGGAGCAATCAGCAATCCCTCCCCCAGAGGGGGCTGATAGCCATCTCCGCATGTGGAGTGGGAAGGACTTCCTTTTATTCAGGGAAAGCAACTTTATAGCTAGAGGGCTAACTACCTGAGAGAGCAAAGGGTCCAGTAGAAGCTGGTCAATAGCTCTGATGGCATAGTGAACAGTCTTTATTGACAGCTGGCCAGGAAGGCCTTGGAACAGAACAGCAGCCTAAGAGAGCCTGGCAAGTAAGGAATATTTGTTGATTGGGGAGGTCTGGGACACCCAGCCAGGCCCAGGAAGTTTTTGTACACCGAGAAGAATCTTAACCAGGACCAGCACTCAGCAGCCCCACCCAGCATTTTCCAGGAGACTTTTTGGAAAACAAAAAGATCTAGCTTCCTCTGGAACACAGCCCTGACTACAAGGGGGGATCAGCTTATACCAACTGATGGAAAACTACCTGGGTTGGGTCAGGCTTTGGGAATGTGCAGCAATCAAGGGAAGCTAGGAGGTGAGAAAACAGGTGGGATGGCTGGACTTCTGGTCAACCTCACCCTAGTAGTCAGCAGATGGGCATTAGACTTGGATTTTTGTATAGGAGAGGTTCTATCTCTGGCAACTCGAGGACTGCCAATAAGATAAAGGGAAGCTGTTGGCAGCCCCACCTTGCTGGTCACCTGAATGACCCTCAGGAAATGAGCTCTTGTCTCCGCTGGTCAGGAACTCAGATTTCAGGACCTGTCAGAGAGATGGATCTACGTTACTGGGCTCTTGGTCAATGAAGGATGGGGTGTCCTGAACAGAGCAGGGTCTAGTGCCTGAGGATCCTTTGAGGCACAGCTTCGGGCCAGGGCTGGTGGAGTAGTGAGCATGCAGGAGCTGTTGACAGCTTTGGAAGCTTGTTGCCATGTGGGGCAGAGAGCTCTGAGCATAGAAACTGTAGATCACATAGGACTCACCACACTTCAGCCTTACTTGGGGGTGGCAAGTTTCAGGGGAGTGTCTAAAATAGCTAAAAATTTGCAGAAGGAATGCCGGAGTGCCTTAGGGGTGAACCACCTATGAAGAACTCAGGGAGACAATGTCCTCCCCCATGATTATAAGGTGCCATAGGGGAAATCCTCCATGGTTACCCATCCACTGCCTCAGAGGACACAGTAGAGGGACCTGTGCAGCAATCCCTTGCTTGACTGGCCTATGCACTAAAACATAGGTATACCAGCAGAGGCTTCCACTCACTGCACAAAGAAGGGAGCACACAAAACGTAACAGCGACAGAAGTGACAACTGGCTCTTATTCTGACCTTCCTCAGCATTGATGTTCCTACAACACCAATCCAAACACAAGGAGATGCAAGAGACCCCAGCTAGTTCTCCTCAATCTGAATGCTGCCATGGGACCAGGCACTGTGACCTGAGTAAGTGGACAGAAGCTTATCCAGTCATCTATTCCTCAGTCCAGTGGGGAGAAAGCAACATCACAGCCCATCCAACACAGTCCAGTACGAACATGCTGACAACTCAATTACTACAATTTAAATGTTGACTTAAAGTGTTCTAACAATGAACTAAATCATAATGCAGAAATATTAAAAAATTCAAAAGTACCATGACAACTCCAAAGATAAACAACACCATGGCAATTAATGCTAAAGATAGCGAAGAAAAAGAAAATCCAAACAAAGAAATCATAAACATGATTACAAGAATGATCAAAGAGTAAAAAAAGGTCACCTATGAAAGATTGAAATGAATTCAGAGCAGATACAAATAAACAGTTAAGGGAACTGAAAAAGAATACAATAGCTGAAAAAGAAAGGAAGAAAATGTGGAATAAGTGAAAGGGAAGTCAATGAACATTCAGAATCCTGAAAAAGAATCAACTTGAAATTTAAGAAGTGAAAAACTCAATACAGTCACTTTAAAAATTCTGTAGCAAAGTCTCTCCAGTAGATTGGCACTAGTTGAAGACAGAATATGAGGACAATTTCAATATATTAGAAAAGGCAAGCAGAAAAGCTCAGATACGTTGATGTTAGGGAAATGAACCCCAAGATAAGTATTCAAATGTTTTTTTTTTCTTTCATGCGATTGTTCCTAACATATTTATAAGATGTTTTCTTTGTTGCTTTGCATGTCCCTCCCCCACAGCATAACCCCTGCTTTCACTCTATTTGATGTTGGTATAATTTGTGGAGGGGAAGAGAAAAAACAAATCATTTATATAGGGATACCGGTGGACCCATTGCAACAATGAGATGTACAAGTTGTTATGTTGAAAAACGAACTTTACAACTTTGGTGGGGGGGGGGAGGATAGTGGGAGGGAATGGGGGTGGGGTGAGATGGGAAGGGATAGGAAGGGGAAACAAAGGAGGAGGCAACAGTGCTTGATAAGAAATGTTATCTTGCCCATGTAATTGTAACCCCTCTGTACGGTATTTTCACAATAAAAAATAAATAAATAAAAGAAAATAAAAAATCATAAAAACAAAGAAAAGGAAATGAAGAATTAGAGGAAAATGTTTGAAAAGACCAAACTTAAGAATATAGAGCATAGAAGAAGGAGAAAAGGATAGAAAAAATTCAATAAAATAAGAGAAACTTCTGAAAAGAAGCAGGAATTCGGGTCCAGGAGGCTGTTAAAATACCTGACAGATGAAACTGGAAAAGAACCACTTCAAGAAACAGAATAGAGGGGGCTGGGAAGGTGGCTCAGTGGTAGAGCACTTGCCTTGCATGCCTGAGGCCCTGGGTTCGATTCCTCAGCACCATATAAGCAAAAAGAAAAAAAAAAGCTGGAAGTGGCGCTGTGGCTCAAGTGGTAGAGCGCTAGCCTTGAGCTGAAGAGCTGAGGGACAGCGCCCAGGCCCAGAGTTCAGGCCCCACGACTGGACCCAAAAAAAAAAAAAAAAAAAAAAAAAAGAAACAGAATAGTGAAAGGGTTAGGTTTATAGAACAAGGAAAGAATAGTAAAAGCTGAAGAAGAAAGAAGTGCCAAGCCATATACATTGATTAGCCCCTCAGAATAATGACAATTTTCTCACTAGAATCCTTAAAAGCAAGAGGGTTAGAGTGATACCTATGAGGCATTGAACATAAATAACTATACAGTATTTAATGGACCAGGCACAGTTATCAATGATAACTGAAGGTGAAAAAGAAAATGTCCATGATAAACTAAAGCCAAAGCAATTTATGACTACTATTCAAGCACTACAGAAGATATTTTTTTAATGCTACGCAAGAAGAGTAAAATAAATGAAACCATGAAAACAGGAAAGTAAATAATTCTTACCAGTGAGAAACATTAACTTAGGGGGAAAGAATGGAGAAAGATCTACCAAGCAAATGGAGCCAGAATGTAGGCCATGTAGCTATAGTTATGTGTGATAAAGTAGGCCACAAATACAAACCTGTTAGAAGAAATAAGGAAGACCATCTTTTAGTATTAAAAGATTCTATCAAGAGGAAATAGCAATTGCTAATCTATCTGCCAAAAAAAGGAGTATATACAACTTCACTAAACAAACACTACTGAGCATAAAAGCACATAGACAACACAATGACAGTAGAAGATTTCCACTCCTTTCATTCACCAAAAGACAGATCACTGAGGCAAAAAATCAGCATAGCTGGTGGTGGTGGCGCACACCCGTAATCAAGGAGGAGGGTGAGCCAGGAGGATCACGAAGAGGAAAAAATCAGCATCGAAATCTCAGAATTAAATGGCATATCAGATCATATGAACTGAGAGACTCCTACAGCACAGTTCCTCCAGGACATGCACAATAGACATTCTTCTCAGTAGCTCAAAAATGTTCTCCAGAATACATTATATTTTAGTACATAGAATAATTCTCTGCTTTCTATCAAACAATAATGGTAAAACTAAAACTTAACCAAAAAAAGACTAGAAATTATACAGATAGATGAGATTGAACAATAAGTTTATGAATGGTGGAATGGATCCTTGAAAATATAAAAGGTAAAATACTAAGTTCCTAGAATCTAACGAAAAGAAAAAATGTGTACCATAACTTTTAGGACACAGAGAAGGCAAGGCTAAGGGGGAAAGTTTATAGCTACACACACATATACACACACAAACACACACACACACACACACACACACACACACACACACACACACAAGCAATCTCAAGTATACAGCATAATGACACATCTCAAATTCCTGAGCAAAAAAATGTACAACAAACAAAGAAAGGATTGCACTCATTATCTGACTAATGTAACCCTTCTGTGTATCGTCTTTACAATTGCAATTTAAAAAATAAGAATTTGCTAAAACTAAAATTAGCAGCTAAAAAGATATAGTTAATATTAGAGCAGAAATCAATGAAATAGAGATTTTTGTTAATTAAAAGAATCACTAAAACAAAAAGGTTTTTGAAGATATAAATAACATGAACTCTTGATCAATTTTACAAAAAGGAGAAAGAAAAAGATTGAAATAAATGTAGTTAGATATAAATGGAGCATTTAACAACAAAAATTAAATCTAGAAGATTATATTGGAATACTTTGAAATAATTTTAGAAAAACAGAAAATTTAGAAGAAATGGGTATGATGCTCTTGATCTACCAGAATTGAACAAAGATGATATAAACCACATAAACAGATCTTAACAATGCGATAGTAGTACTAATAACAATTTACAGTTGAAATCTACCAAACCTTTAATGAAGAACAAAAAGCAATACTCTTCAAAGTTTTCCATGAGACAGAAAAGGAAGTAACACTTCCAAATACATTCTATGAAGCTAGTAAAGATAGAATTTTTTCTAAGGGAAATTCTCCAGAAAATAACAAAAACATAGAAACAATACAATACCACACCAAAAAAATAGAGAGGAAAATATTATACTACATAACATGCAAGTATCTGTCACTGAATTTCTAAATAGAGAAGAAAAATGCCCTAAAATGTCCCCAAATAACCATGGCAATTAGAAGCATCTAGATATGTAAAATAAATAAATAATATTATTTCTATTTACATACACGTGGCTTAATATTTTCTTTAGAAAATGATGGCCAGCACGTGAAAATACTATTACACTAAGACACAAAGACAACAATGATATTTGCTACAAAGTTTAAGTACAAAAATAACAGTTTTATACAACCTAGCAATTAGTAGTTTCATTGACAGTATGAAAATGAATCCACTACAATAGAATTTAATGTTTGGAAGTAAATTTAACAAAAAATGGTATAGGACCTGGTTAAAATTTACTAAATCTACTAAATGAAGTTATCATCACCTGTTTTCAGTGGGCATTGTGGACACTGTATTGATTCAGACTGCTTAGTAGGCCCTAAACAGGAGGATCGCTGTCCAAGACTGGCTCAGAGGGAAAAGTGTAAGAAACTATCAAAAAAAAAAAAACCCAACAATAAAAGACTGTGGATCAATTAATAAAATGCCTATGAAGCAAGGGAAAGACTCTGAGCTCAAATCCCCAGTTTTACCAAAAACAAAAAATGCAACAAAGAGCTCAAATCAAAATTGTGCTAATGAAGTGAAATAAGAATAAATGAAATAGAGTTTTGAGTCTAGAAACACATATTGACATTTACAGTCAATTTATTTCTAATAAGAGTAATAAGAAAACGATATTAAAAAAAAGAATACTAACAAAATGATTCCTTTCAGTAAGTTGTTCTAGGATAACTAAATAACTGCATGCAAAATAGTAAAATCAGATCTTTACCTCTGACCATACCCCAAAATTTGCCCAAGTATATTGTTCTAAATGAAGGACTAACACTATGAAGTATGAACATTAAAGCATAGAGGTAAATTTACATGACTTTAGATCTAGAATAATTTTGTGAATACAATAGCAAAAGAAAACATAAGAAAAAGAAAAATG
The DNA here is from genome assembly GCF_019054845.1 of Dipodomys spectabilis. Taxonomy (NCBI): domain Eukaryota; kingdom Metazoa; phylum Chordata; class Mammalia; order Rodentia; family Heteromyidae; genus Dipodomys; species Dipodomys spectabilis. The sequence goes on along the minus strand of NW_024870892.1, from coordinate 2,124,328 downwards.
GGTAAACTGGATTTAGGTAAAATGGAAAATCCAACTTTTTCAGCATCAAAGAGAACTATCAGTAAACAGAAAAGGAAAGGAGAGCTGGCAGATGCTATAGGTATAAAAATTGGAATTTAAGACCAACTAAGATGGAGGCCTCAGGATGGAATTCAAGTAATACGCCTACACTCTTATACCTTAAAAGTTAGGAATAGCAAGAAATAGAACAGATCTTGAAAAGATTGAAAGCCAGGCTTAAATCAGCTCAATCCATCATGTAACTAAAACAGTTTTCTCGTACTTTGCCTGCTTGCCAGGAGCTAGAGGAACTCAGTTCTGCAGTAAGATAACATCTTCCAGAACTTTGACAATTTTGAAATACACAACTCCCAGCAATAAGAAGACATTATTAATCAAGATGGGACCAAGAATATAAAAAAAAAGCATAAGCATTAGATAGTTTTCTACACCCTGGAGCTATCAGACATGAAGTTTAACTGTGATTGATGCATTCAGCAAAGAGAAAAATGTAGACGCACACCAGGAATTGAAATATTTCACAGGAACCAATTTAAAGTTCTAGTACCAAAAATAGGAATGCTAGAGGTTGAAGCTGAGAAATCATGTTGGCTCCCTAAGCTTTTATTGTCAACTTGTCACCTCTGGGTCATTCCATATGAAGATGGGGGGGGGGCTGTCTCTGATACAAAGAAGCAGAAGGGCAGGAGACAGAAAGTAAGCTGTCTGCCAAGAATCCTGCTAAAGGAAATATATCCAAACTCTTGTTCAAAATAGTTTTAGGTTTCCATGAAAAAAATAACATATATAAACATAAATTTTTCATTTCCATTTATTTCTAGAGTGTTCATGTGTAAACATCAATTTCAGAAGCTCTCATTTGACATACTCAAAAGCCAAATCAATATGTACAATTACACAAGTTAAAACTACTGTGGGAACGTAAACTGAGATGTTCACACATCCTGAAAATATATTAACTTACTACTAAGCTTCGTTTTGTTCAGTTCCTTCTCAGAGACAGCGCCCAACACCTTAATGTCAGGAATTGTGCTTCCTCCACTTAAAGAGCTGTCATCCTCAGTGTAAGTTCACTTTCCAGGTAGCATGACCACTGAAGCAAGACAATGAAGAGAGAAAAGAAAAAGAAAAAACTAACTCAGCACTCTTAAGATCAGGCATTTGATAAAACTGTTTGCTTAGCCAGACCCGGTGTGAAATTCTTTCCATGGGTTTTTAGACTAAGTAATTTGATCAGATCCTGCAGCATACTGCCCCAGCTGCTCAGCCTGGCCTCCAATCTACACTGCTGGAACAAGATGAACAGGATTGGGTGTCTCTCATTTTCTTTCCTTTTTTATTTTTGTATTTGGCAAGATTTTATTAATTCTCAGACTGGGAACTTCTTTGTGTTAAATTGTCTTTAAATCTGTTTTATTTTATTGGCCTTTTTTGAAAGGTTCAAGTTTCCCCTATCTCCTTTGATTGCTTTGTAGAAGTCCAAATACCTTGGTACTTGGGAAGATTGTCTTTTGTAGATTTTGACCTACAACTAAGCTCCCACTCAAGGAAATACCACGTGACTGTTATTTATTCACATTTTGCTTCCTTCTCTGCAGTGTACATAATGAATCTTAGGATCCTATCCTCAGAAATAAGAATCCTTAAATGGGATTTTCTGATTCTGGATTTTCTATTCAAGTTCCACATGGGTTCTTACCATGTTGCTCAGTGAAGCATTCTTTCCTTTTGAGGGGGAAAAAAATGGTGGGGCACGGGCAGTCAACAAAACTGAATGATCTATGAAGCTAGGTTTCAAGAGACCTGTGAAAAATGTGTTTCTTCCATTTTCTCCTCAAGTCCGTTCTGATGTAGGGATTTGTCATTGAGCGACCTCTACCTGTAGTTGTGAATGTTACCGCTGTCTCACTGATAACATCGTTCTTCAGGTTTAACTGCCTCTGTTCCTGACTCCAGTTACCTGTGCTTCAATTCTCCACCTTCCCAACACTCGGACACTTGTCCTACCCCATTTTGTAGTCTCTTCAACACGGCTCCTCCAACCATGTTTAGTCAATGATCTTTCCTCAATTCTTGGAGGATTTTATCGTCGTAATTATTAATGACAAAGAATTCTTTGCTAATGCTGGAGACAAAGATCTTGAATTTGGGGTTGTGACACGTCCACAGGGACTATTTGCTTATCTAGGAGATATACTGCTTGTTCAACTAGGCCCAAAAGACCTTATGGAAACTATTTGCTACTTCCTTCTTTCCTCTAGTTTTACTGTACCATTCTTTTTCTAAAACTTATAAAAAATTATTTTTAATTGGCTTAATCAACTGAGAGTCCTACTTTTTTTGTTTTGTTTTCAAAATCTCCCCAAATTTATTCATTTATCTGTAGATTCTTTTCTACCTCTTATCTGAGTCTTTGTCAATAGTCGGTTGCAGCTACCCTCTAGTTTGTTTTCACTTGCTGACCTTTTTTGTTGCTCAGAGTTCTTGGTAGTCTAACTCACCAAGGCCCCTTGTAGGCAGATATTATGCAATTTAGAAGCACAGGCATGTGGCTAATAGATCATAAACAGCAGTCATTGCTGTGCCCATAGGTTGAGAGGAAATACTTTCAAAAGGTCCTGGCCACAGAGGGCACTGCCAACCTAGGGGTTATTTAATCCTGGGTCTTAAATTCTACTATATGCTTATGACAAATTAGGCTATATGGTTATGATCAATTTACATCTCATATCCCAATAAAGAAGATGTTCTCATTAACATATTGATTTTTCACTTGATGCTATAACTGAAGATGCCAGGCTGCCCTAGGGTTCCTCTCTTTTTTCCAGCGAATGGTTCTTTTATTAGTAACCTATCTCTCCTAAATAGGTAGTTTGTCCTTAATCTCCAAAGCCAAGCTTCTCTTCATCCTCTGCAGAGTGGAGACCACACCTGCCGTCTCTGCACAGACAGTCCAGAACTGCTGAGGTGCCATGCCCTCTGACCATCCATTTTCCATCTTTGTGTCTGTTTTTAACTCAAGGATCATTCTTACTTTATGTATTTGCATACTATCTTTACACACAATTACTAAGCTTCACTGTACACTTTACTTTTCTCTATCTCATACACTATTTCTAGATAATCACTGTGGAGAGGGTATTGAGAATGCTTGTATTCAACTTATTATTAAAAGAAGAACTCAGTTCTTTTCCTTTTAATTTTTCTCCTTTGAATTTTAATTTTCTCCTTTTAGTAATTGTCATAGAATCCATTTTCTGTGTTCTGGAAATTTCTTTCATCTTATAAGTCATTTCTTTTTTTGTGTGTGAAAATACCGTACAGAGGGACCCATTGCAACAATGAGATGTATAAGTCATTTCTTTGGGCACTTAGGAATAACTTTAGAATGGATAATAAGGCCTTTCTCAGTTTTCCTGAAGTCATAGCTACTAGTCTTCAGGAAAACAATGGGAAAATGGCAATGATAAACACTGTGTCAATAATTTGATAAGACATTACCACCCTGTTTTAAGGTAAATAGTTTCAAATTACGACTTGGCCAATTGCAGGATTTAAGGGAAACTTATTATATCTAGTGCAATTGCTTTCTCCCATTCTTTTCTATCTCATTTTTGTTCTTTGTTTCAATTACTGCTCTCATAAGGACATGCTGCAATAAAAAACCTGCTCCACTGTCAACATTTCATTTTATCTGGTCAGAATGTGTGGTTTTGAGAAATGAGAATAGCTTTAGAAATGTAAAAAAAGAAAAAAAGAAAGAAAAGAAAAGAAAAGCTAGATTCTGTAATTCCTGTACTTCACAGCTTCCTTTGCTGCCTCATAGGTGTCTCTTCTTGGTCTTTACCCAATAGTGTGTTTTGTTGGCCACCACTGAGCATTTAATTCCAGGATGAAAACAGTCATACAATGGCCTTCCAAGACCCCCAGTTGTGAGAAGAGTGATAACATCGTGGGTCATGCCTGCAATAGTGTCTGCAGCATTGGCTTCAGGAAGAGAGCCTCTGTAGCTAAAATAATTTCCAAATGTATTACACTCCAGACAGTAAAATACTACCATGATTTGCTTTATAGTGGGGTTATTGACAGCTTGTTCATTCATATGTCTATTTCAGAAACCAGTGTTCTGAAAACCATCCCATTCTTCTTCACAGCATCCTCTTCATCAAAATGTTGGACATTTTGGAATTTGGTTCTCCACACTAACTATCATAGCAGCAGGGGCAGATCAACCACAGAAGTTTCAAAGGTCACAGAACTGAGTCCAAGTGCTGAAGTGGAGCATGCTCTTAGCTAGAGGAGTGTTGGGCATGAAGAAAAGACCAGTGCATCCCACTTGCCAAAGGATCGGGTAAAATATGTCAAGAAGAGTCCTCATGCTGGTACTAGGCAGTTCAGGAGAGAGATCCAAAGGCTGGCAAAGATAAAGATGAGCAATGCATGTTCACATCCAGAAAAATGAACGCAAGAGAGAAAGCATGAGAAACAGCAGCAAATTCTCTCCCAATACAATGACCCACACCTAACGTCGACCCAGTATACCTAGCACAAACGCTCTCCTATTCAACAATGCCTTCAAACCTGCAATGTTTAATACACACCAATAATTTGTATGTAACAGAACAGTTTCTCAGAAAAAAGGCATTTAAAAAGATTTAAGAGGTCCTCCATCTGAATGATCTTTGATTTGAGAACCTTTCAAGCCAAGAAAGGCAACTTCTGTGAGTAGTCTCAGAAACAGACCAGCTTTCCACATTCACTGTGTTGTTTGTCTTTCTGGAGGCTGGCACTTCCTTGGTGTGGCAAGTTACGCCTGGATCAGGCGATTTCTTCCAGATCAAAGTAGAACATAAAATGTCCAGCCCAACATACGTGAATACAATTCTCAAGAACCAGCTGACCAAGATTCTGGAATAGCTTCGAGAATTGTGAACAAAGAACAAGGGCAGCAAGGAGGAAAGGAAAATGCAGAGTTTCTGAACCGTTCTGGGGAACCCATTGAAAACAAACCCTTTTGGAACTGCCTCAGATATCTCAAGCATGAATTTTCCTTTTTTTCCATACCTGGTCCATTCCAGTAGCAGATTGAAAGTAGCTTATAATCAGTTTTAGATTGCAAACACAGACAGAACTTCCCTAACACCTAATTTGACTTTTTGACTACTAGCCAACGAATCCTTAAAAGATTAATATGGCGCCATGTAAAAGAAACTTTGGAAGTATCCATCCAAGAGCCTTAGAACTTTAAGTTTATTACAAGTTTCTCCAGCAATGATTGAGAATCTCAGCCAGGCTGGTGGCTTTAGTAGGGGGTATATTTGGGGGAAAATAGTTGACAAATAAATCTTTTAAATTTTTGCAGTGGAGTTCTGTTAACCAAGTCCTAAGAAAAGCTCAACAGCTTTTTACATACAGGCCATTATTTTATGTGTGACCAGGCAACATTTCAAGCAGAAAATATTAGTTTGAAAATATTATTGCCCCTTCAGAGAACTTCGTGAATTCCATAAACAAGTAAAGCAATGGTTTGGTGGCCTTTGAAAAAGCCAATCATCTTCCATCCATGATTGAGGAACTATTAACTTATTAGTCAAATCAACTAAATTTTGCATTTGAGACATGTTTGATCTTTGTCCTATGCTGAAATAGTCCCATTCTCAATTATTTATTCATCATAATAGTTTCAGTCCTTTAAAGTTCTGCTACAAGTGTGCCCATGAAAATAACAAAGAGCTCCCATTCTTTAACCTCTCTTTCTCCTCTTTTCTTGCCTTATCATAGTCCTTTTTCGAATTAGAATTTATGAGCTATCATTACAGGCATTCCCTTATGAGCACATTCACTCTTTATCCATCTCATGTCACTTGAGAAGAAGAATGCAGCCACGGGCCTCAGGACCATCTGACTCTTCTATGTCCACACCCTTATAGCTGAGAATTGTTCAGTAAAGTTATATTGTAGGTGACCCTACACCAACCAAGTGTCCAAAAGCAATAATAGCAGTAAGGTCACAAGTCTCTCTTTCTTAGAAAAGTATGCATGCCATGTTGTGATGGTTACTTTGTTACAACAATCATTCATCATTGACAAAAGTTCATTCTCTGCAGATAAGAATCCAGTGACTGTCCTACACATTAGGAACGGCGAGGGAAGCAATGGGGAGGGGAGGGACAGGTGAGAACGTTGAAAGGGGAGACATTAATCGAGACACATTGCATTCATAAACTATTCTGTTAAATGGCGACTTCTTCATACAACTACATCAAAGATAATTATAATAAAATTAAATAAAGTAACATAACTCTAGTCTTTGGGTAGATGGTCTCATTTCATTTTCTCAATCATTTCCTTTCCTCACTACTCGCTCAGTGCTCCTCATCACTACTATCACCACAGATAGTCCCCCATATTTTCATTCCTGAACTTTAACCCAGAGCTCATTTCTTCACCCATGACTTATGTATGTTTTCCCTCCTATAAAATGTAGACAAAGCATCTCTGTTTCCTAGCCAGTGCAGTCTCTATCCACCTCCCTCTTTCAAGTACTGCCCCGAAAAAACCCTTTTCGTCTCTTGAATTCTTAATTTCTCTCTTGTTGTTGAAACTTTTTCTGCATACAAACAAGTTCAATATCTACCTGGAAATTAAATAAGGAGAAAAAGGAAAGGGACCCTCCCCCGCTGGCCTTTCAACCTCTCCAGAGATCTTCAGTTGCTGCTTCTCCTACTGCCATATTTATTTTTTGAGACAGTGTTCTGTAATGTAGGCTGGACATAGGATCAAGGTCCTTCAGTTTTTAATCTCCCTCTCAGTAGATGACAACCATGTTTATTCCCCACTCATTACCTCCATTCTTGAATTATTATTAATAATAATATTATTATTATTCAACACATTGAATCTGGATTTCTCCATAAGTCTCCAATTAACTGATTGGGGTAATGTCATCAATCACCTACATTTTTCAAACCCAATGAAGTACCTTTCTTTTTGGCAGTACTGGGGATTGAACTCTGATCTTTGTGCTAGCGAGGCAAGTGCTATACCAGTTGAATCTGGAGCTGGATTCCAATTGCAGTCCTATTATCTTTCATGTAGCTGGGATTAGGATTACAAGTGTGAACCATCATGTGCAGTCTAGTGCAGTAACATTTCTAACTTTATTACTTCAAAGGAAATGAAATGAAATAAAAAAGATGAAAAGACCACACTGGGTTCGAAAGCTTCCATACTAGAAATGCACAGCCCACATTCTCATTCTTATTCTCATTTCCATTCACCATGGCAGGTCACAATGGGTCATTTTAACGGTAACATGAAAGTCTGACTAGAAGAAACAGGTCCAAACTTGTGGTCATCCGCAATGACTACCATAATGCCAGACCTCTTTCTCTTCCAGATGACAGAGACAATGTCTTCACTTCCTCATCTTGACAAGTATACACTCATCGACGGTGTATGCTGACACATTTAAGACCTTCCCTCTCCTCACCTCCCACACATAGTTCTTTGTTAGCTCTAAACATTCTGCTTATAAGAAATACCTGAAGGCTTCCCATACCTTATCTATTCACTGCTGTCTAATGCCTACTCAAAGACTACATGTAAATAACTCAACTCCCCATCTCTTCCAATGACCTGTCTTATTTGTTTTTGCCCTGGATAAGATATTCTATTTTGTCATCCTCCAACTCAGTTTTCTTGTTTCTAGTAAAATTGGATATTCAAGTGAAGAAAAAGTGAATCACTTTTATAGTGCTCATCACCTTTTCCCATATGTCTTGAACACCTTTCCTTCATGTGCCCTATCAGGCTGGTTCACATCTGCCCTGATCACTTTCCTGAATGCACCCGCTGTCTGCTCTAACTGCACCCTGCCCAGCTGTGAGTATCACCTTGTGTACTAATCCTGAAAATAGGAAATTCCCAATATCCTTATTTTAGCACTGATGCATTATCAGACCCCATTTTACTTCTACTGCAGACACTTTTCTTGACAGTTGAATAAACTTGTAATCGACTATGAATTTATATCCACTTAGCTGTGATTTCTCTCTCCCTCCAGTTGGCAGGACCTCTGTCTTTCCTGTTCTCTACAATATCTCTGGCACATATCACAGAGCCTTGATAAATGTGTGTTCAATGAGCAAATGACAAATACCAAGTCTACAATGTCCAGGCCATTAATTATTTAAGCCAAGAACAGACTTAAAATGTACTTTCTGCCTCCCTTGCTATTTTTTTCCCCAAATGCACACGCAGTAGTCAGTAGTCAGTAGTCAGTTCTGTACTATTGATATAATACATGGATTTTGAATTGGTGAATGACTGACTGAATATCAGATTATTTCTAGTGTCTATTGGCCTTTTACTTAGTGAGTAGACATAAAATCATGGCATAGGACTTTAACCACAGTGCTGCTAATAACAAGTGAGTATCATAGGCTCCTCAAATCCCTAATGACAGCCCAAGTATAAGGTATCCAATTAAAAAATTAAAATAAATAAAATTAAAAATAAAATTTAAAACTTTTAAAAAGATATCCACTTAAAGAACTTAGGATAATATCCTGACTCCTTTCTTTCATACTTCATTCTTTATCTGATACTGAATTTCAATGTGTATAAAACATACATTTAATATATACATTCTGTCACGTTATACACATTTATTCTGTTATAACCAAGTGTTCAAAAACATGTGAATTCATACTGATGCCTGTTTAGTTACAAATAAAAATAGTTACACATCAAATACTCTAAGGATAAAATTAGGGGTGGACATTTCCCTTTTCAAAAAATCCTACAAAACCTCTATTATTGTATGAATTTCCAGCCATTTTCAAAGTATTTTGAGAGATTTATTGTGGCCGTGGGGAGCTCAGGCTTGTAAACACCCTGGAGGGCCTTCAGGATAAAACTCTTCTGTGCTCTGTAAGCAAACATGTTTGGATTTCTGTCTCTTCTTTGTCTGTTCACTATAAGCTGAACCTTGGCCTACTTAAATGAGTAGCTATGAGTTCATCTCAGGCACCTACAGATGAATTTCTAACTGGCTGTGCCATTGATGAATCTCTCACACACACAAACAGAAAAAGACAAGGATCATGGCCCATTTCTGCCAGAACAACCTGAAAATGTACCAGCTTGCCAGAGTTCAGTCACAAAAGTACTGTATTCCAGATTGTTCCCCAGGGATGTCAATTCTACTCATTCTTGCACATATTTCTTAATAAACATGGCGGATCCACAAACAATCAACAAAGACCTTCTTGCTTCCAACACCACCGTGACAGAGCTGCTCTAGAGCTAGTGGATTTGACCCCTGCCTCACCTGTGGACACTGCGGTCCTCCCAGAGAAGAGCTCAGGGAGGCACCGTGTTAGGCCTGGTGGGAGCCTGTTGGCACTAGTGGTGTTAATTGCTTCACAATGTGTTATTATTTTTTAATGAAAAAAAAAACCCTCCGGAGATTTTTATTTTCCCATTTTAATGATCTTGAGTAATTATTTTATGTTGATTTCATTTTCTCTCTTCCTTTGCCCCACTTTCAATTCATTTTACTGCTTCTTTGCTATATATAAAACATGGTAAATATTTCCTGGAATAAGGAGATAAAGACAGACAGACAGTAGGCAAATGCATACATACACTCAAATAGATACAAGCAATATACATCTATACGCCCTCATTTATTTCCATTAACAACTTCCTTTAATTGTGTTATTTCACTTTGCTGAGTAAAACTGTTAAAGTAAAGGAATCATTCTTTAATCATCAATTTTTACTCTTATGGATAATATGGGGAAATACTAGTGATAATATGAAAGATTATAACAAGATAATTCCAAGATTATAATAGGTTAATAGTTGCTGCCCCACCACCTGACATTCATTCTGATGTGCACACATTGTCCAAAAGCAACTTCAAGCCAGGTTTAAGAAAACCAGAGCTCTATCTTGCTTTCATTATCTTATTGAGGTATTTATTTGCATCCATCAGTAAGCAATTGAATATCTTTCTTTCACCGTGCTTCTTGCTCTTGTGGACAAGAAAACAACACCCAGGACATCGTCCACATTTCAAAATTAATCATTATTTTGTTTAAAGAAGCCCTGACTGTGGACAGCACAATGCAAGGCAATAGGTTATGTCAGTAAGTCTGTGGCTTGATCTTTTTCTCTGGGTCTAGAGACTCTTTGTAATCAGTTCATGTTCTCTGTTCTGTTGGGGATGCATAAACAAATGCATGGACATAAGAAATACAAGAAATTCTTAGGAGTAGTGCCTAGGTTGACATTAGCAAGAACTCCACCTACTACCTGGACTCTGAGAGACAGAACAAATTAAGTACGGGAGGAGAGAACAAAAGGGTAAGTGGTAGTTACTGCAAATAAGAGAAACCATGGGACCTGTGGTTCTTTGCACTTGATTTCCTTCACTTAATATGATTTTCTCTGTCTTTCCCTAAGCAAAATGAACCCCAAGATAGGGACACGAGAGGTTTTATCTTTCTTGCTGTTGTTTTGAATGTACTTATAATGTACTGTGTGAGTTTTTTTTGTTTCTTTTGTATGTTCTTCCCCCTCGGTATAACCCTTGTTTTCACTGTATTTGATTCCAGTGCCCCGAATCTTGTATATACATTTTTTCTTATTTGGAGAGGGGAAGGGAAATAACAAAATCCTGAAATAAGTATACAGGTTGACCCATTGTAACAATGAGACATACAAGATACTATGTTGAAAATGAACTTTACAACTTGCAAGAGTTGTGGGGGGAGGGGGGGTGCTGGGAACGTGAGGAGGGAAAGAATGGTAGGGGGAAAACAAAGGAGGAGGTAACAATACTCATTACCTTACTCATGTAACTGTAACCCCTCTGTACAGTATATTTATAATAAAAAATACATATTTAAAAAAGAATGAGTGGTAGATGCTTTCTGGCACAGTAGATCTTCATGGAACATTATAAATACAAGGTTGCAAAACATATTATTAAAAAATCCTAAGTTTGAGAAGCACTGTACCCTGATCATAACATAAACAACATTTACTAAGCACTGAAGTTCAAATAAGTCAGGTGGTTAGGACCTCACCTAACAGACATGCTCTCTGACTGGTCGCTGAATATTATTTATTACTATCGATTCGTATTTTGATCATAGTTCTTATTTATATTTTAACTAATGTTAAGTTGAAGCTGAAACACAGATTTTTGCCTGTTATACAGCCCTGAATGCCTGGCCTCGCTCCCACAAAAGCGGTTGATGTGCACAAGGTCCCAGAGGACAGGTGCGGACTTGTTGGTTATTCACGTTACCAAGTCTAGTAGAAAACTGGTTCCAATAAGAACTCACCAGATGCTCTCTGAACCAAGGGATTTAACCCCTGGCCTCCTCAGGCTGTCAGGACACCTAGTGTGTTAATGAACCGGACCTGTGTCACCATGCTTTGCAGAACCACAGGTCTAGAGACAGTGTAGGAAAGAGAGACTCCTCCTCCCGCCACCTCGGAATTCATTAGGGGGAATTTGCGAAAGTCATGGTGCTCAGAGGCAAGTTCAAGCGCATATCACCACAGAGTGTCTCTTCCCTTCTCCCTACAGAGCCGCCACCTGTCAGATGCCTTGCCTGACATGATTGAATCCCACAGGAGGCGTCATTCTGAAGACACTCAGAAATACTGGCTTCATGCCCTGGGGAGTTGAGAATTCACCACCACCTGCTCCCTCTGCCTCCTCCACTTCTAGCTGTAATTCCTGAGCAAAATTCACTTGCATAAACACTAGTCTTCGACAAGATCTTCTAAGGTAAAAAACATTAAAAGAATACAAGGTCAGCACTTTAAAAATTCACAACTAACACACCTCTAGATTAAAATACAGGAGTAATAAAAGCAAATCCGAGACAAACCAAGTATTCTGATTTCATCACAAATACCACGAAAACAAATCTGAACCCAGCAACTTAATTGTAAATTAGATTATTTGAAAATTATTTATTAATTGTGGCTGAAAGAATTTCCAGAAGCATAAACCTGAGGCAAAAGAAAGAAGTAGTTAAATTCCATGAGACACAGTACAGAAAATCAATGTGATCACTACTATAATCATCGACTACCGTCTTGAACTTGCAACGGTTTTTTTAAACTCATGACTTCTCACCATCCCCACACATGTGGAAGCAAATAACAATAGTTTCCATGACCTGGTTATCACAGGAGGCTGAGGAATACAAAAGACTGGGGAGTAACTTACAAGCTATTCAGATAGACCGTGGATTTTTAGGGTAGCAAAAGGTCTGGCTAGGTTACAGAAAGCACAAGACATTAGCATCCTACGGAACTGTGTTTGTACATCAGGAAGAAAGGTGTGGCAGACGTTTGGCCTTGTCATCTTAAAAACATCAGCAGTATTCCTTCGCATACTGGAGAAGTATTTTCAAAGCACGTGCTTCTTCCATGGACTACCATCTTCTGCACTACTCTACTCACAACCCAGGAATCTTTGTTGTACAAGGTAATGCTTTATACAATTCCAGTGTTCCTTGGAAGAGATGCAGGAAACCCTATCAACTCTTTTTTTTAATAAGTATTTTTATTGTGAAAATACTGTACAGAGGGGTTACAATCACATGAGCAAGGTAATGAGTACATTTCTTATCAAGCATTGTTGCCTCCTCCTTTGTTTTCTCCCTACCATCCCTTCCCTCCCATCTCCACAACTACATTCCCCCCCTCCAGACTAAATTGTAGAGTTCGTTTTTTAACATAGCATCTTGTACATCTCATTGTTGCAATGGGCCACCTGTAACCCTATTTAAACAATTTGTTTTTTCCCTTCCGCTCCCCAAATTATACCCAACATCAAATACAGTGAAAACAGGGGTTATACCGTGGGGGAGGGACATACAAAGCAACAAAAAAAGCATGTGTTACCTTATAAATACGTTAGAAACAATAGCAAGAAAGAAAAAAACCACTCTTAAGACATGATAAATTTCACTTTAGTCTTTCAAGAACATTTTTTCTCCTTCCTTTTTACCCCTCATATATACACATATATTCTCTTTCTCATATCTACATATATGGAAATATAAAATCTGCATGTCTGTCTCTGACTTAGGTTTTGGCTTGTAATAGTTGTTTAACTGGGACAATACTTCTCTACCATAGAGTCTATCTTCCAGCACCCAAAATGGATATTTATGACATAAAAGGCATATTTGTAACATAACAGCAAAAGTAAATTTGCAGCTCATCCTTGCTACAAATGAGAAGTGAATTGTTCCATGCTTCGGTGTAGACTGTACAGGCAGCAGAGATTCTTGTTCAGATATAGACAGAGTAGAAAATATTGCAATAGGTCAATGCAGAGCAGATCACAAGGATAATGGGAATTTGCCGCTTTGTTTATAATCTGAAGTATAAAAACTATTTGTAATTTATTTGAAATAAATAAAAATGGGCTTTTATTTTCCAAGTGCGTTGACCTTTACTCTTAAATAGTTATCCTTGTAACACAAAGCTGGAAATAGAGATGCTGGTTATTATAAAGACTGAAACTAGAGTTTATCAAAATAATGTGAAATCCAAAATGGATTTTACAAAGACCTAATAAAAAGTTTCCATTAAATCCAGACACTTTTTTCACTGAAGACTAGAAGTAAGTCCTAAGTTTAGTGTTTTGCTTTCTTGTCCCCATTTGGTTCTTTCATGGAAAAAAAATATCATAAAAGAACAGACAGAGAAATAAAATAAGAATATAAAACCTTCTAATGATTTCATTTATTGAAGACCATTTCTGTTCTGATCAGTAGTGTGATTGGGTAATAAGTGACTCTTTTTTTTTTTACATTTTTCTTATGGACATTACCATCGTAGGTGTAGATTCCTAATGACCATTGTAAATGCCTGTCCTGTAAATCTAAGCCAGACACTGCACACACAGAAATTACCCTTGCTCCTGCAGTCCTTTCATCTTATGACACAACTCAGTGTCTGGATTTATGGAGCTGTCCAAATTCCCATAATAACCATAGGATAATGAATCCCTTTGGTCAAATAGCCACAGGCTCTAAAATGGATTATTTGTTTTTAGGAGGGGAAAAAAAATCATGAGTGAACACAGACACAATATTAATGGCTAGCTCAATACCCTCCTTGTTTTCCTATTCTGTTATTAAAATGGGCTTTGACTCTATCAGTGACACTCATAGTTTTTATACTGAAAAGATAAAACTCAAAATGAAATGGAACACTGACATCTCTGTCAAAGCATTTTTACTCTTCACACTCAAATCATCACCATATAATTGTGTTTCTTAAAACTCAAATGTACTCATTTTACAGGGTATTTTCTTCAGCCATGTACTCCTACAGCAGAGGGTCATAGCACACAACGACAAAGACAAACCCTTGCCTAAGCTTTGGGAACATTCATGGTGTCAACAACAAAAGAATGAATGACTTGTTTGTTTATTTATACAATTTCAATCTTCTCTTATTCGTACATGTTTGGTCATTCTGAAACAATATGGAATCTTTTAACCTTGGGAAACTAGTCCAGACTATGACTTCTAAATAGAACATCCATTGCTAAAATTCTAGAAGTGAATGGATTTGTGAATTTCACTAACTCCTGTCATTTTGTATGTAATAATAACAAACATTCCACTGTTAAGTGATATGTGCAAGCCATCTAAGTCAGTTAGCGTACTGTTATTCTGAACCAGTGAGATGCCTACTCTGCATTTTGCAGGGGGGAGATTACAGATGGCCCGCAACTGGCAGAACCAGAGGGAGTCCACCCCTCGCCACCCCTCATGAAGGATGTTTTGAGGAAATCATGAGAAGTCATCCTTGTACAACACAATTCTGCAGCATGATGGGACCCAGGATTGTAATTTCCTGCTCCATTCTAACCTAGATACATTCAAATTTTTCAGATAAACCAAAAGAGAACACATTCCTTCTTTCTACATCTCTATCCAGGTCCTATGTATTTAAATGGAAAATAATTAATTCATTTAAATGGAAGATAATTAAATATGAATCAATGTAAAATACACAGTTGAAAAACTAGCTCAAAAACAACCCTAAGAAACTACAGTGGTTTGAATTATGCTTTTATTGCCTTAACTAAAAAAAAATACATCCTACAAATACAAAGAAAATGTCAGAAATATGAGCAATCTTTCAAGGACACTGATTTAAATAGATATAACTCTTCATATTTTAACCCAACCATAGTACAGAATAAATATTATATCATACTGATGTCTGGTGACAATCAACCCAGTCATGACTATATTCTTCTTCCTCATTCTTCTGCACTAGAAACCCTTTTATCAGTTCATCTCTGCTTGCTGTTCCTAAGGCCGATCAGCTGGCTTCTGTGCCCTAACAGCAAAGTGCTGTTCTGCACTGCAGGCAATTGGCTTCTGGGACGTCCTCTGGGAATTCTTTCCTTCCCTGCTTGCAGTCACCCTGGCCACCCCGTAATAGAGCTCAGCCATCTACCCAGCATGCATTCCCAGCTCTGCAAAAACTGAATTACATGAGGTATCGCTTCAGAGTTGTACTCATTCAATGTTACAAATGGTTCTCCACTGACATTGATGAAACTCCTCAGACGTCTGAAGGGACATGGGCGACAAAGATAAATCTTCTGGCATGTGTGTGGGCAGGCATGTTGTAAGTTAGCGAAAAGTAAGTTGGCTGGAAACTTTAGCATTTGGGTCACCTCTAGACGAGCAATTATTTCAGCTGTGATTCGTATTATTCGCATTCATATTATTTTGCATTTAAATTATGACAGCTATCTACAGGATTTGATCAAGGCAATGCCCACTGCCAAAATAACATAAGAATATATTTACTTATTAAATAAGATCTATGTAGAATAGCTCAAGCCATCTGTTATGCAAGGGTTAATAGTTTACTACAAACATATTATAATTTCAAATTTACTGTCATAATTGATTCAGTTATCTGTCCCACTAGATCATAAGTTCTGAAGGGCAAACCTAATGAATCAATAAGTAAATGAATGAATAAGGAAATGTACTCTCTTCTTCATCTGACCGATGCTGGAGCTTCGAGGAAAACTTATCAGCTATCATTGTTAGTAACATCCCTCTCCATTTCCTAATGTCTAGCTAATTATCAGGGTTTGCCGATAGTCCTATCTACTTTTTAAAATAAATTACTTGGTCCCTCACTGTGCAATCCAAGCTTTCTTCCCTTGGATCTTAATTCTAGCTTTTGCCCCTGGAAACTTGGCTCTCATAAAGCCACTAGGAAAGTAGATTGTTTTCCTTCCATGTAAATCTGATCATGTCATAGGCTCCATCGATTGGTCCCATATGGAGCACAAGGACGTGCACACCTGATCCCAACTATGGGTCTCCCTGCATCTGCTACTTCCGCTCTGGGGACTTAACATCCTCTGACTTCCACAGGCAGTGGCTCTTGGCTCTCTGCTGTCACCTTCCTCTGTGTCCTGACCCGTTCTTTAGCTTCCAGGTGCAGCTCAGGTTTCCTCCTCCAGAGACCCCAAGAGCCCTTTGAATGATCCTCCAGACAAAGCCAAAGGTGCCCTTCATCGCATTACACGTGGGGCCTTGGTCTCATTCTTCATGTTTCCATGTGTTATTGGCCTTCCTGTGCTAGATCCACTTCCCTGACAAAACTATTAGCCTCTGGAGCATGGATGCTTCTTACTCATCTTTTATTCCCTTTGCTTGACGAGGTGCCTGACTCACAGGAAATACAGAATAAATGGGGGTTGACCTTAGCTGAACTTTCTGGAACAAGCAGGCCTACCCCTGTTCAAACCATATTGAAAAATCAGTTTCTCCCAAAGAGACTTTCACAGCATTCCATCTTGTAACAAAGCATAACCTTTTGCTTATAAACAAACAAAAAAAAATGGAAAACCAAAATAATCCTCCTCATTTTGGATTTATTCAGTTATATGGAACAACAAACTAACTGGAGTGTTTTCATCTACCTTCTATTTCATTAGAGGCCTGTTGACTGTTCCTGGAAGTTGTACAGGTAATAATTTCCTAACCAAAATTGACTATATAATTGGGCTGCTTTTGCTTCAGTAGGAAAAAAGAAATCAATTAAATTAGGTTTTGAATTTTTTTTTCAATCTGGGTATTTTAGTTTCCACATATGTTTAAAATTAAATATATTTTTATTACCTCCTGGCTCAACTTATTATTAGAAAAAAAAATAAAATAAAATCTCTCAACATAGAAAATTGGTAGCCAGTTTAGAAGCCTTCCATTTCAGGTAAGTAAAATTACTTTCCATAACAATATGAAGGAAAATCCATGTGTTTTCCTGCTATTGAGGACATAGCTACTTCATATTCAATCTTTTCTTTGTCATAAAGAGTGAAATTGAAATAAATGTCATATGGTACTGTGGTCAGAGTTGACAATGTACAATATCAGCCAGCATTTATCCAAGAACAGAGAAAAACAGATAAAGAAGAAAGCCAGCATCAAATCCTCTGGCCTTTGTGTTTCAAACATGGTGGGTGTCTGTAGTACAAAAAACTCATCAGCATAATAAATGCACTGTAATCACACTATCACATAAATCTTCAAATGGGTCTTACCTGCTGGACTAAAGGGGCTGCTGAGTATTAAAAAACAAAAAGGTGATAGCTTGAACACATGAAATAAAAACACAAAAGAAAGGAAAAGTCATTTATTAAATCTGACCTAGCCATACAGGAGGACACTGTAATAAACCTTGAGAGATGACTGCAATCAGGCCTCTGTGACAGGCCATTGAGATCTAAAATGAAAAACTGAATTATTACAAAATAAAAGGATTTTGTTTCATTGTTAAATTGATTCACACATTTAAGAAAATTTTGTTAAATTTGGGGGTTATATTGGAAGGTCAGAGGATAAATTTGAAGCATTTCATCTATTTCTTGGCTCTGGGGAATTGATATCTGTGGATTTAGAGATTTTGCTCTCCTGCTCAGACTTCTGGGAGTGTAGGCATTGCCAGAAGCGTGCAGAGCCAAAGAGCATCCTGGGACAGGGTGCCTCAGCTCTACTACTTCCCCGTGTCAGCCCAGTGCAGCAGACATCATTAATATACCCCAGCACTCATTCTCAGGTTACGTGTGAACTTTGTTCTCTTTCTCTAGGCTTGCTGAAAAATTCCATGATCCCTCTCTCCCTGCATCTTAATACCATCATTAATGTTTCATCTGTGTTTTTCCAACCAAGTTCCTTAATACTTTTTGTTCACTAACCTTGAAAATGAGCTACCATCTTTTCCTATGAAAAGGAAAAATATAAAACGGTCTGTGCCTGATATCCAAACATAAACTAGCCAAAATAATCTTGTCCTCCATTTTCTTCTGTTGTGGGAAGATCCTAAAGAGGAATAATCAGTCTCAGAAACTCTTTCATTCTGTCGATCAATCCATATTCTCTTGTAACCAATATAAGAGAGATAATGTGCAGTGGAAGAAAATGTAAATGGAATACTACCGCATCACCAACTGGATCCCTTGGTTGCTCAGAAACTTGTATTTTCTGGATTGTTTTGTGTTTATTGACATTTTTATGATGATATCAATTGAAACGCACATTATTAAAATTTTAATTACTATGATGCGTTAATTAAAAGGCATAAGATTAAAAATGATAAAGTATTGGAAGCCAGTCATTATCTACATTATCACTGTCATTATCTGTACTTAGTTTGAAATTGGAATGTCATGAATAAACATGCAGTTTTTTATGAACCACTGAACAGCTGACATGGCTTGTAAAAATGGATCTGGTCTCAATAGCCTTTTTCTAAGGATTTTCTTTCTTTTATTTTTCTGTTATCGAAGTAATTTATTAGAAGCCTAAAAACATCTTATCTTTCCTCAGCTTCCATTTTACTTTTTTCCTGTGTTCTAATAGAACCAATATGACGATAAATGTTTATTCATAAACTACTTTCCTTGCCTAAAAGTTTAATAAAGAAGAAAGGATTCAAAATATGAAATAATGTTTAGAAGTAGGCTTACCAATGGTGTCAAATATTTCTTATTAAAATTATTTTCTTTTGGCTTTTCCATTTAATAAGACAATTTTTTCCAAAAGAATAAATTTAATATGCTATCATCATTGGTCAAAAAATATGGGGAATGTCTTTGTGATAGTTTAGCCTCTGTTTCATAAATGGTTAATTGGAATCATTTATTTAAGTTTAAAACTAGAGGAAAGCAGAGCTCTTTGGCTATTATCAATGGATTCCTTGTTCTAAAAGTCCAGCTACACTGAAATGAGTGACACAGAGTAACAATTCACTTTCCAGGAGCTGGGAAGCGGGAGGAATTAAGAAAGTTTAAGGATGAGGAAGTTTAAAATGTACTTTAATTTTAATTTTATTTTTTTCACAGCACTCCATGAGATTTCTTTTTGGCTGTATTACTGAAAGTGCATAGAACCATAGTTTTGACTACTGTCCAGGTTTCCCAGTTTTTATTGTTTGTGTTGGAAGTACTATTTGCTATCTAACTGACGTGCATCTCTTTTTGAATGACTACCTTTTGAACAAGACAAAAATGCTTAGCAGATCTTATTTTGCTTTTTTCCCCCTGTTCTCACAGCAAGTCCTATTGTCTAGATTGCAGTCCTAGCTCTTTGCTCCACAGTCAGGCATGTCTGTGTGCCAGGGAAACAGGAATCCTGAGCATCAAAGGAGACTTCTGCTTTCAGCATGAACCCAGAGTCTTTTTTTTTTTTTTTTTAATTTTATTTTATTTTATTTGAGAACATACTGTACAGAGGGGTTACAATTACATGGGCAGGATAATGCATACATTTCTTACCAAGCATTGCAGCCTCCTCCTTTGTTTACCCTTCACCTCCCTTCCCAGCCTCCCCCCTCCCTCCCAACCAATCATACCCCCCCTCCCCCCCCCCCACACCGACATTGTAAAGCTGGTTTTGACATGACATTTTGTACTTCTCATTGTTGCAACAGGTCCACCTGAATCCTTAAACGACTTGTTTGTCCCCATCTCCTCCACATGTTATACTGACATCAAATATAGTGAAAGCGGGGGTTACACTGTGGGGGAGGGACATACAAAGCAACAAAGAAATAACTTATAAATGCGTTAGAAACACATGCATGAAAGAAACAAAAACATTAAAATACATATTTGAGGTTTTGTTTTCCTAACACCACATTATCTGACTTTTTCCGCTTGACTCATACCTATACTAGATATTGCAAATAAGGGAAACCATGGGACCTATGTTTCTTTGGGCCTGGCTTACAGAGTCTTGCACTTTGTAGGTGTCTGATGAACATTCCTTGAATGAGTCAATGTTTGCCCCAGTTGTAAATAAATTTCTTTATGAGAATTCTCTGGTTTCTCTCTAGCTGATTCATACAAGAGAGTTCAGGACAATTCTCTCTCTCAGTAATCTTGGGCCATGGTCTTCCCTGTCTTCTTGCATATAGTTCTCACAAATAACTGGAGAATGGTACTAAGAGAATCCAACATCTTGAACTAAGGGGCTGAGGGTGAATCAAACAGCACAGGCTCTGTCTCAGTCTCCAAATTCAAACAGGATCTTATCCTTCAACATTCAGTCCAGTGGGTCACATGCTCCAGTCTATAACTCTAAGTGAGTTGCCACTTGGGGTCACTTTACCTAAGGTACAAATTGGGTACCCTATGTCAAGTCTTCCTTCAACAGCTTCTTCAGGCCTGTTCACAAGGAACCAAAGGCTCTCATTGCCCGTGCTATCTATCTCTAATTAATCAAACCTACTACAAGAAACTTGTTTTGCCTGAATGCTGTTCTGACTCACTAGTCCCTGGCCAGTCTGGGAATCAGTGAACCAGCCTCATCCCTTCTATTTGAGATTTGTAAATATCATCATTGAAACAGCCACATTCTGCTTGGTATGTTTGAGCATACTGTATGTTAGCTGTAGAGTATTTAATCCATACGTCTAAGCAAATAAGTATGATTCATACCAATTATCACAATAGTCTTTCAAAAGGTGGTTATGTGAAGCACAATTCTTGGCCAACATATCTTTTAAAATTTCAGGTTAAGATTCGTATTTTAAACAATAGTACATGGGCTTTTTTTAATTCCTAAGGGAATTGTGGGCATCCACTCATTAAACAATGAGCAACAAGTTCATTTATTAAACAGTGAATGTACATTTTCCTTCCTTTGGGAAGTTACAGATAATACAGTTCTGAAATATTTGGGACCCTAAAACAGCCCCTTCTGCCCACTTTGGATATCTGCTTCAAAACCATCCTCAGAGCAAGTTGGTAACAAGTAGAAGCTCACAGTCAAGTGTTAACATCAGCTCACCTCACACCTACAATGAGTCACCAACATCCCAAAGCTCTGGGCACATAAAAGAAGCCCAGATCACACAATTAACACAAGAAGTTTAGACTGTTTAATACTGTACTACTTTATTTCTCATTTCTGATTAGTTTATTGTCCTTAATAAATTTTTTCACTTAATTTTTTAACTATTAGAATTTTTTCTTGTTTTCTTCCCCATTGCTTAGATTTCTTGTTTAAAAAACCATTGCCATTGAATATTGATGTTCCATAAGAAAGAGCTTTGTACTTATAAGCTTGGGTCAAAATTGTTAGTTTCAGAGAAAGTGTTCAGCAAATGCTAAATCAAAGTAATGCATGTCTTATTTTGGTATCTATCCCAACACTCCCTTTCTGGGCCACAGGCCACGTATTTATATCCCTCTTCAGCTATGGAGTGGTCTCTAGATGTCTTCTTCCTGGTCCACAGCCAGTGTGCACTCCTGAGCTAACAGCAGAGCCCTAGGAAAGAGCGGATTGGTTCATGCACAGCCACTTGAGGCCCTGATTGGCTCATGGGCAGGCTCGACGCAGTCTCAACCAATCTTGATTTTCAAAGCTGGGAGTTTCATTCTGTCTGGTGAAGAGTAAAATAACGTTAAACATCCATATGCCAGTGCCCTACAGAGAAGGCCCAGGTCGAAAAACTGCCAACATGCAGAACTGAAGCCAACAGAAATGGAAACTAAATCTCCACCTTGTGCCTGGTCCCATTTCATGGGGAACTGAGGCCTTGGCACATCTGTTTCCATTCTAATAACCAGTACTTGCCCACAGAACTGTTTTACCTGATCTAGTTTTGGAAAAGAATGATGTACTAAACTGTTCATTAGTTCACAGCAATCCTAATCTAATCATATCTTAAAATACCATTATAGATACGTATACAGATACTCTGTACTAATCTCTGAGGTATTTTTTCAATCCAGTTAAAATTAACCACCACAATATCTAACTAGTTTTCTGCCAGCCTTCTAAATCTATGATAGATTTTCTAATCTCATTGTTGATCAATGATAATTTCCTATTCTTAGGTCAGAGATATTCCACTTAATTTCAAAAATAAATTTCTATCTAAAAATAACCCAAAGACCAACAGTAAAAACCAATCCCTTTCATCTTTTTTTTTTTTTTTTAGAATTTCCCCTGCAGGTCCTGGGACTTGAACTCTCAGTCTGGGTGCTGTCCCTGAGCCTCTTTTGCTCAAGGCTAGCTGTACTGCTTGAGCCACAATGACATCTCCAGCTTTTTCTGAGCTGTTTATTGGAGATAAGAGTCTCATGGACTTCCCTGCCCATGCTGAATTTAAACTGTGATCCTCAAATCTCAGTCTCTTAACTAGCTAAGATTAGCTAAGTGTGAGCCAACAGCACCCAACCAATACCCTTTTTCTTGAATGAACTTTCCTAAATACAAGTAATAAAAAAACAGAAGACTGATATATATCTCATTTATTTAATATACATTATAAATTATTCCCTTAATTCTACTAATTTTGTTACTCTAAACCATAGTTTCTCTTGATTTTTATTTTCGTCAGACCTCTGAAATAAATATTCAATTATGAAATTTACCTTATAGAAAATATTTATAATTTTAAGTTTTCTTTTCTATTGGGAGAATTAGCTTATCATCAATGACCTTATAGATTTCCAGAAACTCTGACAAAGGGGCTCTGATAGTGGTCCAATATTTGTGGAATGCTAATTTGCTATACTGTTCTTATAAAATGTCATTTTCTGAAAAGCTAATATCTTTCTATAACTCCAAAAGTATGAAATGGTGAAATTGTAATTTGTCGTTAAGAAATTGAGAGCTGGTCATGAGCAAGGTGAAATCTTTTCTACCTATGTATATGTCTTCTGTTAGTTTTCATTTGGAAGTCTTGTATTCATTTGTTTCTAAATTTCCAGTGACAACGTGAATTCTAGTATCACTCACCAAATTTGGCCCATCTTCCTTGGTATTTAGGTAGCATGTTTTCTATTAATTTGGGACTGGGGGAAGTAAGTTATGAGGCACTCATCTACTTGGCCTCATTCCTAAGCAAGCTTCTTTGCTAGGCAACGTGTCTGGATCTTTGATTTCTATTCTGGCCCAGAAAAATAGAGAGGATAAGGCAGGAGGTTGTTTCCAGAGAAACCTAAAGCCATGTGAAGGAACTCACACTAGTGCATTATCAAACAGGAAACATGAATGGAAACAGTGTCTCACAACTGAGGAAAAAAACACCCAATTAAAGTACGAACATTAAGGCCCAACTTCAGGCTCTGAGAATTTTCAAGATAATGTCACCTGAGCATACGTATCATGATTTCTAAATGTGTGTGTGCCACATTGTTGGAGATTACACCCCTTGCAAGACATTTTCATTTTTTTCTTTTTTTTTTTGACATTTTCATTTTTTTCACAATGGTTTTTTTCTTTTTTTTTTTTTTTACTTTCTTTTATTTATTTTTTATTGTGAAAATACCGTACAGAGGGGTTACAATTACATGGGCAAGATAATGAGTACATTTCTTATCAAGCATTGTAGCCTCCTCCTTTGTTTCCTCTTCCCATCCCTTCCCATCCTCCTCCCACTCCCCTACTCAATCCTCCCCGCCTCACAAAGTTGTAAAGTTCATTTCGACATAATGACTTGTACACCTCATTGTTGCAGTGGGTCCACCTGTATCCCTATTTAAACGATTTGTTTTTCCCCTTCCCCTCCACAAATTATACCAACATCAAATACAGTAAAAGCAGGGGTTATACTGTGGGGGAGGGACATACAAAGCAACAAAGAAATACTCTTGTAAATGTGTTAGAAACAATCGAATGAAAGAAAAAAACAAAACATTTTTTATTTGTGAAAATACTGTACAGTGGGGTTACAATTACATGGGCAAGATAACGAGTACATTTCTTATCAAGCATTGTAAACCACTACTACCTAAGAAGTTTCTAAGTCAAAAACCTATGTCTTCTATTAGTGCTTCAAATTTCCCATCTCAATATCACGGCATACTTCAAACCACAGAACTCTCGATAGTTGAGTTGAGTTCCAAATAAAATTGAAAATAGATTTTAATGGCCAACTGTCATGTATATGTGTGGGTATCTCAAGCGGAGAAATGCCTATTAAATATTTATGAAAATCATTTCTGTTTTGGTCCCCAAACGGCATGGTTAAAATTAAACAGCCATCACAAGAAAGACAGTGTCATCCTAGGTAAGTTCTTACTACTGTTCAGATACCCAGTGTCTTTTCAAGTGTGCATTAAACAGATGGAACAGGCCTTTTCGGTGAACATGTAAGGCAAACTTTCCAACAATCTGTCGGGATTTGTTGCATATTTCCAACAACCTTTTAAGTCCTTGCAGAAGGATTTTATATGTTTACTGATCTATGGCTTCTAACTCATAAATCTAACCTCTTTTAAAGGCCCAAGTGTTATTTCAACAGTAAAAGGAGAAAGCATAATTATACACTGATTGCAAAAGCCTTGTGTTGTCTTGTTATTCTTTTCTTTTGGTAAGTTTTATTCTGTTGTAACTGACTTGGCTCCAAGTGAGAAGGATGTAATGATATAATTGCATGCGGCATTTCTACATTTTCACTTCCAATTAAGGATTTGACTTGTGAAACTCCACCATAAAACTACATGCAAAGCTTCAAGTCACTCTCCTACTGCTTAGTGGCTGAGAATGTGCTGTTCATCAGCTGAAATCTGTACTATCTCCAAATTCTTCAGGCTGGTCTGGATCAGCCTACGGGACCAAGGAAATTGTTGTTTCTTAATTTCCAGTAGTTGCAATCTGCCAGGGCTACATTTTCATACAAAGTTACACTAGAGTTGCCCTGTTTTTGTTTGTTTGTTTGTTTGTTTTGTTTCAACTTTCTCTTGCACAGGAAATAAAGGGGAAATCAATTATGTACTACAAGTTGGAAATTGGCCAGTCCTATTCTTCTGTACAAGAAATGTAAAGTGATTTAGTGATGGAATTTGGAAGTTTGAAGAAAAGTATCTGCCTGAGATAACCAATTCTGTTCTGATTATTTTAGATACCACCGTTTGGACGTGTAGATTCCTGAAGAGTGGATTTACCCTTATGGCTTCTGTTCACAAGTACAATTGAGCTGATCTGAAAGTCCTTTCTCCTGGTACAACAAGTAGGAGCCAAGACTTAGGTAATTGTGCTGACATGAGAAAAGGCTACATCGTGTGCCTTTGACTAATAATTATAGACCTAAAAACAGCTGGCTAAACAAAGGAAGTACATTCTTACAAAATATTTCCAAAGGTTATGGTAATAATTGATGAGGGTGTATTTTCACTTCTAGAATCCTCTTTGCATTATATTGCCTTTGTTGAAAGTATAGGAGGAGATGTCTATTGACCTGAGAATTATTACCTTTTTCACCTATATTCTTGAGAAAGATAAAAACTAAATGTAAGAACAAAACTGAAGTTTGTAATTCCATTCAACTCCAGTGCTTGAGAGCTCAGGTTCAAATCGAAAGACTCAGTGTTTTGGGGGCTGGGATGGGGAGTCTATTTACTTATTCCTGATTAGCAAAACACAAAATAAATTTCCTTTAGTTATTTGCTTCAATTTAACTTTGAATACATTTTTAACTATAAAATAAAAGCAGCTCCATTTACCCTCTCAACTAGGTGGTGAGTATTTTATATTTTTCATCCTGTTAATGGGAGCCAGGGGTATTATCATGAGTGACAGAATGTCACCCAGTAGATTCTTTCTTCTTCCACCACAGCACATCAGCAGCAGTACCACTGAGAACACAGGGAGAACATTGTGCTCTCGCGAGGCCAAGTGACCGACGATGCTGTGATTTGAAATTCTCCAGGCTCCTTGCAGTGAATGGCACAGCTCACTCCCTGGCATGCAGCTGCAGGTTAGCTGTGGAAGCTACGGATACATAATGGAAGTGGAATCCTAGTCGAGGAACCATGAAAATAAATCAGCCCAACTTGAAAGCTACTACTTACTGCCTTTCTCCATAGTCAGGGATCCCCTACTAAAACTTGAAGTCTATGAAAAATTAATGAGAATGTGTTTAAAAGATGCAGCTGCACTTGAGAAGCAAAGATCATTGACACACATGGGAAGAATGACCTCAGGAAGCTGGAAGTCGTGTACTGTGATGAGCACATTGAACACCCATTAGCTCAGCACCTCTGTGAGAACTGGAGAAAGGTGAGTTTGCTGTTTGCTCCATTAATCAGATAACGGAGGGGCACAGGGACCCCACAAAGGGTAATGAGGACAGACAAGTTCAGAGGACATCCCTGAAACCAAGAGAAGGAACCTGGAGCTCAGCATCTCTTCATACTCAGAATGTATCCACACTACTGTCTGGGATAATCTGAAAATGGTGCCAGGTATTAGCCAGACAGCTGGCACTATGGAAGAGAACATGCCGTTTGGGACATATTTCATAGTCTAATCACATGAGCGCTACTAGACCTCTGTGTCCTAGATGCATAGTACTTCGTGACGCATCTCCTTCCATCTCTCCCCTCACTGATTCTCCTATGTCTTTATATATTTCTAGACAGGCAAAAATCATGTCTGTGTTGTGCCCTGTTCACTTGTCCTTACTTCCACTGGAAGGTTCCCTCTTCAGATATATGTATGATTTGTCATAACACTAATATTTATGTATTTATATTCTGTATATATATATATACATATTCTGTATATAGATTCAGTTTGTTCACTGTTTAAAATCATCCCCAGATTGGCCATTCTCTAATTCTCTGCCAACAATGAGTGTAGTGGTGGCCCCTCCCCACCAAAAAAAGAATGGCCATGTTTTAGTAAATGTCTTTGTAAATGAGATTAAATTAAGGATATGGAAGGGGAGCATAGTGAATTACCAGAGTGTACTCTACATTAAGGGACAATTGTCCTTATCAGAGACAAGAAGAGAAGACTAGGAAAACAGGAGCAGATACAAAATGACAGTCACCACTCAAGGAAATCTGGAGCTACAAGACAGTGGAAGAGGCAAAGGAGAACTCCCTCTATAGTCATAGAATGGCCCTGCTAACATCTTGATGAAGGATCACCAGCCCTAATGATAAAGAGAGTGAATTTACGTTGATTTATGGCATCCCATGTATAGTAAGTAGTAAATAGCCCTATATATAGGAATATATATTACAGTAGTCCTAAGAAATAAATATTGTCCTGTCTTACTTTTCTTCACAATCACCTCCCCATGATATATCTGATATCATGATATCATCTGCATTTGTTCTTTAGGTTCTCCTATGAGATGTGAGGGCAGCAGCTTTATCTAGGATACCCCTCGGAGCTAGAAGATTGTCCCTTGGCAGTAGTTACTGAACAGGAAGGTGTGGAATTATGAGTTAGCATGAGCCGCTTCTGCAAACTCCTGAGCAGTTATTTCTAAAACACTCTGGTGGGTGAACTGCAGATTGTGATCATCCACTGTGTTTGTGGGATGGCCTGAGTATATCCTGCTGCCCACACATTTATTTCCCCCTAATTAGGACTATGTTATTACAGGAAACAAAATCATTTTTATTTTTATTTTATTTTATTTTTTTTTTTTTTTGGGTCCGGTCGTGGGGCCTGAACTCTGGGCCTGGGCACTGTCCCTCAGCTCTTCAGCTCAAGGCTAGCACTCTACCACTTGAGCCACAGCGCCACTTCCGGCTTTTTTCTTTTTGCTTATGTGGTGCTGAGGAATCGAACCCAAGGCCTTGAGCATGCAAGGCAAGCGCTCTACCACTGAGCCACCTTCCCAGCCCCACAAAATCATTTTTAAATTCACCCATTTGTTTTTGTGCCGTTGCCATTTACCAAATACCACTAGGATTCACCATTCCAAGAGAGCCTGAAATGGACCAAGAAATATTCTACAAGATGAAGCTACTGTCCTCTTTGTACGTTAAGAAAGAAAGGAAGGAAGGAAGGAAGGAAGGAAGGAAGGAAGGAAGGAAGGAAGGAAGGAAGGAAGGAGAGAGAGAGAGAGAGAGAGAGAGAGAGAGAGAGAGAGAGAGAGAGAGAAAGAAAGAAAGAAAGAAAGAAAGAAAGAAAGAAAGAAAGAAAGAAAGAAAGAAAGAAAGAAAGAAAGAAAGAAAGAAAGAAAGAAAGAAAGAAAGAAAGAAAGAAAGAAAGAAAGAAAGAAAGAAAGAAAGAAAGAAAGAAAGAAAGAAAGAAAGAAAAAGATTCACACCTTAAGCTTTTCCTAGCTTACTGTGTGAATGTTAGTGTGGACACGGCTCCCTGGCGTCTGGAGCAGCGTTGAAGGACAGACACCCACACGTGGCAAATGCTGCTGCAGGTGACACCGTCAAGGTTAACAAGTGTCTGCTCAGGAGAGCTGCAAAGACAGGAAGAGCGATGGGAGGCGCAGGCTGTCAGGCGATAAGCGGGCAGCGGCTGCAGTGAGCACAGAGGCACTCAGTCATGTCCCGTCACCACCAGCTCCCGGCTGTGAGCGAACATGAAGACCTGTCTCAGATAGAGGAGTTGAAGGAGACAAGCCAGGAGCCCTCTCAGCCCCCCAACTCCCTGTCAGGATTTTCCTGGGGCTATTATACAGGCCAAGATCAGGCTGTGTTTCAGCCTGGAAGAAAAAAAAATAGACATTTATTACTATTTTAATTAAACAGGAAGAAAGACAAAAAAAAATAGAGGGAAATCATGACAAACAGACTAGCCCAAGGTGAAACACACAGTGTATGTCACAGAGATCACATCTTCACACCTGGAAGACAAGAATGATTCATTGGAGGAGAAGGCATGGAGGGGGCGGGAGGAGAGACCTGATGAACCACAGTCATGGTAGGTGTTTGCTCGCCATGGCCTGGGGTCTTTCTCATGCCAGCTTTTTATTCGTATGTCAGAGATCAGGACATGGATACCCACAGAAGCTAAGTGAGGTTCTGATAGCCACAGGGAAGGGCCTTTTTGATGGAAAGTTTCCAACGGCCTTCCTGTACCCAGTAACAAGCATGAATCGTTCATCTTTGTAACCGGAATCCACCTCTTTTGCCAAAAGAAGTCCAACCTCCTGACTAACAAAAATGTAACATACAGGTATCTCTCCTTTATACACACAATAGCAAAGAGAGAATAAATGATTCATCCATCCACCTAAGGTGGAAATCCAAAGACAGTGACCAAGTAAACATCGGACCCAGAGTCAGAATTTCTGGGTGTAAAACTTTGTGCCCTCTCTCTGATCAATTATGTAGCATTGATGCTTAAACACCTAGGGATTGCTGTTTCTTCATCCAATTGCTTGACTGTGTATTAATAATACTTAATACATGGAAGTAACATGATTCACACCTGTAAGGTATTCTGTGATGAGTATAGGCACTAGTACTGGTATTATGAATGTGTATTTGAAGAGATAGCCTTTCAGCAATGATGTAGATATACAACTGCATACATGTATGCATATATAAATGATATATATGCAAATGATGTATATACAAATAATTGTATGTCTCATGTCTGGAGAGTTATAACACATAGAAACAAAGGGAGATGTGACAGGCAAAGTTGGGTAGAATAGCTAAAGACAATTGGAAGCCAAGAACTGGAGAAGAGCTAAGGGCAGGAGTTCATAACTGGCTCCTTCATCACCTTGTGTGAGATCTGTGAGAGATGATTGAGGGTTTGGCTCGAAAGCTGTTAAAGTTGATTTGAAAACTGCATGTATCCCTCAGCTTGTGTGAAAGCTTTTGTGTAATAAGTTGCGAAGTTCTGTTTAGACTAAAATATTTTTACGTGGACCAGCATATGCATTGGAAAGGAAATCTTTTGAGTTTTCTGTAGTTTGGAGTATTTGTGGTAAAACGTCAATATGTGCACAGGAATTAAACCATTCCTTGTACATGTAGCACATGATGCTAAAAGCCAAAGCACTATGGTTTCTCTATGTAAACCTCTGGTTAACATCATCTCATTGGCTGGCATATCTTTACCGAGAGTCAAGTATCAATTCCATATCATTTTCACTGACAGAACTATCCAATGCCTGTGCAGACTTTGTCATTGATCCACACCATTTCTTCAGACTGTTAATATTTATGCCATAATTTCTGATGCACTCAGAAAGTTGAATGCATTCAGCTTATTTTCTTATTTTAGCCAAAGAACATGCACACAGGCTTAAAAGATAAACAAATGTCTATGATAAACAAGAATATTATAGTCTAACCCCACTTTGTTCATCCATTCTTGCTCTGCTTCACTCCCTAGAACCACTAATTTTGAGGGCTCTATATTTTTCTTGCAATAACACCATAGTTGTGAATAGTAAACACTATTTCTACTTAGGCATTACCTATTGACATCATAGAATAGAAGCTGTGAATGTAACAACTCAATTTTTTTCTCTTCAGTTTTCAAAAGTTGTATCACACTATAATATCTCTGGTAATTCTGTTTATAAAATTAAATCATATGCTTACTGCTATTGTCTGTTTCACAATTTTGAGCACTATCTCTTCAGTACTTAGCCTATAAACAGAATTTTGAGGACAGAGCCTTCATCCCCATTCACTCCTGTCTCTGCTCACATTCAGTAAACTAAAGACTTTTTACCTCATGCGGATTAACCAACATTTATATTTTTGTGTTGAAATCACAGTCAATTTGTGCGCTCTTGGCAGTAGGTAAAGTGTTAAATACAGTATGACGTATTTACCCTTCCTCGTGAATATTGCTGAGAGAAGGTATGACAGGCAGAGGCTGAGGTACCAGCATCCTTCTCCTGAACCAAAGGTCAAGATACCTAAGCCATTCAATGTGAGTGTTCGCAGCCTAGTCATCAAGGGATCCTCAAGGCTGGCAACGGATCAGGTATTGACTGCACCCCGCATTTTACTCTGTAGTTTATTTAAACTGTGTCACTCTTGGGATATTTTTGTTTTTGTCATTTATATTGGTGCGGTTTGTAATTGTCAATTTCCATTTTTTCTTTTAAGAAGGACTGCTTGCTTCCTTACTGAGCTTCACTGTGAAGGGAAATCAGTTCAAGGGTTCTGTTGGAGGCTGGGCTTGCAGATTGAGTGGACAGGTAGAGAGAGACAGACAGACAGACAGACAGAGACACAAAGAGAGACAGAGAGAGACACAGAGAGAAACAGAGAGAGAGAGAGAGAGTGCAGGTTGCATTCTGGGGCTTCTAAATCCAGTTCAATGATTGTTCTGTTCTGGGTTGACTATCTCACCCTACTAACTCTTTTGAGAAAGTTTATCCAACCTGGAGAGAGATTGCATAAAAGCCTTCAAGATTTGTCCAAAGATAAATCTTTAATTACAAATCTTTTTTGTCTGAAGTAGAGAAAAAGTGGGATCAAGGGAAACGTCTTCTTCCAGGGTGCTTGAAGTAGCTATTTTCCATCCATCTCACTCCCAGCTTCCATAGCTACCAGACTCTGTATTCAGGAGTTCTCTTGGTAAATAATCTTGAACTTCTACTGCACTCTAGCTGCAGCTTCTTCAACTGTCATTCATCCATCAATACATTTCCTTTTAAGTGTCTTTCATCCATAAATATGTATCCACACATTTTCAGAATTAAAAAAAAGTAAAATCAGCATGATCTTATCTGTTCTTTCTCCCAACTGTCTCTGCAGTTATGCAAGTCAGTTCTCATTGGTAATTCCTTATCACATCTGTAATGGGTTTAGAGAAAGAGGAAAATAAGAGAAAAAGAAACAGTATTTTGTCTACTACCGTAAACTGAAAGCTAATTTAGTCATGCCAACAAAAGTCATTAGTATTCGAGGAAGAATTATTACCATGATATTGTGTCAGTGTTTTTAATATATTCTACCTGCTGCTTCTATCTGCTTAAAACAACCATGAAATTAAATGATATCGAAGCTCAGAAATCACATTGTCCAAACATATGGCTACTTAACTTTAAATTAAATACAGTTTAATCAGATTTAAAATTCATTTCCTCAGTCAAACAAGCCATGTTTCAAATACTCTCAGTCACATGTGGTTAACATCTCTTGGACTCAACAGTGAAGACTGAGGACTAGTGGATATGGTTCTCTCCAGAAATCACAGATCTTCACAATAAAGAATTAACTCATTGAAAGCTACCTTTGGCATTTGAATTCTCCTGAATGTGTTTTAGGAAGGAAATCTGCTTTCTGCAGCCCTTTGCTGGATTGCACACACTGGTGTTAGGGGCCTTGCTGATGTGGTGAAGAGGTGGGACGTTTGCACCCCTACAACGCCTCTTAGGAGGCAGAAAGTTGGCGCATTCGTGTTTATTCTGGACAATAAGACTTACAAATGAGGAAGGTCTTAAATTACCTCAAGAAACAGCCTGTGAGAACAGCCAAGAAGAAAGGCATTTGACAGGGACCTTGGTTTGTGTTTGCTTATGGTTCAAGGCCATCTACGAGTCTGGAGTGACAGCCGACTCGCCCTTCTGGAATTTCTCCCAGAATCACCACCTGCACATATTTAAACTGAACTCTGATATGCAAGACCTACTTCTAGCTGGTCCTAAAATGAGGAGATTTCATCTACTCTGCTTGTAGTCTTTTCTAAAGAGTGGGATACTCTTTCATAAATGAGAAGTCACCGAGACTGTCAAAGATGCGTAATAATTCAGAGAGGATATTGGACAATTCAAAGAAAATTCAGCACCTCAGAAATGTACCCCCTTTAGGTTCATGCCTAAAAATCAGACATTGCATGTTAATTCATTAATTACCTACACTTTGGACAATAATAGAGCCCGTCCTTCGAGGCATGTGATTTATGCACTCTAGAATTTTGAAACTGCAGACATTGCTTTGGATGTGCATGTTCTCTGATCCAGATGCATCCTGGGAAAGAGTCAGGGGACTGTCGTGTTTGTGCAAAGACTTGGCAAGAGATGCATTGTCTGAAATAGGACTCAGTGTATTACCTGAAAGTCAGCATTCCCTGATGCTAGAACTCAAGTCCCCTGGAAGTCATTCCCCTATAGTTTAATAACAATGTATCCTCCCACTCTGTGGAATGTGGTTCTTTTTAAATGTAATCATATATTTTGAAACAGTGAAGGCCATTCACACAGTTAGGATTTTGAATGTCCCCCAGCGTTTTCTGGGTGAAAGCTTTGGTGACTAGCCCGTGGATCTACCAGAGGTAATAGAACCTTAAGAGGTGGGCTTCCAGGAAGGAAGTTAGGTCATTGGTTGCGAGCCCTTTATGGGGGTACTAGAACTCCTTCCCCATCCCGTGTCCTGCTGTCTGGACTCTCATTTCAGTTTACACGTTCATAAAATGAGCTCCGTGATGGGTTCATTTCTGTTCTATCAGGATGCATTGTGGACCCGCAATTTTATTTACATCCTATCATCTTCATTCAATTGTTCCATAGCCATCTTTCCTCAGGAACTGAGAGTTCAGTAAAGAAGGATCTGCAATGCAGAGAAAAAATGGATTCTTGTTCAGAAGTTCCAAGCTTTACCAGGCTGATAATGTCTTTGTCATTTTTCTGATGATGTGACAAAATACCACAGACAGCAAATTTCAGAGGAAGTCAATTTGTGTGGTAAAGTTCTGGAAGCTAGGACATCCAAGAGGTATGGATGAGGAGAGGATCTCATATGGTTGTGGATGTTACTGTGGCAGATGAATGCAGTCAAAGATAATCAGTCGCAGGACTGTACCCAGGAAGCCTTGTTCATGGCCCAAGCCACTTCCATGTCCCCAATGAGAACTGTAAATGTTGTCCATTCATAAGCCACTACTGAAAGATCTACTACAACAAGAAAATCAAAAATAGGGCTGGGAAGTTGGCTCAGTGGTAGAGTGCTTGCCTTGCATGCAGGAGGCCCTGGGTTTGATTCCTTTGCACCACATAAGCAGAAAAAAGCCAGAAGTGGTGCTGTGGCTCAAGTGGTAGAGCACTAGCTTTGAGCTGAAGAGCTGAGGGACAGTGCTCAGGCCCAGAGTTCAGCCCCCACAACCAACAGAAGAAGAAGAAGAAGAGGAGGAGGAGGAGGAGGAGGAGGAGGAGGAGGAGGAGGAGGAGGAGGAGGAGGAGGAGGAGGAGGAGGAGGAGGAGGAGGAGGAGGAGGAGGAGGAGGAGGAGGAGGAGGAGGAGGAGGAGGAGGAGGAGGAGGAGGAGGAGGAGGAGAAGAGGAGGAGGAGAAGGAGAGAAAACTGAAAATAAATCATCTTTCCCATCTGCTACACTTTTCCATAACAAATAAATCTGCATCTATAAGAAGTCTTATCTTTCAGTCACAGAGAAAGAATTACCTCTGACTTATTCAATGTCAGCTGTGAATGATAGGTCTTCTTAGTCGTCCTTTAAATATCTCCCCCCTTTGCCTGGAAATTGTAACCCTCAGAGACTAATACCAATCTTTATCATTAAGTTATTCTTTTCAGGGCTGGGAAGGTGGCTCAGTGGTAGAGTGCTTGCCTTGCATGCATGAGTCCCTGCGTTCCATTCCTCAGCACCACATAAGCAGAAAAAGCAGGATGTGTCTCTGTGACTCAAGTGGTAGAGAGCTAGTGTTGAACTGAAGAGCTGAGGGACAGCACCCAGGCCCAGAGTTCAGGCCCCACGATTAAAAAAAAAAGAAAAGAAAAGAAAAAGAAAAAAGAAAAAAAGTTTTTCTTTCTTAGGTCTTTCTCATTTGTTCTTAAACATTTTGTGCTGTGGATCTTTTGGCATCCAGTGAAGCCCTTGGGAAATCCTCTCCTTCGAATAGTATTTGTTAAAACATCAAATATAGTTCTATTGGTATACTTATATTGGAATCATTATTGAAATGATTAAAAGTGAATAATAAGTTGGTGTATGTGTTTCTTTACTAGCACACTGGTTAATAAACCTGGTGACGGGTCTGGAAACTCCCTAATTTCAGCCTCACGATGAGCATGAAAAATGCTTTACAAAACCAACAATAACTGTAACATATGACAGTATCTGTGAGGTCTGTAGGTGACCAAGTTGAGGCTACTTGGAATATTTGTTTGTTGTTGAAGCTTCATTGTTTAAAAGAAAATGTTGGATTATAGCGATGGATTAGTGAAAATGAAGTTATTCCCCTCAAAGCTCTAGAATTCCCTACTCGGGTGCCGTAGAGAGATCATGGATCTCTTCTGTTCCTTTCTTCACTGCCACTTGTTTTAACTCTGACATTTATTTAATGCTTTGTTGGGTTTTGTCTGGCATCCTCTGGGAACTCCGTCTCAGGCAGGGGCACCAATGTTATTCTGAGGTCTATTATCAGTTCTCAGACTTGACCTTCGATGACATCTGCATTGTAGACCGTTGTTACATGGGATGAAATCTCTTTCCCCTCTTCTTCCTCAACTGCCTGACTTCTGAAACACAATTTCTTAGGCATTGTACTTACCAGTTTTCTGTTTACCTGGAATTGCTTAGCTCCTATATGGCTCTACAATACTGCCTCGAAGATAGCATATATCCACACTCTTTACTCTCTTGGACTAAAAAGATTTACAGAAGCTTGGAGAGAGAAGACAAGCTAACACCTACAGAGAGTTTACAATTGTAGCATCAGCACATTCGGTATTTTATTTGTACCTTTCAAAGACCCAATAAAGTTATTTCTACTTTGGAGAAGACCCTTGAGGACTCTGAGGTATAGAATCTTACCGTCACTTATCCAGAGGTTGTAGATTCAGGACTGAAATACTGGTTTGCTAACATTGTAATTTTTATAGATATCAATTGTCTTATTTATTTCTAAAGTATTGTTCCCTCCACTGGGAGACAGGTTTTAACTACAGCAGCAGACAAGGTGAGTCCCAGACAGTGCCAACCAAATGTACATTTTAAAACTATGCATTTGATGACTTATTTTTTCTCCTTTGTTTGCATCATGCTGGACCACTACTGGACCACAACTACTGGACCACTGAGTGATAGTCCCAGAACATACTTTATAAAGAACATATTTTATGGAGAGGGAAGCTAGAAAAAGAGGTCCTGCTCCAGCCAGACCACTTTCTTTTCCTGAGGTTATCTCTGCCATGTTTCCCACTTTGGTTTATTGTGGATAAAACCAGCTTGCCTATTCTATACGCAGCAGGGTAAAATGATAGTTCAGGCTTCTGCTCAGGACAGGGGGTTGCGGAGCATGCTCAAGCTCTGCCCATCCGAGTTAACCAACTATCTGCAATTGTGTTGTACTGTGTGCTTGCTGTGCACGTTGCTTCTTTGACTACAAAGAACTGATAAGAAAGTCTCCTTCATGAACTCATTTCCTAAACTTCCCTTCATAAACGCTTCACCTGCAAAAGGTTAATATTAGTGTTCTGCTTCCTAATATCCTTAACATTTTTACCAAAAAACTGTTGATGAAAGTGTTCAAAGATATATAATTAATAGATACATATACATATCAGTATATATGCTATACATCTATCTCTATACAACTGAATATATATGCACACACACGTATATATATATTTGCATATATATATACCAGTCAGCATTTCAATGTTGAAAATGAGTGCTAGAACAAAAATAGCGATTTTTCTATTAGTGCTTAGATTTTAAATAAAATGATTTTTTTTTACTGTTTATATTTTTGCCCAATTTATTCAAACTTTCATCTCTTTATATATTCTGGAAGCTTCTTCTTTTTCACTTCTCGAAGCACCCTGTGAAGTTGGGCACACAGAAAATGCTTTTCATGATGATAATAGGTTTGCCATTTCAAAGTACAGATAATTTGAGTCACAGAAAGGTTAAATAGCTTGCTCAAATAAACCCAATGCTTCCTTTTCTGCCTATAAACAAGGACTTTTTGTGCATTTATTTTTCCCAGGTCTGCATCTTTGACCCTACACAGATAATTGATAAACAAAGTTATTTCTTTTCATAACAAAAGATGGGTCCTCCTGACTAAATTAAAGTCTCGGTAATCCAATTTATTCTCTTAACCTACCAGAACAAATATTTGATTTCTTTTTTTCATTTTCAACCAAGAATACATTGTCACATTTCATTCTTGTTCTCTGAATTATTAGATTTCAGTCCTTGTTTCCACATGCTTTAGATGCACAAGTCAAGTGTAACCTGAAAGATATTAAAGTGGATTTGGAATGAAATGGCCCATATCTAGCAAATGTGTCTTATTGCCTCTTAACTCCTCTTTTGTTTAATGTGCTTATTGGTATTTTCCTTAAGATCATGCTGGTGTTGTGTGATGACACGTCTCTGCTGACAGCCTTGAACGTTCAGGCAGAATCTCAGAATAGGGTGAGAGGGAGCCTTTAATTAACACCCAAAGAGGAGGGATGCAAACAAAGAATGGGAAGATTGCAAGAGGTATCTGATTGTCAAAACAGAATGTCATAAAATCCCCTCAAAGTATTCTGCCCCAACAGGCAGTCTGGCCTTGTCCTGCTGGGGTCATGCTCACACATGAGCTGAAATCAGGCCCCAGATCCACACCTGGACCACAGAGAGAAATTTAATTCCGAAGAAGGTAATGAAAGCTTTCTACTGAATTCCTCTACCCAGAACACTGCCAAACGCTTCATCCTCGTCTCTGCCATTAGAGCTGTTTTTCGATCCTCAGTGACCTTAAAGTCCCTTGGAAGGGCTTGAGAGCTTCCCAAGTAATTATGGTCTTGTGAAGAACAATCAAGTGGGGGAGGGGGAGGGAAAAGGTACCACTAAATGAGTCACAAAGTGCGGCCCAGCCATTGTGCCTGTTCTTGAGAGTTATGGGAGAAATTCACACTGCACTTTAGGGAATCCTCTTCGGTAAAAAATCGTTTTGAGTTGTCAGAGCCGAAGGCTAGGATTCTCTTTCTTTGGGAAGTGATATAGTTCCAAATCAGAATATGACTTTGAACACAGCCCCATAAATGCAATATTGTTCAACAGAGAAGTCTTACTTCCAAAGTTCAATGACAGCCAAGGATTTAGTACTCCTCCATCACCCATCACTCTGTCTATATTACTTGCTGCCCTTCTGTTGGATAAGTTATATTCTTTCCTGGGTATGAGAAGGAGGAGACAGGTGACACTGATCAAGATGCATTGTACTTACACACCGTTGACTGGAAACTCCTTTGTACAACTCTTTAAGAACAAAATTGAAAAAGAAACACAAAAGCTCCACTAAAGTTTTATCATTTGAAGGAGATATTTATTGAGCTCATCCTACCTGGTGGACATTGTTACTGGAGACACACAGGTAACTTGAACAAGTGAACTCCCTTTCCTCCATGATAGAAAAATGTGTTGTTTTAATCTCTCAAAGCCAAATTGCTCCAAGAAAGGGGCACAAAGTATACTCACATCTCCACACAATGGGAATCTGCACTTGGCTCTTGCCACAGTCCTTTGCTCCTTACAAGGATGTGGTGTTGCACCCTGACTGTCAATTCCCCACACGCAGAGAGTACAGCTTCCTTTGGTCTCTCCCAGTGTCAAATCATCAATGAGTCCCAGAAACCGACGCCAGATAGGAGCTAATCATCCCGAATGACATCCAGTGACACACAGCTGGCCTGCTGTATATGCTTGGATCTGGAGTCAGTGCCCTCAAACAGAGTGGTCAAGAAAACGAAGCAAGTGCTCAAGCTCAGCAGCGACTGGGAATCTCAGGACTTCTCCTCAAATACAGAGCTAAAAGGAAAAGGAAAAGGTAAGCTTTTTCTCCCAAACACGTAAAAAGTATCCCCACTAAATAAAATTTGTAAAATCTTAAAAATGTTAAAACACCATCCCTTGGTAATAACAAATTCACAGGATTAATAATTGTCACTACTTGTATATGTGTTGACTCATCAACAACTACTACTCCATGCCAGATTTCCAATGAATGAAACTATGAAGTAAGATAGACACCGTGCCTGACCTTGAGGATCTGGTCTGTATTTATTTGTTCTTCTGCCATCTTCACAGGATAGTTTGGTAGCTACTGTTTCCCCAGGCAATATAGCCTAATGTTTCAAGCTTCAGGCTCTGAACCTCATTAGCTACATGGCAGAGGTTAATGAAGTTACCTCTCCAAGCTCCACTACACCCATAATAGGATAAGACAATAATCATCATCCATCAGACAGGGTATAGAAGTTATAGGGCTAACAGAAAGACAGATATTACAGAAACTAGCTTATACCACAAAGGGCTGGTTTGGAACATTTTATTTCACTCCATTGGCAATCAGTAAGGTAAGGAAGAGTCAGAGTACATGCCTACAGGCCCAGCTAGGAAGGCCGGCACAAAGGAATAAACAGTAGCTGTAAATCTAGTAGCTGTTGAAGATCTCTGAGCACAACTTTCCAACCTTGAAAGACCTTATTCAAGGTCCTTCTGATTATACTAGTATAAGCAAACTTTTGGTTAGGTGATTTATTGGAGACATTAATCAGATCTGAGAAAGGCCTTTACGGCAGCAGTTAGATCAGTCTTGAAGAGAATATCACAAAGACAGAGACAGAGTATGTGTGTGTGTGTGTGTGTGTGTGTGTGTGTGTGTGTGTGTGTGTTGCTATGAAACAACTGCTGCCTCCATCCAGCTCCAGTAAGAAAGCATCACTCCCATCTGCCCTAACTGGAGAATTCCCTCTTGTGGCCTGCCTCAGCCAGAACACATGAGAACAAGAGCTCTGCCGTTATAGCAGGGCCATCCATTCATACTGGGTCAATCAGAGTGATGCATCAAAAATCTGTCCCATGGGAAGCTGGTGGGAATAAGGAGATAGTACATGGACAACATATGGAAGACACTGGAACTGACACTTAGAAAGAGGAGAAAATTGGACTCAGGAAAGAATGTTGGCCAGTTGGAGACAAAGACAAGTTTGTCCTTGCCTGGCAGAAACCTCTGTCTTCCCAGCATGTCCTCCATACCACACATTACATTACCAGGCTGAGTCAGATCATAGATACACAACTTATGAGAAAACTAATAAACAACAGCTATGAGGTAGACAGGAGTCAGGTTAGCTGGTCAACCTACCACGGTTCTCAGGCAATTAGGAGAAAAGCCTAAGAGACGTTGATGAAGCCAGGGGTGATCTCATATGGAAGCTCCATGCTTTGTCTTTCTTCCATAACTCAGACCCCTTCTTTGTAAGCTCCTGCAGAGACAGTGGGAGTGTAACTCTGCTTGCATCTTTCTCTCATTCTCCCTCTTCTTTTCCCCATTGAGTCCTTCCTTTTGAAACTACTTATGCTACAAACCAAAAATTCATGAAAAAACTTTCAGTGATTCAAAGCCAAATTTATGTTTGGAAGGTAGACATGATATTCGGGTAGTTAAAAATAAACAAAAGGGGTCCAAGATGAATGGAATACACCTGTAATCCAATGTCTTGGGAGGCAGAGGTAGCAAGATCATGATCTAAGGCCTACCAGGGTAAAGCAAGACCCTATAAAAAAAAAACAAATGAAAGTAAAAACGGTTAGAAAAATATGTTAAGTGATGGGAAGCAGGATGTCTGCTTTTCAATTTTCATTACTACTACCAGAGAAAGAAAAAAGAATGTATTTCTCCATCCACTTTTTATGCTGTTAAGTAAATGATAATAGATACAAAACTCACAGAGAACATAAACAAGTTGCCAGCTCACATTAATCCTTTTGGGCTAATTTTGGAAGGAAATAGAAGAAGCAATTTACCTTGCTAGGCTGTTCCTCCTCCCTAGACATTAACTCAGACTGCTGATCATGGAGAAGCAGTTTTGGTCATGCAGATTTGAACAGCTATATTTTCCTGGCTCAGACCAGTCTTGTGCAAATTAACTTTAAAAGTTTAAAGATATCAGCCAAAATAGTACTCCCAGGGCCTAAGTGTTAAATTATTATATTTATATAAACTTCTGTTCTGAATCAAACCAAGTACAAATCACTAAGCAAATATTTATTACTCTCCTCTTCTGCCAGAAATTCTACTTGATATTGACAACTGGACAGACAAGGATCCTGCTCTCCTGAGGATCAACGCCAGCTTCATCAGAAACATAGAACAAGGAGACAAATATAACACAATTCACTATGGTGATTGCTGTAAAGGGCAGAAGGAAAAATGATCCTACCAACAGTGATTATGACTTAGTTATAACTAGAAATTGCTCAGAGGACTTATTTTCCAAGAGGCATTATTGTATCCTTCCATAAAGTACTTGTTAATGATATCAGTAATTCCACATACTTGGTGAATCTTCTTCAGTAGTTGAATAAAACTCATGTTACAAACCAATAGCATAAGTTCTATCATCTTAACAAAAATCTTACATAGACAAAATAGTGTTGTTAACCTGAAGGGCTATGATATACAGTATATCTGGCATTGCTGAAACTTCTTATTCTTTGAGTCATGCCTCTTTTCTTCTCTCTCTCCCCACTGCCAAATGTTACCACCACTCTTCTCTGCTCCTATACATTTCACTATCTTTAATGCTGCATATGAGTGATAGATACCATGCAGTATTTGTGTTTTTGTTTGGCTGGTGTATTTTGTTTGCCATAAAGTCCTCAAGATTCATTTATGTTGCTGCATATGGTCAGATTTTCTTTTTAAAAGGGCAAGAATTATTCCATTATATATAGACTGTATTTTTTATCCATTCATCTATCAATGGGTATTTAGGTGGTTTCCGTGTCTCAGCTAACCTCTCATTAGCCAAGATATAAAAACAACAGTGCATAGTTCTACTAAATAGAACCCAAGACTCAAGACTCAGCACACACACACACACACACACACACACACACACATCTCCATCTTATATCCAGCTTATAAAAACCATGTAGTTTATGCACAGGGATGGACACACTCTACAAAGAGCAGCTAGAGCATGGGTTTGCTTGTTGTTTGTTTCCGTAGCTGAACGGTGACAGATTTACCGCAGATTAAGTAGCTCAATTTAATTCCTTATTCAAATCCATACATTAAATTTTTATATTCTTAGACACTTTTTGTGGCTAAACACTCTTATCTAACAACAGACACATTAGATGGTGGGATGGACAGACAACTGACAGCTTTGATGGTTCACACCATGGGAGAACAAACTTGGGAAGCAAAAGTACTGCCTGAGGCTTTGTTAGGCTTTGCATATTAATGTTGGATAGAGGGTTCTCAGGAAAAACTGTAACGAGGAGAGGAGAGTCACCGTGAATGTTCCAGAGGAAAGGGCACAGAAAAAGTTCACCAAGTGGTCACACTTGGGTTAGTTAAGGAAGCCCAAAGCGGCGCTATGGCTTGGTGGCAGCAGAGAGCAGAGTTTGCACATGACAGAATCTGAGGTGAGCCACTGGTCCCTGTTGGCTTTACAAGACTGTACAGGACCTTGTACAGTCTGTGGTTTTGACTGGGAAAAATGTGGAAGTCACTGAAGGTGTTTGAGGAGAAAATTGCTATGGCTGAATTCCTATTCTTTGAGAGACACATCAAGTCAGGCACAGTAGAGAGGCTCTATAATCCCAGCTAAAGTTGTTGTTCTTAGATAAATGTGAATAAATAAAGTTTGCAAGATCCCCATCTCAATAAAAATGTGGAGTAGGTATGGTCATTCGAGCTACATGGTAAGCAAGAGGTCCAGGCCAGTCTAGGGAGAAAATGAGATCTTATAGGAAAATAATAAAAGCCCAAAGAGCTGAAGCTATGGCTCAATTCGTAAAACTTATCTAGCAAGTTATATTACCCTGATTTCAAACATTAGTACCCAAAACAATAATATATCCTTCAGGTGTATCCTAGCTAAACAAATTGTAAGTGTGGATGAAAGGGAAAATGTACCTCTCTTGAATTAAAAGCTAAGACTTGAATCTGTAAATATGGACAGCAATGACCAGGTACTTGGAATAATAGTTTTTGAATGAATGAGATTATGGCTATATTCCTCAAGCACACTTCATAGAATGTGTTAAAATAGCATGTGGCATATTATAAACTAAGTGTATAACCTCCCTCACATTCATCTGTTGCAATCTGTACCCTCGATGTGATCAGCAAGGAAGGACCTCTGGAAATTAATGGTTCATGAAACTGGTGCCTTCATCAGTGGTGCTGATGCCTTACAAACAGACTCCAGGGAAATCTCTAGTCTTTTTGCCTCATGAAAAAAATCAGTAGTCTACAACCTGGAAGAGAGACCTCACCGAAGTCCAACTAAGCCTAGCTATAGTGGGACTGCAGCAAAACCCTGATCTTGAGTGTTTAGGCCCTAGAACAGTGAGAAATAAACTTTCAATAATTATATCCTGCCTATGACAATCTGATGTACAGAAA
The DNA here is from genome assembly GCF_019054845.1 of Dipodomys spectabilis. NCBI lineage: Eukaryota > Metazoa > Chordata > Mammalia > Rodentia > Heteromyidae > Dipodomys > Dipodomys spectabilis. The sequence goes on along the minus strand of NW_024870892.1, from coordinate 2,080,650 downwards.
AACTAAGACCGGGTATTTAAATAAAGTAAAAATCAGGGGCTGGGAAAGTGGCGCAGTGGTAGAGTGCTTGCTTTGCATGCTTGAGGCCCTGGGTTCGATTCCTCAACACCACAGAAAAAGCCAGAAGTGGTGCTATGGCTCAAGTGCTAGCCTTGAGCTGAAGAGCTGAGAGAGTTCAGGCCCCATGACTGGACCCAAAATAAGTAAATAAATAAAGTAAAAATCACTGTTATATCCTATGGTTTTGCTCTTAACTAAATATGGAGAGGATGTAGTGAGGATGGAAGGTCTGACGTTTACTTCTGGAACTAATTTTGAGGCCCTTACATGATTGAATGGAAATAGTGAAATGTCAGTTGAAGAAGCCAGCTATTGTGGGACACTTTGAAACAAGGCAGTGAAACCAGGGGGTTGTTGCTGTATGAACACTTCTGACCACAAGACAAAGTAACCTCACCACAAGTGAGTACAGGGAGGAGAGACCCGGGACAGACACAGAAACACTCCCAAAGGTAGAGACCAGAAAATGGGGAGAGAAGAAGAAAGACTGCTTGTGGGGGAGAAAACTCTGGACAAAGTATGTTCCTGAAAGTCAAGTAAAGATTTGAGGTCCAAGCTGGGTGTCAGTGGCTCATGCCTGTAATCCTAGCTACTCTGGAGGCTGAGATCTGAGGATCACAGTTCAAAGCCAGCCTGGGCAGGAAAGTCCTTGAGACTCTTATCTCCAATAAACCATTCAGAAAACTGGAAGTGGCACTGTGGCTCAAGTGGTAGAGTGCAAGCCTTGAGCTGAAGAGCTAAGGGGACAGCGCCCAGGCCCAGAGTTCATGTCCCAGGACTGACAAAAAAAAAAGATTGGAGGTCCAAAGAAATGTACTCATTACCTGACTTGCATAACTGTAACCCCTCTGTTCATAACCTTTGCAATAACAATAAAAAATAGTTTCAACTAAAAATAAAACTTGGAAGAGATAAAGGTATAAATGTTTCTGATTGATGCTACTACTTACTGACTACAACTATAGAAGCTGGCACTAGATTTTGCACAAATATGGCCACCACAGATAGACAAGGCCAACTGGGTGGAAGATGAGGAACCATGTCTATTTAATGGCCATTTGGATGATGTGTCCCAGTTAGTAGGGACTTTCGATTTTCTCCTAATTATTAACACTACAAAAATAAGCACACTGAAAGGGAAGAGCAATCTTTCTAATTGAAGATGTTTGTCTTATTTGAAAGAAGTGCATTTGGTTTTAATTGTCATGCCCTCTTTCTTAGAGGTGTGTGTTTGTGGGAGCATGCGTGTGTGTTTAATTTGCAAGCCAGAGTCACTTTGATCCTAAGAAACAGAATACTCGGCATTCCTTCCAGATGAACACTGCTGCTCAGCCCCTGATTTGGTTTTCTCCTCCTCTGCTAGCTGAAAATCTATGGAGGCCAATTAAACCTCCTACCCCGGCATCAAATACAACATACACTATCTCGACATAGAGGTGATTATCAACATCCAACTGTATTTTAGAGTAAGTACTGAGCTGTGCACAGGGTGTTTTCACTTGACTTGAACTGTCTTTTGAGTAGAAACACATTGTAACTTGCAAGGCACTGGGGAATCTCAGGAGGATCGCCATTAACTACAGGAAGACACCTGCACTGAGCTTCCTTCTCGTAATTAGAGAGGTCAAATCATTCCCCTTGTATGTGTTTTGCAGTTCTTGTCCATTTTCTGAGGCTTAATGATTAAGTTTGATCTATGACTCACTCAGTCATTAGAAGAAAAGACAATAAAATATTTTAGCAATGTCTGAAAACTCAGAGGAAAGTATTTTCTTGCGAAGGGGGAAAAATATGTGGGCAGAAAGTCCTTACGAGTATGAACATAGAAGTTTGTAAACCTCACAGGAATACTTCTCAACATACTCTGAACAAACACATTAGAATATTATGTTTTCATTGAAAAATTGCCTCTATTTAAAATGCTAGAAATGTTTAGTGTGTTAAATAAGGAAATCAGATTATTCCCAAGTTACATTGGGTCTACATTGCTTTTCTCCTTTGTGTTTTTTTTAGGAAAAAAATGTTTTATTTATGCAAAAGTTGTTATGATGGAATCCTGAAACCATATAAGTATCTAACCAGGTGACCTTCACTCAAACACATAATGTATCTGCCAGTTGGTATGATAATGGTGTTCAGGTGGCCATAAAGAAGGCCCCAAAGCCCTCTTATCTCAGCCTTCCGCCCATGAAAATTAGATAAATGTGATAAATTAGGAGGAAAGGTGTTCATGAGGTGTTATTGAGTGATAATGTGCACTTGAAAGAGGACCAGAGCAGCCAGAAGATCCTCTCTCTACCTTCATGTGATGAAACACATGCAAATTTGGTAATTACCTGGAGAGTGTCCATTTATTTGTTGACTCATTGAATCATTTACATTTTACCAAATTGTTACAGTTTTTTTCATTCCTTCCAATCTATCTAAATTGTTTTCCTTGTAATTTTCTCTTCCTTGTCTCTATTATGAGCCTTCGTAGAAGTTCAGAAATACTAATTTTGTGTTTTTATATGAACACATATTTGCATGTTCATCGGTGATATCAGCAATGTCCCTTCTTAGGGGGAGCATCCATGAGAAAGTTCCCTGCTCAGGTTGTCCAAGTACAGCATCGAACCCACGTCCAACTAATGGGAATGTTCTTAAAATTATTGATAAGAAATACAGTAGAGTTGCTTTCTAGGCTTCATCCCTTTCTTTCGTGCTAGCAATGTTTTAAATTCTTTATCTCTGGTACATTTTCCATCCATTTGGCTCTTATTCCAGATAATTTTGCGTTGTCACAGAATGTGTGACTGAGTACCACACCTAAATTCCCATTGCCTTCCTGAAGTTGAATATATCTACAGTGGTTTCTTAGACTTATTGTCTCCTCTTATAGTCCCTGGTACAAAGTCAAGTTAAACGCATAAGTTAGGAGAATATGGGCTAGGAACAACTTTATTTTAACTACCCAGAAATATGACCTCATGCTCTTCAAAATCCACACAGACTCGAGGGGTTTTCCCAAATCATTTGCATCCCTTTTCAATTTCCCTCTCCACCAACAGCTTCAAGGACTAATTCTTTCTAAATGTAAAGCTTAGACGTTGTTTAATGCATACAGTGTACAAAGGTACCACTTTCCAATTATGCTTACTGAGTATTCCCACCTCAAAATCCAGGCATACAAAAGTTAAAACTCTCATGATCACAGACAGTATATACAGAATTAAATCTCTTTGCATGTGTGAATTAGACATTCTAAATGATAAAGAGATCTACATGCTATATAATAACAAACAGTAGACAATATCCCTTCAAATCCCTTCAATATCTCTCCAAAAATAATGGCCTTCTATTATCACTTACTTAGAATATTATAATTTACCATACCACCAATTAAATATTTTTGAGGTGCCAGACCCTATAATAAGCATCACAGAATCGACACATTGGCAGTTACAGGCATTCTGTGTCACAGTAGCACATCATCTTGGTTTGTCTTTGACCAGTGGCTGCTCTCCACCTTGAATCACCCTTCTAGGGTTAACTCTAGTCCCAATTATCTCTTCCCATACCCTAGATTATCTCCATTCAGACCAATGGCCTTAAATGAAGCAGACTTCCTGCATATCATATCCCCTGAAGTCTGGTCTCTGGACTCTTAACTGCCTAGATTGTTCTATCATCTGGATATAAACAGATGTCTAAAAATTGACATAACCAAATCAAAGTCTTATTCCTGGGCTGGGAAGGTGGCCCAGTAGTAGAGTGCTTGCCTAGCATACATAAAGCCCTGGGTTTGATTCCTCAGCACCACATAAGCAGAACAAGCTGGAAGTGGCACTGTGGCTCAAGTAGTAGAGCACTAGCCTTAAGCAAAAGAAGCTTCAGGGGCAGTGCCAAGGCCTTGAGTTCAAGCCTCAGTACTGGAAAAAAAGAGTCTCATTCCCTTATTTATGGTCAGTTTATTGTTCTACATCATTTTTAAAATAAGTTCCAAACATCTCAGTTTGGCTGATAAAGCACCAGAAGAGCTGGATCTTTCTCCCTTCTCTCCCTCCCCACTCCACATTTTCCCTACATCCCTTGTTGACCTCCCAGCCCTGAATCAACTCTAGTTCCTTGAGTCTTTCATGGTCCTTTCACCTCCCAGGGTAGACGAGATTTGCTGAAGGTAGACACCATTGCTTCACTGTACCAAAATACTGTAAGAATACAACATAAGTAAACTTGGTGTTGAATCTGAAGATCTGATTGCTTATCCGGTTCATTCACAAGTCTTACGTAGAAGAGGTAATTCCATAAGTACCTCTGACACTAACCTTCCTCAAAGTTACAATTTGACTGTCCTTTTATTTCTCTCTTTCTCCTCCATGGCACTAGGTGAATGAATATACGAGCTTATCAAGCACAGCTCAGCACCTGTCCATCAGCCTGTCCCCGCCTTTAAGTGAAAGGTGACCATCTTTCCCTCTTCTTCCTCCAACACTCAATTACTTAAGTGAGGTAATAACCAAAATAAGGATAGATCAACACAGATTCTATATATTATTTCATATGTGTATCCTTTTTATATAAAAAATGACCTCTCTGAAAGCTTTGAATCCTCAATTGTAAGATGAGGGATTTGGAGTAGATTGGTAGTTTGCCAACATTCTAAATGAAAGAAGAATTTTAAATAAAATGCTATAATGAGTTTTAATATGTGAATCGCTTAAAAACAATGTTACTCTGGTGAAATGGGCTGGTGCTCTTGGAACTGTGCCAATCAGCAAGCCCATCTGCGCCTGTCAGTGGGGACCCCAGAGGCACCCCCGTAGACTTACCCAGCTCTGCAGAGCCCAGTTCAAAAACCGCTGGACTTAGAAGTCTCCAAGGTCCCTGGTTGATCTAACATTTCATGATTCCAACTCCGAAATAAACAACAGATGTCGCCAACTAAAGCTGAGTGAAATTTATTCATGTACTCTCTTAAAAATTAGATGGAAGACTTTTTTTCCCCTTCTAAAAACCAGGCAAAATTCATTGCTTGGAATTCTGACAGGGTATACAAAGAGCCTTTTAAATGCTAAAGAACATTCATAAATGACTTTGTCACAAAGTGTTATAAGATTTTGCAGAATTGAGCTGATGTAGGTTTTTGCTGACTTGAAGTGTTATTGATTAGAAAATACCTTCTACCCTCCTACCCTCCGGCCATGTGCGCCTCTGAAGGTTTCAGATCCAGGAACCAGTCAGCTCACCTATATACTGGAAAGGTCAACCCACCGTAGAAACCCATTAAAACACACACACTTTCCCTCAGCATGGAGGTTGAGAGTGGCAGATCCAATCTCACCCAGAGATTGTTACAGCCTCCAGGATGCTGATGTAATTCTCCCTCGAGTCTGTGGTTTAAATGGAATTGATTATTTAAAAATATTAGATACGGCATTGCTTGCTTTTTCACATTGCATTGAACAGTCTCATGTGTAAAGCCAGAGAGCGAGTAGACACGCACATACTGTTGTCCATCCCTCATACATATGTATGCACACACACCTTCACATGGTATGCTCATTCAGAGAGGAGATAACAATAGTGAGAGCTTACAGATGTATAAGAATTTACATCTGTATACTGCTTGAATGCATAGCTCTTCTTTCAATCCCTATGAAGACTCTGTCGGTTAGATATTTTAAAAGAGTTGCTAAGTATAAAAAAAAAAAGTGTGCTGATCTTACATGCTGATCTTGTTTAGTTGTCCCCATATTTCAAATGAAATGGAGTCTCAGAGAAACCACATGGCTTACTGAGTGTCACAGTACCAAAGATTGTTGAGTATGAAGTAGGACTTCACATTGCCCTGATGAAGAGTGCCAGTGCTTCATCCTAATGAACCCCAAATGGAATGCTAGTGTTTTCTGTGGACATATTGGCTCTACCATGACAGTTCTGGCAAGACATTTGCTCTCACTGTTTTTCTAATAATAGAACTATGTCTTTCTACAATCGTGCACGTTGGATGTCTCTGTGGTGTTGGACAACATCATTTATAGCAAGCTGGGTGACATCAAAGATGCAAATTATATCACCTCAAATGTGACCCAAGACCTTGACCTCATTTACCCATATTGCTATCATTATCAGTGTCTCTTCTGACTAGAGGAAGCAATGGAATGTATCCTTCTGCACACATCCTACCTTCGAAAGAGAATATGTTCAGTCTCATGATTTCTTCCTATCTCCTTAATTGCCACAGACACTGTGTTTTCTTTTCAGTATAAGATATATGATCTTCTTTTCTCCTTCAATCACAGCTGTCAGAATTCGCTGACGGGGTCTTGTAAGGAACAAGAGCAATGTGATGATTAGCTTTAGTGGTTTAGAAACTTTATACTGCTGGGTCTCATTAATAGGACATCAGCCAAGAAATTTCATTCACATATAGTTTAAGCAAGTTGTGCAAAATCTCAAGAGCCTGCCACAGGCTGGAAGTAGTGAAAGAGATCCTGGATGAAGCTGTTCTGTGAGGAAAGAATAAGAGATAAACTACCAGTTCTACAACTAAATGGTACAGAGCTACTTGGAGAGAGAAAAAGACAAATGATCTCCTTGATTACAAATCTCTGACTCTTGTAGAAAACCTATTCTCCAGCTCTGACACGACGTTCCTGGAACAGCACCGTCTGCCAGGTGCTCAGTTTTAATGAAGAAAGAGTTCAATATACTAGCCATGGATCTTTTCCGGGGCCTCATTTGTCCTGGAGAAGCCGTCCTGACCGCTGCCTGCAGCAATGTACTTCTCGCTCGCCCCTATGTGGGTCTGTGAGGACAGCAACTCTCTTGGAAGCCAGAGAAAGAAATAAATTTGAAGACGTGGTACCACAATCTGGCTATTGGCTCTTCAGCCCACCATGTGCATACTGACACAGCTGACAGGTAGCTCAAGCCACAGTATATCCATAAAATGGAATTAATACAAGTGACCCAGCAGATCTTGGTGGCTACGAACCATAGAGTGGCTACAAACAACTGCATATTCCTGGAAGAACAAGAGGTTACCAGTGAGCTTCTCCACATAGGATATGCCTTCTTTTCCATTTGTTTTGCTTAAGAATTGAAGAATTGGCAATGCCTTGCCAAGTTAGCTGAGACCCTTTATTCATTTACCCAGGCCAGGACCCACAGCTATGATAGACGCTGACTGGAATACCTTTTCTAGGTGAATTTAATAACACATTAATTAATGCTGTAGGTCTGTTCTCCCGTTTATAACAATGATGCCTGTATTTCTTGACCGGCCTCAAACTGGACATTTACCTGACTAGTTCTTAGTCCTCATCTCAATAGACACAAACAAAGTCTCTCTAGTATAAAACAAAGACAGTGACCAGAAACTGCAAGACAGAGGGGAAGGAAACAAGAAGACAAGGATAGAATGATTAAAGATGCCATGAAAATAGGAAAAAAAACCGACTTGAGAGGGAAAATTATGATTGGTCTTTCTCCATTGGCCTGGAAATGTGCACACTCAATCATGATTATGGTGAACATATTTTCCATACCAGAAACTGCTGGAACAAATAGTCTGACCAAAAATCTTTGTGGTACTTCTGAAAGTGAAATATGATATCAGAGCTATAAATGGAATCCTGAAATATGAGTGTCCACAACACATCAATAGATTTAGAATTGCAGTAAAGTAGATTTGAAAATGACACTGTCTGGAAAATTCAGATGCATGTTTGCTGAAGTCACATACTTGGTGTAAAATTGCTATCTTGGAGCAACACAATGGTGAATAGAACTGATGGAAGGATCTTCAATACTCGGTTTCTCTAGGAATAACTTTCTTCAACTATATATTGAGGGAGTTACATTAGGTAATCTCAATGATCTTTTCTTATGCTGACATTATGAGTCCATAAATTATCTATGCTATATTCATCCTGTTTCAAAAGTCCTGTGGTTGTACACATACATAATCACATATACAATTATTCACAAGGATGGAATTTGGCATTAACAGTAATTTTCAGAATGGCAGCTACTCAGTGGTTTCTTTCTTCACTTTCAATCAGAAACACAGTTCCACATCTTTCTCCAATAATAGAACAGAATAATGTCCAAATATTTGACAATTCACCAGAGTGTATACTTCCTTAGACCTACAGGCTCTTTGGATATCAAATCTTTCAATTTACTACATCAACTTCTAATCTCAGAAATGATAATGGTCAATCTCAGAACAACTCCATCCCAGAGCTTTAGCCAATACCTGACTTTCTCACTCTCTCCACTTGGTAGCAATAGGAAGAGTAATGGTGTCATTCTGTGAACCAAGATATCCAGCAGCCAGAATGGTCTTCCTCCAGTTCCTTAACGTCTCTAAGCCTCAGTCTCTAATTACAATAGTACAATAGTACAATTATACAATACAATAATACAAGTGTATTGTGAGGAACAAATAAAAAATAACTATAACGCTCAATAAAAGTTTCTCCAAGCAATATATTAAATGCAAAACTCAAGAGAAGGGCTTCCACCATCAAGAGCTATTGCCAATAGCTATTGCCTGATGTGCCATCTCAAGCTTCTTCACAATAAGGCAAATCTCATTGGTGACTATTCAGACACCAGTGGAGACAGAGAGACAGAGTGAAGCCCCCATGAGCTGGTGAAGAGGGATTATTTATGATGTCACAGCATCTCTATAACTGCTGCTCCAGTGTGAAGAGGCCGACCACTGATTCTTATTCTTGTGAATTTAAGACACTCATCAGATATGTAGATAGGAACCTATTTACTGGGATAACTATTAGCATTTATTTATAATAAGGAAAATCAGAGCCACTTATATGGAATGCTATAACTGAATCTTTTTGTCCACTTGCCTTTTCTTGGAGAGGTGGGTTTAGGCTGGCATGGTGGGAGAATTCTAGGAAGGGAGTATCGGAAACTCTGAGATGTTCATGGATTTACAGAGAGAGAAGCCACTAGTGGAAGGAAGATGGAGGTTTGAAATCATATACATTACTTGTTGCTTAGAACTAGGTAATCACCAGAAACTAGCGGACTCAGGTCTCAGTGAGGAGTCTGGCTGGTGCCAGATTCCCTCCAACTCATATGACAAGATTTTGGTTTGGTTTAGTGTGATTTGGTTTTAAAAACTAAGCCATTTTTTCCAAGCCAATGTGTAAAGAAAAAGAGGACAAAATTTCTTCCAATAGAAATCAAAAATAAATCACAATTGCTACTTCCATACTGTGTTTAGAGTGTTGTGTCGATAATTTAAAATATTTGCCTAGCTTTCAAAACAACTCTAATTTCTCAACGATTAAAAAATACTTTAGGATCTTTCTTCCTTTTTCATATATTTTTATTGTAAAAATACTGTACAGCGGAGTTACAGTTACATGAATAGGGTAATGAGTATATTTCCTATCGAGAAGGGGAGAAGCTGCTACAGATATCTGTGATGTTTGATAAGAATTACAATTCCGGGATCTTATAGAGATAGTCAAGTTCCCTGGCCTGAGAAATCCTGTTTCAGGATTGCACGATTCTTTCTAATACCTGACAGCTGTCTCTTCCTCCACTCCATACATTGAGGAGCTTTCTTCCACTTGCATTAGATGATGTGACCCCACACCTCACCTCATGCATTGAGGAACCTTCTCCCACTTGCTGTAGCTGAAGTACACACCTAAGGTCCTGTGGTTGCACCTCCCTTTCCATGCTCTTGCACACTAACTCTGTATATTTCCATGAAGCAACCTTAATACTAGCAGAGGCAAACATGACCTGAATCCCTATGTTTGCTCTTCTTTCTTCACCTTGAGGCCATCCTTGGAACACCTTGCTGAAGGTCCTAGTGTAGCTCCAGACTTGGAAAACATGGCCAGGAAGATCAGTATACACACTTAACCACAGACTTGAGAGCAAACATCCTATCTAGAGTTAATATCCATTCGGCATTGCCATGCTTTGCTATGCAGCATTATGGTTCCTTAGAAATCTCTACCAGACCGCTATGCTGCCAACCTGAACACCAGCTCTGTGAAGCCCATCAAGCTGGCCAGGGTCACCCAGCTTCTGGAGCATTAACCCCCTGAGACAGTGTACACAGATGCATTTGAAATTTATAGCCATCTTGAGCCATTCAATGGCTCTGTGCCATTGAGAATGGCCAATAGACTACAAGGCTCAGACATTGCACTGAGCTTGCTTCTGGGTCCCAGTGATGGATCCCTTGATCCACAAGAAGACTCGCAACCATTAAATAAAGCAATTGTGTTGTGAAAGAAGGGACAGAAGGACAGATGGAAGGGCAGGGGAGAGGGAGGGGATGGAGGAAAGAAGCCAGTGGACTTGCAACCATTAAATAAACTATTCACAAGAAGGAAGGGAGGAAGGAAGAAAGAAAGGAAGAAAGGGAAGGAGAGAGGGAGAAAGGGAGGGAGAGAGGGGAAAGACACCTGAATTTGATGCTGAGTATACTATTAAAGTTAAGCGACCTTTCTTTTGCCTTTGCAAGTTTTTAAAGCAGGAAATAAAATGATATAAACTTAGTTTCTTGTCCTGGGCTTGAAAGTGTAAGTCAGTACGTGATTTCAGTATGGTCTACGTAATATCTTACATTAAGAAAAGTATTGATTTTAAATGTCTACCAGAAGCTAAGCAAAAAAAAAAAAGTAAACTGGAAATAAATTGTTTCTTAATGTGTATGAAACTTAAAATAGTACTCATGCAGGCACAGTTTGTACAGTTAAAACATTTTTACAGAAAATTCAGAAATTTTTACAGAAAAAGCTTTAATTAATAGGCGGAGGTGGGGGGAAAGCTATATTTTGGCCTGAATTATTCTAGTTGAATGTCTCAATTGATCAAATTCAGCAGTCAATGTTGAGCATTATTTTGCCTATCTACAAACAAAGTCCTCCTAATGGTTATGTAAATTGCAAGCAAAGCATTCCAAAAACCATCTCGAGAGTCCTGGCATGCATCTCTTAATCATTTAATACCCTGAAGTCTTCTAGAGGTGAAGAAAAATTTAAATCTAAAGGAAAAGCATAGCTCCTAGTGGGCTTCAATTGCTAGACCTGTGTGTGTGTGTGTGTGTGTGTGTGTGTACACACACGTGAGTGCATGTGAGTGTCTATGTGTGTTAATGCAATTTATTTCAAGAGATATATACAATGTACCTTGCATAAACTTTCCTCAAAAACTATGCATCTGATCCATAATTATTTTTCCTTCACAAGTTAGGCTGTAGCTTAGTCAAATTACATAGTGTTGATTTGGATGTTCTGATTATTTCTGTTTGTTTTACTCCAACATCTCAAGACATTTGTTAGCGTTATCTGTTGTGGACAAGGAGAATTAAAGGCTATCACTCAGCAGTTTAGAAGGTAGGAGAAACCAACCCTGAACTTACTACTAGGATGAGCATAACAAAGTCAGAGAATGTTCCCTCCACTCCACAGAAAGATTTATTTGAACTTTTTTTTGGCACTCTTAAGGTCAATAAAATTTCCATGGAAATGTAGGAAAGCTCAAGGAAAATGTAATGGGACCACAAAAATCCAGCAAATCTGTTCTTTTTTGATAGATGTTTCTAGAAAGAATTTATTTTCCTTAACTTCCATGTAGGCAGATTGACTGTGTGTGAATAATACCATCCTAGAAAACATCACTAGAACTAGGTAAACTAAATTTAGCTTTAACTTCTCTGATGTCTCATAAAAATACTCATGTGAGGATCTAGGCAGAATTAGCATCTTCCAACCATGAGTTCATTCTTGCCTCCAATGCCTCCCCTCCCAGAACACTCTGCTTCAATAAACTTTCAAACTTGCCAATGATCTTGACAACAAATATAACCTGGCCAACTTTGTCCAGTTGAGAGCTTCCTCATGTTTGTGTCTGATCTACCCAGATACAGGCTGAGGAAACCCAGGTTGTTGACTGCAAATCCTTCAAAGCTTAAATCTGGCTATGTAAAATGTTCCTTTCCTCATCATTAGCTCTTTTTTAACTACCTGTATTTCATGGTCTTTTATCAGCATGATTCAGGGATTGTTCAGACTGCTTCACAGAATCAAAGCTAGACTGTCTAGAGACTTGAATAGGAGGGTTGTTCAGATTCAGAACCATCACAAGTGTTTATAATGTGAACTCAAGTTTGATAACAACAATGGAAAGCAGAAAAGATGAAATATAATGATCCCATGATACCTGGTTGGATCTGTGTGTGTGTGTGTATGTGTGTACCTTTTGCCTAGCAACAACAGCATGTGATGTTATCAATATATGAATCCAGAGATCTTATATGCCGTTACTAACCTGCTTATATTTCTCAGAAATGAGTCATACCTAAAGCTCTGGTTGGCCCCAGTCTCTTACTTCCCAGGGTCCTGCAAAATACAGCATGTAGTAGTTCAATAAACACTCATTGACTTAGCACAGCCCTTTACAAGACCTTTCCTCATCAACATCAGCATGCATTTTTCAGCCTCACAATTTGTTTCTCAGTCCTTTGGGATTAACACAGATTGTCTCTCTCGATTTCACAAAATTTGTTAAATTAGCTATTTACACCGATGCCTATTAAGTGACCATTTTTCAGCCTGTTTTTCTGAGATTGCGCATCCTGGGAGGGGAGAAAAGGCTCCGCGTAGCCACACCAAAGGTAAATCAGTGGAGTCCAGTTCCCACCTCCCCTGTCGCACTGCTGCTCAGGCACACCGTGACTTGTTGACCCAGAATTTTTTTTGAGTGCTAAATATCTTAACAACAAAATAATGACTCTAAAATTACCAAAGGTAATTATAAGAACTTTTTTGATCTTTTCCAGGGGAGAGACACATCAAAGGATGACAGTCCAGGCTGCCATGGAGTGACTTCTGGGAACAATTATCGCAGTTGCTAAAAATGGGCAGAGGGAACCTCAAAGAAAGAAATCTCTACTTCCTTTTCCATTATAAAGGACTCATAACTGAATGCAGATATGGAAAGGTATTTTAGCATTTGTAAAACCTTGTGACTACAAGGACATCTTCACTTAATTAGTAAATTGATTAGCTAAGTATGACCTGACCATTAAAAAATTATCTATGGTTAAGAGTAAAAACAACAACAACAGGGTGTGGCTGGAATATGTACAATAAAAAATTATATCCAGCATCTCATCTAGAGAATAGCCATATTGACAATGGAATTATGACCTTTTATCTCTTAAATAATGGAATACACCTTCATTGGCCTATTAAATGCATCTTCAGACACCAGATGTGGAGCCAAGTTAGATTAAAACTCAAAAGGAGTTATGTTAACTTCCCAGTCAATTTTTCATATCAGGTTAATTATTATTGTCAACTGTATTCTACAGGAAGAGAACTGAGGCACTACATGGCCTTATAAATTGCTCTAAGTGAAGGAGAAACATTTGCACCTAAATCGCTGAATTCCTAATCACCTAAGATTAGTGACCAAGTATCTTTTTACCACAAATCAGACACTGATTTGTACTTCTTTAATTTTTTAGCATAATCTTATTAGTGTTGCAGAAGTTAAAATTGTCATGACTTTAAGCAAGTCATTCTACACAAGAAGTTTTGTAGACTTATTTTAAAACAGGATCTTCAGATTTAGACGTAATAGGAATATTAATAGTATTATATAGTCTTATAACTCAGGATATAGCTCAGCAGTGGAACACTAACTAATTATTCCAAGGACTCTGGATTTGATCTCCAGAAATACACACGCGCGCGCATGCGCGCGTGCACGCACACACACACATACACACACATTTTCTGGATCTGGAATTCTTTATGTTTCAATGCTAAAAATATTTATTATTTGACTAGCGAGTTTATACATTGAATCTGTCTACATATTTTATTACTTTCCCATCACATTGGGCTGTGATTTCAAATAATATAAAGCTTTATAGGTGACCATTAGCTACTGTCACAACAAAGTATTAGTATAGTATATTGGTTTTATAGAGATGCCAAATTAGGTCAATAAAAAGAATTTGAGCCACAATACAAGGAATCATTAAATATAGATGGCCTAAAACACAGCCCAATAATTATAGATTCTGCCAGTAAGTGATTTTCTTCAAAGAGAAATAAAATTCACAAGACCCTATTTTTATTTTTTTAAAAAAAGACCTTTAAAATATGGCAGAAAGATTCCTTTTTCCCAGAATTTATCTAGTGAAATATTTTCTAATTAAGGGAATTATTGTATTAGTCTGTTCCAAATGAATTATTTTCCCAGTAATGTAGGGGAATCCAAGGGCAAAACGATCTCTGATCTCTACAGCGGGGGCCATCTTCTTCATGCTGCTGCTGCTGTTGCTAAGAGCAGAAGAGGAAGAAGAAGGAATGTTCTGTATCGCTCAAACCCCTATGGTACATTAGTGATAAAACCAAGAAATATAATCCTATAAATTATTGCTTTGTTTCAGTAAATGTAATCATTACCAGTAATATTTTCCCCAGTTACCTTTGAGGACAATGTGACTCTTAGAGTTGGGGATGTTGACCATTGGTAGATAGTTGTCTAATGTACTTGAGGCCTTGGGTTTAATCTCCAGCACCACCAAAATGGTACCTCTTATACATACTATCTCTGTATTACAACTCTACCCCTATACTTCCTTATATCTGAGTTAAATCTATAGCATTTTGAAAGTACCAAAGTATTGTACACATTCAAACAACTACATAGGTTGACTGAAGATCTTAGTTAAGCTGCAAACACCAAGTGGTTTTGGAGTTCTGCTGGGTATCTCTCATGTGTGGTCCTGAGCTGTTGGGTCTTTTTGGTTGGGATAATGTAGCAACATTTTATCAAGTTACCCTAAAGGGAACCCTTTATAAAAGTGCTTCTCCTCAGCTGGCTTCCTCCACTAAAATATAATAAGAAGGTGCTATTACTTGCTGCTATTTCTAGAGTGACTAGAAGAATGTCTTGCATACAGTGAACACAAATTGACTTCCATAAATGAAGTAATGAATGAGGGACAAACAAATAAATCCTGCTCTTCTTTTAATATCTCTTCTTTGACCTAAACAAAACTGTTCAAGAGCCTGGTCTGTATGGGCCATATTTCTTGAACTTTATGTATATGTTCCAGCTGTCTGAAGTATACAGTGATTACATCCCATGCTTTCAGAAATCAGAGCCGTGATTTCCAGCCTCATTTGTTATTTGCGTGTGTTAGTACATTCTATTTGCTTGTTAAGCCTCCTAAGAACAGCCACGCAGACACCTACTGCTATTTAACATAAATGTACCATCAAACCCCAACTGCATCACTTTTTTGCGTATGAATTCCCTACTTCACACCCAAATAGTTGAGACATGATTCTCAATTTCCCCTGAGATCCATTGGTTGCCTTGTACTCTGTCCATTATCTTCTGAAGCCATTCTCTTTTCGAGTTTCCCCATTTACATTAGTGCAAACCCATTTGGCAAAGATTGGCAATAAACAAATCTCGGCTACTTAAATCTATGTACCATCACCTTCTGAAATTGTGCTCTTCTTTACCTCCCTAAACAATTATAAACGCAACTCTAAATGTTGCCGAGTACCTCTTTCTTCCTCAGACTACAAAAGCAATTACATTTTTAAAACTCTACTGCAAAAACTAATCACAATACACAGAATGAAATGTCATGGTGAATGGCAGGCTCTTCCCAAGCTGCCAGGACAGAGCTTTTGAAAGCATCAGTATTCACAAGACAAATCCCAATTTACTGACTCTACCAACAGGTTGCAGAGTTCTCCCCACAGTGTTGACAAATACAATTGCCGAGGCGGCTGGGTAATAATAATGAAAGCTTGAAAGAGGCTGGGCGAAGGGCTGTAATGATAGTATTTGGAGTTTATTGCCTTCCAATAAAAATAATCTCCTGCTCTGCCTGCAGTGTCGCAGCTGACAGTACAACGCCACCCCAGATGGTTCTACTCTGAGAAGCCTCATCCAGTGTCATTCCCAGAGCAGCAGAGGGCTGCCTTTCCCTCCTGCCCTGCAGAAAAAATGATCTCATGATTTATAAGATGTGTCTGTACACTGCTTACAACCATTGGGAAAACATCAGGGTGGTAATGTATTTGTACACTGCATAGAACCTTCCAGTGTGTTCCCTTTACACCTGAGTTTGGGATCAGCATGGAAGCGTCTGCCTGTAATCCCAGCCACCTGTGTAGAAAGCAAAAATGGGAGGATTACTGTTTGAGGCAAAAAGCAGGATCCTCTCTGGGAAAAAAATGAACTAATGCAAAGGAACTGGGCTTGTAGTTCAAATGCTAGAGTTCTTGCCTTAGAAAAAGTGGACCTTGAGTTTAGTCCCCAGTGCTACCAAAAACAAGACATAGGGAAAGAAATGGGTTTTTATTTGGATGGTTATGAATTAAGTATCTCTCTTTGAAAAGAAAATCAGGTGAAGCCCTCCTGCTTCTGGACACAGAGCTGTTCCCAGATGGACGACAAGAAGAGGAGGTTTGCTGTCACCTAGGCCCGGCAGGCTCATGACATGGTGAAGGGAAAACATGCAGGATGATCAGTTTATCAAACTGTTTGAAAATTCTGGTTGTTGGGAGTATCCAGTGGATATGTTGCACCTCCAGGAACCAGAACAGCCATTGCCAGCAGCCTGGGTGTCCCAGAGGGGCATGGCCCAGGAGCTTCCTCGGACATTCCCTGAGGCCGAGGATCCACTGGGAATAGGAAATAATCATGGAGCAGGCTGCAAGACTCATTCCAGTCCGCTGATCCTCTGCCTCTGAGGAGCTTTATTTTCTATGGTTTAAGTCAAAGCTCAGCAAAATAAAACACCAAGAAGGTACTCAAAAGGGATGGGGTCAAAGGAAAAGGGCTAGGCAAATGAAGAAGGAGGGAATGCAGTCGAGAATTCATTGTATATCCTGTAAAATAAGAAGAGCAAGGGAAGGAGTGGGTAGGAGAGGGACAGGAGATGTTTGCGGTGCATTATAATCAGAAACTGCTTTGTTAAATGGCAAGTCCTTTGTACAACTATTTAAATATGAGTTTAGAAAATCCTAAAACTGTAAGACAAGAAATAATAGTATAATACAGTAAAAGTAACAGTGGAAAAAAGTACAGCTTTTCAATACAACAGTTTGCTGTTTATTTAAACATGAAACCATTACCCATTGAGTAAAAAGCTTAGCTTCTTCACATGCAAGACTCCTTACCTCAGGGAGCACTACAGAGATGAATATATTCAGTCTTTCACACAACTGTGAGATTTAAGAGGAAAAAGACTACCAGAAATATTTATGCGTTTGTTTGTTGTTTTTTGCTGTGTGTTGCTCTTGTGCTAAATTGATCATTAGAATTGAAAGAAGGCCGTCAGGTTTCTTAGGACCAAATAGGTTCCCTTTAATGTCGACTTTGTGAAGGGTAAGTGTAGATTGAGAGCAGGTGACCCAAAGGCAGATGGACCATCTGGTCACTAATAGGACATGAACTAACCACCTAAATTGGCACCTCAAGGAGTGTCCAACATACAGCATCTTCCTCCCAGCTCTGCACCTAGTGCATGGCCCAGCTACCTGTATACTCTCTTCCTAATCTTGAATTGGATCCACTTCAGATTCTCCCATTTCCTGTCTCTCTGCCTCTCCCAGACCTTCTCCACTAACTGCATTCCCTATCTTCTTCTGAAGGACTGATGTTGTCTTTGGTGTTGAAAAATGGGCAGGGTCTTGTGAGGAGTTGTAGCACCAACTTACAGCTGGAAGTGTCCTGGTCCTAGGGAGAATACCAAAGCCAGAGCTAAGGATATGATTCCAAAGCTTATCTTCCTTATAATTCTTTGTGTTGTCCCTTAAAGAATATCTCTCTGAAGTCATTGTTAACAATAGAGCTTAACTATACTTTACATCCTTGCTAGTTAGGTCTGGTAAAAGACAGAGAGCATGAAGGAAGGAGTGATATTGTCCAAAAAGAAATGCACTCTTTACCTGACTTATGTAACTGTAACCCCTCTGTACAACACCTTTATAATAACAATTTTAAAATTGTTTTCAAAAAGCCTGATAATAATGCATCAAGTAGCAATTTGGTTGATGTTTTTAGCTGTTTATTCCACTACCTAAATCAGCAGATAATTTTCTATAAAGAAAGCCAGTAGATCATTAATGCTGTATGTGCCACATTGTTTGTGCTGCTCATATATACACACATTTACACACACACACATACACACACACACTTTGCTGTCCTCAAATATGTAAAAGTCACTCTTGACTTTCATGCTATACAAAAAAAGACGAATACTGACTAGAAAGTATTTTACTACAAGATGCAGTTTTTCCTTGATCTACAACAGTTTGTTGTATGTCCTTTTCTATGTTTTGGTTAATCCATTTTATCAAATTGCAATGGGTAATGTGAATTTCATTAAATTCTTTGACTGTCGATCATCATTAATTAACGTGCAATTTCCAATATTTATCCTACTGTTAAAATCTTTAGAAGGTAAAATGACCCTGATTGAGTACCATAAAATAAGCCTCACTTGATCTCAGATTTCAAATAGGACCTCAGGATTTGGTGAAAAGATGAATAAAATATCAGAAGTGATAGACAATTCTAACTTACTATAAGATGCCTGTATCCTCCTTCTCAAATGTTTTTCAAATACCTCAAAGTGTGTTAAAGTTGGACAGACAGGATAAAGATGCAGAGAATACAGTATGTGTATAAGGATACTATGACATTGTGGTATAGATTACACAGTAGATAGGTATTTATTACAGTCATCAGAAAACAGAGATACATATACATAAAGATGATAGTGTAACTCAGAAGAGAATGTTATGTTACCTAGAAGCAGGGCTCTGATAAGAAGAGAAGGGGAAAAAATTGGTAGCTATCGAAACATTCTTAGCAAAACAGGAGAAAGCTCTATTCTTGGTGCTACCATGCAGAGTATCACCTGGAATACGATAAGGTAGCCATAGGTGCAGTGGCTGGCCCATGACAGCTAGGAACTGCGCAACTGGCCCATATGTTCCTAGTATACTTTGTAGAAGGGAGAGATCAGAGGAAAAGGCAAATAATTCAGTGCTTATTCATTTAACTGTCTTTGCTGTTGAAGAAAGCTGAATAAAATGACCAGAACTTTTATATTTCTACAAGGTTTCCGTCTTCTAGCGAGAATGTCAGTGGCTAAATGGGTTATTTTGGATTGGTGGTCTGCACATTTAGGATCTTTCTATAAATAGTTAAGCACACAACATCCAAAAGTAACATGCACCAAATGAGACCACTATGATGGCTCTATGAAAACAAGTTCTTTTATTTTACTTGCAATCATATAAAAATGCAACTGGCCATTTCTGTATTTTAACTAATTTCTACATAAATTCCTTATGCAGTTTTAATGCAAGTGAATCAACACTTTAGTGACATTGCTGGCTTGGTTTTGTAATGTTTTTCCAAAGTGATAACTTGGAAGGTAATGGACACAATTGAAAACTATAGAACGGCCTTTAATAATACAGAATGGCCTTCAAAAGTATAGAAATATCTTCTAAAGGTACAAGTAGGTAGTCGGGAGATTTAGATGATTTCCTCTACAAAATGCTGACCTCACATTTTCTTCGTCCACAGTAGGTATGAGTCAGCCCTAATGAAGTTCCAGACTATGAATGAAAATGTAAGAAAGTGATCGAATTCATGTTTATCTTTGGACTGAAATGACAATCCCAGAATTAAAATCTGATCCTATCGTTGCTCTCAATCTGGTCCAGGTACTGCATAATTTCATACACTAGCTTCTCTCTACCTTTCAAACTACAAAACGGAATGTTGGCATGCAAAGGTCATCTCAGCCAGCCAGTTTCTCACAAAACATGGCGCTGTGACATTTGAATTCAACCTTCTGTCTACTGAACTGCTCACCGGACTCACTTTGACAGATCTGAGTATGATGGATGCAGATTTCCATCCAAAAGGTTGGGCTAGGCCTCCACAGTAATATAACCTTTCTTAAAGGTTATTTTTAACCACTTGCTAAAAATTCCGAGAGGGGGAAAAAAAGTGACGTGCCCTTTAGTAAAATGAATACAATAATACACCTACAACTGCGACCATAGCAGTCAAGTTTAGTCAATTGCCTAAATGAGGACCTACTCCACAGTAACCAGGGCCATCTGGTCAACCAGAATCCCAGAGGTAGCCTAAGGATTACACAAAAACTGAATCAAACTCCACTTCTGAAACAAAGAGAAAGGAGAGCAAGGATACAAGACCTCAGGAGAGAACTGCTGAATTAGTTCTGTAAATTAGTCCTGCATTATATTGTCAATTAACTCTGAAACTGTTTTTATAAAGTCAAACTAAATATAATGCAGTAGATTTATTCATTAGGCATCTCATTGACTCCACGAAGGTTATTCTCACAGTTAAACAATGTTTGCTTTTATTTTTAAAAGCATTTTAATACAATTCTATCGCTGAGAGATAAAGTAGAAGTATTGCAGTCAGCACATTGACTGAACCAACAAAATTAACAGTACTCCATTTGAAATAATAACCTCAAATTATTTCTCAAATAAGATGCCGTGTACATTTACAATTTTTTAGAGACTGGTTAAGGGGAGGGAAGAAAAAGGTTGTACAAACATAATTAATCTTCTGGCTCACAAAATCTTGGTAGTACAGATTTCATTCTGACAACATCAAAGCCAATGCATTGCCATTTTTAATTCACAACTTAAAAATGTATCATGCCAGCGTTCTATGGCCATTAAGGTAATAAGGTAATTAGTAGCACCATACTGGCTCCACATGGTTTGGACTATGGTTTCTGGGATTGAGTGAATGGAAGGCAGTGATCAAAGCCTTCTCCAGCTTTCTGTCCCCACACATGTGGTACCCATGGATGCTGAGAGCCCCCCAAGACAGCCCGCAGGAGAATATAAATGTTGTGGTAAAGTTTTCTCTATGCCAACATTGCCCAATCAGCAAATGAAGATGTGGTCCTCAGGCCACACATGGACGATATAGAAGCCAGAAACATCATGAAGAATGAGCTACCATGTGGAGGTTAATACTTTTCTGCAAAGTCACTTCTTTTCATCAAAAAAAAAAAAATGTGAACCTATTGTATTTGTTCCTACTTTTATGAAGCATTAAGTAAAAGGAAACTATTTCTTCTTGGAGTGAAATGTAAAAGTCTCAACATCTACCCATGTTTGGGGTCAATCATCCCCTGAAAATCCCCTGTGTCTATTCCCTATACAAATACCAGGGTCCAAATAAAACTATTTACTGTCGGTCTCCTCAAAGATTCTAGGCTTAGCTCCATCTCAGAAAAATTAGTTCTGTGAAATCAATAAAGCCAGGAAGTCCTGTGAAGTCCTTTGAATGCATTAGGTTAGGTGTAATAGTGTAATTTTCTTTTTTTTTTTTTTTTTTTTTGGTCGGTCCTGGGCCTGATCTCCTGGGTGCTGTCTGTCAGCTTTTCAGCTCAAGGCTAGCGCTCTACCACTTGAGCCACAGTGCTACTTCCAGCTTTTTCTGCTTAAGTGATGCTGAGGAATCAAACCCAAGGCCTCATACATGCAAGGCAAGCACTGTACCACTGAGTCACCTTCCCAGCTCTAAGGTGTAATGTTCTGCACTTAGAATCAGTGTTCCTGCTTATGTTGACTAGACACTGATGACTAAAAAGAAACCTATACACCCTTGTTGAAGGTTTGTGGCTCCATTTCCCTTCTTACACCGTACACCTCTGAGGGCAGAACATTGAGGAGGGAGTACAGCAATGGAATGAGTGCACGTTCTGACGTAAGGGGATGTGGCGTGAGTAATCTCAACATTGTCTGTGTTTTCCTGAGAGGCACAAGGCATTCTCTCCTGGACATGTGTTTCTACAAGAAGACTGTTGTGTCATCCCACTTGGAATGCAAGGATCGATTTCTGAGATGGGTTGTGAGCTTAGGGCTCCTTGAGAATCCTCTGTGAGCACAGCGTGGGCAGAGGGCGTACATACACAGTCTTGATTGTGGTATTAAGTTCTAAACATCCGGGCCTTCTGTCTGTTCTGTGAAAACCATTACAGGTCCAAGTGCCTCATGCACTGAAGAAGCTGTTTTGAGTTGAAACAATGTTTCTAAAGGGTAAACTTTTGGTAAATACTATAAAATCTCTTGGGTAAGTTATTTATGGTTGTGATGTAGAGTAAGAATTAATATCTTGTGCATTTATATTTCACCAAATAGCATTAAACTATATAGGATGGATGATACATAAGGATGGATGGATAGATAGGAAGATGGCTTAGTGTAAGATTGGCTATGGGAATATTGTGCAGAGATGAGACTTGAAAAGACGGAAAAAAAATAAAAGTAGAAAACCTCTCTCTTGAATAATAATCTTGTCCCTATAAGTCCTTGATTAAAGAGAGCTTTCTTAATCACAGACAGTATCTGGTTCAGAATTTGAGACAAAAAGTTCTGGGTGGAGGATGATACCAAAAAGTAAAATGCTTTGGAGAAAGGTAAGAAAAAGAAAATGAGCTCACATTTTTAAGCGTTAGCTAGCGTTAGCTAGTATGAACTTCAGCAATCTGAAGAAAAAGGGAGTCTTGATGGGGAATCTTATTTGCATTTTAGGGAGATGATTTTTAGCAGAAGTACAGAGGAAATGTCATTCCAATAGGAAATGCTGAAGCATCATGCAGAGCTGCTCAGTGGGGCCTTCGGGACATTTCTTGATGAACAATTAAAGGGCAGGGACAGCTAAAGAACAAGAAGCAACAGATTGGTTTATCTCACTTAGGAAACTGTCAAGTGAGAGAATTCAAAATAAAGGCCAAGTAACTCAAGAGAGGTCAGTTAGTACAATAATAAAAATGAGTCCGGCACCGGTGGCTCACGCCTGTAATCCTAGCTACTCAGGAGGCTGAGATCTGAGGATCACAGTTCAAAGCCAGCCTGGGCAGAAAAGTCTGTGAGACTCTTATCTCCAATAAACCACTTGAAAACCAGAAGTAGCACTGTGGCTCAAGCGGTAGAGTGCTCACCTTGAGCTGAAGAGCGCAGGGACAGCGCCCAAGCCCAGAGTTCAAGGCCTATGACTGACAAAAAATAAAATAAAATAAATAAAAATGAGCCTGGATCTACTGGCTCTTATCTATAATTCTAGTTACTCAGGAGGCTGAGATAGACCAAGGTTTGAGAAAAAGTCCAGGCACAAAAGTTGTGAGACTCCATCTCCAATTAACGGTCAAAATGCCAGACTGGAGGTATGGCTCAGATCATAGGGTACCAGCTGTGAGTAAGAAAGCCAAGCAAGAGCAAGAGGTTCAGAGTTCAAGCCCTGATGCCATCACAAAAACAAATAAAAGCATAATGCTAAGTGGCAATAACTTACATGATTTTTGAAAACCTAGAAGCTTCTAAGCTCCAAATATAAAGGAATGACAAGGAAACTGAAATGCTAATTACTGAGTAGATTAGAACCTTAGTTACATATGTTGAAATATCACACTATATCCCCCCATATGTGCAGTTATGACATGCTCTTCCAAAGTAAAATAAAAGCATTTAAAGCTGCAAACAAAATTAGGGCTGATGTTGAGGTAACAGTGAAACACTCAAGAATAAAAATGTCTAAGTTTCTGGCAGGGTTGTTTTGCTGTTTTAGAGGTAGTGGCTATAGATTCACGACGCACTACCCAAATCAATAGTCTAAAAAGAAGGGGTGAAGAGGGATTATTAATATTTAAAGATATTTGCGAAGGAAGATGGCCCAAAGAAGGCGATAAACACAAACTGTCGGGACCCCATTAGAAGAATCAAAATAGGCCACTGTCTCAGAACCAGAGAAACTCTGGGAAATAAACCACTGAGTCAAATGGCATAGAAAAAAGAACAATAATGTAACCCCCACCGCAGCATGCAGACAGCAGAAAGCACCAAGTACAAGTAGCAAGCACACACTAGGAAGTAAGGAGCGTCGGTATTTTAGATGAAAAAATCTAGCTGGAACTTGGTAGATGGTGAAAGGGAGTAGAGATTAGAAGTTACAAAGCTGATTTCTCCTGGCTTATTTATCCCTTTGGACTTTGCACATGTGTTTACCGATCATCTCATGTGTACCATCGGCTGTGACGGACAATGAGTATACCACGGTGGACAAAGCAGGTTGGCTTTATTTTTTTCTCCCTTTCTCAGATGGAAATAATACTAAATTGAGATGCATTGCACAAGTGTATCGTAACACACAGGAGGGAGATTGAGTTTTTGCTGGAGTAGGGAGGTATGGTGAAGGGAGGGTGGAAATGAGCCCATCCATGGTCTAGAGGAAGAAGAAACGAGAGGCAGGGAACTCCAGAGACAGCAGATGCCTAGGGAGTGGCCCTGTTGCCAGGCAAAGATGCCAAGGCTCCTGGAAGCCAGCGAGCCCCTGCTGTGATTCTACCTGTATAGAAGGTCTGCATGTAGAGCAGGCTCCTTAAGACTCTGGGGTCCATCAGGGCCATGGCTGCACCTGCCCCGCAAGGAAGAGAGCCCTGACCATCCTGCTTCAGCCTGTGAGAAACTCCAGGCCAGCCACAGGCTCTGTGTGTGTCTGAGAGCCAAGGCTGCGTGTAACATTTCATACCAGAGGTCATGCGGTTTAAAGAGTCTCTTTCTTTTCTATCTTTCTTTTTTCTTTCTTTCTTTCATTCATTGTTTCTTTCTTTCCTTTCTATCTTTCCTTCTTTCTTTCTTTCCTATCTTTCCTTTTCTTATTTTTTCTTTTTTCCTTCCTTCATTCCTTTCTTTCTCTCTCCCTCTCTCTTTCTTCCTTCCTTCCTTCCTTTCTTTCTCTCTTCCTTCATTCCTTTCCTGCCTTCCTTACTTTCTCTCTTTCTTTCCTTCCTTCTTTTCTCTCTCCCCCTCTCTTCCTCTCCTTCCTTCCTTCCTTTTCTTTCTCTCTTCCTTCCTTCCTTTTTCTTTCTCTCTCCCTCTTTCTCTTCCTTCTTTCCTTCCTTCCTTCCCTCCCTTCTTTCTTTCTTTCTTTCCTTTCTTTTTCTTTCCTTTCTTTCTATCTTTCCTTCCTTCCTTCCTTCCTTTCTCTCTCCCTCTCCCTTCATTCCTTCCTTTCTTTTTCTCTCTCCCTCTTTCTCTTCCTTCCTTCCTCCCTTCTTTTCCTTCCTTTTCCTTCCTTCCTTCCTTCCTTCCCTTCCTTCCTTCCTCCCTCTCTCTTTCTTCCTCCCTTCCTTCCTTCCTTTCTTCTTTCTTTCTCTCTCTCCCTCTCTCTTCCTCTCTCTTCCTCTCTCTCTCTCTTCCTTTCTCCCTCTCTTTCTTTACCTGGGTTTCTCTTCATCTCCAGGCCAACGCAGGCATAGGATGTGAGACAGTCACTGTAGCCCAAGGTTCTCCGTGGGGCTGTGGTGCTGCGGTGGCTCTGGTGACCCCCCCAGTTGTAAGCAGAGGTCACAGAGTATCCTGAGGCTGGCAGACAGACCTGGCTCAGCCTGCCACCAGCCTCCTGTCTGGAATTCTCCATGGATCAACCGGCTGTGCTTTCAGAAGGGAAGCGCTGTGTCTCCTCATGGGGCAGTGACAGGGCTGAAGCTGGTGACAAATACACATGGCAGAGGTGTCCTGGCAAGCGTCAGGGTTTGCTATGGGCCTCAGACCCCCACCACCTGCCAGTTCCAGCCTCTTTCCTTCCTCGTGAGAGTGTGCTTCGGCAACTATGTATACATAAGTGAGTCATCCTGTATATTTAATAACAAAAACAGACTAAGACTGTTTGCCTAAACAAAAGAGAGAAATTCCTAATTCGATTTAAAAATTAACCTTTAGTACATTTTTAAAGTTTTTAATTAATTTGCTGTTATCATAGAGGTGATACACACTGGGATTACAATTACACAAGTCCTCATAAGACTAAACCTATATTTTTAATCTACTTTAAGGTTAAAGCTTTCAGTGGCCCTGCGATGTGGTTTCCCAGATGTGAGAATCAGGGCCCAGGGCTGCTGTTGTCTGTGTGGAGATCAAGGCCATGATGAGACAATGACATAGTAAACTGGTGTGAAGGGACCCGGAAGTCCCTCTTTAGTGACAGCCACTCGTGTCCGGGAGATGATGGCCTGCAGCACACCTTCTCCTGTGAGCCATCGTGAAGAACACTCTATTTTGTTGTTCTGCTTTGGTGATGTTCAGGCACCGTGGCCGAGTTCATTACGCAGCGCTGCCTGCATGGTGCTGCTCCACTCGCCAGGAAGTGCCAGACTTCTTTGTCTTCTCCTGTTTATCTTTGTGCACTGTCTAGTCTGTGCACGCGCATCTCATCCCAATTCCTCGCCCTCCCCGTAGACACCTCCTCCCTCTCCAGCGTCTGAGGAAGACCCTTAAGTATGTGTGTATGCTCATAAACTATGTCACGCTCTGTTTGCGTTTTAATTTACATAAATAGGATTGTGCAATAAATTCCCCACTGCTCCTTACCTTGCATCTCAGCACCGTGTGTTAGAAATCCACTCCTGTGGTTCCACTGCCTGTCAGCTGCTATAATGCAAATGAGCTCATAGACAAATGGTAAAGGGGGAATGAAGTCAGGGTAACAAGGAGGTTACTTTGCTTCCTAAGCAGTTTTCTCAACATTCTGACTAGCAGGTAAGAGCCACTCATCACAGCCAATTCTGCTGGTAGTAGCAAGCATAGATGCCCCTTGGCCCCCACATTTTCGATCATCTTGGCCTGACCACTTGCACATCGAGAAGCATTTGTGCCTGCTCGTCTTCCTATGAGAGACTGGGATTGGGATCATCTCAGTGCCAGCCCAGGCTGGAGAGAGAAGTTTGTAAGATTTCATTTCATAGGGAGATATTGGTGGTGATGGCACATGCCAGTCATTCGAGCTATGGGGGAAAGTAAAGTTAGGAGGACACACACTCAGGCAGAAGACTGACCTGATTTTCTTTTCTTTTCTTTTTTTTTTTTTTGTCAGTCGTGGGACTTGAACTCTGGGCCTGAGCTCTGTCCCTCAGCTCTTTAGCTCAAGGCGAGTGTTCTACCACTTGAGCTACAGCACCACTTCTGGTTTTCTGGTGGTTTATTGGAGATAAGAGTTTCACAGACTTTCTGCCCGGTCTGGCTTTGAACCGTGATCCTCAGATCTCAGCCTCCTGGGTAGCTAGGATTACAGGGGCCTGGCTCTGATTTTCAAATAACCAGTGGAAAGGGAGGATGGGCAGTGATAAGGCAACTGTCTGACAAGCATGAGATCCTATGTTTAATATTCCCTACTGCAGGAAAAAGAAGACATAACTGCAAAATAGTGAGCCAATTCTAGGTAAACTGTGTAGTAAGGATATATTTTATTGGTGGTATTAAAAAGTAACTGTAGGAGACTACACTATTGTTGAGCCATTTATTATTCCTCCTGACCTTCATTGATTCCACGTGACACCTTGCAGTGGTGTGACCAAACACGCACCTGTCCTGTGGAGAATGTCTGACAAAATGGTTTTCTTTCCCTTATTTTTCTGTACCCTCTTTACAGTGTTCTGATTACACATTTTTTCTTAAAGAAATGTATAATGGTATAAAAGCAATACACACTCAACAGAAACTATACCTTGAATTTTGAATTTTAATCTTTACCAGGGTATCAATCTGCAGCGTTATACTCTCTGACAATGCTGGGCAGTGAGCCACAATTCCCAACCAGTCACATGACCAAAACAGGAAAAACACTGCAGCCCCATAGGGTGTGCTGTATGGAGCGCGACCGTGTTACTGCACTGATGATCTGCTTTAAAGGCATTTTGACTTAAGGCATTTTCAATGACTGATGGATTCATTAGAGGTCATGACCCCATTGTAAGTGAAAGAGATCTACCACCTCCACCTATCATATTATTAGGGGTTCTATCATTTGCTTTGTGCAATAAAATGTTTTACATGTGCATGTGTCTGTATGGAAATGTCACAGTAAACCCCCGTTGTACAACTATATGTTAATAAAGCATCCCTCTGTAAAAGGTAAGCAGATAGCACTTGCTGTGGTGAAGCAGAAGCATTCACAGTCCCAGTACAGATCTGCATCCTTCTTCATATGCTGGAATGTCACATAGAAAGGCTCATCCTGAATGGCCCAGAGTAAGAAGACATGGAAAACAACTTCAGACAATCTGAGACATTATAAGGCAATTAAGATTTGAGGTTGTTTGTCACTAGCCTTACCCAATAGAGCTATTCATAAATTAACTAACTGGGGAAATTACAAAAGCATTAGGAAAAAAAACAGTATGTTTTGACCATGTCTGCACAATGAAAGACTTTCAACTATAGCAGTCTCTCACCTATCCAAGTTTTTTTACCCCCATGATTTCAGTCACAATTTCTTTCCTTCCATGAACTCAGAATAGGTTTGTAGTCCAACTGACTCTGCAAATACTAAATAGAAGATTCCAGAAATAAGCAATTGGTAATCTAAGTTGCTTTCTTTTCTGTATAGCCTGATGAAATTGTGCACGCTCCCACTCCATCCTGCCCGAGGCCTGGACCCTCTCTTCGTCCACAGTAGATGCTACCCGAATGGTGGTCACTCAGTGACTTTTGAGATGTAAGATCATCTATCTTCACAATTGAATACTTACAGTCAAGGAAAAACTTAACTGCACTCATGAATGACCACAAGAGCAATGATGCAAAGGAGGCACATAAGAGAAGTGTAGAAGGAAAGGCTAAATATCTTACCCAGCAATGCCCTGGGTCATGTAAGGAAAAACACACTGCGTACCAAATCTGACATTTTCTTCCATTCAAGCATGTACTAGCAGTCTTGAATTGTGCACTCCACACATTGTGTGTAAAACCCAGTGGCCAAAAAGGAAATTTTTGATATTTGGGGTCACATTCAAGCTTAATATGCAACAAACAACACCAATAGGTAGACCGTTAGAGGATTTCTGCATTACAAATAATAAGCAGATGACTTATAACTGTGATGCGGACATGGATTTTATTTCAAACTGATGGTAGAAAAATTACAAATTAGAAAAGAAAATAAACTAAATAACCCAGCAGTCGATAAAAGTAGGCAGAGAACACAGGAAAACATTCCCAGACTCAGTAGCAATGAAAGGGAAGCACATTAAAGTAACAAGATAACATTATTTAGCCTCCAGATGGCCTGAACCAGCCTAGAGATCGTGGTTACCCCAAGAGAGAGAAGAGAGGACAGGTAGGGAAGAGATAAACCTGGACTGCAACTCTCCTATTCTCTCCAGTTCTATATCATCCCATTTTCCCTTCTCTAGTTAAAAAAAAAATGCTTAGCTGATGTCTTTAGTTGTCCATTTCCATCATGGATTAGCGTATCTCTTACCTGAGCATGCAAGGCTTCGTGCTGCAGGTGATACTTGGTTTTGAGAGATAAAAAGGACTTGGAGCAAGGTTTTCCACAGTGGGGAAGGGTCCCCAGGAGACACCTGGCAATGTCAGGAGGATTTGGGGTAATGGTATGTGTGTGGGGCAGGGGGAGAGGTACTACTTACTGGCAGGCAGTGGGTACAGAGCCCACACTGCACCGTGCATAGGACAGACATCCATACCAGACAATTCTCTGGTCCAAAAATATCAGTAGTTGCACAGTGGAAATACTGTGGTTCAGGAAAAGGAGAAGGTGGCTCAAAGCAGAGGGGCAATGACCTGAGCTGAAGCAGCCAGGGGGACGGGCCAAGCACACAGGCAGGCAGGCGGGAGGCACCATGCTCTCTAGCCTGGCAGCCCGGGGAGAGCAGGGCTCAGGTGTTCTCAGGGGGCCACTCAGCACTGCAGAAATGCACTCCTAAGAACTTTACACTCTTCAGGGGATGAAGCAGAGGGAAATGAGAAAAACAGCATTAGAGCCGTCTTGGTTGACTTGCATTACTTCAGACTTATTCCATTTAATTTTATACCCTATGATTATTTAAAAGGTTTCCATTTTAATCAAGACTATTTACTACCTTCTAGAAATCTGTTCTGCAGAAAATAATACCACATGTATGTAATGACATTTTGAGGGTCCAATTTGATGCCTTTTTTTAAAAAAAATGGGGTTAGAAAAAAATGCTCAGTAAACACTGTTTCATCTGATAAATTTATTAGTGAGGCTGGACCATGGGGGAGAATTAAGAGGATAAAATGTACGTTTCCAGTGAAATTCCTGCCACCGAGTGTTACAATGTACTCTATCAAGTGATTCCCCCATTCAAAAGGCCAAAAATAACCCCAAGATCCAAAATTACTGATCAAGATATTCCAGGGTCCCTGAAGAACACGACTTGAGCCCTGGCTCTGTTTGGCTAATATAAAAAAGAAATGAGTGAGACTTTATTTGTCAGTCTTTGCAGAATCTGTTTTACATTTGTGATTTGGTCATGAAAAAGGCATAGTCTGATTACATCTTTTTTTTTCTTGGTCAGTCATGGGGCTTGAACTCAGGGTCTGGGTGCTGTTGTTGAGTTTAGAGCTCTATCACTTTGAACTACAGCTCCATTTCCAGTTTCCTGGTGTTTAACTCCAAATAAAAATCTTATGAACTTTCTTGCCCAATCTAGCTTCAAACGACAATCCTCTGATCTCAGCCTTCTGAGCAGCTAGGATTACAGGCATGCGCCAACAGCGACTAGCTACATTCCTTTAAAAAAATGATTTACTTCTATTGTCAATATACAGAGGTCAGGACACAACTGTTTATATTTCACAAAGTTATCTCTGGGCTGCACTATCATTCTCCCAAGATTTCAATTCACAGTTATCTAGCTTTATTGGAGAGATTGTCCAAAAAGAACCTTTGATTTAGCAGGGCAAGCTTGTACTTTGACATCAACAAATTTCAAAGTCTGGGATAACCTGGCACATACTCTAAGCAATTGCATCTCAATAGTCCTGTGGGACCATTTAAAACATCTTCAGTAACTAGAGAGAGAAGGAGGGGACATTCATCTCCCTTAGCCCGGGCAGCAACAAACGTGTGGAGCTCCGTGGAGCTGAGCATGTACTAATGAGAGCACAGCTCTGAGTCTGACTCCCCAGGGCCCACCTTAATTCTATTCTCTTGCACAGTCACAATGTCAGCCTGAGTAAAATTCCTTGGGCACAAGAGGATTCAGTAGAAATTGTACATGAAACAAAAACCTATCTAGGACCAAAAA
Organism: Dipodomys spectabilis; assembly: GCF_019054845.1. Classification (NCBI taxonomy): domain Eukaryota; kingdom Metazoa; phylum Chordata; class Mammalia; order Rodentia; family Heteromyidae; genus Dipodomys; species Dipodomys spectabilis. Next base: position 2,049,419 of record NW_024870892.1, on the reverse strand, counting down.
AAAAAAAATTGGGGGTCTGTTCAGATGAGTTAGGAATGCTGTATATACCTAACTTCATTAACTAATCATTTTTTTTTTCACTTGACATTTCTTGAATGCCTTCTTACAATTCTACGTTCAAATAGTAAAAGCATCTTTGTTGAAAAGGACACTTTTGTGACAATGGACAATTGAATGAAAATTAAAGGCAAGTTGGTGTGCGCCTCAGAGATGAATAACTCTAGAGTTAATTTTTTTTTTGCTTATCTGATTTCTTGTCTTCACAGTCTAGAATGAAAATAAGGCTAAAGTGAGAAGAATTTTTTTAAATCTCTGTACACTACATCTATTAATTCTCCATGAATGATAAAACAGACACATGCAACCCCCCAGATTAGCCTCCATCCAAAATACTTCCTTCTCTTTTGACATGGCCACCAAATCAAGACAATTTACTACATTTTAGAAGTCTGTTCTGCAGAAAATAATGCCCATGTTTATGTTACACATAAAAGATCTCAGATTCAGTTCAAAAATCTGTCCATCAACCAGATGCTCCATTGGCCTTAAGCACCCTAAATTTTAGAAAGCACTGTTCTCAGAGAAAGCTAGTACAGGCTGCAGCTCAGGTCATGTCTTCAGTTACCTGCCCTCGGCAGCCATCCCTTGATCTGCCAGTCACCTCCTTTACAAAGCTGATGGCACCTGTGTTGCTTTGTGATCATCCCATTTGGTAAGAACCCTCTTCAGAGCTTCTCAGCATGGCGCAAATACAACAGGCCCTGTGTCGGCTGGCACTCAGATAAACATTAGTGGCTCACCTGTACCATTCAAAGTGCTCACAGCATTACAAGTATTATCAAGTATCGTTGGAACCTGTTGTACCAAGGACCTGAGGAATACCATTTTTGCAAATGTGAGAGCATTCTAAGTGAGCTAATAAAATGATAAAAACTGAAATATAAAACATTAATCAGTGGTGTCTTTTTAATAAGCTATTATTTAGGGAACTAATTAAAAATGATGTGCCAACTATTTCTTTGGTTTCAACTCCAACCTGTTACCCCCAAATAGAACAACTCTTAAGGTGTCTAGGTCTTAGAGGGATACTGAACACCCACTTTGATCTTACAGCTCCAAACTTTAGTGCAGTAAATTGTGTTGTACACTTCTGCTTGGCAGGTTGAATGTGTGGAACACATTTCTCACCTAAATTCTAACTCTCTCTGCTCTGTTGTCTAATGTTGAGAAATTCTCTGGTAGGCTTAGCAGGGCTAGGCTGAAAGATGTCATTTTAGAGTCAGACAAAATATAAGAACAAATACCACACACATACAAAAAACAGCAGGAAGAACCTCTTTGATCTCATAAAGATCAATCAAATTGATTTTTGTTTTACCTCTTGGGTGGTTGTCTTTTGTGCAAATGGTCCTGTATTAGCAAGACAGATTCCTATTGTCTGAGCTTCAGTGAGCTGGCATGGCAAGGTCTTCAATCCAGACCTTTCTCTGACTGTTTATATACTGGAGTATTGATGAGTGTGCACTAATAGAGCAAGTTTCCAGCACATGGAAAGGGAGCTTTTAGGGCGCCAAGCAGAAGGGCTCATCAAATAAATAATCCAGAGACTGCCCATGAAAGCAGGCTAACAATTTTCCCAGCAAGCCAAGAGTTGAGACCAGCCAGCCACACTCAGCACTGTCTTCATCCTTCTTTGCCACAGGGCAGCACCACAATTCCATGGTCATTTTCTAAAACATAGTCAGAACGGGTTGATGTTTCTTCTAATTTGGCAGACATGCTGGATATAGAAGGATAAGGAGGAGGAGGAGGAGGAGGAGGAGGAGGAGGAGGAGGAGGAGAAGAAGAAGAAGAGGAGGAGGAAGAAGAGGAGGAGGAAGAGGAGGAAGAGGAGGAAGAAGAGGAAGAAGAAGAAGAGGAGGAGGAGGAGGAGGAAGAAGAAGAGGAGGAGGAAGAGAAGGAAAAGGAGGAAGAAGAGGAAGAAGAGGAAGAAGAAGAAGAGGAGGAGGAGGAGGAAGAAGAAGAGGAGGAGGAAGAGGAGGAAGAGGAGGAAGAAGAGGAAGAAGAGGAAGAAGAAGAAGAGGAGGAGGAGGAGGAGGAGGAGGAGAAGGTTGTCATTAAATCCCCAAACAGCTAACAACTACAAAAATATAACAAAGAATTTGAAAATAGAAAAATAGGTGGCCTTTTCTCATTGGAAATACAAAGGTTCTGATCACTTCTTTTAGGAGAATAAAGAGGCATGGCTGCATTAAGTTTTTATACTGGTGATAGCACACTCCAAAGCAGAACAGATTGGTGGAGAAGTCCTGAAAATATCCCAGTGGATTCCAACTTCCTAGGGATAAGGGCATTTGCATAACTTGAGTGAGGCTGTTATTGTTATCTTGGACCCCTGATAAGGTTTGAATATGAATTTTCTTAAATCAAAGGTTTTTCCCCACATCCTTGTCTAGACCTCCTATCAGCGAGTTAGAGGGCAAGTTCACATCTGCCTGAGGCTCATCTCTTGTCAACATGCAAACACAAATCTCTATCAAGTGAGGGTCTTTGGAATTTATCATAGCAGTTTACAATTTTAATAGCTCCCAGATTGTGCAGTTGTTAGCTGCTATAAAATTGCCTTTCAGCAGGTCCTCCGAATGCATTTACAAGCTCAATTACTAAAGAGAATAAGATCAGCTTATTCTCCTCCCCCTTCCTTTTCTTCCCAGACAGTGTTAGAACATTCCTCCCTCAACCCTGGTGTAAAGTCTTCTGAAGGTGAAAACAGGAAAGTTGGGATAAAGCTCATCAAATCTATTACGGTTTTGACAAGGATAGCACTTCCCCCCCCCCCAAAAAAAAAGAATAGTTTTTTTAAAGGGGAGAGTCATTGTTGGTGTTCTAGACTTCCAAATTTTAGCTTATAAAAAATGTTTTGATATTGTCTCTCACGCATGTCAATCATGAGCAGAAATTTAGTTGGAAAACAAACTAACCTATGTGTGTGCTCATGCATTACCTGGGAATGCCACTCTGTATACAATTACTACAGGCTCACAGACACGGTCTACACCCTGATCCCAAAGTGACAGTACATCTTTCACACATACGTGTGATTATTTTTCTTAGATTTATATCACCAAAGCCTCTGGGCAAATGCACAGACAGAAAGTTCATGCACTGAGACAACTTTCTCAGTGACATTCCAGAAAGCTCTGTGGTGAAACAGTCTTGTCAACAGGTGGGAGCGTCCATGTTGAATTTACATCAAAATCATCTAATTTTTTCCCTTGGTTTCACATGATCTCCTTTGCTAATCTTAGTAGTATATATTAACTCAGTATTCTACCAAGTAACTGTGGGAAAGAATCTATCCATTACCCAACAATACAGCGGATCTAATGTTTGCTATTAGGCACATTTAAGAATATGTATTACACCAAGGTACAGAATCAATACAAGGACTATGAATCCTATTGTTAACACTTGACACAACAATTATTTTTAAACATGGATGTGTTTACAAATATGTGCATTATATAGACGTAATGGAGAAAATTTTGCAGTTATCATTCAATAATGCTGTTCTCTTTGACTTAACTAAAATATTTACTAAAGTCGATTCAATTTAAACTGTATAGTACAAAACACTTTTGATTTGTTAGCAGTAACTAGTCCTCTTATCCTAACAAGAAACTTTTAATCAATTACCTTTCAATTATGATTGAACTTCAAAGATAATGCTGCATGGAACAGATGTTTCTGAAATGAAGCTTTATCTTCTCTACATCAATAAAAGGTAAATTTAAGGCCTTACTATATTAGTGATGCCTCAAAAACAAAGAATCGTAAAATTTTAGAGCTGTCAGAGATATTTGAAATTCATTGCCCACTGGTATCATGTTTTAAACAGGAATCTGAGAGCTGGAAGGTTAATTGAGCTTCTCATTCTCAAGGTCACAGGAGTAGTTAGTAGCAGGCAGGGAATTAACTATCCCAGGCAATCCACATGTCCTTCCATCCTAGGGCTTTGTCATGGGACTCTCTGCTGCAATGATGTCCTTGCTTAAAGATGCTCACACGTGGCTCTGATTTTGTCATCCACTGAGAAGAAAATAAATTACACACAGGCCTTTCATTGTTCTAAGTCCATCCCTTCCTGAGGCCATCGGATCCCCTAACCCAAGCAGATTGGGTCAATGCATACTAGCCTTTTAACACTGCAATAGATTCACTCCAGGGAAATATATTGAAATATGAATAGGGATATGACCAAAGGGAGTCAAATTTCTAAGGTCCTCTAATCCCATAGTAGCTATGAAAATATTTTAGAATTTCTCTGCATCTCTTTCCTGACAAAATCCCTAGGCATTAGTAAGTTTATCTGCATCCATTGATGCTCACTTTAAAATTCAATAAATCTATATTTACAAGGACAGAGACCCACACATAAACTTATTTAAAAAAAAAAAAAAACAGTGTGACCCTAGGCTGGTTTCTGGGATCTGCCATTTGGTTTATGCCTGCTAACTCAACTTCAATGAGAAAGCCCAGATCCAGGAGCAGGTCAGCCCAATGGGAAGGCTAACTGGGATGTTTATCTTCAGGAATCAACTAACATGGAGTACCATAAATAATTTGAACACCAGTCAAAACAAGTGGAAGAGAAAGAAACAACTTTCAGCCCATTGCTACTGCCCTGTGCAAAATGAATGGTTGTCTGGAGATCTTGCCTGGCAGGAAATGAGCACATAATCCCCGGCAGTACTGCGCAGACACACATGTGCTGGGAAATAATAGATGTGTTGAATGTTCTAGATGCTGTATGTACTCTTTCTGTCCAGCCACGGCACTGAATTCTATTACAGTGAAGTTGTCAGTTGTATAAATCATTGAATTTCTGCTCTGCAACCAGAGAGGACCTAACAACAGGACAGAAGGCTATTGGCTTATGGGCCTTCTAGGGCTCTAAGGAATTTACTTCCGCAGGCTGAATTTAAATGTTTAAATATATATATATATATATATATATATATATATATATAATGTAATCAAATATTTAGTATAAAGATAATAGTGGGGCTGGGAAGGTGGCTCAGTGGTAGAGTGCTTGCCTTGCATGCATGAGGCCCTGGGTTCAATTTCTCAGTACCACATAAGCAGAAAAAGCAAGAAGTGTCACTGTGGCTCAAGTGGTAGAGTACTAGCCTTGAGCTGAAGAGCTGAGGAACAGCACCCAGGCCCAGAGTTCAGGCCCCATGACAAAAAAAAAAAAGATAAAAATAAAGGTAAGCAATAATTAAAACAAAATATAAAAGACTATAAATAATGTCCCCTACCAATGTGTTCAAAATATATATATCAACATATGTAAAGGAAACCACAGATTCTCGGGAATGATCACGATATGATGGTTCAGTCTATTTGCAATGTTTGAACAATGATAGAAAAACACTTGCCATTTTTTTATAGATGATAAATCTCACAACTATCGCTCATACTAGATTTCTGTTGCATGTGTCTACATGTATAACAAACAAGAATATTCCATTTAGGCTAGAAATTAAAATAATGAAAATATTTCCCCACCCAAGTTCAAAGAATTGTTCGAGTCCTTTCAGTCTTCCTGAAGAGGTATGGTTGTAGGTTGAGAACCATCAGTGTGGAGGAAGACCCATCCCTGACTGGAATTACAGCTATGCCACCTTGGTGTTCTGGGACCCCAAATGTATGGATGAGCTGCAGGGAGTGCTGGGAAATGGGAATGGAGGAGCATACTGCATGGAACTTTTCAAAGCAATAATGTGTGTAGTGTGGTTTGCACGTTGTTCAGCATACATTAACTCTCAATATATTCTGCTTTGGAGTTCCAATGGGATACTTACACCCCCTTGATGTTTCAGACATTTAGCATTATTTTAACTTCCAAGCAAGCATGTGACATTCCTTGTTTACTGATGAAGATTAAGTTGTTCTACATTTTTTGCATAAAAAGCAACTGAAACCAAAATGCTCAAAGAGTACTTGTGATTCTATAAGAGCCCTAACACACACTTTTTAACATTAAAAACTGAAATAACAGCTCACAAAATTAATAAAATGTTAACATGGTTTTACATATCAAAATGTCTACTATTGGGATGGAAATGAACATTGAATTTGAAGCACTAAATTCATTTGATCAATGAAAAAGCATGATTCCCAATCACAATAGACTCCAATCTATTAATGCTGCTATTCATTATCAAAAAGTGTGAGCACTTCATTGACCCAAAAATATTTGAGTTTCAGAAAAACTATACAGAAGAAAACCTGTGCAGATGTGATTCATTGTTAGTACCCCCAAAGTAAAGCTGGACCTACCCACCTACAAAGTTTCATTTTTTTTTGTCATTTTCTGCCTGCCTATTTAAAATATTACTAAATAAATACCAAATTTCCCAGACTACCTGGTATTTGTCATCAGTAATTCAATTTAGCTGCCATCTTAGCTTCAGCTCCACCAGAATGACGCCATCCACTCAATCAAGCACAGTTTTAGTACTATCATCTCAGTCATCCAAATTCAACAACTGCTTGCTAATATCAGCCACTATATTAGATTCTGAAAACTATAAACATGAGTGAATCATTGGTTAATGTAAAAGATAATGAGTGCGTTTGAGAATCCTGGTGTCTTAAGAGCCAAATATAGTCTTCTGAGACTGAAAGTCCTAGTGCCTGTGATTCTCAGAGCAACTGTAATGTACACATGAATGAATGACCAAGGAAGGAAAGAAGAAACCTATACTTCCTTATAAACTTCCATCATTTTGAACTTTACAACTTTGGTGGGGGGGGGGGGGGGGGGAGGATTGGGTGGGGGGTGGGGAAGGCTGGGAAGGGACAGTACAGTATTTTCTCTGTACAGTATTTTCACAATAAAAAAATAAAAAAACTTCCATCATTTCTTTTCCCTAATTTTATTATTCTAAGATTCACTTTAATGCAGCGGTATTAGGACCAAGAAAATTAATATTAAGTTACTAGAGAATATGAAATGTCAAACTACACTAAACCTGGGTTTCTTTTTTCAGCCATCTCCAGAAAGTCAAGGAGATCACAAAGGATAGTAGAACGACAAGCCTGGCCTCAGGAAACCATTTCAGGGGCTCATTTTGGCCTCAGGAACTACGAGAGAAACCAAGACCAAATCCCCCAGGAACCCAGTCCTCCTCGGGCCTCCTACAACTGTTCTCAACAACAGGTTTATGAATCCCCTGCAGCATGCTAGGAATTCACACCCGTCTAGTCACATGTCCAATAAATACCTTGCTTCTGCTCTAGAAACTCACTCTACCTGGGATTTGAACGCTACACCCATAGATCCAGAGCATCCAGAATCAAAATGTTGCTCACCAGTTCCAGAAATGCTTATTTAATCAGTGCCTGGTTATCTCCTCATATAAATCACTAACTGGGGAAAAAATCTGTGCTCACTGACTATCTTGGGTCTGAACTAACTGAATGAACCAGAACTTTTCTAAGAAATGGACAATGAAGCCAGTGATTCTTTTTTGGTTATTTTTTTTTCTCCTGTCTTCCTTTAGCAATGAGGTCAGATACAAGGAATGGTTGCTTTTCTTTTTCTTTTATGAGTAGTCCAATTTGAAGTTCCCTTAACCTCTGAAATAATCGATCTTTCTAGTAAAGTAATCCTCCCTGCCCTCCCCCCAAAAACAGAATTTATTAGAGAAACTTTTTCTGAAAATGGGCCTTTAATGTTTCAGAACTTGATCATTCATTTTCATCAAGAATTCAAGTCCCTTTAAGAAAGATCAGCACTTGCAAAATTAACGTTATAAATTACATGAAAGGGAGCAAGCTTTGACTCCCAACCAAGTAACATAGAAACCCCTATTTCCTTATAAAGTTCCATCATTTATTTTCTTTTCTCTAATTTTATTACTCTAAAGTTCACTTTAAAGCAGTTATACTTGGACCAAGAAAATATTAAACTACTGGAAGTGAAAATCAAGACAATTGTGACTGAAGGGTTTTTTTTTTTTTTTGGGTCCAGTCGTGGGGCCTGAACTCTGGGCCTGGGCGCTGTCCCTCAGCTCTTCAGCTCAAGGCTAGCGCTCTACCACTTGAGCCACAGTGCCACTTCTGGCTTTTTTCTTTTTGCTTATGTGGTGCTGAGGAATCGAACCCAGGGCCTCAGGCATGCAAGGCAAGCACTGTACCACTGAGCCACCTTCCCAGCCCGACTGAAGGATTTTTTTAAAAGTTGACTCCATTTTTAAAAGTTGACTCCATGTCAATTTTCTGGCTATTATATCTTAGAAAGATATACAATAAACTACACTTTCCTTATATTCCAATATGAAAAATGAGAATGATAAGACCTTTAATTAAGCTGAGCAACAGTGTCTCACGCCTGTAATCCTAGCTACTCAGGAGGCTGAGATATGAGGGTCATGGTTTGAAGCCAGCCTGGGCAGTAAAGTCCATGAGACTCATATACAATTAAGCTCCAGAAAATTGGAAGTGCTGCTATGGCTCAAAATGGTAGAGCAAATGGTAGAGCACTAGCCTTGAGTGAGGAAGCTTAGCAAAAGCACTCAGGCATTGAGTTACAACAGCAAAACAAAAATGGTCTTTAATTAGTATAATGTCTTATATTTCCCTCACTTCTACAATGTTTTTTTTGTTATTACAATGGGAAAGATATTCCATAGAGAAAGCACATGCTCCATTCTCATTTCCCTATACACAGAGAGAGAGAGAGAGAGAGAGAGAGAGAGAGAGAGAGAGAGAAACATTTGTTCCATTACCCACAAATGACAAAGAATTTCTCCAAAACCTTTCTTCTCCTTCCTCTCCCCCCCCCCCCCCCAGCCTCCACCCCTGTCTGGTTGTCTTGATAAATCTGGCACTACAAACTTGGAGATTGTGACATTGTTTTTTTAAGTAAGCTACAAGGAAAGAGCTTAACAATTGACAACTTGGATTGTGGGGGAGGGGAGGAGGAGGAGGAGGATGGGAAGGGATGGGAAGGGGAAACAAAGGAGGAGGCTACAATGCTTGGTAAGAAAGGTACTCATTATCTTGCCCATGTAATTGTAACCCCTCTGTACGTATTTTCACAATAAAAATAAATAAATAAAATTGAAGAAAGACTAAAAAAAAAAATAAAAATTGACAACTTGGATACATTTCTACTATTAAAAGTGTCAATTAGTATCACTCACCTTCTCTGGTAGTAGAGAGAAGATGGGGTTCCAAACGATGGTAGTATCATCGTGTGCCTGACCTGTGAGAGTTGTTTGACTTGACATACAGTAGCGGGTGTGTCCTGGACACCAGGAGGTGGTCTGGACCACTGTGGAAGTATCCCTATCAAACATGCTTGGTTCACTGAGTAACTTTTCCATGTGCCTCATCCTCTGCTAGATTTTTTTTAAGGAAATGGCTCTTCATTGTGGAGAGAGTATAAATTTCCATAAATTTATTCAGAATGGTAGGGAAAGCTACCAGAGGGGCCTAAAGAGATAGGATTTCTGTTTAGAGAACTAAACAGAAATGGTCTTCCTACAGAAGGCCCCGAGAAAGGAATTCATACTAATCCTGAGCAAATCATGAGAAAATGCCAGGGGTCTGCCACCAGTGACTGCTCAAGGCCAACTTCGGGGAGGTGGGGGAGGTAATAGGCTTTGTTGATGAAGGGGGGAGCCAGCACAGAATGGTGATCAGGAGGCAGGGCTCTATGGGCACCAGGTGGAAATGGGCTATTGTGATGCAGGTGATACCTACAGCCAGTTAGGGGTCAGAGGACCTAATAAAGGAAAAGCCCCATGGGAACAGGGAAGTAATTTTCTCTCTGAAAGTTAAACGAGAAATAGCAAATGCCTAGAGTATCCATCCGTTGAAGGCATTATAAGAGATAAGTTATCTCAGAAGGAAGCAAAAAAATCATAATAAAGTATTTCTGGTCATCTAAAGAATAAAAAAGAGTGAAAAAAAAAATCTTGGTAATGGGGATAGCCCTGTGAAATGAACAGCACAGAATGTCTCTGTGTGATAGAGGGGGGAATTGGGAGTTTTGTGAGATTATAGCAGATTTCATCCATAAAAGACAACGTTATACTTGTTAAGAGCAAAGATAATTTATTAGACATGCCTGGACAGGATGTATGCTTGGGATTCCAAACCTCCCTAAGGTACATTTTCCTCTCTTTGTTGTTGGTGTTTCATGTGCCTTTTTGAGGATAGAAAGAATCCATTTGCAAAGCTTCTCATTGAAAGTAATGAGTCTGCATTCTAGTGTCTAGATTCGTTTTTCATAAATGTTGTTGGTGTCAGTATCCAGAGTCTGCTTCAGTGCTTGGTAAACTAAAATTTAAATCAGGGTCTCTTACCCAAGTACGCGTTCCACTGTAAAATTCATCTTCTCACCAGTATTGTCTGTTCTTTCTTTTTTTTAATTGTGAAAATACCGTACAGAGGGGTTACAATTACATGGGAAAGATAATGAGTACATTTCTTATCAAGCATTGTAGCCTCCTCCTTTGTTTCCCTTTCCCATCCCTTCCCATCCCTCCCACCCACCCCCCACCCCCAGTTTTGTCTGTTCTCTACTGTCTTAGTAATACCTTTGTTTAACGTCAACAAAGACTTGACATTGGAGACACAACACATTAACTCACGAGTACTGAGTAGAACACTGCTCTTCCTCCTTCACAAATACCCAAGACCCCTGTCAGTCCCTAGAATCTGTAGGTCTGAGACTACTAGGCAAAAATGAGTTGCTGCAGACAGAACTGAGATTGTCGGTGAGATAACCTTCAAATGAGGTGATTGTCTCGGTTTTCCTGCAGCCCAAGCTAATCACAAGATCTGTAAACATGGGGAAAAGGAGGCAGAAAGAAGCAGGAAGGAAAATGCTTTGTGGGAAATAGGGCAAGAGAAAGGCCACTTGGCCTCCTTGGAAAATGGAGGGAGGAGGCCACAGGCCAAGGGAACAAATTTTCCCCCAATGGACTCCAAAACGAACACCCCACTGTATTGCCTTGACTTCAGCTGGAAGACTCAGGGCCTTTTGTCCAAAGGGAGATAAGAGAGCCACACCGTGCTTGTGATAATGTTTATATCATTCATAGGAAACACGTAGAGGAAATGCTTAAGTAAAACTGCATTACAATGCAATTGAAATAAACTTTCTCTAATTAAATGGTTTTTTATTGTTGTTATAAAGGTGATGTACAGAGGGGTTAGTGGTATATAAGTCAGGCAATGAGTATATTTATTTTTGGACAGTGTCACCCCTTCCCTCACTCTCTCACAGTTTTTCCCTCCTATCCCCACCCACAAGTTGTATACTTCATTTTCAACATATCGCCTAGTGAGTGTCACTGCTGCATTGGTTCACCCTTTGTTACTCCAGTTCTGTGTCCCCCTTCCACTCCCAAAGATAGATAAATAAGACTGAATTAAACATTTAAAAAATCATCCCAAGTAATATAAGATCTAAAGAAAAATTTTGTATATTTTTTTATTGTAAAAATGCTATACAGAGGGGTTACAGTTACATGAGCAGGGTAATGAGTACATTTCCTATTGCGCATTGTTGCCTCCTCCTTTGTTTTCCCCCTACCATCCCTTCCCTCCCTCCTCCACAACTACCATCCCCCCGCCCCGCCCCGCCAAACTTGTAAAGTTCATTTTCAACATAGTGTATAAAGAAATTTTAATGTCTCCTCTGGAGTTACATTCATAGGCTTTAAAAGAAGACAAATCCAGATGCAAATTCCAATGCAAGTCTTTTCAAAGTAGTGATACTATGTATTATTCAAATCAGCCATGCCCCTAAACTTCATCCTTCATTTACATGCAGCCCTCATAATGACTACTTAATATGACAAAGTTGCCCAACCCAGGAAAACTGTGAATCACTCATACATAATAAAGTGTTTCATGATCAGTAGTTATATGACAGTTTAAGCTATTTGCCGGATATATCAGAGATTCAACGGTTAATAAAAAAGGACACTTAAAAATAAACACGTGATGTTAATATTCCACAAAGACCTTTGAGGAGAATATAGGAAACTCTCTTGCAATCCACAAGGCATTTTGGCTGGATTTATGGGTGAGACAATCTTTCTTAGGGAAATAAATTATAAATGAAAGCCTAAAGAGTTGGAGGTCGATTTTTAGAATTGGTGGAGGAAGAACGGATGAGCATTTTAGATAGAGCAAATAACATGGCATAGGGCATGGTGAAATAATAAAATGGTAATAAAAATAATGATTAAAATAATAAAATAAATAGCAGTAAATAGTAAATAAATAGTAGTAAATATACAAGTGTACACTATTAAAAATAAAGTTTCTTTTACCCTGATAATCATATGAAGAAGAAACATGATCATGTTTACATTGCTCATAGACCATCCTGTAGAATCCATGTTGTAGAGAACAAATTTGAAAAGCTAAAAAGACAGAGAGGAAGTGGAAAGCAGTTGGGAAACTTGGAATAACACAGACTACTATTGTTACTTTTTAGATCAAGTATGGAAGAAGTAGTCATGAATATGGGAGCTAAACATGAGATGAACACATAAAAGCAATTCTACGTGTATGTGTTTTAACTTAGTAACTTATCATGAAGCAGCACAGAAGAGCACTTGTTCAGGGATAGGGAACAACGGGTGTATCAGCCTCTTACAGGTAATGAGAGCAGGGGACATGAAACAGGGGACATGGGACAGGTACAGAGCATACATCCAGATGACATCTCAATACCCCACAAAAACAACCCTGCCTGAGAGAGAACACTGTGTCTCCCTATTTCTAGATTCATCCAGGAGAATTCCAGACAGGATATACCTGGGGTGTACAATGCGGCTGCCTGCTGAACACTCCTGTATAAGTTCCATCGGAAAGAAAGCCATCTTGGAAAATATCACTTGACCAAATGAATAACTATTTTAAAATCCTGCTTTATTCTGAGCCAAGGTGAGAATGGAGGGTCTATAACCATGACTCTTTCCTCAGCCCTAGTTGACTGAGACCCACCAAGAATGAAGTGAATGAAAGATCTAGAAAGTCAAGAGAAGCTATGTACTTCCAGGCACTGAGGAGGATGGATGATGCTACATGGCTGGTATAGAGAACAGAAGACTATTCCATTATCACCCAGGTCCAAGAAGGCTTCAGAGGTAGGGAACCTGGCAAGAGTGACCTCTCCCCTTGTTCTAGCAAGAACCCTGCCTCTGTCAATTACTCTCTCTCCTCTTTTGAAATCTGTGACACTTTGTTACTGAAAATCACTTGACAGTGCAAGATTATATATACATATATACATATATATGTATATAATCTCCAACGGGGGGAATATAAATACACACATACATATCTTTAAGAGTGATTGCAAGACCATATGGCTGTTCTGTTTTTAATATTTTAAGCAACCTGTTGCTATTCTTCATAATGACAATTTACAGAGTAGCTGTAAAATAGGTCCTGTGAAACCATAGTTGCATGCTGTATCAATGACTAGTTTGTTTTTACTGTTTCAATTGGCATTTAGCTATAGTAATTAATGTACCTATGATAAATTAAGGATGGCCACAGTGCTCCCTTTTTGTTTATTTGTTTAACTTAATTTGTAACTTGCATATATGGACAGTGTGCAAGAGTCAGGATCAAAGAGTTGAGAAGGAAGGAAGGAAGGAAGGATTCTATCCTTTACTCCAGCGTTTCTTACCATGCTGAGCTAGTAGGGATACTGAAGAAGTACCCAGAGCTAATTGACAATATGCGGGGATCCTTGGTGGCCCATGTGATAGGCATGTATAACTATGCCTGATGATTCCGGGTCAGCTTTCTGAGGACCTGGCCTTTAGTATTTGGAGGCAGAGACTACCTGTGTGAAGTCCCTTGCTTTTCTGTCCAGGGCCCCCACCCATCCATTGAGCAAGCTTCGGCCCTGGGAGAACTCCTGCCCTGGAGTCCTAGACACGCCACTGGGCCTTAGGGACCCAAAATTAAGTTGAAGTATAAAATATCAACCCTCCTTGGTTTGTCTATAGTTTCCAAATCTGGATCCATGTGTTATTTCTGGGGGAAAAGCCCCAGCCTTCCAAGGATTACTGAGGTTACAGATGTTAGCAGGATTAGAGCTAGAAAAAGCCTGGCCAGGGAACAATAGACAATGAAAACTCTTTTCAGACTGGGGTAACCAGAGAACACATAGCAGTGAGCAGGGGAATTCATTGAGAAACAGGAAGCTAGGAGCGTGTAGGAAGGGGAGAAGAAATTGAACAGTGATTTTTCCCCCCAGGGGGTTTATGAGAAAAAGTACATTTTTAAAACTCCAGTGAAGTCCCTCAACTTCAGATAGGAACAATCTTCCAATATTTTGTTTTGAAGGCAAAGGATTTTATTTTTAAAAAAATTGCTAAGTCTAGGTTAAGAAGCAAATTTTGCTTCTAGATGCCCAAGGTAATTGTACGCAATATGGGATAAACATTGAGAAGCTCCCAGAAGCAATTCCACATACACATACACAGGTTGGCCGTTTCAACTCTTCTCGATGGAATGATGAGGGAAAAACAATGGCTGCAAGAACTGAGAATAAAAAGAATCTAAACCAAGAGCTGTTTGTACCTCAGATGTCTGGGGTTGCACTTCTCCTTTTAAGTGTTTTTCTTATTTATGTTAAGATGGTCTTTCAACTGGAGTCAAACTAAATAAAGACAAAAGTAATACATTTTATGAAACCTTATAGCAAAAGAATAGCTACTTAGCCTCTTGGTTGGAAGCTGAATGCCCTGTTTGTTAATGGAAAATCCATTATGGCATTTGGAGATAATGCACTTTGTTAAAACAAATGCGAATTTTCCCCATCTCCCTGACGTCAGTCTCTCCTAGTGAGTTCTGAAGTTTTACATATATCACCAGCCACATGTTTTAACCTAACATGTCACTGAGTCATAAAGAGAAGGAGGAGAAACAAATGTAATATTTATTACCAGTGTGTCAGCCCCTGAGTTAAGCATTTACTCTAACTTAGCTTATTAAGTTGAGTAGGCCATACTTACAAGACAAACTCTCAGGTACACACAAAAAGATGAAAGAAAAAAATGACACTCAGAATGGAACTTAAATAATCACACTGACAGCAAACAACACAGCCAGAAGGTTTGCATACAAACTCGATTCTGCCTGACTTAAGAGGAACCTGTCACGAGACAGGAGTGGAACATGCACTTGGATTATTTTGTGCGACTTCTTT
Source organism: Dipodomys spectabilis (assembly GCF_019054845.1). NCBI lineage: Eukaryota > Metazoa > Chordata > Mammalia > Rodentia > Heteromyidae > Dipodomys > Dipodomys spectabilis. The sequence goes on along the minus strand of NW_024870892.1, from coordinate 2,034,154 downwards.
ATAAATGCTTCTAGGCTATGATTAAACTAAGATACTCCAAAACATGTCTTCCTGTATTTGTTCAAAAATATTTGGACAAACACCTTCTGTATGCCAATACTTTTTGTGTCTTAAAATCTGGAAATCTATCAACGAACTAACCCTGAAACAAGGAAAGGAAGGGAAAGAAAAAGAAGAGAATGAGGGAGGGGGGACAGGATGGGGGTGTTTCATAATACCTTCTTTACAAGATGGGTGACAAACTGAATGAGTTCATGTGGAAAGCATATGGCATAGTACAATGCTCTTATTATCATTACTAAGTGCTGCCGGGTTGTAAGTAAGTATATGAGTTACTGATCTAACCAATTCAGTCCTTCTAAAGTAGTAAGCAGTTTTGTGCAACATTGATATACCTAGGAAGAAAGAGCAGTCATCCCTATGAGCTGTGGTGGAGAATAGAAATAGAGGTTGAACTATCAAGTACACATACACACACACACACACACACACACACACACACACACACACACTGACACGTGAAAGAAAAGAATGGCTGTAGTACAACAATCATCATGCTTGGTCCATAGGACAGGAGGTTGGAGAGACAAATGCTTGATTAACAACAGCCACAGCACTCTTGAATGATTAAAACTGAACCTTAAACGTTGCCTCTCCGATCTTAGTTCCTGGGTGTTCTCAGCTCTATGTGCTTGTCCCATGCACAAATAGCTGAATATGTTTAGTTCTGCATCGTTCTCCTACATTTCCATTTTATTTTATTTTTTGTTTTGTTTTGTTTTGTTGTTGTTTTTTGGGGGGTTGTGTTTTTTTGTTTTTATTACATTTCCATTTTAAGATGCTTGTTTTCCTTAGTATTTTGAAATTGCCCAATGCTTCCATTTAAAAGCATTAAGAGACACTGAAAATTATGTTTCCCCAAGGAAGTTTCGGATGAGTTCTCAAACCCGCACTCCATTTAGAGCACACCACCTCCGAGATTGACACAAGTTCAAGATAAGAAGTACTGTCCCTCCTCCACAGTACAACCTCTGCTTTCACTGTATTTGATATTGGTATAATTTGTGGAGGGGAAGGGCAAAAATAAATTGTTTAAGTAGGGATACAGGTGGACCCATTGCAACAATGAAATGTACAAGTCGTTATGTCGAAAAACGCACTTTACAACTTTGGTAGGAGGGGGGATCAGGTCGGGGGAGGTGGGGGGAGTATGGAAAGGGATGGGAAGGGGAAACAAAGAAGGGGCAACAATGCTTGATAAGAAATGTACTCATTACCTTGCCCATATAATTGTAACCCCTCTGTACAGTATGCTCACAATAAAAAATAAATTGATTAACTAATTAATTAATTAGTTAATTAATTAAAAGAAGTACTGGGCTGGGAAGGTAGCTCAGTGGTAGAGCGCTTGCTTTGCATGCATGAGGCCTTCAGTTTGATTCCTCAGCACCACATAAGCAGAAAAAAGCCAGAAGTGGTGCTATGGCTCAAGTGGTAGAGTGCTAGCCTTGAGCTGAAGAGCTGAGGGACAGTACCCAGGACCAAAGTTCAGGCCCCACGACCAACCAAAAAAAAAAAAAAGGTACAAATTGCTATGCTTCTTGGAACTGTTTAGAGTTACACTCTCTGTGGGCTCTGGTGTGATCATCTTAGGTCAGTCTATGGCTAACAAGATAAATGAGATCAGAATAAGCAAATGAGTTGGCTGTTCAGGACTCTAAATCACTACATTTCACTATTTTCAACTCTAAGTGGTCTCAGTTGCCACGTGGAAATTTTAGCGGCTTTAGAGACAAAAGAGCTTGAAACTTATAAGAAGAAAAAAAGTGATGACTATATGTAATTTCAAATATATTATCATTTCAATGACTAATGTAATATAAATGTGTATATGTAGATAGTTTGTACATCCAACTATAACTCAATGGAGATTTTTACATTGAGAATCCCAAAGTTGCTTTGAGAAACTCCTATCAGCCTTCAGATGTGGTTATTCACAAAACAAGGGACAAACTTCCTGGTTTATTTGGGAGATTCGCCCTTCTTGATGGGAATTCAGACAAGCTACAGGAATGTCAGGTTCCCTGCTGGTTCTTAACACGTGTGACCACTAGTCACAAATAAGACTCAAAAGAACTTTTGGTTATTTTTCCAATTCTATTTATAATCAGTTGAAGTATTTAATTTGATTTTGAAGTTGTAGTTAATAAAATGATATTTTTCTTTGAGTTTCACATTTTCATTTCCGTCCAGCCAACATAGTAATAACTGGAGTTTCAGCAACTTATTCCTCATTAAATGCCCATTAGAAACACCTTCTCTTGTGTGTGTTTTGGATGATAGTTTGTATTGCAGATCACCTTTATAAAGCACTTAAGCTTTTTCATTGATAATCATACTATGATTCCTTTTCATATGAAAGCTGCATTTGTATTTTTCTCTTTTTGTTCTCTTGTCAACATTCCAGATTGAGCTTTCTATAAATGCTTCTTGGAAAATATATAAATACTACATCAATATTCAAAGGTAGGGAAAAATTTATCCCAATAAAAACAGTATATACACATGTATCTCTCTCTCTCTCTCTCTCTATATATATATATATATCATTCCAATTTAATTTTATGAGGCCTCTAGGCATTCTAGGAGAAAAGAATTCTACTCCAAAGTTGTCATAATCTATATTACTTTAAAATATTAATGATTAATTTAGTCTAAAGGTCAACGTCTTAATAGAAAATACTTGATCACTTTAAATAAAACATTTAATGAGTGAAAAATACCTGGAAGAAAGTTTTTAAAAAGAAATTTGTGATAAGTTTAAAGTAATCAGCATGCTCTTCTCCCTGGGGGCCAATATTCAGAAACAGCAGTTCATTTGATTTTATTGACAATATAGTGATATTTGGCAGCTTGGATATTTTTCCCCTTTTTAAATTTTTAAAAATTAACTATTGAGGACATGCCAGATTGGCAGTCCTGGAAATCTAGCTCATTCCATGGAATTGGCTCCCATAAAACTGTGTTCTTCAGGTTGTGGGGTGTAGGTTTTACTGTGGGTTTTCCTTTAGCTTAATTACCTTCCCTCACTAGAACAGGCATTAATGCATCAGAGACACCCCTGGAAAAGTGATTGGCCCACTTTGTCCCTGGTGAGAGATAACACTGACTTCTTAGTGTTAGAACAGAAGAATTTAAGCTAAGAAAAAGGGGACTTGAGGCAAGGGAATAGACAGCTAGCTTCCCTTTTTAGGAATGGATATAGATCATGTAGCCCTGGTTGTTAAGAACATTTCATAGTCTGCCTGCATGGTTTCTCACTCCATCTGGGTAAGACACAGGAAATACCAATGATTCTGCATAGCCCCACAAGTAAAACCACAAAACTGACCATAAGTGTCCAAAGGACACTTCAGCTGCAACGTGACCCTTACCATCTAACTTGCTTCATCTGACACATGCTGCTCAGTTGATTCACTTTTCTTCCAGGGACAAGAAATTTTATGTTCTTGGGTAGCTCAGTGGAGAGATAACACTCTTTTTATTGAGTTGAAATATCTCTTCTTCCTTCCTGGCTCCCTAAAATGTCACCAATATGACTCCTATATCTTGGGCCGGGTTCTGGGAAATCTTTTCAGGAGACGCTTTAGAATATCTTCTATTTTCTAGTTTAATCAAAGTTAATGGTACAAAACATTCTTGTAAGTAAAGTGCTACTTCTGTTTGTATACCTGTTGCCCTTTGACCCCAAACTAAAAGACAGATTTTCATTCCAAATTTGAGAAATTTGTTTCCTTTCACTTTCCTTTCATTCAGAAAGTCTGTGTTGCTGTGTTTGTAAGTCCTGGGGAACACTTTGTGGCTCACTTCTAAAGTTTGAAAAAAATACCTCTAGGTATTTTATTGTAAAAGGGACAGGTTGAACTATGCAAAGTCCTGGATTTTGCGAGAAAATCAGTGTTCAATATACAATTCTAAATATATACAGTGCTAAAATAGTTTTGCTTTAAGAAGTATGGACCACAATAAAGCCGTTGGTCTGAACAGAAAATGTCTTGTTCTAAGACTCAGCCAGCCAATGTCACACATGCTACCTCTGATGTCTGTTTTTCTTCTAAACATATGGCCAAACCAAAATAAGCACCTCTATTAGACTAGCAGAAATTATGAGAAATCATTGAAAGTGGGTGTGGGTTTTCACCCAGGGGAGTTCACAAAAGGGCTGGGAGGGGTGGGGGAATATGGCCAGTTAAAAGCTTGTTTTATGGTGTTTAAACTGCTAACTTTCACACTCTTCATAAAAAGTGTCATACCCGGTGAACTACTGCAAAATGATACGCATGACAGTTGCACACTTCTGCTCTGTAATACATGTTGTTGCCGATTTAAAAATTCAGAGGAATGACAAACGTTAATGAATTCTTCATGCCATAAATAGTGAATTACCCTTTCTAGAACAAATGTTATGGAGAACTGTGACAGAGAGAGAAGACAAGACCAAGATGGAATATTTAGAGAAGGTAGACATTAGACACCCCTCTCTCTACAGTTGCAGACGCCAATTGAAACCGGTTGCTAAAATACAGACATTCCTCGGTGTTTTTGTCCTTTGAAATCTGTATTTCCCTGGAAAGAATGGTGTCACACAGATTCCATTTCCATACAGATCGAGTGAGCCCTTCAAAAAATAAAGCAGAAGCTGCAAAGAGGTGACCCAAGTGGAAAAGGCAGTTTGTGAAACTTCTCCGGGTAATGGTATCTAAACGTTCACTCTACTGCACTCTGTCTCACTTCTTAGCAGCAGCACGGCCGTCCACAGTCCAGCACTCCCGATGCTTACCCCACTCAGCAGTCCCTGGCATCGGAGCCAAGGCTGGGTTTGAGAGACTTAAGTGCTGGGGCTGGGAAGGTGGCTCAGTGGTAAAGTGCTTGCCTTGCATGCCTGAAGCCTTGGGTTCATTTCCTCAGCACCACAGAAGCAAAAAAGCTGGAAGTGGTGCTGTGGCTCAAGTGGTAGAGCAGTAGCCTTGAGCTGAAGAGCTGAGGGACAGTGCCCAGGACTAAAGTTCAGGCCCTACCACTGGCAAAAAAAAAAAAAATTAAAAAATTCAAGTAAATTTAAATAAAGAGAGAGACTAAGTGTTGGTTCAAACAGCTGCACACTTGGCAAAAGCATGTAGATCAGGACAATTTCACACCCAGCAGTGCTACTTGTTTATAATAAGGCATGGCAAGTTTATTTAGCTTGGAATTCAATTCATGGATAAATGTGACCCTTTAATTTCTTGAGTTCACAAGAACTTTGAATCCGGCTGTTTCCAATACGTAGAGAAAAACAACAAAAAAAAAAGGTAGAGTACATTTTTCTGAATTCCCTCAGCTTTTTCCGACTTCCCTTGACTTTTCTACCATGCTGGACAAGAAAAACTGAAATAAAGCTAATGACATTTCACTTCTTGTAGAAAATGATGTATTCAGGAGATATTTAAATTAAGAAGGGAATGCAATCCTTTGTGGGGCCGTTCTTGTCTTGGGGAAATTTAAAAGCTTCATCATCTTCAAAAAAAAAAGGTATTTTTAAGGTTTAGTTTGATATAGACACAGAAAGTCCTTTCTATAAAGGTAAGGCAGAAACATGATTAATGATGAGAGGTATGACATCAATAGAAATGCATTGTATTCATAAACTGATTGGTTGAAAGGTAACTATTGTACAACTACCTAAAGATATAATATAAATAAATTTTAATGTGATTTACACTCTGTATTTTCTTTCTTCTCACAAAGGAATCTAACTGAATTTTAAAATAATAATTGAATACTTGGAGAGAACCACTTCAACTGCACTTTTTATAGAATAGTATTGTAACCAAAGTAAACTAAATGGTTCTGTGTTTCCTTTCTATAGCTATGTTATTTAAAAAAAAAAAAAAAAGCAAGAAAAAGTGTAAAGATAAATCCAGGAGGAAAGTAGATGTACTGATGGCTGATAAACAGCATTTTAATGCAACTCTAATACAGATGACTTACTAAGAGCCAGTCAAAATCTTGTCTGGAAAAGAAAAACTAGAACCAAACAAGGCTTAGCAATACAGTAAAAGCAAACCTGGAAAACAAATAGAGCACTGAGTTTCCATGACAACCCAATGACCACCCTCCCCCACCCCGCCCAGTCCCAACACCTGCAAACCATGCCCTGGCCCTGTCTTAAGGCTCAGCCTGCCTGCTCCTCTGCTCCAAGGACATGGCCTATGGGTGAGGGGTGCTGACTATCACCCAGGCCAAGCATTGTTTCCAAGCTGGATCTTCTAAGTTTCTCTCACAGACGAAATATACACACTAAGAAATGTAGAATTCATGTCTAAAAAGGAAGTAGAGTTTGATATTCTACTTTAGTGAGCCTGTAAATCACACGAAATACTGCTTGTAAACAAAGCCAGTCCCAAGGAAGACATTATAAAACATGACAGTATCCTTTGGGAAGTCACTTACCCAAGTCAGACAATTTTACCATAATCTTTACATCACTGTACCTTAAATGTCTTCCCCTAAGTACCTTAGTTTATGTTCAAATAGCCATCTGTTTTTCAAGTAACCATGTGAACATAGGCTATTCATGTGGAAACTATTGACTTCTATAACTAATAAACATTATGCTAACCAAGGAACACTGTTAAGGTTATGAAAAATGGCAGTTTCTTTTAGGTGTGTTACGAAGCACTAAAATGTTTGCCAATCATGCTTTAAACACACAACCCTAGAAAAGTTTCCAAAAGCCTTTTCTGATACTTTATTTATGCCCAAATGCATGATAGAGTAAGTTGATATCATTTTATACATGGTTTCTCCCATAAAAACTAGAGCAGAGAGGAAAGCATGCCACCAAAAAATAAGAATTGAATGAAGGAAAATAAAACCTGGAAAATGCATTTGAGTTAGCATATTTTCTTATAAAAGAAATGACCAGTAGTAAAGAAACACCAAGTTGTATTTAGAAATTTGTTCAGGAAGACTATATTAGTGATCTTTGAATGTCTGCACCGTAGGTGAAAAGTGCACAGCTTAGATCAATTACCAGTAATTGATCCTCTCCATTGCTTTGTCCACATGAGTATGAGCTCATTATCTGTGACGGTCTCTGCTCTAATACTGACGAAAAGCTGTTTCTTCTACTGGCCACTTGAGTGAGCATCTTATGTATGCACAAAGAGGAAGATGTCAATCAAGAGAGTATTTTACAAAGTGGGAAGTGTGTTCATGGGAGAGGTGCAGGAAGGTGGAGGTCACAATATAGCCAAGCTTCAACAGCATCTTTCCTAGAGTTCTAAAAATAAAACGGTAAGCAAAGGACCATAGCCTATTCTCTAGGCCCTTCCCAAATTCTCAGATTTACTCTTCTCTCTCCCAGAGGGACTCAGTGAACAGTTAAAGATCATGCTTAATAATCCTCTGATATCAGGAAAAGATTATATTTAATGTAATTTGAGTATCCTTTTCCCTTATCATGCCTAGAATTTTACAATTTAGGAACTTAATTGGTTTGCAAAAAGGATATGGGGCTTAAAAAAAAAAAAAAAGAATTTCTGAATTTTATATGTAGTGCTTTCTTGCCCCCTACTGGAAAATGTGAGTCTGGCCAACTAAGGATTCTAATTTTAAAGTATTTCCTAATTGATCTTTCCTGTGTTGACTCACAACCCCATAGCCACTTCAAATAATGTTAAAGGGAGTAGTTGCACACAAAATATAATACCATTAGCTGTACATTTTATTGAAAAATAATGAATTCAAGAAATCTAATTTATAAAAACATAGTACCCTCGCTAATACAAAAGTCAATTTTCCAATTGCATTGTAGAAGTAAATCTACCATATCAAGTTGAAAACTGGTGCAATTCTTTGTAAACAGAGCTTAGGAGAGCTTAACATTCAAGTGGATTTGCAAAGATTATGAAGGGAATATTTTTCTGCTTTTCAAATATTATTCATGACATTTGAGGCATCAAAAGGTAATTCCATTTTTTTAAAAAAAGGATATTTCAATAATATCTTCATTTTAGAAAGCACACATTGCAGTGTCCTTCAGAAATGCCTTTCAACACTAAGCATTGGGGCTCTGGGCATTTTGTGGGCATTTTGTTGGCATTTTGTTGTTGTTATTGTTTTTTACTAGTAATAAATTGTTACAATCATCTACTATTAAGATGACCAATAATCACCATATCTTGGGTAGGCACTTCCATTTTTGTGATTCAAGAGTCCTAAACGTCTTGATAGAAGCATAGCTAGTCATCATCTGAAACTCATGCAATGATTTATGTTCTCCATTGGCCAACACTCCTTTGCCATCAAATTCCAGGCATTGTGAGGTTATTTGTCAGCACGGTCAGCTCTCAAAGAGGAGGTCATTCTTTGATGGCATGCCGCTGGGATGTGCCTGCCGAATGCTTTGTTCCTCTTTCAGCCTGACTGTCCAGAAGTGGTACCCACCTGGATGTCAGAGGCCTTGGCAGAGAGCAGCGTGGAGCTTTCTATTCAATGACACATCACATCCATGGAGAGGTGGGAGTGTCTAGCGAGGGCAGGTAAGTGCACTAGGTGAGGAAGGACTTTTCCTCCCTCTCATCTCTCCTCATGCATTGACTGTGGACAAAGGCAAGTCCCTAGCTCGACATGCACACACATTCTTTTCTCTAAAACCATCCAGCAGAGTCAATGGGGACGATTTCTATTGGCCTTTGATGGAAGAGTCCATACCTTCTTGCAGTGGGAATGACACTTATTCCTTTCATGCTCATTGGTCTTCCCCTGTCCCTACTCTTTCTATGCAAAGATATAAAAATGCAGGTGAGACAGAGGGGCATTACTATTTTTTATAATAATCTTTGAAATCCAAATTACAAACATCTGCTCAAGTATGGCAAATATCCACCATTCCTGGCTAATGATACCCTTTCAGGGAGGGGGCAGGCAGGGAGGTGTTGGAGAAAGAGGGCAGAAATTCAAAGCCTGTCCTGCATAGAATGCCCAAAAAGGGTCATGAACCTCTTAGAGCAGCCATTCACCTCAGTTACTGGTGCCAGAAATGCTTGCACAGAAAAAATTACCTACTCTATAAATAGCAAACGCCAAGCTCCAAGGCTGACTTTTCTGTGACCTGTACAAAATGAGCATGTTCTGATGAATTTCCTAGCAATACATACGAGAGTATGTATTACCTTGCTTTGGCGAATCATTCCACATCTTCCTTCATAGTAGATAGAATTGGAAATCAGAGACACTTGGAAAGGAAGTACCTGTGTAGACTCATTCCAATAATTAGCCCATGGCAGAAGTAGACTTCCATTGTAGTAGATTTTGAAAACCTCAGTCAGCATTGCCTCAAAAATGTAACTTCCCGTTTCTCTTCATCCTACAGGGAGAGGACTGCACAGGACAATTTCAGAAAACAAAATCAATGGCAATCAAGGGTCAATGCAAGTTTCAGGACTTGGGTGTTTTTATTTATTTTTTTTTCTCTCCTGATTTTTTTGCATGACCATCTCCTCCATAAGACCAGTTCTGCCTAACGAGGTGAGCCAGCATAATTCCATCCTATTAAGTCCCATGAGGATGGGTGGAATAAATTAGTTACTACATCTGGAGTTAATTTTCCCCCCATATCTCTATCTAGGTCAACTAATTTAGTTCTCTGTAATTAGAAAGAAATTTTTTTTTATAGTTCACAATGTTTGTCCCAAAAAAATCTTTCAGGGCTAAAGTTTTTACGTTACAAGGCTATTAATTCTTCAAGATGCATCTCGGATCTTGAACTATTTCTTGAGAAATACTTGGTCCCTCCTGAAAATAGGAGAAAGAGAGATCTCTACACACAAAAGAACAAGTCTTCATGAGTCCTCGTGAGAATGTATCAAGAAAGCCATCTACACTTTGACGACACAAGAGAGATTGTCACTGACACCAAGCCTGGTCATTCCCATCCAGCCGTCCATGTAGAGGAGGAGATCTTTCTTTTTCTTTCTTTTTTTAAGGAGGACGGATGTATTTCTAAGCCTCTCTTCCATGGCTTTAGGGTATATGATTTCATTAGTCACTTATGATCACTATAACAAAACCTGGCATAAATAATGAAAGGCAACAAAATTCATTTTGGCTCCTAATTATGAAGGTTTCAGTCCACAGCCTTTGGCGCTACTTAACCTGGGCTCCTGGTGAGCCAAAAGGACATGACAGTGGAAGCATGAAGCTGAGGTCATTCATCTCATAGTGGACAGGCAGTAAGGGACCGGGGATACCCTCCAAAGTCAGACCCGCCCTAGCGACCCTCTTCCTCCAGGCAGCAACCACCCTCTAACGTTTCCACCATGTCTTGTAGTAGGTCTAAATGTTCCACGAGGAAGCTGATAGGAGATCCTTCATATTCAATCCATAAAACAAACAAGTTGGAAGAAGCCTTCAGGGAGTGTGGCTCAAAGGTCCTCTCATCCCTCCTGTGTGGCGTCTTTATAAATAACAACATGGGAACCGTTCCTTCAGGTCGCCTCCAAGAACCTCAATCTGAAATTCCCAGCTCTCGACCTGAGGTCCAAGAACTGAAGTGGATGGTCTTGCTCAAGTCAATGGCCCTTTTAGTAGTCTTCCTGACATTCACTCCAGATTCCAAAAAGTCACACTGTGGAATAACTATTCAGTTAGTAAGGAACTTAATTGGCATACATAAAGAATTTTGTGCACTTCATCTTTAATACTTAAATACTTTTTGCAAAGTAGGCACAGAAGAAATGATGAAATTAAAACACATCTTCAAAAACATAGTCTGTCTACTGAAATAAAGTAATTAATTGTCTCAACATGACATCACATCACATCCTCTCATCTGCTTTTGACTTCTGGTATTTCAGTCCAAAAACTTAGTCCTAAATGGTGACTGATTTTCTTAATGAAGGAGTTCTGGAGCAAAGATGCTGTTTATTCAATCACTGAGTGAAGCATTCTGTAGTGCAAGCAAACTAATAGTTCCTCAATGAAAGCAGTTTCTTGCTTTGCGTCATGATAGATTTTGGGCAAGGTATGGACACTCCATAAGTTTTAGTTAACTCATAAATAAATGGGGATAATAATATTGGCTATAACAAGAGTTGTTGAAAAGATTTATTGAATTAATGAATGTAAGGTACCTGCGCATTAAAGAAGAAAACAGAAGTAAAGATGAAGTGCAATTATGAATGCTGTTGTTATACTCTTAAATTCTTTGTTCCAGTAATAATATTTTATGCTTCCCTTGTTATGCTAATCCATTTAATAGGTGAATAGCATGGGTATTCAAAAGTAGTAGCTACAATCAAATCTAAATGATCAACAGTAAGATCCAATGAGGTATAATGGGCATAAAAAAGAAAGCAAAACAAAGGGAGACTCAAAGTTTGTTCAATTACTATCTGAGCCTTGGGGGGGGGGGCAAGGGCAGGGGGAAGCGGGGACTGGAAAAGGATGATTTCAACTTAGGTGGCCACCAAAAGGTTTTATAACTCCAAGAAGTTATCTTTTATGGACTAAAGACATGTAGAAGAAATCTGTGCTGGAAGAAACCCCCAGGAGATTCTGGGAATGGAAAAACATTATCTGAGACACTCAGCCATGGAAGTCATGGCTGTTACCCGTGGAAAAGAAGGCATTCCCAGACATCATCTGCCTACTGCTTTGGAATAACTGATGCCGAAAACACTTAGATCCTGAAAAGCCACTGGGATCCAGGCTTCAATGTCACCGCTTCATGGGTCTCACTGATTGAGACAGCAAATGAAGATTGAATAGATAAAAACACGCAGCAGACAGTTCTGATGGTCAGACTCCTACTTACACTAGAGCAGCAAGTGCACGTTTGTGAAAAATAGACATGATTACAGTTGGCAACAAATAAGCCTGTCTTATCATCCATTCTGAGTAATTGAGGGGGATTGTTTTTTCCTTCCACAAACTCATGTGACTCCCCCACTTCAATGTCATAGACAAGTCCTTGCTGAGGTTCCATGGGAGAGCCATGTGAAGGACTCCACACAGCAGGTAGGAAGTGGTTAAAGGACCCCTCCCAAGTTTTCATTGTCCATGGGAAATGGGAGGTCTCTTCTACAAGTCCCTGGACCACTGCCATCTGCGTCTTACTTTCTCCTTTCGTCATTTCACATAAAATCAGAAGAAGCAGATAATCAATTAAAAAACAATTGCTTACTTACTAACTCACAGTTCCCTCTTGAAGAAAGTCACTCCCTCCCCCACAAATTCTCCATGAGTCCCGACTCTGTAGGAGCATCAGCATCATTGTGAAGCCTTCCTTTAAAGAAATAGTAAAATAGCTATGGCTTATTTCAAAAATAAAATATGAATAACTGAAATGAATTTTGATTTCTTTTGACTGCACAAATTATGTGGAAAGCTAACAGCTCTGCACATTTTTAAAATAGATCCAATCATTCAAACTCAATCACAAATTTTCTACCCCATAATAATTTCTAATCATCTCACAGTGCACACACACCCGCATCTAAATGCCTGCTTCCACATGTCAAAATAAAATTCATATCTATTACCACACCTCTGAACCATCAGATCATTCAAAATGATGATCATAAAATGAAGATATATGGAAATGATGTGTGGTGCCATTATGGGATGTATCTTGCAGTGGTGAGCTTGCCACGCTTCAATATTACAAGTCTAACACTCTCGCGACAGTCTTTTGCCTTTGCTATCATTTATTTTTTAACCTTCGAAATGCTTTGTAATATGTACAACATAACCAAATTTTGCTTTTAAAATATTCCAAGCTAAGGTGGAAACGATACCATCTTGAGCATCATCTCTGTGTATGTAATCATTGTCCATCTCAGTAGTATGGTCTCTCATCGCCTCTATGTAAACATGGCAATAATTTACGCAGAAGCTCATAATACAAGAATGATTTCCTACCACCACAGGAATAATTCTTTAGTTCAGATAGTTGTTTTTTTTAAGCCACCTAACCTGAAGCATCTTTATGCAATTATCTTCCTCCAACAAATGAAACAAAGATAAGACAAATGACTGCTTTATGATTTTCTACTTTGTTATTCCCAACCCTGTACACACATGAAAACACACACAGACACTGAAAACACTTCACACGCACATACAACGCACACCTGTACTTACAAATACCTAGATTCACCCCCCTGAGCACACACCAAAAGGCAGGAACACAAGGGGATTCATAGGACTACCTCTCTTCTCATACACCTTTCTTCTAGGCGCCAGAGTAATAGAACAGTAATAAACTAGCATAAAGCCCAGAATCGGGTTCAGACTTTCTGAACCCTTACACATATGTGACTAGCTTTCCAAACAGCAAATGAAAGAATGACCCAAGGCAGAAAACAGTTGTGTGTGTGTGTGTTTGTGTTGAGTGTGAATCATAATGAAAATCAATTAGCAACTGCTTCAAAGACAGAATCTTCCATAACAAAATGAAATTTGTCCATTTTACTTTCTCTTCCTTCTCAAATGACTATGACCCAATCTTCATGAGGTTTACTCCCTTAAGAACCACTTCTTGTATTGTTTTGCACACATGCATGTACACACACACACACACACACACACACACAGCTCTTCACATTCAGGTTTCTACCAAGGGGCAGGAAGAACACATTGGCAGAGCAGCTACTCCATTCTAGCATTGCCAGATCCTACCACCACCCATGCAAGAGGACACACGTGCATCGTGTCTGTGCAAGAAGCAGCCTGTGTGCACATTGCTCTATTTCTTCTATCCTCCACCCCCATGAACCCTTCCCGTCCCCTCCCTGCGCCTGGGCCACCGCCTCTCCGTGGCAGAGCCTCCCCCCTCCCCTCTCTACCCTACTCCACGTGTCTCTCAAATGCGCGGGGGCATAGTGCAGGTCAGCGGGGCTATCCAGCTCAGTCTCCTTTCTAAGGAAGTACTATGAGTGACGGCTTCTTCCACAACTGGCTGTATTTAACTTCTTGTCCTGGCTTAGTCCACTTTCTAAGTTAGATTTTTATTTCCCTACGAGTCACTTCAGAATACTCTTGAAATTCCCCAATCTTACCAGCTTCTATTTCTTGAATTCTTCCCAAAGAATCGTATTTGGGCACCAGCTGTGAAAACCTCTTCTTTCACATCAATATGCTGTTATTTGAGGAATCATTTGTGTTGCTGGTTAAACGAAGTACTGTTTGAAATAAATTAATTTTTTAACTAAAATTTGCTCTTTAATATTCAGTTCTCCCCAATTCCGCAGTTCCCAGAGAGGCTTGGATTAAACTTACATCATGATGCCTTCTCTGACCCCCACACAGAGAGGCAACAGACTAGACTCACGGACAGGACTGACAAGGAAAAGGAGTAGAACTGTATGATTTTGCAGGGATGCAGTAACTTCGAGCTTAAAAAATATACTGAGATAACGCCAATGTTTATTTTTCGTATTTGATTTAAAAACCATAATGCTTTATTAGCAATCAGAGCAGATCACATTTCTGGTGAACTGGAAGTAGGTAAACAAAACAAAAAGAAATTGTCATAAACAAACATGAAGGTGTGGGGAATACAGGAAACACGGATGGCTGCAGGCCCAGCCTCTGGATTTAGTTTCCAAACAAATCTGGAATCTGCTCCTCCTTCTGTGAATTGTCAGGCCGCCTCTTACCTTTGCAGAAGATATTTTACCATGTGACCTCCTCTCAAGTCAAACTCCTCGGAAGTAAGAGATAAGCCTTCCACTCCACTCCTTCTAAACCTAAATAAAATACCTGCAACCCAGAGCCTTCACATTCACTGAAAATTTCTATCCATTAGCAATAGGAATAATATAAATATATATACAATATATAGAACAAATAATATATAGAACAGACTATGTATTGTATGGATACATATTTATTCTTTTCTTCACTCATTGATTATGTCACTTATATAATATTTCTTAGACATTGTTATTGTCAAAGTACTTCATCAGTAGCTAAACTGCTATCAAAACAAGCAGAGTATAGTCTCAGTGATATTTCATTTCTACAAGGGATTGTAGTGCAGATACATAAGTAGTAAACTAAGAGATTCATGATTTTTTTTAGATTCATACTATCAATTTTACCCTCAGCCTCACCAAGGATGTGATATTAGAACTGCAGAATAGATAGGAGATGGTCATCTAGAAAAGTGTCAGCCTTGAAAGAATGTCATAGTGGAAGGAAGAGACATGAGCTGTGGGATAGAGGATCATGTTTCCTCAGGTTTGCCTGCAGCAATGGTTCATGAAGAGGAGTGATGAGAAGCCCATTTGTTAGAGCATGTTGAAACTAGATCAAAGACAGCCTCAAATGCCACCTGAGGAATTGCTCTTTATTCTGAGGGGATTGAAAAAAACATCACTGAAACATTTGGAGTGTGTAAGTAAATAATCAATGGTTGCATCAAGAAGATTGCCAGCTGTGTATAAGAGGTGGCACAGAGCAGAGCTGAAAACAAGATCGTTAGGAGACAACCAAGCAGGAGAGGAAAGAAATAAGGCAAAGGATCTGCAAACTCCTCCAGAGATAGAGCTGGAGGATTTAGCAGGCGAATATGAGAGAGAAGCAAAAGAAAAGCAATCACAAAGAATTCTGAACAGCGGAGGGAATTATAATGACTCTTAGGGCAATGTAAATGGAAGGAAATGGAAGCAAATAGATTCATTTCCAAAAATACAAAGTTAGCTAACATTTCTGCAAAATGGGGACCTACCCTAAGTCCAGAAAATGGTGCTGTCCTATCTACAGTTTGTGTGTGTGTGTGTGTGTGTGTGTGTGTGTGTGTGTGTGTGTGTGTGTGTGTGCTTAATAACCATTACTCTAGTGAATCTAGGAGCAACCATTGCTTCATTAAGATCTTGCCATGATCTATACTAAATCTTTCTAGTCCCTGTTTGCCTGGCCATCATTTGCACGTGCCCATGGCCTGTGCCCTCCATCATGGCCGTCCACTAACTAAAGATGGCACTGCATACTGGATCTCCTCTGCCCAGCCCCACCCACCTCTCACCAGGACTTTAGCAGAGTCATCGACTAGACACCAAAAGGCTGAGTCTAGACGGAATGGGAACGGCCTGTTCTGGTAAGGAGATGACCTAGTTGGTTGGAAATGTGACACTGGAGTTGAGAGTTCAAAAAAGCTGGAAACTTTTTTATTTCTCTTCCCCTCCCCAAATTAGAAAAAAAAATGTATATACAAGATGAATCAAATACAGTGACAACAGGGGTTATGCCATGGGGGAAGAACATCCAAAAGAAACCAAAAAAATCACATCGTACAATATAAATACATTAAAAAAACAACAGCAACAAAGATAGAACCTCTTGTGTCCCTATCATGGGGTTCATTTCACTTAGTATCATCTTATATGGTCATCTGTACATAGCTTTTGATCTTTTCTGCTTGTCATAGATGTATGCTAGTTATTGTAGATAGGGGAAAAACAAAGGAGGGGATAACAATGTTCAATAGGAAATGTAGTCATTACTTGTGTAACTGCAACCCCTCTGTACAGTATCTTTACTATATATATATATATATATATATATAAAATAAGCAAACTTCCCAAAGGTACTGTTTGTACTCCTAAAAATTACAGTGATTCACATTAAAGCCATGTGGACTTTCAATACATTTGATATTACAATGGTTCATATTAAAATCATGTAAACTTTAAAAATAAAAAAGCTGGAAGATTTTCTTAGTCCTCCTGGGATAGGGCTTTGCAAAAAAAAAAAAAAATCTGCCCAGGACAAAGGGCAGGGAAGCTAAACATGGAGTCTCCCATACACGGCGCCCTTAGTTGCATAATGGGAGTAAAAAAAGAGGAGACGTCGTTCTAAGGCCTTGACCTTGGATTGTGCGGCTCAGCTAGCACTGGAGGCTCACTCTGGCCACCAGCAGCAAGAAGCCCTCATGGTTCACCCCAGTCACTGGACACTGGCCTTTGGCGTGGCGTCCTGGGATGCCTGAAAAAGCTGAGGTGAAATGAATAAAGGTTAAATGCTCCTTCACTTCCCTCTAAGTGATGGCTTTTAATTAACCATAATTCACACCTCAATTGGTTCTATCCACTCCTGCTGCTGCCAGACTTGAAAGCTGTCACAGAAGAAATTGTGCAGAAGGAGACTGGTGCGTGGCTGTGACAGACACGGAGGCACACTCGTGTGAAGTCAGGACAGTGGAGAAGGGAGGAGATGCCAGCCATTTCCACATGTTATCTCCCTTTTAAAAAGAAGTCACTAGATAGCCTTTGCTTGCAAGGGTATCTTGTATCCTAATGTAACTTTTTACCCATTTCAAATATTATAAAAAGATACTCCTTATTTCATGATAGCAGAAACAGGATTGGTGCAGATGCCCCCACTGGATAGTTTAAAGACCTGCCAATGAGCAAATGAGAGATGAATCGTGATGGGACTCACTGGCCCACTCTGACAGTGGGAATTTCAAGTCGCTCAATAGACGTGTCCCTGGCTTTAGATAGTGTCTCACCTCATCCAGGGCTTTTGCAGTTCAATCAATTCTCCTTTGGTCAGCCAAAGCTAAAGCAAAGTGAAAGAAATGAGGGTGAAAAATTATTCTTGCTAGAATTCTATTTCTGGGGTTACAGCTGCAGGAGCAGACTAACGTATGCTGCAGCTAGAAGCACGGAAGGTGGACCGTGCACATCTCAAATGCAGCTTCAGTGCACAAGAATGCAGGATCGAATTCCAGATGTGTTTAGAGCCCAAGAAATAATTATATAATTATTATCTCATCAGAGAAAAATCTGGAGCCACTCAACCTCTGGCCCCTGACTCCCTGTTAGGGATGCCTACCTCCCTAGTGGACAATCCCTCTATGAATAACTCCTCTCTCTCTGAAAAACCCAATGGCACCCCCAGAGCACGTTTCCTCCCTAATGGGCCACCTCCATGCCACAGGTGGTAAATATCTGGACATGTACAGGTCTTTTTTTTCTTCTGCACCGCACAGTCTCCAAGGGGAAGAACTCGACTTCCACATCAGCAAATGGACTCAAGCAGCCCAGCAACACGCATCCTCTTAGGAGGTGTTAAGTCTATTTTTTAAATGAACAATGACCGCACGAAAATTCTCCTGAGCTTTCAAGCCTTCTTTTCTTTCTCTCTTTTTAAACATTTTGCCTTAGAATATAGAAAGTAAGGTCTGCTAGTTCCACCTAGCCTGCAGTTACTTCTTCACCACTAAATCACAAATGAATACCATCTGCTATTCCTCTCTATTGGGTCTCTCTGGAGAGCCCCTCCAGGTTAATTGACCACTCTCTGTTCTAGCCTCGGATTTCTCTCAGTTCTTCCTCCCAGGGAAACCTCAGGTGGGCCAGGGGTCTAGGATGCTGGTTTCTATATTAGATATTCAATGCCATATGCTTTTCCTCTTTCAGCTCCTAATTATTACTTTCTTTTTGGTTATCTTCATTTCCTCCCTCCTGAAATGTTGCTTTTCCAGGTCTCTCCTGAAACTATCTCCTCTGAGCCATCTATAGAACATAAGGCAAGCAGATGGTAGTGTGATTAAACTGGTAATTACCCCCTGAGAAAAGCATCCTTGTTTCCAAAGCAGGTAATTTAGACTAAAATAGAACTTCCACCAGAATAGACCAGTTAAGTGGAGTATTGAGCTATACACATATACAATTGTACTTTATAGAAAAGAAACCACCATCATAGTTTTTTGACAAAAGCAGGCTGCCATTGTACTCCCTACAAGGAAGGGTGGTCAAGTGGAAAACCTAAAATTAGCTGCTTCTTTTCGAGAGGAACTCCTGCAGATTCTACCCACTGCCCTACCCAGCTCAATCCCCAGTAACATTTTCCCAGGACCTGAATCCCAGCAGCAAAACTTGGGAATCTATACCTACAGTCATGTCCACTACTCACACCTGGTTCTGAACAGCACAGTTTCGTGTATTAAATCACATTTATTGTCAAAGGAAATCCCCAGTGGAGAGTTATCATGGGTAGCTGAACTACTTGGTGGTACCCAGGCTTGGGACACAATGGGACAAACAAAAATGCCTTTGCTGGAGAGAAAACAAAATTTTGCTCACATGTTCAATGAGTTCTGCAAACTGTAATCTACAGAGCACCTTCTCTGACAATAATCCTATCTGGAGCATTTCCCAGCCCAGAACAGGACACTGATGTCACTGAGCAAGAATGGCAAAAAGGTCATCCAAATGAAGTTCACAGAAGCAGAAGAGAAGCAGTGAGAAACAGTCCTTGCTCTTTACAGTCCACCCTAGTTCCAGTTACCAACATTTCTTTGCATGAGTTAGGAGGGAAGCAAACCTTCTATTTAAAAAAAATTGAGTGCAATGATGGGGCCACACAAGGTGTAATTTTACAAAGTCTCATTAAAAAGAATGCCTGGATTTTAATATGCATCCCCAAGACAAATGCAAGAGAAGTTTGCATTGTACCAGACAGAGGTTAACTGCTTATATTTTCTCCCCCCCCCCTTCCATTCTTCTAGAGAGGTAAAGGGGAAAAAACACTGAGGAGTAAAAGAGATCATTCTAATCATGTCAGCTTCAGTGAAGCTATGGGCAGGTGACAATTTTATAATGAAGCCTATGATTCAGCACTTGGATTCTTACGATTCAGTCATGCACTATTTGGCAGTCTCTTCCTGTATTCATCTGACACTGCAAGTCGTCCAGACTGCTTGTGTTTTCTGTTAGCTACCTTCTAAACCCTGTCTACTCTGTGAGAAACCTGCTGGGGAAAATAAAAAGTGAGGAAGATTGAGATGTTTTATAAAGTTTTATTATTCCACCTCGTGAAATCTCATAAGGAATGATTTTGCTGTTTAAAATTTACTCCTCTAAATTCATATGAGATAAAATGTGTGTCACCATGTAGAATTAAACAGCATCACAATCTCACCCATATTAGCATTTCAAATAAGTCATGATTCTCGACAGCTGATGATTAGGAAAAATAACTCTTGTACTCATTTGTGAGAGTAAGCTTAAACCACATTTTCTGATTAATATCAGACCAGCTGATTTATATAGTAGTGAGAATATCGTAAAAGCTGTTTACCTAAAAGAAGTCACTGATAAAGATTAATTAACTAATACTGTGGCTAATGTCCAACAATTGATTTGTGTCTAAGATCGACTCTAACAATGTAAATGGCTTTGTGTTTACCCCAGTTGATAACAAATGACTGC
This sequence comes from Dipodomys spectabilis, assembly GCF_019054845.1. NCBI lineage: Eukaryota > Metazoa > Chordata > Mammalia > Rodentia > Heteromyidae > Dipodomys > Dipodomys spectabilis. Next base: position 2,013,887 of record NW_024870892.1, on the reverse strand, counting down.
TCTTTATACTCAGTCCAATTAATATCTCAAAACAGTGTTTGTGAAGCCAAGTATATCTATAAACTATTTATTAAAACAGCGTCATGCTAACATTGGTCTAGACAAGCTCTGGGATTCTCAGCATAGTCTATGCAAGTCAGTGGTAGGCCCAGATGGATTTATATCAGATCTTCTACACAACTGTTAAAATCAAATCCTTGAAGACTAGCAATTCTTTTCATGAGAGTCTATTTGGTCCTGAACAGTGATCATCTGATACATGTAAAGGAGTCTATGTCTTAAATCAACTATCTTTCAACAAATGACAACCAGAAGCATGTAACCCTTCATTTCCTCAGAATGAGTAGTGTAATGTTTGTTACTAATCCAAGCTTGACTCTTTGCAGACCAATATGGAGACACAACTAGAATACTGAAGAACAAGGGTCCCCAAAGTAGGGTTCCTGGAGAGTAGCATTTTCATTACCTGTGGGCTTGTCAAAGCAGCAAACTATTAGCCTCTGTCCTGGAACTGATGACTCAGACTCAGAGGTGGAAAGAATGTTGTGACCATGTCTGAAACATTGACAGACATACTTGTATCTCTCCATGAACAACAGTAAATTCAGGGGCTATGTCAATTTTGTTGGCTTTAGTTTGCAAAGTACCACTTGTTTCCCTGAGCTTAGGGTAATTGTACGGCTACAGTAGAATGATTGTGCTAAGCATATGTACTTAATTGTAGACTATTCAATAAATAGGAAATTTTCTAAGAACCAGGTATCTAGTAATAGTTTTACCTAAGAAGGAAATTTCAGGAACAATATACTAATATGGGGAATGTCCATGAATGAAACCACAACTCTAAACAACAGGCTACTATACCAAGAAGTAGCTTCAGCCAAATGATTACACCTGGTCAATGATGAGGTAGGGATAGTGGCGCATCTGCTGTTTGTCATCTTTTTTGCTCTCTTTATGACTGTCTACCTCATCTCAATACTCTAGTCTAGATATAGGGTTCAGTGCTAAAACTACAGTACCACTACAGATAGAACTTGTCCTTACATTCAAGAAGCTTAGAAGCTGTTTGTCAGGAGAGTTTATTACAGGATGCATAAGAAATAAATGGTAAGGTCACAGTAATTTAATAAAAAACAAACACATGGTTTTCACTCATGTCATATAAAATAAGCATATGATACTCTCCTGCTTCCCACATGAATGTATAGATGCAAGTTCCTTTATCTTTTCATACCACCATCTATGGTTTGGGCTCTTTAAGGAAAGAGAATAGAGGTTTGACGTAGTTTATAACAGAACTTTATATCTCACCAATCATAATCCAATCACAGAGGCTGAAAATTAGTTTTCTTACATACCCATTAAATGACAATGGATTTAGTGAACATACAAAATTATACTTGACATGTTTACTGTTTACAAACTGCTCTACTGGTTAACAAGAAGACAAGAGAATTCCTCCCTCTTAGGCCCACTCTGGAGTTTTGAGTCTAGTGAATGGAGACAGTTATTCACATATGCAATTAACTAGAGACAGACTGGACATACCATACCACTGAGGACTAGAGTTCTAGAAAGACAGAGCTAAGAAGACTGTCAGTGTGGAGAATGTAGTATGTGAACTGAGGTTTGGGCAAAAGGGATGAAAGGGACTTTGGGCTGAGGCTTCTCATAAGGGAAAGCAATTGGTGGGGGGGTGGGAAATGCTGATCAATAGCATGGATCCCATCATATAACTGTGTGATGGCTTTGGATCAGGAGATGCTTATGTCATATGATGGCCAGCTTAGATTTTAAAATTATCTATTCAGAGTTTGTTATAGGCATGTTGGCAAGAGGCAATACTGTTCAAAATTAGTGGAGTTCCCATTCCGCTTTTTGATTCTGTCGCCCTCGAAAGCCGGCGACATATCTTCATGGATTTCCACTTCTGTTGTATTGCCTTTCCTGAAATGCTGGTTTAGGGCATTTAGTACTCTCCTGGTAGATGCTGATTGTCAAAACAGCTACCTGATTAAACACATGACTAGAGCCCTTCTCACAACACTAACACTGTAAGTACGCTGGTAACTGCCCATTGTACTGGTATAAAAAATAGGGATTGTTTTGAAGGAGAGAGGCAAGTACCAAATGACCCACTGCCTGTATTACTTAAGCTAGGAAAAGATATAATTTGTTCAGTCACAAAGGTCCAAGGCCCAAAAAATGAGAAAGGATGGAGTTCTCCCTCTTCTCCTGAGACCCTGAGGAGCCAAACCTTTGAGGGAGTCCTTGGGTGAATCTAGCCTTGGTTGTTTTTTAACCAATGTGCCTATCATGCCAGGTACTCTGATCCTTTACTCAGCCAAACACATCAATGTTGGCTATGCTTCCTCACCTGCGTTTGATCTATGTAAAGGAAGATGGATCCAAAAAACACTCTGGGAAGGCTATAACAATATGAATGACCCATTTTAATGGGAAGTCTGTGCTTCAGTCAGATAAGGCAAACAAATACAATCTAAACCTTTATTTTCACAAGCCTAAGAAATGTAAATGTACCAAGTTATTGCTTCTGATGTTGGCGTATACTTGTGAAACCAGCCAATTCCCTTCACCACCAAACAATTGCATGCCCATGTTGGCTTCAGCCTTGGGCTCTTTAGCTCTGATTAACTTCTCTTACTTAGCAGCTGGAGGGATTGGCTTTCATCACACTCCAGTGTGACATCATTAATTAGACAAACAAAGAAACACCTCCCTTTCCAATTCAATTTCAAGTGGCAGGAAAACTAAAACAAGTAGAAACAAAGGCAACAATATCATATTCAAGCAGAACAGGTTTGTTCAAAGGCTCACCGTGGGTTCATTATTACTAATCGAAGGACCAAGAGGCTGCCCTCTGAGCTCTCTATGGAAACTTTATCAGACTCCCCTACAATTCAGAAGTGCAGAGAGCAAAGTGTGAACACCAGGCAACAACCATAATACATCGAGTCTCTGTCAAGCACTGAGAACCACAGGGGGCTTTCATGGGCTATATCTCATTTAATGCTCACAGCACCCTCTCTGAAATGAGTATTTGCCTCACTTTGCAGAAAATGAAACAAAGCTTCAGAGAAGTTTATGTGACTTTCTCAAGTTCATATAATTACAAAGTTCAGAACCAGAACTCCAACCAGGATGATGTACTTGGAGCTCAGGTGTTTCCCATTATATCACAATTAAACTCTAAACTAACCTGCATTGGTGAATTGGGGCTTCTGGGAGGAAGCTCTCTTTTGACATTGGCCTGGAAAAAAAACAAATTCTCACTGAGCACCCTCGATTTCACTTCTTAAGAAAACTACATAGAAATAACATTTTCTCTGTAATTTACTAACTTAAGAAGATTTTATCTGGGATTGTTGTCTAAGAAGGAAAACTTCAATGCCCCACACAGACCTACACAAACACAAGATAGTCCAGAATTTTCAGGTCATCCTAACTGGTCTATATAACAAAATGGCCATTATAAATACCAAAGTCAAGCAGTATACAGATCGCCAGTAACTGTTGATTCCAAAGACCTTAACAAAGGAGGAGGTAACAATGTTCAATAGGAAATGTACTCATTACCTTGCTCATGTACTGTAACCCTTCCCCCGCCATACAGTATTTTTACAATAAAAAATGTACAAAACAATTCCATTCAGTATAACTGCTTTCCACGGGTTTCTTTCTGACTCACCTCTTTCCATCTTAAAGAATTCATTTGATCAATTTTATCATTGTAAATTACTTCTTTGGTCCTTTTCAGAGATGTCAAAAAGACAGTGATGTCTTTGTCAAGGCTCTATGGAGATTTCTGTGGAAGGTACTTGTCGTGTTAAAAGAGGGTCCCTCTCTCCCCTAATTTACCCCAGCACCAAATAGCAAGCACAGATGCACCATCACACCGACCAGCTTCCTGCTAATGGCCCCCCGTACTTTTCCACCAGATCACCCCAGAGCTTAAAAGCTCTCTTTTTTTGTTTTATATAGTTTCGTTAAATCACTCGGCCCTAGTGTAATAATCTATTAAGTCTTCCTGGCCTGCCCAGGTGACCTGCTATAATCCTTCCTTTACAGTTCCTATGTGCCAAGTAGTAAGGCAGCTCCTACTCACGAGAACAGGAATATGGCAGGCTTCTGCTCCTAAGGGCTCAGGAAACAGTCCTGCAACACATCAAGATCTACAAAGATCCATAAATGCCACCTATAAAACATAAAGTCTTGAACTTGAGAAATGTACCTTGTAAAACTGCTGATTTCCAGGAGAGAACTTAGAGATAAAACTTGTTCAAGGGAAGCAAAGGGTAAAGGCAAGGAAAAGGAACAGAAAAGGACAGATGCCAAAATCTTTCACTCTCTTGCTGGATTTTAAGTGATTAGGAATGCCAAGCCTAATGTGTCAGTGCCTTGGGCATCACAAAGTAGGGGACACTCAGAAGTGGGCGTCTTCCTGCAGCCTGGAATCCTGGTTGCTGGTAGGCCTTTCTCTCCTCTCCCTGCCTCTCTTGGGCCACCGCAGACCACACATCAGACCACACATCAGTGATGTCCTCCCCTCCTCTGACTCAACTTTGGAAGGTAACATTTTTATGTGAAAGACAAAAGATAAACCTTGGCTTATCTGGCTCGTCTATGATCTTCCAGAACTTGACACCGCAGTTTAAAGTACTTCTGATTGTTACGGAAGAACTTTCAGACGTGGTAGTGGAAGTGATTAGGATGTGTTTCCAGGCAAACAAGACTCTTCAATGAGCTATGGAGTTGTCCGATGCTTCTACTGAACCACCAGTTATCACTGTTAGGAGAAAGAGAGGTTGAATGAGAATGGTTGTACATGAGGATGAAAAGCCAATAAAAATTAACCTCAAAGTTAGGATAATTTGTAACCTTAGATAATGTTCTGAAGTGTTAGACAACTCGTTAAAAAGAGATAAGGATTCAAATGTTTTTTTTTTTCTTTCTTGCTATTGTTTCCAACATATTTATAAGATGATTTCTTTGTTGCTTTGTATGTCCCTCTCCCAGGGTATAAACCCTGCTTTCACCCTGTATTTGATGTTGATATAATTTGTGGACGGGAAGGGAAAAAACAAACTGTTTAAATAGGGTTACAGGTGGACCCATTACAACAATGAGATGTACAAGACATTATGTCAAAAAACAAACTTTACAACTTTGGCTGGGTGGGGGGTGGGGGAGTGGGGGGTGGGGTTGGGGGGTGTAGAGGGGAAGGGATGGTATGGGGAAACAAAGGAGGAGGCAATAATGCTTCATAAGAAATGTACTCATTATCTTGCCCATGTAATTGTAACCCCTCTGTATGGTATTTCCACAATAAAAAAGAGAAAGAAAAAGAAAAAAAAGGAGAAATAGGAAAGAAAGAACATATCTAAGACATTGAATTCAAGAAAAATAAAAGTAGCAGTGCTGGAAGAGTATCAATACCAAACTTCAAACTCTATTACAAAGTCATAGCAATCAGAACAGCTGGGTACTGGCACAAGAACAGACCTGAGACCAATGGAATAGAACTGAAGACCCAGAAATGAACCCGCACACCTATACTCACCTAATCTTCCATAAAGGAGGGGAAAAAAAGGATGGAAGAAAGATAGCCTCTTCAGTAAATTACTGGTAAAATTGGTTAAACACCTGAAGAAAACTAAAGCTAGATCCTTATATATCACCCTGCAACAGAATCAACTCCAAATGGATCAAAGACCTCAAAGTAAAAATAAACACCCCAGAAACATTACAAGAAAGAATAGGAGAAACCCTAGATCTCCTTGGCACAGACCAAAATTTTCTTAATAGAGACCCAGAAACACAACAAATCAAAGAAAGGTTGGACAAATGGGATTGCATGAAGCTGCAGAGCTTCTTCATGGCAAAGGACATAGCTAGCAAGATCATTAGAAGGCCCACGAATTGGGAGAAGATCTTCACTAGCTATACAATGGGCACGGGTCTCATATCTAAAATATACTTAGAACTCAAAAAATTAAACACCCAAAAAACAAATCCTCAAAGGAAAAACTACCCTATTAATAAGTGAGCTAAATCTCTGAAAAGGAAATAAGAATGGCCAATAGACACATGAAGAAATGCTCAACTTCTCTGGCCATAAGAAATGCAAATCAAAACAACATTGAGATTCCACCTCACCCAAGTTAGAATGGCTATAATCAAGAAATCTAATAACAATAATGCTGGAGGGGAAGTGCACTGCATTGTTGTTCAACCACTTTAGAAAGCAGTATGGAAGTTCCTCAAATGACTCCATATAGAGCTCCCCTATGACCCAGCAATCCCACTTTTGAGCATTTATCCAATGATCACAAGTAAGGCCACACTAAAGCTACCAGCACAACTATGTTTGTTGCAGCATTATTCACCAACCCAGATTGCCCCTCAGTAGATGTGATACACACACACACACACACACACACACACACACACACACACACAAGAAAGACAGACATCGCCCCATTTGTAAGGAAATGGAAAGACTTGGAAAAAATCATATTAAGTAAGTATGCCAGACCCAAAGAAACATAGTTTTCCTTATTTGCAATAATTAGTATACATCTAGGATAATCTTATCAGATAAGCAGAATAGCTTAAGAGCTATGTACCTATGACCATGTAAGATGATGATGCTAAGCAAAATGAACTCCAAGACCTGGACACAAGAGGTTTTTCTTGATGTTGTTGTTGTTGTTGTTAAATGTACCATGTGATTATTTTTGTTTTTTTTGTATGTTCTTCCCCCTATGGTATATCCCCTGTTGTCACTGTATTTGATGTTGGTACCCTGTATTGTGTATACATTTGTTTGAATTAGGGAAGGGAAGGGGAACCACACAATGGAGAGACAAAGGACAACAGGGGACCAATGCAACAGCGATACTCACAAGACAATATGTTGGAAACGATCTGTACAACTTGGGGGTGATGGGGGGAGGGAAAGTGGGAGAAAAATAAAGGAAAGGATAACAAGGTTGGCAAGAAATGTACTTACTACCTTACTTATATAACTGTAACCCTTCTGTATATCACCGTGACAATAAAAAAAATGTTTGAAGGGAAAGAAAAGTAGAATATGAAGCTGGAAGATGGGTTGGCAGTGAAAATAAAATCCTTTCAGTAGGCACCTGTATCGGTCGGGATTCAAGCCTCAAAACCAGGGGAATGAGAGCACTGATGGAAAGAAATGGCCACAGGGATAAGAATTTATAGCCGGAGTGGAGAAAGCCACACGCTTTATGGAAGAATATAGACGCAAGTCTTAAAATGTCTGTGGTAACTGAAATGATAGCAAAAGTGGGGTCAGGAAAATAAGAAAGAAATGGAGTTCAGACTCAAATAGAGAACACTGGTCATCTATGGGCACAGAGTTAAAAAAAAAAAAACCCAGCCAACAAGATATTGCAGGGTAATGTAACAGAGCCATGAAAAGAGAGAAAAGCAAAGCCACCGAGACAGACTGGAACTTGTCTGAGTTCAACTCCAAGAAGAAGCCACACTACAGAGAAAGGCAGGCATTGGGAAAGCTCCCTGGCGTTAAGGGATCATGAGAGCAAAGCAGCCACTCTTCCTCGGGTCTGTGCAAAGGGAGCACAAGGAGCAGATCCTGCAACGTCTGATGTACACAGAGAACGCCATTGTGGGGAATCCCACACATGTGCTGGGGGGATCCGGTGTGGAGTTCCCCTGCCAGGCGGGTTTCCCAGGACCATGCACATAGATTGCACTCCCTTCTTTCTCTCTGATCTCTTCCTGGGCTCCACCTTTGTCAAATCCCAACCAGAAGCGAAATAGCGGGTTATGTCTTGATGTAATTTGTGCAAGCGACCCTCTCACTGTCAAAGAAGAGGAGAGAGGAGGAAAAGCCCAAGAGGAAGAGGCCTAAGGAGCAAGCACTCAGCCGTTCCACATAAGGAACCCAATGCAAAAGGTGAACACTGGCATGCATTGCACATTTGGAAGGTCTGTGTGGAGGAACCAGGGCTGATTTCATTTGTAAATCATCTATTTGTCAAAGGGGATAGATAATGCATTTTTAGCATCAGTCATAAAATTATTAACATGAGGAATTGAACTAGGCTAATGACTGGGTTGAGAAAGCCACAGGATGTTCTCAGGCAGACAGCATCTTCCTTATTAAGAGAAAAAGAGCTGAAGAAAAGAGAAGGAGAAAGAAAACACGCCGTTAGAACATATCCTCTTCATGTACAGAGTTGTTTTCACCATTCTGTGTCACACAGACATCCTTCAACTGGACTGCATGGCAAAGTCAGGCACTGGGCTGCCGGCCCTCCTTGCTGCTGACAGACAAAACGCCTATTTTCAGTGAGCTATCTCCTTAGTGGCGCTCAGCTTCTCTTTAATCACACCACTTCCTCAGTCCATTTCATTCAGCCAGGTTGAGATTTCTCTTTGCAAGATGGCATGCCTTGGTTTACAAAATAAACACCTGTGGTTTTTTTGTTTGTTTGTTTGGTAATGTGCCAACAAACTATAGATGTGTTTTTATTGCCCAAGGTGGCCAGTATTAGTTCCTGATCATCATATACCTCGCATTTATTAAAAGACTATTTGATTTAGGATGCAGTAATAGAAAAAAAGTGTTTTCCTACCTATGGCTTTAATTATGCAGATTGGCTTTTCTGGGGTGCGGGGAGTAAAGAGGTATTAACAGGATTCAGTGAATTTCTAACTTAAATCACACAGTGATCACAATGGTATAACTCATTATTTGCTAACCAAGGTTGATGAATCCTCTGCGGGCTGCCAGTAATTATTCCCAAGCACCTATTATGAGGATACAGAAAATTGCCATAGTGTGCTGACTCAGCAGCGTGCATTAAGTCTTCCCTCCTTCTTCCTTCTCCAAGCTCTGAGATTTCACCATGATATATCTAAGCTGATTCACCCAGCAAAGTCCTATTAAATTTTAAATTATCTGATCACATCACTGATGTTATAGTAAGATATAAATGAAAGGCAATACTGACGTGATTTATTTGCAAATGTCACCCTAGAATATTAGTAACAACTATAACACAAAAACGTTCCCAGGGATCTCTGTGACTACCTTTGTTTAAGTGTCATAGAGAAAACAAGAAACGCAACAGATCAAGCATAGGGCCTTTCTCCCTCTGAGCCTGTTAAAGATGGCTTTGCTCCATTATAAGTGGTCGAAACCCAACCTGCTCTTGACAAAGCCAAAAGGGAAGGGATTGGATGTCACTGATTGGATGTCAGCTGAGGAGTCTTGGCCTCAAGGATGCCTAGTGACGCATTTAGCTTGCTCTTCCACCATCCTTAAGATGCCCTTTGTCCTGCACATTGATCTAGCTCCTGCTTGATGAAGTCATGTTTCTTTAGACAATGGAAAGAATATACTCCAAGTGTGAGTAACTAACCTTGGGGTTTCTAGAACACGATTCTTACATGTAGACTTCTAGGGCATTGAAGTAATGCCAAGGTACAGAATCTCAAGTCTTCAGAAATGTAAAGAGACTGCAGTAAATGAGTCCTACAAGATTAGGCTTACACAGAGAGGCTGTGATGGTGAAACTGAGTTGTTAATTTGATTGGTTTGAGCCACAGCTAAGAGATTCGAAAAGCCGAGCTCTGGATGCATCCGTGATTCAATGAGGACATTTCCAGAGGCAACTAGATCATCTATGGTTTCATTTCCTGTTGGACTGAGAATCTACATCTATTATTTCAAGATGGTAGAAGCAGCCTGGGTTTAGTCTGAAGTAGTTGCCCAGGAGTAGGATTTGAAGATATATTTTGATCTTGGCATCTTCTTGTTATTTCTCTTTGCTCCTTGGATGCCTTAAGGTGAGCAGTTTCCTTCCACCATACCCCTCGGCCATGGTGCTTCTGAAACTATGACCTACAACCAATCTTCCCTTGTTTAAGTTGTTTTATTTGTGTATTTGTCACAGCAACAAAGGTCTAACATACAGGGTCCTCAGGTGTGGACCCCATGACTTTGTTGAAGAGATTCAGTCAGCTTGAGTTCACCCAACCACAATCCTTTCCACTTTTCCCATCTCTTCCTGCCTTCCCTACTGACCAAATTCCACCAGAGGTAAGGTGACGAGGCTTGTGGTAAGGGCCAGGGTCAGAAGACCTAACTACTAGGTAAAGCCTCCTACAGGGACATGCAAAGTGGAGAATAAACATTTCCTCAATAAAAAGGAATAGAATTACCAAAAGGTGAGTCACAAGGAATGTGTGGATATGTTAAGAATTCCCAACATGGATTCTAACACCACAACCATAGCCCTGAATTCCATTGGAAGTTCATAAAGGTCAAGCCATGATCCTAAGCAGATCTGAAGTATAGATCACAGAAAAAATATAGTTAAATAATCACCACATGAAGCACTTGGGAATGAGTTGCCCTTGTTGTCAATACCATTTATTTCACCAGAAGCTTATGTAATTTAATCTTTCATGATGTCTCTTTGATAGCTAGCTCACAAAACTCCTAGGATATTAATCACTGGCTCTCTCCAGTTATAAAGAACTTATTCCAGCACACACTATGAGTTCTCAGATTCTCTTTCAGATTCTTATCACATTCTTCTTCCCAAAGCTGGTGAGGATCTTCATGAAGAGGCTAGACCACTAAGTAACCAAAGCAGAAACAACTTGAATCCATCCAATGGCCACATAAAACAAGATGGACACAGACATAGATGGAACTGAGCACCTTACATCACTGGCCTTAGAAATCATCTGTTCACATATTTATTTCTCTTCTCCAGAGTGGATGTATTCCTTAAAGAATAAGACTTGTTTTCTTCATATGCTTATGTTTATTATTGAAATAGTACTAAAAAGAATGTGTGCATTACAGCTAAGTCACCTGATGGCAGAAAGTGAATCCATATCTGAATGGTGTCTCATCACAACAGTGTCCTAACCTGAATTATGACTTCATGGCAAGAGCATCATTAGAATTTTCTGGCAGATCAACACAGTAGCAGGCAATACAAGCAGACTTCCAGACTACCGTATGCATAAACTGCTTTGTCGAATGACAACTCCTTTGTATAACTAACTAAAGATAATAAAACATATTCAAAAAAAGAAATAGACCAGGAAAGGGAAAAAAGGAAACCACATTGTTTATGCATTTGCAAACAAACCATTCCTATGTCATGTATTTATTTGCACACTCATGCTTGTGCATACAAGTGCAAGAAAGCAGTGCCAAACCCTCTCAAGCCAATCAAAGAATGGTGTCAGAGAGAATTAACTGAGGGGAATTAAGAAGTCTCTCAAAAACGTGGTTTTTTTTATCTCAGAAAAAGTGGGGCACCACCCATGGCTGCCTCTCCCCAGCAGAGAGCCTGTTTAGAAAATGCTGATGTACTGTGAACCTTAAAAGGTAGGTTCACAGAGACATTTTCTTTTTAACTTCAGTGAGAGAACACAACACTAAATATTCCGAACTGCTGCTCTGTATTCACCAAAGAGACAAAAGAAACCATGGGTGCGAGAGAGGTGCAGTCTTCTAAACACAACAAACGGTAAGAAGCCTGTCTCCTGGGGGGGAAATCTTGAGAAATAATCAGTGCACAACAAATATTATTAAGTGGCAAAAGCAAACACAGTAAAGTACAGGTGGAAAATATATTCAGGGCTGTAACTGTGCCAGGAAAACAAGACAAATATGGAACTTCAAAAATCTTCAGAAAATAGATAGAAGGGCTATAGAAGGTACTGCCAAATAGTCAACAAAATGTGGACTGAACACATACCCAGGGTACATAATGAATTGCAAGGAAAAAGAGAATGGATTTCACAGATCTATTGTTCCTGCTAAATTCCAATGGAAACCAGCTGTGTAAGTAGAACAAAAGGCTTAAGGAGATCCAACCATGAGCAGACATGACATTCATTCCTTAAAGAGGATCAAGATCCTGTCGGCTCTTTAACTCCCATGTTCTAGCCACCATTCTACTGATCATGTCCTGCAGTCAGGGAGACCCAGCTGTAAACAAGAACCTGAAACATGATCATTGTTCCAGGCACTGCTCCAAGAGGCTATAAGTTAAAGCCACCACACTATAGGGAGTGCAAACTTCCCACCGATGCTGTGGTTACCCAGGAGTCAAAGGTGACCTTACAGTTGACACCTTGAAGTTATATTTTCCTGATTCCAGTAAAGGGAGTCCCCAAAGATCTGGGGTGACCATCCCTCTACGAAGGGATGTGCAGCTCAACAAGGCAATAACAGAAAATGTATGTGGGCTGGTGGTTCTCTAGAGCCTGTGATTTTTATTCTTCAGGAGACACTCTGGTTGCCTGGCTGGAGAAGGGTACTGCTGACATCTAGTGGGTAGAGGTCACTCACAGATGCTGTAAAACATCCTAGAGTGTGGAGAAAAGCTCCCACCAAGAAGGAGCCAGCCCCAAACATCAATGATGCTGAGACAGGGAAACAAGGAGGTAGACTGGGAGAGACAAACCAGGGATAACCTAGCATGTGCTATGGGATTGATATAAACCACCCAGGGAGGAAGGTGAAGCACTGAACCACATTATTAGTGTGAGATGCATTTGCTGTGGTGGATGGCATGCACAAGAGAAAAAGAGCAAGTACCAGGAACAGGATGAGTCAGAGGCCACACAGTAGCCTCTACACCACACTAAATTAGACAAGCAGAGCTAAGCATTAGAGCATTTTAGATTTGTTCTGAGATATGCAAATAGGGAGAGCGTAAAACCCTGTGCAAGCCACCAAGGAAATTCAAGGGAGAAGGGAGGGTCTACTTGAATGGTAAATACCTGAGTTGTCCGGCTTCAAGGAAGTAAGATTCCCAGTTTCCCCAGCAGTCATGGAGAAGGTATGAGACTCTAGATTGACACTTGGTGGGTTGGTTCTCAACGTAAACCTCCAGGCACACAGGAACGAGTGGTTTCCTTTACAGCAGGGCGCAGAAAGAGAGAATCCTGGGACAAGGCAGGACTTCTCCTGAATGTACAGATTCACCCGCAGGCCAGAAGCCATGGTCCTAACAATCTATCTGAGGAAAAGTTCAAACTGTGAAAGAGGACCAAACAGAAATCTTTTTATTTAAGTTAAATGTAATTCTAATTAAAATACCAATGGAATCTTATTTGGAATAAGATATGTCACTTTCTACATTAAAGCAAAAATATCTAGAAAACTAAGAAATAATAGCAGTGACCTTAACTTTGATTGACATTAAAATATACACCAAAGTCGCAATGATTAAAAAGTACATAAATCGAGGGATCAATGAAATAAAATAGCAAGGTCCCCTTTTGTTGTGATTGTTTGTTTATCTGTTTGTGAGAGGGTAAGAGGGGGACACAGAAAGGGAACAAAGGGTGAACAAATGCAGCAGTGATGCTCACTAGATACTATATCAAAAATGAACTGTACAATCTGTAGGTTGGTTCAGGAGGGAAAAACAGGGTGATCACAAGCAAGGGAAATAGTGTCACTGACCCAAAAGAAATGTACTCTTTATCTGACTTATGTAACCATAGTCTTTCTGTACATCACCTTTACAATAACAATAAATAATTTTTTTAAAAAATACATAGGGGCTGGGAAGGTGGCTCAGTGGTAGAGCGCTTGCCTCACATGCATGAGGCCCTGGGTTCGATTCCTTAGCACCACATAAACAGAAAAAGCCGGCAGTGGCACTGTGGCTCAAGTAGTAGAGTGCTAGCCTTGAGCTGAAGAGCAGAGGGACAGTGCCCAGGCCAAGAGTTCAAGCCCCATGAATGACAAAAATAAAAAATTAATAAATAAATAAAAATAGGAAATTCCAAGTTAGACAAAAACATGCCCAGAAATCTAGTGCATTTTGAAGACATTCTTTTAAACTATTGGGGAAAATAGATTGCAAAGAGATGTCTATCAGGAAAGAAAAATAAAAGTGAATCCCTACCTAACTTCATATTAAATTAAAGGAGATGGATAAATGGGCCTTTGCAGGCTAGGTTAGAATGCTGACAAACAAAGAATGACACCCCAGTCCTCCCACATTCAAAGGTGAAACAAAAAGTTACATACTGAAAATTAAACATTTAAAAGCACTAGAACAATCCAGGATGCTGGCATTCATGTCCTATGAATACAATACAGAAGTATTATTCCCAGACTCTTGGCTTAAAGGCTGCCATTTCAGCGCCCCACATGGCTCTCTGGGACCCAGAGACAGAAAGTTCACACAGACTCCAGCAGTCTGTCTGAGACAAACTTGTCACAAGGTATTCAAGTGACCCAAGACACTCGATGGGATCACATGCATATCAAGCCAAACCTGACTGCAAATTTAACAAATCCCACATATCCTGGGACTTAGCCAAATCCAGTGAGTCATATAAGTGGATTTTTGCTTTCATCGTGTTTTAGAGACTTTCCCTGAACTCTGTGAGCATCTACACCTTTTCTTTCTTTTTTTTTTAACAAGTTTGTGTTCAGTGATCCACGAATGTTGTGATACATCGCAAATCCCTACAATACCAGGCATGCTTAGAAAGATCTTATTTTTTGTTGCTCCTTATACTCTCATCTACGTTAGTGTGGATCAAAGCCTTTTCACAAATTTCAAAGGGCTACAACATTAAAAGGACTTCAATGGCAAAGTGTCAACAATTGTGTGCGATGAGCTGAGAAATGTTTCCGGAAATTTTCTATCAAAAGAGTGTACGCATCTGTAATTCTGACTTTGCACCAATGATCTCACAACACTGCAAGAATTAGAGGGCCCCCACCCCGTATCTACAGGTAGCACAATTTTAAAATACAGTTGGAAATGACACTTCTATCCATGTTAGCAATGGAGGGGAGTTAATAAGGTCAGAACACTTGTAGATTAGAATCACCTTTATAAATGCTTATTTACATGTTTGTTTAATGGAACCACTGGAAAATGCAGTATTGAGCTACCTTCAAAATGCCCAGAGACTGTCCAAAAAAATAAAAACTTCATTCCTTCAAAACTGTTTGTATAGGTCTTTTTATTGTTGCCTATGTTTCAAAATAGCTATGTAATTCCTATTTATTTTGGAAAATCTCTTCATTTTTAATCAAATGTTTTAGAAATATCACCTAAAATCATTGACCTTGGATTTCATTTAGAAATTATTTCTAAGAATCACATGCAAGCATGCTTTGGGAAATCCAGTTTTCACTTCAGATAACCAGACCAAAAACACAGACAGGATAATCATGAAACTTGTTCTAGTCTGAAGTAGTTTGGTTTTAAACAAGGAGAAAATTGTATCTTACTCTGAGTTGTGTAAAACATATATTAAGACTATCATCTATTTAATGTTCTATCTCCAATTTGCATATGACCCAAGTAATTAAGAATCATCCTAAAAACACTCCAAATTTACCCTTCACTTTTACATAGAACTGTTACAATTTCATTTAAATATTGAAATTCCCAGTAATAAGTTCAACTGAAAACACCTTATAAGATATAATCTCAAGCAAAATGAACTCAAAAAAAGATATAACCACAAGCATTTATACTCATCAAACAATGTGATAGGAAAGGCTTCAAGTATTTCTGGGTTCCTTGATTCTTGGCATACCCAAGGTGATCTGTTGAGCATTTTCTGGGTTATGGACAGTTGGCCTGATGGCTCTTAGTTCTTTCTCATAAATATATTTCCTACCAGTGAACAAAAATTCTTAGTAAATGACTGAGATGCCTATAAAGCAATTTGAGCTGCGCATATGAAAAGAGTAAAAGGAGGCCTGAAATGTAAGATACTTTGCTATGAAATAATATTCCATTAAACAAAGAGCATCAAGAATGAAATGTACTGATTAGTATGAGCTAAATACATGACACGAAAATAAACTTTTTGCTAAATCAGTAAGAATCTAAAACTACCATGGACTATAGTTTGCTGAAGTATGAAGTGGTTACCATTACTTGCACTTGTAGACATGAGATGCATGCCTAGTTTGGGTTTGTCAAACTGAAGATCAGGAAGCCAAATGAAATCTAACTTGGGATAATCTTCTGGTTTCTTGGTATTCTGTCCTCACCGAAAGCTCAGCAGAATGAGTGAGAATTTCTCACAGAATTTCAACTCTAATATTATCAGAGTCCTCTATTTGTGGGGTGTTCTTCCTCTGCAACAACACTTTTGGATTCATATTAATATGTTCCTTGTCTGAGTTTTTTAGACATTTCCCATATTTCTGAGAACATTCAAAGGGACATCAGGGCTTGTACTTAAAGTTTTCTTCCAAATGGATAATCCAGACTGTGGACATAGTTCACACCTGGAGAAGGGAGGGGAGAGGTAAGAGGGAAGGGGGAAGAGGGGAGGGGAGGGAAGTCTGTTCCTCACTATTTTTTTTCCCAGAAGAACATCATCCTGGAGCCCTCTGAATCCATCTCACCAGTTCTCTGGCTATCAAATTGGCCTCACTTTATTCTAGAACTCTCTAAAAAAAAAATACAAAGTATAGTCTAGTCACATATAACTGCATATAAAAGAAAAGCTTCTGAGAAACTATTTAAGTGTCTGAGTTTAAAAGAAAATTAAATCTATGGTGGGCTTATTCTGCTACCAGCCTAAAGGAACAGAAAGCTGGAACTGTGAAAAGGTCAATTTTCAGACGCCTGTCTGATGGAGGTATTCAAGCATGGATGGAAAGAGAGGTGAGAACTAATCAAGCAAGCTGATCTCATCCTAAACACACGTTAATTTATGAGGTGTTAACAGCAGGGGAATTAGCCCATGAAATAGCTGCTCATTTTATTAAGCAAAAAGGTATTGGAATGTGTCAGTCTCATTATAACAGAAATAGGAAGTCTGTCATGCCAGAAGACAAGTAGATAATGACTGAAATGGGTTGCAAAATGGAGTCCGTCTAGTGAGGGGTCCAGGACATCCCAGTTCAGGGTCCTAAATCAGAAGCCAAACTTTAAAGCTTGTTTCTTCAGTCTTGAAAAGAATCCATGAGCAACTGATGGTTGGTCTCCTCTTTCAATTTTCTCAGCTGTTTGCTGAGGAAAATTCCATTCCACTTCTTCCCAAGGGATAACTTTTGGAGTTGCTCATTTCTTCTAACTGGTAAATGTAATAGTTTCCTCTACTGTGTGTTTATAGACTCGAAATAATCACTTGCAAATTCTAAGGGACAAGGAGTACAATGTACCTCCTTTGCATTTATTCAAAATCTACTAGCAGGTCATTGGAATGCACAGGCCAGTATTCCGAATATCACTTCTTGAGTTCTGAGATTCAGCATGCAGTATTTTGTTGAATTGATATAAATGCCAACGCAAAGCAAAAAGCAATCCAATCATTTAACTGGGCCTTATTTCCTTCATAACAAGTGTCTCAATCTGCTACATAGAGATGACCTCTCCCTTCGCTGAAATCTTCTGGTAATTATGACCTGTATTATTCATTTGTCAATTTATTTTTATAAGAAAGTGTTTCTTTTTTACATGTGTGTTATTTTAGTATTTCATTATTGCATTCCTCCATACTTAAGATTTAGTCAGATGTTTAAGTCTCAAAAGATAAAAGATGAATAATTAATATTTCAGATGCCCTCACTCTTATCTAGGAATCTAGGGCCCATTTTGGAATAGTTAGGTCTAACCCAACAATTTAGTGACTAGGTTTTCTTGACCTCAGATAAAATATCAGAGAAAAGTGAACAGATACCCATAGATCTAAAAAGAGAAAAACTACATCTTCCAGAAAATCTTCACAGGATCCTAAATAAGTTCACTCATAAAGATACTTATGATCTTCTCACATCTGAAAAAACACAAACTGGGCACAGAGAAATGCAATGTTTGTGTAGAGGCAACCAGTGTACTTTGCAGCTTGTTTCTGTGATTTTGTGTAAGTTACACAAGCTCTCCACAGCTCCATTTTCCCAAGAATGGGACACATACATATGAACCAAGTGGTCTAAGGCAGCCACTCCAGAAGCTGCTCAGATCGTAGAGTCTGCTCAGGACAGCAGCAGCAAATGCTATCTTTATCCTCACGGCCATATGGATGGGGAAAATCAGGCAGCTGAATATATTTCCTTATATGATTTCATTTTACAGAACGATCAAAGCTCTTTACCCAACTCTGATAGGTAAACAAGCTTTGATGCACACATATTTTGTGCATTATCTCTCCCTGTAAACTCATCTTACTCTTCTACATTGGTTTTATTCTTAGTTGGAATATTTTTCTGCATGTATTTTTGTCTTATTACAATGTATTTTGCCCATCTACAAAAAATATTATAAAGTTGTCTAAACACATGAGTAAGATCAAGAAAGTAAGCACTGATCAGGATGGTGATATGTGTCTGTAGTGATTGCTTCTTGAGAAGGAAAGATGGAAAATAGCAGTACAAGGCCAGGCCCAGGGAACATAATAAGATGTCATTTCTAAAACTATACAGTTACTTGGGAGAGTGAAGAGGAGGATTGCAGTCCCAGGCCCTGGCAAAATCAAGAGACCTTACATAAAAACAGCTTAGTGTGTACCTTGAGTGATAGAGTGATAGCCTAGCAAGTTTAAGTTCTTGAGTTTAAACCTACTGCCAACAAAAATTCATTAGTCAATTAGTTAATTACTAATAGATAACTATTAGGCAGTGGCTAATTTCCTAAAGGATTATCCAGTTCAGTTATTGTGTGTTAAGTCAACAAGCAAAAATAGAAAAGAAATGGAAAGCAAAAATGTAAACTGACCACAGTTTTTTACTTTCCAGATGGTTGCTGTTTCATTAAATAGAAAACCTGTAGTTCTAACCATAGTTTATGAGGGAAAATAGAAACTAAATAGAATCTTACCAGGGTAATGCTCTGGTATGGGGAAAAAGAACTTCAGAAAATTAGAAAATTTCTGAAAAGGTTTTAACTAGAATTTCTCTGTTACTTATCATTAGTATCATTTTTTTAAAAATCTGACTAAGTTGAACAGGAAACCAACAATTCTTGAACATCTGAGATTTTCATGTTAGACCTGTCACTTTACAATAACTTCTCTCAACAGCTTGGACCTTACTATTTTACACCCTTGGGAATATTACCCAAGTCCTAGAGGTCAAAGTTCTGACCTAAGCCTCTTAGTTCCCAGAGATAGCCCATGCACCTGGTCTGCAAATTAATGTTTTTAAAGCACCTACCCCCAAACACATAAACTTTTAAAGCTCTAAGTCATTTCTTTCAATGTGTTTCAGAAAAATGCTGATCCTCACAGATTCCCTTTCAAAAATCTGGATATAGTTTCCATAATATTTTGAGGGCAAATCTCCAAATGCTCAGAACTATTAAAGACAGTGGAAATGACCAGGCGGTCTTAACAAAAATTGTTATCAGCTATGAAAGCCGCCAACTGGAAAAGTTTTGCAAATTAACCCTTTCATTTCCCTAGCTATGAACTTTCTAAATCAATTTCTTCAAGAAATCTGATTATTCTTTTATTTCAAAAGCTATCACTGGAAGAGGAAGGAATGAAAAAGCAGAGACCAATGGATTTTAGGTCAATAAAACTGCAGTACTATATAATGGTGGACAGCACCAAGAATGAATCCTTAGGTAAACTATGCACTTTGGGTGAGAATGATGTGTCATTTGGGTTATCAGTTGTACAAACTGACACTCTGATGTGAGATGTTGAGTGATGATGGAGAAAGCAATACACATGTCACAAAATTCAAACTGTGATGAGTTATTTATGAGACTATCAGATTTCAAGTATTAATGAGCTAAAACAAGGTTGTAACTTTGTCAAAAGAAAGTGCCTTTCATATATGTGATTAATAACAAAGGAGGCTATTTAGGACTCAAATTTTTACTAAGTTCCTTGAGTTAGATTGTGATATTCATATAACAAACATGATAGATATTCATAATCAGAGGCATCAGAGTTCTCATTAGGTACTCATTAAACGTCCACACCTTAGGATAACCTTGAAAGGTACATTAGACACTAATGAGTACAACTCTTATTAATGATAATGGAACTTGCATGCATGCAGCAAGGATAGTATTGACAAACTGTAAAAATAATAGCAACTGGAATCTCAGATCCAGCATTATTCTCAGGCTCAAAATGCTTTGCTAGGAAACAACATATTATGTAGCTCAAATAAAACGTGGAGTCATTAGGCCCCTACTTAGTTTTTTTCTTTATTTTGAATGTAAGTTCTTAAGTTTCATTAATAGATGACTACCCAAGCTATGTTTCAAGTCAATCAGCAATTGAACTTTCCTAAGACTTCTAATAGACCTAGTCATGAATATTACTGTCTTTCAGAGTCTGCTTTCTCCTTGCTACCTAGGCTTCCTGATGTGCTTTAATTCCTTTTCTTCTTTAAACCTTTTTAAGATGAAGAAAGTAAGGTCACCATCTTGGAAGAGGAGAAATTCTGATCTGATGAGACTCTCTATCTACCAAATAGTAATCTCCTAATACACAGCTATCATCGTGAAACTCAGTAATATAAAAGGCAGCTGCTCCAATTGTCCAGACATTCATATTTATAATTAACTGAAATCTACTCTGTGGGTTATTTCTGTACCAAAATAACTTAGTTCTGAAGGCTGGAAGAAATAACCTTAATTTCTCTTTCACCTAAGACCCACCACACAAAGAGCTACTTCTATGCTAATGTTTTCACCCACTGAATATTCCCACTTTATCATCTGATTAAGGTAGGTTTGTGACCCATGGGCATCTCTAGACAGGTGATAGAGAGGCGGTCTCCTGTGCTAGAAAGGCAGCTGGAATTAATCACAATCATTCACTATTAGCTCTGCAGTGTGCAATGTGGGAAGCTTATTATCCCTGGAAACTAAGTGGCATTCTCTCCAGTAATGCAGCTTTACCTGGCATTAGATCTTCTGCCAGCCCAACCCCTTGGACACCCTCCGGTCCCATGGATATCTTACCAGGAGGGAATTGAGAGAAAGTTTTTAACAGACCATCAAATCTGACCACTAATCCTTTGGTCAAATAGCAGTACTTTTACAGCTTGTAAATTGGTTATATAAATGGGTCATTAAAAAATACTGTTGTTCTTGAAACACTAAAAGGAAAAAGACTGTTCAAAATATCCTTCATTCATTCCTATACTTGTGAATTTCGTATCTCTTATTAAGTCACAGCCATGCATCGGAATGGGACAGACAGAGAATGTTCCACCTCTGAATCTCAATTCCTGGCTTTCTAAGAGAATCAACAATAGCAGGCTGTGTGACAGAGCCGAACTGAAGGCATTCTGACATCAGGATGCTCAATCCAGCTTCCATGTGAGGGCATCCCAGAGAATCTCATTCTCTGTTAAATCTTAAAGGACAAGTAAGGGTTCTTCTGGCTAGGTGCTACATAAGCACCTAGCACAAAAGAAAAAGAAATGAAGAGAAAGACTAAGTAAACACACAATCATCAACAGTGCTATAATGGCAAAGCTCCAACCCAAAAAGAGAAGGAAATGGAAAATGGGGATAGATGTGAAAAATACAGAAGCTTCCACAGACCTCAAAAAAGAGCAATTTGGATCATGACTCCTTTTTATGCTTGAACAGAAAGATTGCATTTATCGATCTGCAGACCATCAGTAGAGAACGTTTTGAAAGGGAAGAGATGACAAATGGAATTTGATTTTGATTCTGTGTAAGATGGAGCATTCATAAGGAATGTCTGTGAAGGTGTAGGCTGCCAATTTCTAGTCTCTGATTGAGAGAAGACAACATATAGCTATCTGTGTCATCAGAGGACAAAAATGACACCAGACATCCTGGTGGAATGAGGTCATTCAGGAAAAGAGCACAGTATGGAAAGAAAGCGCTAACATGAGGCTTGAACAAAGTACCAAAGGGGTCACCTAAGGAAAAGAAATCCAGTCAGACTTCAGGAGAATGTGTAGGATTTGAGAGCCGGAGCATATTTGTATGCTGAGTAATGAAAGCCAGCTGAGAGGAACTTAAAAACATAGGCAGGTCAGAGTACTTACTAGGTCAAGGCTTCTTGCATTTATCTAGGTTTCTGAAATGTTCTACTATCTCATGGGATTTAATTATACGTGAACTTTATTCCCAAAGAATACATGCTCCTAAGAAATGAGCTGGAAGGGTCATTTTCTTAACATTGCCTTGGATGTGTTCTCAGATTCAAGGTCTTCTCTAAGGCACTGCTGGATGTTAAGGAGGATCAGGAGGCTGTGTCCACAAGATGGAGTTTAGATTTTATTCATTGTGAGGAGGAAGATCGGAACATTAGAATTCCAGAGTCCAGCTAACTTGGCAGGTGCTGATGATGAATAAGACACCTTTGTTAAAGACTTCACGAAGAAATTCAGGGGCACAGGTCCTTACATCTTTCCTCATTTTGGGTGGATATTTCTTTGAATGGGGGCTGACTGCTCCTGGGTCTCTTTCTTACATACAGGCTTCTCTACCACTGATTCAAATCAGATTTCTACACACTCCATAAACAGACCAAGTCAACATGGCCAGTGAGGCCTACATTGGAAGATCCTGCACAGCCATGAGAATGGATTTATACAAGAACCGGCCTCTGGCAACCCTCTCCTTCTCAGAGTACCTTCCAGTGGCTCTATGACCTCATGACTTCTCCCACTCAAGGCCTTTGTTCATTCTTCTTCTCCTCCTCTTCTTCCTCCTCCCCATCTTCTTCCTTCTCCCCATCTTCCTCCTCCTCCTCCTCCTCCTCTTCCTCTTCCTCCGCCTCTTCTTCCTTCACTTTGAGATCTTGTATGAATAGCAAACTCAAAACTGCAAGACAGGGTTTGTGATTCATACCCACATAGCTGCTCAGTACTCTTCACAGAAGGGAGCAGCTGCATGGCTCAGTTGTGTAGTGACTCAAAGCAGAAGCCCAGTACTCTCCTCCCTGCCTCCCTCCCTTCTCTTTTCTCTCCACATGCGATCCAGTAGCAGATCCTCTTGGCTGCTACTGGGTAGGCCTGGACCCATATCCCTCTCTTCATCTCTACTGCCTGCACCCGTGTCCCGCCATTACTCTACCATGGGGTCATGCCACTAACATACTGCTCTGCCTCTGCTTTTACTTATGAAAGAAGCTTACCATCTTCTAACTTTGTGCAAATTATATCAGTCTTCCACCTTATATCATTCTTCCTAATAAACCGTTCCAAGCAAATCTAGTCTGTCAGGGTCCCATATCTGGGCCTGATCTCCTCTCTCTACTCTTCATGCTCCACATTGTTCCCTGAAATAGTAAAGCCCCTTCCAGCCTCAGGCCCTTTCCATTTATTGTCTGTCTACCTGCCCTCTGGTCTTCACAGGTGTGTCTTTACTTTCCCTTACCTAAAGATCACCACAGTTAACAGCTTCTTCTAACTACCTCCATAAGGGATGCTTCCTCGCCCCAGCCATATTTGGGGGTACTATCACACTATTTCCTTCACCTAGCTTTTTACTATTTAGAATTAATCTTTTTATTTATTTTTTTGCATTGCTGCTTTTCCCCTCCACTAACATGCATATTTAATGGGGTGACATTATCTCCAAAAACGTACTCATTACCTAATTATGTAATTGTAAACCCCTCTGTACATCACCTTTATAATAACAAAATCTCTCTCTCTCTTTCTCTCTCTCTCACTCACACACACACACACACACACACACACACACACACACACACACACACACATACATTTAATGAAAGCAAGATACCACCGCTATTTGAGTTACTACTGGGCCTTCCTGGAGCCGGGTATAATGAGGTGTTGGATTCTTGATAAAGTTAAGTAACACTGAGATAACGGTTTTCTCCTTCAAATGCAGATACCCCGTACCTCTACTGGGGAGTATGGAAACCTTTGATTTAAAATTGTTAGACCTAGACTCTGAAGGAATGTGGACACACATCTACAATGGGTGAATGAGGACATGAGTCTGTGACTTTGCTAATGAAGTCAAAGTATCTTCAGAAATTTTAGGTACTCGGACAATGGTTACATAATGAAATGCTCCTCAATAACATTAGCAAGTGAAGTCCAATTTCATTTTTAAATCAGGTAAATAAATTTTTTTAAAAAAACTTTCTCAGCACACTATTTCAGTGAAAAGCAAGGACTCAGCAAAGTTGACAAACTTAACTTTCTTTCCCATCAGTGACTATCCATTAAGACCCAGGACCACAGCTGGGACACACAAGACCTTGAGAAGATGTCAGCTCCAGCACAAACAAACGCAGTTCACTCACTATCTCTGCAACACATCCCCCTGAAGCTCCACAGTTGCGTTGTGCACCCTTCCTGGCCCACACGTCCAGGGTGGCTAGTGATTGGAGAAAAGGAGCCTGGGTTCTTGTGCCAGAGAGCAAATGGGAGGGGCCAGATGGCTGGCCAGGTTCACACCGTGTGAGCACTGCAGAGGCAGGAGCTGGTGATAATCACGTAGGCCTCCAGCAGGAAGGGAAAGGGAGCCTGGGGACCTAATTTGGGTCTAACAAGCAACATAAGCTAGATTTCCAATAAAAAGGACATCCACTTCCCCACACCCCACCAGCCACGGTAATGACTGTGCTGGGAGGGTCGGCTGTGGGGCTTCGGCTAGCTCCCTGGCCACTGAGATGCCTCCAGCGCTCAGCCTACCCTCCTGTCAGTCTTGAACATCAGAGAAGTCTCACAAGGACTGTCTTTCTCCTTCATAAATATGTGTGCCTGATCACTATTTTTTTTACAGGTTTATTGGAAGAACCAATATGAATAAATCTATAGGAAAAGTTTCAAAGAAGAGAGGCATCGGCCCTTTTCATGACAGCACCTCTCTTTTGTCAATGTCATATTTGTGATTTCCTCTGTGTCTGTCTTTCCACTGCACCATCAACTCCATTGAAGGTGGGGTAGTCAAGGACTAGTTTTGTGTTTGGCAGACTTGTGTTTGATGTGTGACCCCACCTATACTAGAAGTAGCTGAGTGAAGGGCTAGGGATCTGATCTTCACGTCCATCAGTGTACTGATGTATGAATAGGAGGCCCCTTGGGCCTCCTTTAAGAGAAGCTGACGTTAAGTATGAGAATAGCAACTTGCAAATAATTTCCCTCAGAGGCAACTTTCCTTGGTGCAGAAGTGCTGGCTGGGAGGTTATTGTCCAAGGCAGTGACTTCTGCAAGGTGGTCACCACAGGGCTCAATTCCTTCTTCCACAAGGTGGAAATTATAGTGATCAGTATGTTAGAATGTGAGCAAAAAAGCTCAAAAGCTATGTACTTATGACCATCTAAGATGATGCTAAGTGAAATGAACTCCAAGATAGGGACACAAGAGGTCTTTCTTTGGTGGTGTTTTTAATGTACTATGTGATTGTTTTGTTTCCTTTGTATGTTCTTTCCCCCCCATGGTATATCCCCTGTTGTCACTGTATTTGATTTTGGTGTCCTGCATCTTGTATATGCATTTGTCTAATTTGGGAAGGGGAAGGGGAATAACAAAATGCTGAAACAAGGACACAGGATGGCCCATTGCAACAATGATACCCACAAGACACTATAGTGGAAATGAACTTTACAACTTCAGGGGGGGTGGGAGGGAGAGAGGAGTAGGAGAGGTGAGGGAGGGAAGGGATAGTGGGAGAACAACAAAGGAGGGGGTAACAATGCTCGACAAAAAATGTACTCATTACCTTACTCAGGTAACTGTAACCCCTCTGTACAGCATCTCTACAATAAAATAACATTTAAAAAAAAGAATGTGGTAGAGACTGTGTGATATCTGGAAAACATTTTTAATTTTATTTTAAGTAAAAGTAATGATATTTTTTTAAATACAGTAAGACCAAGACACAGTGTGCATGGGGAACTTTAGGGCTGGTACCACCTCTTTGGACTTCCCTGGGGAAACCCCATCCGAAACGAGAATTCACCGGGCCACTGGGTCCAAACCACCTCTGCTTACCATGTCACTTATTAACGGAAGGTGAAAGGCATCCAAGAGGTAGTCAGTTTCTCCTTTCTCATTTTTCTTCTGTGCATTTAGCCAAGTTTGTTTAATAAATAAGTTCTGGATCCAAGGGCTTCAAGCAGTAATGAGTACATTAGCACCAGCAATGGCAGTTCTCTGAGCTTTACATTGTTGAGAACTGTGCTAAAACTGAGAATCAAGTCCTGAAACACAACCAGCAGGCATGGAAGAACTCATACGCATACTGTCTCACATCTTAGCTGAAATTATATAGGTAAAACTGAGTCCTACCTCAGAATAAAGCAATAACTGTGATGTGTTCATATGAAAAATGTGTTTGGCGGAAGGCCATTTCCCAATAGTAAAGCACCCAACAAAAACTCATTTTATATTTATGTATGTATGTTCAGATTCAGCCTATCCATAGGATAAGCCTATCCATACTCATCAATATACCCCTTTCTAAACCAGCCTTTTTCTTAGGCCTATACAAGCATGGAACAGCATAATACCTATTTTAAGTGTTTTAAATTATATATAGGGGTATATTGTAAGTGTAAAGACAAAGCAAGGGGAAAAACTCATTTTATTTCACTTTTAAAATTTCTCCAATTTTATGGATGTGTAATAAAGAAAAAACTGTAAATATTTAAAGTGTACCGTGTGATATTCTGTTATATTTTGTGAAGTAAATTATCATCTGCAAGCTAATTGGCATACTCATCACATCATCGTGTAGTTACCATTTTGTGTGTGCAGTGAGGATATTAAGAAGAAATCACTCAATAAAACTTAAGTGTACAATACAGTATTGTTAATTATAGTTGCCATCCTGTAACAAAGAGCCCCAGAATTGATTCTAAAGTTACTACAAAGTATGAATTTTAATAGAATCACTACAAATCATAACGAAATCTCTGTGTTGGATTTTTTGTGCTTTATTTCCCCTCCGTGATCAGAACGGGGAAGGAGCTAGCAGATTGAAGTGGACTTTTCTGGTGATCAACTTGTTTCATTTCTCACTTACCTAGACAGAACCAACTCTGTTGATGTTCATGCCTCTGGACTTGCTGTCAATCTGCCTGGTGTCCGGCCTCTTAACTACTCCCTCTCTTCCTTTAGCCTGCAGATAAAACAGTTCTGCTTCACATGCACTCAGGCCATCTCATAGTATGAACCTTTGAATTTCTGCTTTTCACTTTCACTGATGGCCCCCACCTGGCACTGAATGAAGCCTTTCATACTGCCAGAACAAGTTGCTTTAGCTGTTTCTTCCCACCGGGACTTAGCTTGGTAGGTGACTTGCATAGCCCACTAAGAGTAGCAAGTGTATTTTTCCTTTCTCAACTCACAAAAAGTATGCTGTCATATGCGGGTGTTAAGCCTAAAATATAAACACATATGTGAACACATGTAGGATCCTATCAGATGATTAAATGTAGGATCATATAGGATCATTTAGTATCATCATCATCATCATCATATGAAACCCCTTTGAGCCACTAATCTTAAATAAACATGAACATTCAGAAGCTGAACCAGGTCTTACCTATGGTATGGTACTAGTGGAAGACAATAGATAAATTGAGAGTACTAAGAGGGTAAATAAAGTAAATATATATATATATATATATATATATTTTATATATGTGAATAAAAATGGAACAAGAAAATCTGAGGAAAATTGTCTACTAAGGGGTGGGGGGGGGAGAGAAACGAAAAAGAATGATAGAGACGGAGATGCGTAACCAGACGCTCGTATACATAAAGGGACATGTTAAAATGAAACTCCCATGCACAATTAATTGATGCTAATGAATGAATTAATAAAATTTTGGTAAAGAAAAAAATAAATGTTCCCACGCACACTCTATAGAATTTCCCTATAGGTTCGTGTTCCTTTGGCCTTTTTTTTTTGTCTCTGTTGATGGGGTTGCACATTTCCAAGTTACCACAGCATGAAACTGTGTGTTTAAAAAAAATTTTTTAACTAGAATTTCCCTGCTAGCACTTGAGCAGTCCACTTATCTGAGGCCAATTTCTTGCAACAAAACATTCAGCAAAAATGACCTCTTTGGGAGACAAAATTTCCAGTCTGAACAAAAGTTCAAAAGTATACCTGGAACTGTGTTTGTCCCTGTCTCATTATACACCTATTCAAGCCTCTATAGGACAAGATCTAGGACACACAACCAACAAGCTTACATAATCTGAGTTTTCAATTCTGGGAGAAACTGCCAGGGACACAGGTTTGGGTGAAGCCTAACAAAATTGATCACACTCCAGTTTAACTTCAAGGGGGGAGGAGAGAGTAACAAGTGGCCAGAAATTATCTTCTAGTGGGGAGGTGGGGAGGAAAGGGATGGTAAGGGAAAAGCAAAGGAAGGGGCAACCATGCTAGGAAATGTACTCACTACCTTGCTAATGTAACTGTAACCCCTCTGTATAGTATCTTTACGATAAAAAATAAATATTTAAAATAAAAAAGAAAGGAACTATCTTCTCAATTATTCTAGACATAGCACAATAAAATACCACTACTCCCTCCTCCCTCTTACCCAGAATCCTCTATCACCCCAGCTACCCAGAAGGCTGAGATCAGGAGGACCATGGCTCAAGCCATGCTGTTCAGTCTTGGCAGAAGAAGGCAGGCATGGTGGCATGGACCTGGCATCCCAGCTTTTGTTGGAAGCTTAACATAAGCAGACTGGTGTAGACACATGAGTGGACAGGAAAGGAGACTCTGTCTCAAAAAAATAACCAGGGCAGGGGCTGGGAAGTTGGCTCAGTGGTAGAGCGCTTGCCTTGCATGCATAAGGCCCTGGGTTCAATTCCTCAGCACCACATAAGCAAAAAGAAAAAAAGCCAGAAGTGGCGCTGTGGCTCAAGTGGTAGAGCACTAGCCTTGAGCTGAAGAGCTGAGGGTCAGCGCCCAGACCCAGAGTTCAGGTCCCACAACCGGACCCAAAAAAAAAAAAAAAAAAACCAGGGCAGAAAGAGACCGGAAGCATGGTTTAGTGGTAGAGCACTTAACCAGAAATTTGAGGGTCTGAGTTCAAAGCTCAGGGCCACCAAACTTATATATAATATATAACATATAATATATATACTATATATACTATATACTATATTATATACATTGCATACATTATGTATTATATATACTATATACATACTATATACTATATATATAGTATATACTATATAACATATACTATATATACTGTATACTATATTATATACATTATATATATGTTATATATTATATATACATACTATATACTATATATATACTATATAGTATATAACATATACTATATATACTATATGTACTATATGGATATTCTATATATAAAATATATAATGTGTGTATATATGCATATATAATATGTGTATGTACATATATGTGTGTATGTGCATATATATAATGTGTGTATACATTTACATAATCTCTGTGATTCCTTTGATGCCAGTCAAGTACAGAACTGAACAAATGGCCCTTCTCTTAGCAAGACAGGAACCTGACAAAGGGACTGGCAGGGCAGCGTGGTTCACAGTGAGCTCTTTCCACTGTCTGGGGAGAACAATGCCTCCAGGGGGTTGACTGCTACCTGAGGGCAAACACTGACCAGGTACAACCAAGAGGGATTCTGGGGCATCCTCTGGCAGCCTCACAATGGGAGGAGACTGGATCTGCTGTGATGACAGCCTAGCACATAACAGCCACTGCAGCAGTGATGTCACCTGACAGATGCTCTAGGAACGAGGCCCATGAGCAAGGCTTAGGTGCCTAGACCCAAGTCTTTATGAGGGAACTTGACAAAGAACATCCCCACCCTTCAAGGTTAGTAACATTTTTCTCTTTCAGAACTGCCTGAAATCTACCCTATCCCTTCTAAGACAACAACTGCCTTCCGATGCCATCCCTGGCATCAGCAGTGAGAACCCAGCATTACCACATCACCTAATACGCTTGCTCGAAAAGGAAAGGTGACCGTATCTGAGGATTGCCAGAATGTTACCATTGACAGCTAATTTTTTTAAAATTTTTTATTGTGAAACTACCA
The DNA here is from genome assembly GCF_019054845.1 of Dipodomys spectabilis. NCBI lineage: Eukaryota > Metazoa > Chordata > Mammalia > Rodentia > Heteromyidae > Dipodomys > Dipodomys spectabilis. The sequence continues at coordinate 1,983,848 of NW_024870892.1, read as the reverse complement.
TACAGAGGGGTTACAATTACATGGGCAAGGTAATGAGTACATTTCTTATCAAGCATTGTAGCCTCCTCCTTTGTTTCCTCTTCCCATCCCTTCCCATCCTCCCCCTGCCCCCCCACCCAATCCTCCCTGCTCCCCGCCCCACCCACCAAAGTTGTAAAGTTCGTTTTTGACATAACAACTTTTACATCTCATTGTTGCAATGGGTCCACCTGTATCCCTATTTAAAGTATTTGTTTTTCCCCTTCCCCTCCACAAATTATACCGACATCAAATACAGTGAAAGCAGGGGTTATACTGTGGGGGAGGGACATACAAAGTAACAAAGAAATCATCTTATAAATGTGTTAGAAGCAATCACATGAAAGAAAAAAAAACATTTTAATACATATCTTAGGGTTCATTTCTCTAACATCACCTTATCTGACCTTTTCTGCTTAACTGAGACATATACTAGTTATTGCAAATAAGGGAAACCATGGGACCTATGTTTCTTTGGGCCTGGCTTACTTCACTTAATATAACTTTTTCCAAGCCTTTCCATTTCCTAACAAATGGGCCAATGTCATTCTTTCTGATGGAGGCATAGAATTCCATTGTGTATATATACCACATCTTCTTGATCCATTCATCTACTGAGGGGCATCTGGGTTGGTTCCATATCTTAGCTATGGTGAATAATGCTGCAATAAACATAGTCGTGCTGGTAGCTTTAGTGTGATCTTGTTTGTAAACATTTGGGTAAATGCCCAAAAGTGGGATTGCTGGGTCATAGGGGAGCTCTATGTGGAGTCTTTTGAGGAACCTCCATACTATTTTCCAGAATGGTTGAACAACTCCCACCAACAATGCAGTAAGGTTCCCTTCTGTCCACATCCCCTCCAGCATCTGTTGTTTTTAGAGTTCTTGATTTTTGCTGTTCTAACTGGGGTGAGGTGGTATCTCAATGTTGTTTTGATTTGCATTTCTTTTATGGCTAGGGAGGTTGTGCATTTCTTCATGTGTCTATTGGCCATCCTTCTTTCCTCTTCAGAGAAGTTTCTCTTTAAGTCTTTAGCCCACTTATTTATTGGGCAGTTGTTTCTTTGAGGATTTGTTGTTGGGGGATTTAATTTTTTGAGTTCCAAGTATATTTTAGATATGAGACCCTTGTCCGTTGTATGGCTCGTGAAGATCTTCTCCCAATCCGTGGGCTTTCTATTGCTCTTGCTAGCTATGTCCTTTGCCACGCAGAAGCTCTGCAACTTCATGCAATCCCATTTTGACAGCTAATTTTTAAAAAGAGAAACACTCAGCTGGCAAAGCAGAACGTGGCTCCCCGTCCTATCCAGCCTCAGGTCACCAATTCACCTGCTGCATCCCCTCACAGGGACTCAGGGTGGTGTTGGTCCCCGCTCCAGTGTGGTCACAATTTCACCCACGCCACCCTTGCTCCCTATAGGACACCAAGGTGAACTACAGCTGAAGTTCAAGTGCTGCAGGAGGGTTTCATAGTGGATTATCTGGGATGAGAAAGAGGAATGGAATAAGACTTGGAACCCTTAGATCCATCGCTTCCAGCCTGCCTGATGGGCACTACCAACCTAGTCACGTTGCTTGAGGTCACTCAAACTCACCGCAATGCTGAAAACTACCCATGTATGCCTAAGAAATATGGATTCCATAACTGCTTGGACATCCTTTTGGATAAAGAGCTGAGTTTAGCCCTGGTTGTCCAAAATCCTGTCTTTTTTTTTTTTAATTTTATTTTATTTTATTTGAGAACATACTGTACAGAGGGGTTACAATTACATGGGCAGGATAATGCATACATTTCTTACCAAACATTGCAGCCTCCTCCTTTGTTTACCCTTCACCTCCCTTCCCAGCCTCCCCCCTCCCCCCCATCCAATCATACCCCCCCTCCCCCCCCCCCCGACATTGTAAAGCTGGTTTTGACTTGACATTTTGTACTTCTCATTGTTGCAACAGGTCCACCTGAATCCTTAAACGACTTGTTTGTCCCCGTCTCCTCCACATGTTATGCTGACATCAAATATAGTGAAAGCGGGGGTTACACTGTGGGGGAGGGACATACAAAGCAACAAAGAAATAATCTTATAAATGCGTTAGAAACACATGCATGAAAGAAACAAACATTAAAATACATATTTGAGGGTTCGTTTTCCTAACATCACATTCTCTGACTTTTTCCGCTTGACTCATACCTATACTAGATATTGCAAATAAGGGAAACCATGGGACCTATGTTTCTTTGGGCCTGGCTTACTTCACTTAATATAATTTTTTCCAAGCCTTTCCATTTCCTAACAAATGGGGAAATGTCATTCTTTCTGATGGAGGCATAGAACTCCATTGTGTATATATACCACATCTTCTTGATCCATTCATCTACTGAGGGGCATCTGGGTTGGTTCCATATCTTAGCTATGGTAAATAATGCTGCAATAAACATAGTTGTGCTGGTAGCTTTAGTGTGGCCTGTTTGTGATCATTTGGGTAAATGCCCAAAAGTGGGATTGCTGGGTCATTGGGGAGCTCTATGTGGAGTCTTTTGAGGAACCTCCATACTGCTTTCCAAAGTGGTTGAACAAGTTTACATTCCCACCAACAATGAAGTAAGGTTCCTTTCTGTCCATATCCCAAAATCCTGTCTTAAAGTATTATCTGGAGCATACTTTGGAGAATGGAGCCTCTGGGAATCAATTTAAGAAGTTGTGAGTCTGTTGGGGAGAAAGCTGTCCATTCCTTCCTGTCTGGCCCCCAACCTGGTATGACTCACAAGTGAGAGTCTAGTAGAGCAGGGGAAAGCTCCGGAGAAGGGGGGCATTTATGTAGGTTCTGTGGGCCAAGTATTGTGCTAGGCATTTCACTTGAATTATCCGTTCTAAACATCACCATGGTTTAGTAAAAGTAGTAACTATGTTTTGCATAGGAGGAAACAGACATTCAGAGTGGTTACTTAACCGTGAGTAAATGATTCAAATCCAGAGGTTATCCCATGATCCTGTCCTCTCTGGGGCAGTTTTAAATAGTCTCTGTCAAGAAGCAAGTCTCCAATTTCCCCTGTTACACAGTGAGAGAAATGGGGAAGGATTTGAGTAGATCAGATTACCAAGGTTCTACCTCACAAACGACTGCCTATCACTTTCAGTGACAGTGTTCAAATCTAACTCAAAGTGGTTTTGTGGCTACCATCATCTGCAAGGCTCTCTCTACACTGTTCAAGGTTGTAGAGCCTGGTTTTCCATTTGCAGGGTTGAAATGATGAGATTAAACTATTATCAAGTAAAACCACATGCACTCTTGATTTTAAAATATCTCTGCTCTCAAATGGCTTCTCTGGAGGAAAGGGGGCTATAAATCCCCTAAATAAATAATAATAAATGTTCTGGTCTGTGTCTGTTATCACAGAGAGATTACTTTGCCATGCTGGCACTTAGCAAATGAGAAATGTCAAAACAAATAAACTGCCTAATCCATATTGGATCATGACAAATTGATTTGGAAATCCTGTTTTCTCCTATCAGGTGCTGCTTCTGAGATGGATTGTCTCACATTTTTTATACTGGCTCTGGGGCCTTTGACTCGTGTGATTGAGAACAGAAAGGCAATCTAGCAGTTCTAGAAGGTACCTGACAAAATAGTTTAAAAAAAGTTTTTATCATTCTTGTCTCAAATTGATATTTTATGTCACCCTTGTATAGGAGACATGACTACATCAACATTTTATGCTGGGAAAAATAGGCCTAGTATCTCTAACCATTTCCACCATCATCTACTTTTTAGTGGTTCATCCTGAATATCTATTAAGAACGTATCTTCTTGAAAATTATGCAGAATTTTAATCACTTTGGTAGCTATCATCATGCAATTACTGCTGAAGAGATTCTTGAATTACTTGTGTTATCTTTGAAAAGAACTTGTGGGAAGCTGTTTCCTGCCCTAGCAAATTAAGACATTTATGTTAATATTTATGATCATATTTTTAGATATTCTCTTACATCATTCTTAATTTGCTGCTTTCTTATGCAGTTAATAATGTTAATAATAGATAACAACATACAATGTACCTCTTTGGGTTGTTAAATCATCATCACCTGGAAGCCACAACCTCACTTCAAGGTATACGCTATTATGATGAACCTACCAGTGACTGGGAAATAGATAAGCAGACTCAGAAACTTGCCTAAGGGCATAGGTGAGAAGTGATTTGAACCCAGGCCCTCCAGTTAGCTAGTTCCTGCTACCATGCCTTCATTAATGAGTGAAGGAAGTTCCACTTTCTGTCTTGGAATGCACTTTAAACCATTTTGCTTTCCTTGCAATTTTTTTTTGGGGGGGCGCCGGTCGTGGGGCCTGAACTCTGGGCCTGGGCACTGTCCCTCAGCTCTTCAGCTCAAGGCTAGCGCTCTACCACTTGAGCCACAGCGCCACTTCCGGCTTTTTTTCTTTTTGCTTATGTGGTGCTGAGGAATCGAACCCAGGGCCTCATGCATGCAAGGCAAGCGCTCTACCACTGAGCCACCTTCCCAGCCCTCTTTCCTTGCAAATGTAAAACTAAGTCAAACTAAGGAATCAGAGCAGGAATTGATGAAGACATTTTATACAGATCTAGTGATGATCAAACTCCTAACTGGATGGAAAGAAACATCAGTAAGCAACAGATATTTCTAAGCTCACATCCTCCTCTCTGGGTTAGTTCTGCTTGATGTTAACCTCAGCTCACAACCGTTGTCATTTTTGCTTGTGTTTCATATTCCTTTTGGAATATGAACCATTTCTGGTAAAAGTTCTCAAAGAAGTGAGGAACAAAAGGAACATACCTGATCATAATAAAAGCTATCTCTGACTGACCTACAACCTACATCATATAAAGGGTGGAAAACTAAAATCACTTGCTCCAAAATCAAGAATAAGGTAAGGGTGTTTTCTCTTCCTGCTCTTTTGCAATATACTTCCTGCTCTTTTGCAATATAGCACTGGAACTGCTAGCCATTTCCAAATAAGAACCAGGTCCAGCCAGGAGGAGGTACACAAAATAAATACCCCCAGATGAGTACTTTTTCTGAAATAGTGGAAATAAATAACTTCATGGTAAAATCTGTACTTTTTATAAAAGTGTAGGACACTATTAAGATTTTTCCCAGGAATATTGTTATGAAAATATATTTTTCTGCAGTGTCTTCTGAATAATGTAATAAAAGAGTTGAGTAATTTTTGGAATATTCCATGTTCCCCACTGAATATGGATTTTGTGAAGCTCAGTGTAAAAGTGAAACATAAATCCAATTAAAATACCATTCACAATTTTTGAAGATTTTAAGAATGCAAGATCTGAAAGAAAATAAATGTGTCACAAATAAACATGCTATTAAATGAGGACATCACTGCCAATCAACAAAGACGTTTTCAATTTCAGCAGTACACATGTGACATAAGAAAAAAATTACGAATTTAATTAGAACAATACAAAGGTCCCAATAGCCAGATGAAAAAACATGGTGAGATGTTCATGAGAGAGAAAAAAAACATGGTGAGATGTTCATGAGAGAGAAAAGACAGCTGTCTAAATACTTGGAGAATGTCAAAGAATTAAAGAAATGCACCTTAAATTATAAAATTCTGATCTTAACCTATTAAGCTTACCAATCCACTGACAGGGAAAATGTAATGATTTTCTGAAGTATGATTTGGAAATGCATGAAGAGATGGAAATGAGAGGAAAGGAGAATGAAAGGAAAGGTATTTTTTAATGTATAGCATATAGCTAAGCGGATGAGATTCTTTAGTGTTTCCTCCCTTTTACTTTTCTGTTTCTCAAGTTTTACATAGTAAGATATTTATAAGACAAATGAAACCACAATAACATAAAAACTACTTTTAATTAAGCTAAACATAATGCAAAGTTTTGAACTAGACAAGCTCTAATTGACTTCTACTTATAAACAAATCCATTATCTAACAGTGTTACTGTTCACTTTCCCACAATGGCTACACAAGGATAGGAACTCAAACACATCTCCGTCATTGGTGAGACCACCCATGAGCTACCACAAACTTCAGGTTTCTATGAAACCCCATAAATTGTGGCCCCCAAACGAGGCCTTCAAACACATAAGAGTTCAATCATTGATTCAATTTAGTTTATTCTCTTGTTAGGACAAATAAGCCACATAGTTCATTCTAATAAAATAAAACCTAACGCACAATTCATGGGTTTAGGTTTCACTTCTGGTCCTTGAGTTTTGTCTCTCCCTTACTCGATCATTTAAAACTGGGAAGTCTTCCTGTGCCTGTTTCTTCATTTTCATGTGATTCATTGGGAACCTTAAGGGAATACCATCAAAATTTGCTTACCTCGTCCCAATGAAGGTAAGATTGCTTTGGGGAGATTGCTTCTTAGAATAGAAATCCCATTATTTCTATATATCATCATCAAGACGATCTACTACAGAGACAAATTCCCAATCTAATTAATCATCACTCTCACTTTTTGCACCTCAAAGTTAGAAGAATTTTTCAGTTTACCATATATTTGTAAATGGGAGATTAAACATACCTTGGTGACTCAAACCCTTTTTTCCGCTGTCGTCTTAATTGCATTTACCTCAGCCACAGGTTTGAGTTTATCACAACACTATAGATCATTCATTGCCAAAGTCACTTGAGCAATCACTTGAAAAGCTAAAGCTCACCCATAGTAAATGTCTTCTCAAATTGTTACCTTCCATTATATGCATTCTTTCCACTGACTTTATCCCATCCAAATCAAAGTCTGTAATGAATCTCCATTTGCACTCTTTTGTTCAATGCTCTTTTGGGCTTTGAAATTATTATTATTATTGTTATTATGTTTTAAACTTTCTTCCTCCAAGCTGAGACCCAAATCTTTATGTTTTCTTATGCTATCTATTCTTCTAAACACATCTTTGCTTATTTATAGAATCCTTTGCCACTTCCAATCCTTTTACATTTTTTTTAGTCTCTTAGCTCCTCTAGTATTTCTAGATGAGTTGAGCATGAGATGTTTGTGCAGTTTCATGGTAGACAGTGCAAAGAAACGGTAAGTAACTATCCAAAGTAGTCCAGGCAGCCCCTCCCTTCTCTCTCTTTTCCAGACTACTCAACCCACAGCCCAATCACTAGATTTCTTTGCCATGCTAGTAAATGACTACTTGTCAACTGGGAGTTAACCATGGTTTGATTCTTACCCTCTCACAGTTATTTCAGTAATTTCACCTCTCTCTGAACTGCGCTTGCTTCTGGTCTCCACTATGCACCTAGTGTTTCAATATCAAGTTTCTAATTCACCAAAACCAATTGTAAAGAGTCACAATCCAAAATCTTGATGACTAACTTCCATTTAAGAAATCATACACTGGACCTACTTCAAAAAGTAACTTCTGTTCATTGTCCATCCTGGTCTTCTCAGTTAATACATCTATTCTTCACATTCACAGCACTCAGAACCCATATGATAATCACGAGCTTGGAGGACATGGTTTCTGAGATTCTTAGAAATGTCATTTTCTATGCTGGAGGCAGTAGTTCTTATCAGTTCTTCTGCCTCGGGTTTGCCATCTTTGATTATAAACCGTCAAGGTGGGAAGAGGAACGTGGGAAGACAACCAGAAAAGCCAAAATGTCTCAAAATAGGAGTCTGAGTGACAGGTAGGGACTTGAAAAAACATTCAAAAGCATGGAACAGGCTCTCTTAGACACATGAATTATTTCTTAACACACTTATGGACTTAGCCAGACACTGTCCAACATGCTTCCTCCATAATTTGAACTGACTCCTCCAATCATAATATAGAGTGGGTGAGTAGAGACTTCAGTTCAGCTTCATGAGACAGAAAACACAAGCTAAGAGTGAGTAAAGCAACTCTCTTCTATGCAGTGCTGTGACTCGGAAGAATAAATTTATTAATGGAGAAGGTTAGGATGGACAATTAATGGAAATCCTTTCTCAAAATAGACCCAGTGTAGGATCTGTTCAAACGGAAGTTAGTCAACAATAATAAGCAGTGACTAGATAATCATTCGGAAGCCAGGCTCTCCTCACCGCATGAAGATGGGGGCCTCCTCTTTGTTCATGTGTCCCCAAAGAGGTGAAAGGAAGAAGCAAGGATAGAAGTCCAGGCTCCCTTCCTTTAAGGACACTTCCTGGAAAATCCCTACCCCATTTCTGCTCATATCACTTTGGCTAGACTTTAATTATATGGTCATACTAGCAGTGAAAGAGATTGGGGAATTCAGTTTTATTCTAGGAAATGCTAGCTGGGGAGCTAGCATTTGGACATTTTATGATTAGAGAAGGGAAAGTGGATATTGAGAGAAAACTATCAATGTCTGCCAATGAACCCATCATTAAATAATGATCTGAATAATTTCATGGCACATGAAATCTGACCGCCTCTCCTTCTTATGCTCGGTATAGAGTTCGCTGTACTGACTAATTAGTTTTTTCCTAAAATCAAAACCATGACCACAAAAGAGGAATTTTTGATAATTATATACATCTGTATTTATCATGAAGATCATATGTACAATTCATGTGATTCATACTAAATGACCTATGTACAGCATTCCACATAGAAAAATATGTTAATATCCATGAGACAACTGATTACTTAGATTTAAGTCATGTTTTGATAAAGATTTTTTCTTTAATGTTCATCTCTATCCTGCTCAGACATTAGCATCACTGGGAGAGCTTGAGTTTGTTGAAGCTGCGATTTGCCTCACCATCTTGTGATAATTTCAATGCCCTAGATATGCAGAAAGAACAATGTATTAATTCAGACCAATTAGTCCAGAACTTAGCGGGGGGATTCGAAAAAAGGAATAGGACTGAGGCTCACTGTATCTTTGCAATGCAGATTCTAAAAGCACAGAACTCCATTTGGTAACTGAGACCCAAGTCTGAAAAGACAAGTATTAAACAATGCTTCGCTGATGCTTTTAATTGCACTCAGGGGTAAAGTACAATTAACAAAATGTGTGATGTGATTGATCTCTGTGTATGGAAGACTTTTGCTCTAAATAAAGTAAGTCACCAAGGTGAATTAAATACATTTCTGACTCTTCTCTGAAATCGCTCACCTTTTTTTTATTTCTTGTAGGTTAATTATATAAAGCAATTACGATGATACAATGTGCAGCACCAAAATACTTTTGAAGTGCAGAGGGAGGGAGGTTAAGACACTTGACATGATAAAGAAAATAAAGAAAAAAACTACTACTGGAGGGCTGAGGATGGAGCTCAGAGCACTCGACTGGCATGCATGAGGCCCTGGTTTCAAGTCCCAGCACCACAAAAGAAAAGAAAAGGAATAATGGTGACGCTTTAACGTTCTCACCAAGGCCTTGGGGGTGGCATCTCGAAATCACCAATTGTTCTTTCTGAGTGTCATGCTCCCAGCCTTCTAAGTGAGAGGACAGGTGTAGAAGGATATAATCTCTCCCCAGCAAAAACAGTATAGATGCAAAGACGGCTGCTAAGGCATGCAAGAACTGGGCTAGAGCTTGCTCTGCACTGGTGGCTGCTATCTGCTGAATCACTTTGGGGCACGGAGTCCTGCAGACATTGGACCAATACTTTCCAGGTCCCTGTCATTCTCCAGAACCCTTAATTCCTACCCAGTACCTACCAAGAAAACAAAACAAAACTAACTCAGCTTTCCTGTCCAAACCATTGCATTGGTTCTTCCTTGACCATCCATCATCCCAGAATAGCAGCAATGGCTGGAGGGAAAATCCTCAATCTGAACCTCTCCTGGGTCCTCCTGCCAAATCAAATACATTCAGTGGAGGTAACATGGCCCAGTGCATTCATGGGAAGCATTGAACACAGAAAACACCTGCCCAAGGACCTCTTTTTGGACAGAGGTGGATATAGTCAGAGGGTGGATATTTTTTCAATAATCTAAAAACCAAAATAAATATCAGAGCCGCTTATAGCTCAAGGGGGAAATGCCACAAAAAGACAAATACTTCTGGGCCCCAGTGGCTCACACATCTAATCCTAGCTACTCAGGAGGCTGAGTTCTAAGGATCGTGGTTCCAAGTCAGCCTCGGCAGGAAAGTCCATGAGACTCTTATCTCCAATTAACCACCAGAAAACCTGAAGTGGTACTGAGGCTCAAAGTGGTAGAGTGCTCCCAACTCATGAGTTCAAGCTCCAAGACCAACCCTTCCCCCAACCAAAAAAACAAAAGACAAATACTGAGAATCACCAAGGAAAAGTGAAGGACTCATTGATGAAGTGAGACTCAAGTGTGGCTCTGACAGATCTAAGCATCGTGAATATAGTGAGGGGCAGGGTCCACAGCCTTGGAGGGGGACCAAAGCGAATTGGGAGTTTTGCCCTGGCTAACTGCACAGTGCTGGGGACTCTCACTGAGAAACCATCTGAGGATGACTGTAGAGGAGAGAGGCTGAGGGTCTAGGAAAACATTTAACCAGAAGCAAAAGAAGACAAAAAAGACTGATTGAACCAAAGAGGTTAAGGATGTCTTAGGCCAATTGTGTACCAAATGCTCCCTATTGCTTACTGGTTTCATTCAACCTGTCCATGTTGTGCTGCTTCCCTTTTCTCATGGAACAGGGAGGGGAGGGTCAGCAGGACCCACAGCCAACTCTGGCCCATTTGAGTCAGGTGGAAAGCCAGAGAAAAGAGCAGGCCTCTGAAGGAGGCAGCTTGCTGGCCTTCCCCTTGCTCCAGCCAGAAGCAAATGCTGAAGCTTCTATCTTGTTACTACCAGGTTGTCAACAGGAAGACCACAGCCATATAATAAAGATAGGTGATGGGGGTGGGAAGATAGCTCAGTGGTAGAGCACTTGCCTTGCATGCATGAGGCCCTGGGTTTGATTCCTCAGCACCACATAAGCAGAAAAAGCCAGAAGTGGCACTGTGGCTCAAGTGGTATTACGCTAGCCTTGAGTTGAAGAGCTGAGGGACAGCACCCAGACCCAGAGTTCAGGCTCCACAATCAACAACAGAAAAAAAAAGATGGGTGACAGAATGAAAAGAGGAAGAGGCTGGGACACAAGGACAACGTGAACCACTAGTCCACCGACACCTTGTGTTACAGAGAGAAATACACCGCTGCTAGGCTAAACCACTTCACATGCAGGCTATAGTACTGAGAAGCCAGAAGCTCAGTAATTACAACATGATAGTACTTCCTGAGTTGCAAAGTGATAAGAGACGGGAGTCAGGGACACCTGTATAACAGAACAATTGATTGCTCCACACATTGTGTCTGCTCACAGGTCTTAGCTACAGACCCTTATGAAGATAACTCAAGCATCCTCTAAACGCCTGATATCCAGGCACCCTGGGAACACATCTACATGCCTGGCTTCTCTGAGACTGCGATCTGAGGATTGATGTTCAAAGCCACACTGGGCAGAGAAGTCTGTGAGACTCTGATGTCCATTTATCCAGCCAAAAGCCAGAAGAAGAGATACAACTCAACTGGTAGAGCATCAGCCTTGAGTAAAAAAAGCTAAGTGAAAGCAGAAGGCCTAGCAAGACCAGAACCAACACATACACACACACACACACACACACACACACACACACACACACATACACACACGTAGGTCTTGATAGACCCAGAATACAAATGTGACAAAATGCTTAGTGCTTCCATCCTGAGCAAGGGACTGCTTCTGCCATATAGATAAACAATGAAGAACAGAAGGAAAGAGACTCAATTGAATCATGTTAGAGCTCTAAGATTTCAGGTGATATTAAAACCACAAACTGGCACTTATAAATGACGAGAAACCCGCAGGATACCAACACATTTGCTGATTAAAGTTTGAAATGAAACATTAAAAGTCAGCAGTTACAGATAATGTCTGAAGAATGTCAGGTGAGCTGAAGAGAGACAAATCGGAAAATGCTATATTTTCCAGCTCGTGAAGAAGTACTGAGAACCTAACACCTGGCTGCTGAAATCAACTATCTCCCTCGGGATTCTCTGAAATCACTTATTTCTTGCTATGGCACCCCTGGCTATCTTTGAACTGGAACTCCTCCGACTTCTATGTCCTCTGTGCTGGGATTTCATGCATGCACCCCTATGCCTGGAGGTGTATTTATTGCTTGAAGAGGGCAGCGCTTGAACTTCTGAGCCAATTGGTCAGAGCATACACAGCCTCATATCCATAATGATCGCTGCCAAACAAAGACTTGGACCTTCAGAAGGCTTGAGATGCTGGAGAAGTCACACTGACAAGAGTTTGTCTTTCTCCCACCCATCCCTGGCCCTTCCTGGAGGTCTGGTTGTTATCTTGATCATCATAACACCATTGCGAATGCAGTTATCAATCCCCTTCCATATGAGCAAACAGATATTCAGAGAAGTTCAGGCCATGAAAAAGTCTTCTGAGAATGGCAAACTCTTCTTTTTGTTAGTTTTCTGTTCCTTTCAACGTCACCCACCAACTAGTCCCTGTCCACTCAGGGCTTTGTGGTGACAGGTCATGTTGATCTTAGCACGGTTTTGGGGGTACCCTTTTCTTCTCCAAACCCTTTGCAGAGACCACACTCCAAACCTGACCTTCCTGCATCCCAGCTATTCATTTCATGACTGATATTCTGATAATTAGATGATCTGGAAAACATAGCTCTGCTAACATAAGCAAAAGAATATTTGTGTTTGCTTCCATCAACAAAATCGTAAGTCAGGGATTATCAGCATCATCAGTGCTAACCTTGGATGTCCCAAAGTCATCCAATTTTGGTCTGCAAAGATAGAACTCTTTTCATGGTCATGCTACTGTAGTGTTAGCTGTTTGTCTGTTGTTTTCCTTGAAGGGAACAGGTCATTTGATTTATTTTTTAAAAAGAAATAACCACTAAATCATAGTACGTCTTTCTTTCGAGGAAAAGTTTATCTGAAAGGTGAGAGGGCATTAATCTCCTTATAACTCAAAGCAACTGTACAACATGTCTTTTCTCAGACATGGCCATTGTACCAATTTGGTGTAGCACCAAAACAACTACTCAGCATATTTTTAAATCCACTCATGTGTGGGTTTAATAAGATACAGAGGCCTTCTTGCTGCATTTTGAAGCTCTTTTGTGGAAGTGGTCTGGCACTGGCTCCTGTGTCTACTGTTCATGTGTGACTATGGAGATCATGAGGACTCAGAACCCGGACGAAGAAGTTCGCTGTCTTCCCCACCATCATTTTTTTGCAATATTGGTCCAAATGTCAACACAGTGGAAAATGCACATCTGTTACCAGTGATAAAATTTGACCTTTCCAGAGAAAAATAGAAATTTATAAAGCTTGTATCACCACTGGGAGCTTTCCAATATGTACAATTTTTTCTGATAAAATTAATAGTGATATTAACAAATGCAATCGTTACCATTGTCCTGAAAAATGTCACAATAATTGGAAGGTCTTCATAACTCTGTGAGCCAAGTTTATCAATTAGCAAAGAACATTATAAAACATGTTTTAAGAAGCTATTTAAAGTACAAGGACTACTTGATTTCAGGGAAACAGACTACGAAAAGCTCACTGATGTTTTCAAGTTCTACATTGCAATTAACCTTTGAAAAACTGATACACATCTCACCTGTCAAATCTGGGTACAGTATCAAAGAATTACATATACAGCCACTTATAAAAAAAAAAACTGTTGAAATAGCCCTTCATTTTCCACATCAAAGTTGAGCATATTGCAACAGACTTACTCAGGAACCATCTAGACACTAAAGGGAAGTCCATGATATTTTTTTCACTAAGATTTTGGTTTAGTACTTTAGATTTAAAAATTTTTCTCAGCTGGGCACCGGTGGCTAACACCTGTCATCCTAGATACTCAGGAGGCTGAGATCTGAGGATTGCAGTGCAAAGCCAGCCCCGGCAGGAAAGTCCGTGAGACTTTTTTTTTTGGGGGGGGGGTGGTGAGGGTCCAGTTGTGGGGCCTGAACTCTGGGCCTGGGCGCTATCCCTCAGCTCTTCAGCTCAAGGCTAGCGCTCTACCACTTGAGTCACAGCGCCACTTCCAGCTTTTTTCTTTTTGCTTATGTGGTGTTGAGGAATTGAACCCAGGGCCTCAGGCATGCAAGGCGAGTGCTCTACCACTGAGCCACCTTCCCATTCCCCCCCCCCCCCCGACTCTTATCTCCAATAAACCACTAGAAAACTGTAAGTGTCGCTGTGGCTTGAGTGGTAGAGTGCTTGCCTTGAGCTGAAGAGCTCAGGGACAGCACCCAGGTCCAGAGTTCAAGCCCCATGACCAACAAAATAAATAAATAAATAGATTTTTCTCACAAAGATTTTGCTTAGTGCTTTAACTTTTAGTTACTTTGATAATACGTGTCTTGTTAGCATATACTCAGTTCACTTCTGACAGGTTATCTGAATTAGTAAGTATGTTCCCAAGTTTGTTTCCTTTTGCAAAAACCATCACTTCAACAGAAACAAAAGTTGTCTGAGTTTCTCAGAAAGAATCTGAGAGCTTAGGAATAACCTATGAGGCTTTAAGTTGAATGGATTCTAAGTACTCAAAAAGCAGTACTGGGTAAGTCAGGTCCTTGTGTGTACATAGCACACACAATGGTAGGCAGAATAATAGCTCCTCAAAACATTCAAGTGCATGGCTGGGAAGGTGGCTCAGTGGTAGAGTGCTTGCCTTGTATGCATGAGGCCCTGGGTTTATTCCTCAGCACCCACATAAGCAGAAAAAGCCAGAAGTGGCACTGTGGCTCAAGTGGTAGAGTGCTAGCTTTGAGCTGAAGAGCTGAGGGACAGTGTCCAGGTCCAGAATTCAGGCCCCACTACTGTAAACACACACACACACATACACACACACACACACACACACACACACACACACACACATTCAAGTGCTCAGGCATTAACTAACTAGCCATGTGTTCTTTTCCATGATTATAGGGAATAGAGATTGCATGGAGAATTAGGTTAATCAGCGATAGCTTGGCTAATCCAAGAGGCTATAATAGAGTCACAAGGGTCCTTCAAGGGTCCTTGGATGTGAAAGAATGGAGAAGAGTACATGCCAGAGAGATGCTATGTGAGAATTACCCAGAAACCCACTGCTGGGATTGAAAGATTATCCATGTCATAAACCCAGATCTGTAGCTCCCTTTAACTCCTGGAAAAGGCAAAAGAATACTAACAAAATAATCATAATAATAGTCCATCCTCTCCTGGCATCACCTCTTTGAACCCCGTGGTAACCATTTTGGATTCCTGTCTTCTGTGAACCAGAAGATACCAAGGTGTGTGTTGCTTGAAGTCACAACATCAAACTTCTTCAAGGACTGTGACCCTAGACATAAGCTCATGCAAGACAATCATTGTACTCCCACCTCTAGTCTCCAACTCTTCCACGCAGTAGGGAGAATGCTAGATTGCTGGCTTAGCATGCTATAAAACCCAGAACAGGCCATTTAGTGGATCTCATAACATGAGAAGGATTGAGAAAGGGAGAGGTACTCACAGCTGGGCTGCTGGCCATGCTTTATGACAATCCCTTCCTCTCTTGGAGAGGGCAAGCTGCTTTGCATTTCCCCTGCAGCTGGGACTCTGCAGGATGCCGTCCCCAGCTGAGTGGCCTCTGACAAGAGTTTAAGAATCACACCAGGGCGGGGAACTGTGACTTACCTGACACCAGGGCTGGAGGTCTCAAGGGGAGTCGGGAGAAGCAGAAGAGAAAAAGAAACAGGTGGTCAGGCCAACTCTATGTGTGCAGAGTCTCCAGTCTCTGGTCTAAATTGTTCCTGTCTCTGCAGAGGTCTCCTAAGGTGTGGTCCCTGAACAACTATGGAGAGAGAGTGACCATTTCCTGTCATTTCATGCAGACTCATGATGGGGGAGGGAGGACAGCTTTTCTCAGTCACAGTAGAAGGCGTTAAAAGGTATCAATAAAGTTGACTGTTCAATTGAGAATAAAAAAAACACCTTCTCTAAATGCTCCAACAGTGCTCATGCTATTAAAAATAATCTCTCTCATACCTGTTTTAAATTCATTTAGAACCAAATAGAAGTTTTTCTTTTCTTCTGCACCCAAGAGTAAAAATAAGAGGAAGAAAAGCAAAAGTTTAAAAAAAGAAGAAAAAAAGCAAAATTGGATTGAAAAACAAATTAACCAGCTAGATAAATTGCAAAAGAAAACTCGAAGCAGGTTTTAAAGAAAGAGAAAATAAAGAATTGTAGAGCAATAGAATTTAGGAACTAGAAGTATCTTTTATTCAATAGACCCCTTCTGTGAATGGGTGCTATTAATGGCTATCCAAAAGGACTACACAGCTAAATGTTCACCTGCACTCTCCCTCTTACATCTCAACAGCAGTAGCAAGTGCTGGCAGAACATTAGACAAATGAGAACAGGAAACAGCTGGTTAGAATATGCTGGGGTATTCAAGTCATAGCCTGTGGCACTATGTATACTCCCAGATGCAATGAGAGTCTCTGATGAGAATGAAGGCAGGGCAGGCATTTGAAGCCTGACACCTCCTTGGCCCTCACCTTGCTATTCAGTTTGCAGTGCACATGTCTTCAGTATGCAGTTGGTGCCTGCAGACCCAGCAGCGGTTCTGGCAAACAGAAAGCGACTTCTGTGTAGTGGTTGAACTTAAGCTTTGTTGGACACAGAATTCACTCATTTGATAAGCATTTATTGATGACTGTGGGATCTCAAGTCTGTGCTATGAGGAAAAGACAGGAAAGCCAATAAGTCCTGCCATCTGCATTCAAAAAGCTCATAATCTAATGAAAATGAATGTAAATCTGCTAACTTCTAGGGAAGATCGACATCTAACTTTCATCCCTTTTGCTCAGAGGCAACTTGTTCATAGGGCCAGCGATATTCTACCATTCTTGGAGGAAGCTAGGTATCAGAGTCACAGCAAATAAACTTTAATCATCTGGTTTTTGGGGGGTTGATTGTGGGGCTTGAACTCAGGTCCTGGGCACTGTCCCTGAGCTTTTGTGCTCAAGAGCCACAGTTCTGCTTCTGGTTTTCTGGTGGTTAATTGGAGATAAGAGTTTCAGGGACTTTCCCTGACCAGGCTGGCTTCAAGCCATGATCCTCAGATCTCAGCCTCCCGAGTAGCTCACACAAGTGTGGGCCACCAGTTGTGGTTGGCAATAATTTGGTATTTTAAAAATGACATCCAAGTTAACAGAAGCCTGCAGAGGCCGCATTGGGGAAGTACAGAGAGAGAAAAGGAAGAAGATGGAAACTAAATACTCTTCCTGTTTCTTTGTCTCAAAGACGAGGAAGAGGATGTCCCTTTATTCTTCAGAAGATCCAAGACCTGCCCGGGAGGCCAGGCACGTACCTCATTCCCACTGCAAGACTTCATTTATAGCATCCTCCTATTTCTAAAAATGGATTTCTGTAAAATGTTTCATAACGTGTACTGGTTTCTTTGGGGGTCTGCCTATGCATAATAGCTGCATAAAAAAAGACATTAATAACTTCTCCGTTAATGGGTTTTTCAGAGTCTCCCAAGACTCACCTTGAACATTATACCTTCCTCCCACTTCGCCCCTGGCTAAATATTGATTGCCCTTGTAAGGCATCTCAGGACACACGACCAAGTTAAAGACGGTCCTTTTGAGACACAGCTTGTCTCGCTGTGCGCAAGGCAAGCTCACAAGACAAGCAAACTAAGTGTCATCTTCTCAGGTGTCATTTTACCTGAGACCTGCCAAGCTGTCAGCACACAGAAGAGCTGGCCCTGCCTCCCAGAGGGAGAATGTCAGTGGCAGAGGGGGGGACAGCATAGGAGGCGGCATTAAGCTTGTGATCCCTTGGTCAACGTGTTCATCCACTTGCCTGGCCATCACTTTCAAAGGCTGAAGTGCAGTGCCCAGAATGTTATTATTCTGTATTTGAAACCCATAGAAGAGAGTCAAAAGACTCAATAGACTGTATTAGTATATGATATTGATATCGACAGTGTTACGGTTACCAGAAAGAAACCAATACCATATCTGTGCTAAAATTCTCATCACATTAGAATATTTGTTGGTCAATTCTTGATAAGAACCAGGTAAACTCTAATTATTCTACTTGATCTTGTTGTTTTAATTGGAAACAATAAAGGGCTTTTGTGGCAAAGATTGCAGTTCAAAGCCAGCCTGGGCTAAAAAATCCCTAAGACTCCATCTCCCAACTAACCTGCAAAGAGCCAGGCTGGAAGCATGGCTCAAGACTCTTATCTCTAACCAGCCAAACACTAGAAGTGGTACTGTAACTCTAGAGCACTAGCTTTGAGCAGAAGTGCTCAGGGACAGTGCCCAGGCCTTGAGTTCAATCTTCCTTGAATACCAACTGGGACAAGCCATCCCAGCAACAAGCACCTAGACTCAGCCAGTCTGGGGAACAAGGGACCATGGAGAGGAGTAAGAGGAGATGATGTCACATCAGCAACTTTGTGCCTGCCCTTTCAAAATTAACCAGAGCCAGGAGGTCAATAGAAGAAGCCTCCCCATCTAGTGTCCATATCTGTCTACCTATCAACTGGACAGGAATTTATATTCTTGCCTTTGCTACCTAACTTCTCTACCTAGTCAACAGATGTCAGAAGTAGCTAGGGACATTCCTACTAACATTTTCAGCCCCAAGTCCTTCCTCTTGCCATTTATTTGCTCTCTAGTATTTTTTTTTTAGTTCGCCAATGCCTCATGAGACTTCTCCAGACTTCATCTAAGGACTCAACGCCCAAGTGACAGCTGCTGCCTGCTGCCTTCTCCCAGAGGGACCACATCTCAGCCTTTTACCCCTACTGTCGACACCCCTTGCAAGCAGGAAGTAGCCAGAGAGAATCTTCGACTTTTTTCATAATTATCAAAAGGCTGGAATGTAAGGTCTGAACAGGGACACCTCCCTCCCTCTTGGCTAAGTTTCCGCCCATTATCTGTTACCTAGGTAACTGGCAGACCTGAAAGCAGTCACCTTCCCCTCCTGCTAGGTCACATACTGGGCCCCCTCTGGTCACAGGCCTCCCATCTCACCTCAGGAGGGTCCCAGACTGTGAGGTCACATCCAGATCCAGTGTGGCCACACCTTTCCCTCACCTGGCCACACCTCTTCCTGTCCCTGGCCTAGATAAGTCCTGGCCCAGAGGTAGCCATGGCCCAGCCATGCTTCTCCACCATGCACGGTGGGGGCAGCAGTTCGGTAAATAAATTTCTTCTCCTGACTGAATAGCACGTGGTGTTCTCTTCATCGGCTACCTAATGAAACTTACCTATTTAATATACCTTACAGACAGATGATATAGATGATGCATGATGATGATGATGATTATGATAGATAGATAGGCAGATAGGCAGGCAGGAAGACAGACAGATAGGCAGGCAGACAGACAGACAGGCAGGCAGGCAGGCAGACAGACAGACAGACAGATGGATAGATAGGCGTAGAAATGTATATGTATACATGAATTGATGGTTCTCAGTTATAGCTGGGTATGTTGACTATAATGCTTTGGCATGTATGTGTGTGCATGTTTATGTGTATTTCAGCATCCAAAATTTGAGGTACAATTCAAGCCTCTACCTCAACTTTGTTTGTGTGAATATCATTATATATATTCTATTTATAATGTGCATACATTATGGCTATGACATCATAGAATATATACCACTTTAGGGAAGAACCCATTGTAGGCTGAGGTTGGTTGCTGAGGCTACCTACCCTGACAATTTTAGCCTTTCCTGTCCCAGTAGAAATCCGGTCTGCCTCTCTCTAAGGGTCTGTCCTGGGGCTCAGTAAGTGCTATTAGCCCACATCAACTTGATAAACAAAACCTGAAACCGGGTTGACAATCAAAGGTCCTATGACCTTCTTGCTCATGTAGGAGTTTGTCATCCCTCATGAGATACAGATATGTTTTTAAATGCACCCAAACTGTTCCTTGCAATTTTTGGAGGTCCCTGGGCCCTGCTGACTTACTTAGGAGGTTTTACTTTTCAAAGCATTGCAGAAAGCAGCTCATCTCACAAGCATGAGGTTCTAATTTGAATAATCAGTGTGGTGTGAAAGAAGGAAGGGAAGGGAGAGAAGAAAGAGAAAGAGAGAAAGAAAGAAAGAGAAAGAAGGAAGGAAGGGAGAGAGGAAGGGAGGGAGGGAAGAAGGGAGGGAGGAAGGAAGGAAGAAAGGAAGGAAGGAAGGAAGGAAGGAAGGAAGGAAGGAAGGAAGGAAGGAAGGAAGGAAGGAAGGAAGGAAGGAAGGAAGGAAAGAAGGAAGGGAGAGAGGAAGGGAGGGAGGGAGGAAGGAAGAAAGGAAGGAAGGAAAGGGAGGAAGAAAGGAAAGGGAGGAAGGAAAGGAAGGAAGGAAGGAAGGGAGGTAGGGAGGGAAGGAAGGAACAATGTAAGTTCTCCACTTTAATTCTTTCTTTAAAATCACTTTGGTTATTCCTTGCCAGTCTCCAGTAGATTTTTTTGCAATAAAAATGTTCTATATCTGTGCTGTACAATATAAAGTCCATTAGCCACAAGTTCTGAAGAGCACTCCAGATTTGGTTAGTAGGACTAAGAAGCTTAATTTTATTTTACCTAGTTTAAACTAATTAAAATTTAAATATAAATAATTGCATGTGGCTAGGGACTACCATGACATACAGCAAAGTTTTTTTGCATTTCCCCAGACATTTCTAAATCTTTGTGAGAACCTAACCAAAGGATATTTCTGGGATTTCTATAGGATGGCATAGAATCTATAGATAAGTGAGGAGTATTTGGCATCTTGATATTGAGTTCTACATTCAAAATATACCTATTAATCTAGATCTTTAATTTTGTCCCAGCTGTCCTTTGTAGAGTTCTGCACACATTCATCTTCTACACTATCTCAATCCATTCATAGATGTAAAATAAAATACTGTAAAGTGAGTGGCTTGTAAGCAAGAAAATTTTTACTTCTCACAGTTCTGGAAGCTGAAAAGTCCAAGATCAAGACCAGAGTAGAGCTCTTGTCTTATGTGGTCCTACATCCACATAATACGCCCTCTCCAGAACTTTTTGTTTGAGGTGTGTGGGGGGGGGGGGGGGCGGGCAGGTTCTGGGCTTAAAGTAGCCTTACACTCTCAATTGGCTTTTATATTCTACCACTTGAGCCACATCTCCAGGTCTGGCTTTTTTTATTAAGTAGAGATCAGAGTCTCTGGGATTTGTCTGCCTATGCCCAAACCTCAGTCCTATCAGATCTTAGCCTCCTCAGAAGCTAGGATTACAGGGATGAACTACTGGCATCAGTCCCAAGGCCTGTTTTTATAAGGACACTGATAACTATTCATGAGGGCTCCATCCTCATGAATAGTAGCATTCCAAAGTTTTTAATAATGGTCTACTAATACCACCATTTGGGGTAGGGATATGATTCTAACATATGATTTGGGGATGGGAAACAAATATTCAGGCATAGCTCATGCTATGTCTGTTTTATCCCTGGTTTATATTCCTATACAATAACAAATTATACTTTTTCCAATTTTTACAGTTAATAAATAGAAGCAAGTTTATTCTTAAATATTAAATCATGTCCTTCAACTGTACTAAAAATTCACTGATTCACTCTAGGACTTGTATACTTTTCAATTCCAGAGGCTTTTGTGCATGTACAGCCACGTCATCTATCTGTACAGACACTTTTACTTCCCCCTTTCCAATCCAAGTTCTTTCATTTCTTTTTCTTGCCATATTGCCTTACACACACTCTCTAGTACAATACTGAAGTTGACTTGTTTCAGTCTTACAGGAAGACTTTGGCAGTTTTATGTCACCTTTTTTAGATAGAATTTTCAAGATCGATAATGTGTCCTTCTAGTCCTAGACTACTGAGACTTTCCAACCTGGAGATGTGTTCCATGAAAATCATTTTCATGAACCAGCCATCCAAGGGATATTGGTACAGTTATTACACTGAGTTATTTTCAAACATTAAACTACCTCTGCATTCCGGAAATAAATTTTCTTTGATTGTGATGCCTTTTCCTTTCTATTCAACTTGCTAGCAGCTTGCTAAGACATTTTTTTTTGCAATTTATGTCCATGAGGGTATTGACTAGAAATTCTTATTTGCATTGCTGAAAATGCAGAAATCTGTGGATGCTTTTAACTTCATCTTCCTGTGTATACTGTGTTTGTTTTTTACTCTTGTTTCTTTTTCTCTATATATCTGTCATCAGAAATGTCACTCTGACATGCCTTATAAAAAACAAAAACTGAAGAGAGAGACATACAGAGAGTGAGAGATTGGATACCCTTTCTATGGTTTGTTTAAGCTTCTTAGCTCTGTATGCTTATAACCAATTTTGTCAAATTTAGAAAATATTGGCCAACTTTCTTCAATATTTTTGCTGTCACATCTCAGTAATTCCAAATATGTTAGCTTAATCGATATGACATCAGTGATGACTGAAATTCTTTTAACTTTCTTTCAGCCTTTAGTCTTTGGGCATATTTATATTCATAATTTCAAGGTCCTTATTTGTTAATTACATCATCTTTTATTTCTGAATCTATTCTGTTGAATTATCCTCCCCTGATTTAGGTCATACTTTTCCTATTCCATTCTTCAGTAATGTTTAAAGGAAAAGAGTGAACATTAGAAAGAGAGGGAATGGTATTGAATTGGACTTTGTTATCTCCTTGAAACATGTGTTTGTTTTGACAGGAATTTAAGTTAGACATCAGTTTGGTCCTTCAACCTCCTTTACAGAGTTTGTTCCAGTAGGTCTGGGGTGGCCTGCATCCTGGGCCTATTTTAGCTTTGCTGCTAAGGGGTGATATTCAGGAGTCTGTACTAAAGCACAACCTTCTGACATCTCAGTGTGTACTCCAAATATTCCACAAGGACCAGTGTATTACTTGGCAAAAAGTAGTTACTTAGTGCTATTGGCTCTGTGGGTTGTTGGATTACAGCCTTGTCTTCCATACTCTTTCCTCAGCAGCCTGTGGAGTGCTATCCTGTGCATATGAAGATTTGAGGTCAGCCACACATCAAGGGAACACCCATGTGGAGTTCTGAAGAGACTTCTCTGAGAAGCTTCCCTCATTCGAATACTCTGTCCCCCACATCCCAGCTTCCTCCCATCTTCCCAGCTTATTGCAACTGCTATGATCTGCTTAGGTCTCTTTTCTTGAGCCATGATCGTTTTTAGGCAGGACTTGTATTGTCCATTTCCTTATCCTCAGGCATCACAAGCTAGGATGCCTTCGCTCAAGTAGCTGGAAATCATTATCTGGATTTCAGGACCATGGTTGGTTGTGTCATTAATAAGTCCTCATTCACTTATTCTTTTGTAGCTAGAAGTCTCTGTGCAATTCCATAAGCATTTATTACACACATCATTTGATTTATGGCCATTATTAAAAATAATCTTTAGCATTCTGTTACACCAAATTATGTCCAGGAACATTTTTGTCTTAATCTGCCTCTATAACAATGCTTGCTATGTAATGCACAGTGGATTAAAATGTTCACTGAAGTGATACACAGGATTTCCACTTCAGTCCTCCAAGCCTCCAGCCTTCCAGATGCAGACTGGCAGATTGACTTTCAGATTTGCTTTTTGGCCTTGTTTCCCCATAATTGGCTGTGCTTCCTTCAGATGTAGAGCTGTATAGTTTATAGCCAATCAGATAAGTCTTCCTTTAGTACTATTCATTTCACTATTCTGTGTTTGATTTGGGTATTTATAACTGGACTGCCAGAAGTCCAACCAAGTTAGTAAGAAAAATAAGAAAGGTGTGAACTAAATAAGAAAGGTGTGAACTCTACCTACAATGAGAGAACATAGGGAAAAATTTCAGTAATCCCTGGCACATAAATGGTAAGTAATAGGATATTATTCTTATGCTAACTTCTCAGCTTTCGTGAAGACAGAAATAGAGAATAATCAACTGTGTTTCAACAGATATGTCCAATGTTTAGTTTGTCACAAAATTCTTAGCTGGGCTTAGTGAGCCATGCTTATACTCCCAGCAGCTTGGAAGGCTGAGATATAGCTATGGTGGACAAAAAGTACACAAGACCCCATTTCAACAGAAAAGGTTGGGGGTGGTAGTGTGTACCTGTTATCCTCATTAGGATGAGAAGCTCAAATAAGAGGATTATGGCCCAGGAGAACCTTACCAAAATGCAAGACCTTACTTCAAAAACAACTAGAGCAAAATAGGTCTTCAGATCTTTCTCAAGCATTAGAACATCTGATGAGCAACTGTGAAACCTTGGGATCATACCCTAATATGGACAAAAGAATTAATCTACATTTTAATTAATTAATTAATCTACAATTAATCACTTACATGCTCTAAAGTGATTTTATCTGTTCCATTATTAATTCCATGTTTTATTCTTCTGTCTCTGTTCTTCACTATATCAGTTCCTAATGGGTAGTAATATCAGCAATAGCTAGTGTTTATCTAGCATTTAGTCTGTGACAGACACCGTTATCAGTATTGTGTGTGTATGTGTGTATACATATATATATATATATATATATATATATATATATATATACTATCTCATTGAAGTTTCCAAATGCCATAGGTGTTATTACTATCAATATTTTAGATAGGAGACTTCCGCTGTTTCTAACAATGGCATGAGTCGCATAGGTACTAAACAGAGTGCTGTGATTCCAGCTCCAGAGCCCCATGATGCCACCTCTGCCAAAATGTTCTTTCAGTACACTGACAGTGATCTACCTTCAGCTGGACACCAGACCACTCTCCACTTGACTCCAGCCCCATCCAAGTCCTGGCATCTCAACTATCCACTCGTTCTTGCCAGAATGACTTCCATGAAGATGCACAAATTTCTTTTGTTACTTACATTAGTTGTATGGGAGGTTCATTTTGTCACCTCTAAATATGTATATAACAAACCTCAATAGAACTCAGCCCCTCCCTCTCTGTCCCTCATCTTCTTTCTTCCCTTCCCAAATCCATCTCAACAAGCATCACTCTTCCGTTCTTGCAGGACAACAGAGAGGATTCTGATCCTATTCCCCCTCCTTCCAGCTCTCCACTTCCCCCTTCCCCTTCTTCTCCCAAAACTGCCCTCATCACAGACAGGATATGTTTTTCATTCCTGCCCATCATTTTGGTAGTGGATGCTAATTGCTGTAATCATTCCACCTAACCTCTGAACAGCATCAATTTTCTGCCACTCCAGAGGACAGGAGCAGGCTTTGTCTTTGTTTCTGTCTCCCTCATAGCTGTAGAAACTGTACAGGTCCCAGCACCCAGACCCAGCACAACTCAAGAGCTCTAGAAGATCTAGCTTCCCAAGGGGTGGCCAAGGGTGCCAGGCTGTACTACTGAGACAGTGAAGATTCAATAACCAATGAGAAGTACTGGACCTTAGATAGACAGGAATGAGTCCACAGATGAATTCTCCCTCCCTCTCCACCTGCCTTCTCCAAGACACAGCATCCCCATCCCAGGGGAAGGATGAATGAGAATGTTTAAAGGGGTGACATTGATCAAGATATAC
Source organism: Dipodomys spectabilis (assembly GCF_019054845.1). NCBI lineage: Eukaryota > Metazoa > Chordata > Mammalia > Rodentia > Heteromyidae > Dipodomys > Dipodomys spectabilis. The sequence continues at coordinate 1,958,336 of NW_024870892.1, read as the reverse complement.
TGCATTCATGAACTGCCTTGTTAAATGGCAGCTCCCTTGTACAACTACTTAAAGATACAAAAGTGAAGAAAAAACTCAAAATCATTTATCAATCAATAACTCCAGAATTATTGATGTTTGAGTCATTGCACCTACATTCTTATGGGTTCTAGATCATAGAGTCTGATTTGTTTTCTTCTGTTTCTAAAAAATTAGTAAGTAACTTTTCTCTTACATCTGATATTTTCTTTGCAGGTGCATATGAAAAGAGCCAGATGTCATACTGAGCATCTCTGTGTAGCTGCTTTCTTCTCCCACCTGTCTATTACTTTGACCTTGGTAGTTCAGGAAGTAAATCTCTTTCACAACACAATTTTAATGAGGTTATTACCCTGAATATCCAGTGAGCTAGTGCCTTGTGTCATGTTTCCTATTTAACAGGTATTATTTTAGCTATATAAAGAGTTAACTTTTAACTGAAAGTAAACTTTAATTGCTGGTCACTGCTACAACTTTAGATGTCTTATTATTACTTACAATGAATACTTCACATATGCATTAAGGTCCAGCTTGTGGTTAGCTACTACTCACTAAAGAATTTTATGTCTCTTGTTAAGTCTCTATGCAAACTTTTAATTATTTGCACTAACGGGTAATGATATAATTGAAATTAATGAACCAATAACTGCATCCTATCTTCCAAAAGTCTTTCCTTTTCTCTTTACCACATCATCTAACACAATTAAATAACTTAAGTTTGATCTGCTTCTATTTCTACTACCCCTGCTCAGAGATGAGGTATTATATAAGTGAAGAAGAATCAAAATAGGTCAACTAGCAACAGAAAAATTAAAGATCTTTTTTTTTTGGTCTGGTTGTGGGGCCTGAACGCTGGGCCTGGGTGCTGTCCCTCAGCTCTTCAGCTCAAGGCTAGCACTATACCACTTGAGCCACAGCACCACTTCCAGTTTTTTCCTTTTTGCTTATGTGGTGCAGAGGAATTGAACCCAGGGCCTTAGGCATGCAAGGCAAGCACTCTACCACTGAGCCACCTTTCCAGCCCCCTTAAAGATCTTTTAAAGAAGGTCGCTACATACTAATTAAGGGATCTCACCTTCAGGAGGATATTACAATTCTAAATCTCTATTCGCCAAACAACGGAGCACCCAAATTTATCCAAGAAACACTACTTTCTCTCAAATCTCAAATAGATCCAAAGACAATAATGATCGAGGAATTTAAAACACCACTATCCCCACTAGATAGATCCACTCAGCAAAAACTCAACAGAGAAACCACAGACCTAAACAACTGCATAGATCAACTAGATTTAACAGACATCTACCGAATATTTCACCCAGCAGCATCAGAATACACGTTCTTCTCAGCAGCACATGGAACATTTTCCAAAATAGACCACATTTTAGGTCACAAAGCAAACTTGTCCAAATTCAGAAACATTGAAGTTATACCTTGCATTCTCTCAGACCACAAGGGAATAAAATTAGAACTCAACACCAAAAGCCACCAAAGAAAGTCTTGTAACACATGGAGGCTGAACAACACACTGTTGAACCACCAGTGGGTCATGGAAGAGATTAGACATGTAATTCAAGTGTTCATGATATTCAACAAAACTGAGCACACAAACTACCAGCTCCTCTGGGACACAGAAAAGGCAATACTCAGAGGCAAGTTTATAGATCTGAGTTCCTACATCAACAAATTGGAGAGATCTGAAACCAACAATTTAATAAGACAGCTGAGCCTCCTTGAAAAAGAGCAGCAAGATAAACCCTAATCCAGTAGACAGAAAGAAATAATTAAAATTAAATCAGAATTAAATGAATTAGAATCCAAAAAAAACATAGAAAGAATCAACAAAACAGAGTTGGTTTTTTAAAAAAATTAACAAAATAGACAGACCCTTAGCAAATCTTATCAGAAAAAGAAGAGAACACACCCAAATAAATAAACTCAGAGATGAGAATGGAAACATCACCACAGAAACAACCAAGATTCAGAACATTATAAGGGAATACTTCTCAAACCTTTATGCTAATAAGTTTGAGAACTTGGCAGAAATGGACCCTTTCCTAGCAAATATTGACATGCCGAAACTAAACCAAGATGAGCTAAAACATCTTAACAGGCCCATATCAAGCACTGAAATAGAAACAGCAATAAGAGACCTCCCATCTAAGAAAAGTCCAGGACCAGATGGTTTTACAGCAGAATTCTACAAGGCCTTCAAAGCAGAACTCACACCAATACTCCTTCAACTCTTCAACGAAATTGAAACTTCACTACCAAATTCATTCTATGAAGCTATAATAACCCTAATCCCAAAACCAGGCAGGGACTCATCAAAGAAAGAGAACTATAGACCCATATCTTTGATGAACATTGATGTAAAACTTCTCAACAAAATTTTAGCTAATCTACTTCAACAATTCATCCAAAAAATCATACACCACGATCAAACAGGATTCATTTCAGGGATGAAAAGCTGGTTCAATATATGCAAATCAATTAATATAATTCATCACATCAACAAGAGCAAAGATAAGAACCACATGGTTATCTCAATAGATGCAGAAAAAGCATTTGACAAGATCCAACACCAATTTATGATGAAGGTTCTGGAAAAACTAGGAATCCATGGAACCTTCCTCAATACAATAAAGGCTGTATATGACAAACCTATAGCCAGCATTATACTCAATGGTGAAAACCTAAAGCCATTTCCTCTAAACTCAGGTACAAGACAAGGATGCCCACTCTCTCCACTGCTCTTCAATCTAGTATTAGAATGTCTAGCTACAGCAATAAGACAAGATACAAGCATAAAGGGGATTCAAATAGGGAAAGAAGTAAAACTCTCCCTCTTTGCATATGATATGATCTTGTATTTAAAGAATCCCATGGACTCCGCTCCCAAATTACTCAATCTGATTCAAACTTTGGCAAAGTAGCAGGGTATAAAATTAACCCTCAAAAATCAATGGCTTTTCTATATGCCAACAATGAGAAAAGTGTGGCTGAAATCAGGAAAGCAACTCCATTGATAATAACAAAAAATAAAATACCTAGGAATTAACTTAACCAATGATGTGAAGGACCTCTATGATGAAAACTTTGAAAACCTGAAAAAGGAAATCAAAACAGAACTTAGAAAGTGGCAAAAACTCTCATGCTCTTGGATTGGAAAGATCAATGTCGTGAAAATGGCAATACTTCTCAAGGCTATCTACAAATTCAATGTGATACCTATCAATATTCCAACCTCATTCTTCAAGGAAATAGAAGAGGCAATCTAAAAAATTATGGAACAATAAAAGACCCCGAATAGCCAAAACGATCCTTCAAGGAAATAGAAGAGGCAATCTAAAAAATTATGGAACAATAAAAGACCCCAAATAGCCAAAACGATCCTTAACAGAAAGAACAGTGCTAGAGGAATATCAATACCAAATTTCAAACTCTACTCCAAAGCAATAGTAATCAAAACAGCTTGGTACTGGCACAAGAACAGACCCCAGGACCAATGGAATAGAATACCCAGAAATGAACCTAAAGACCTACAGCCATCTAATCTTTGATAAGGGAGCTAAAAAAAATAGAAAGGAAGAAAGACAGCTTCTTCAGTAAATGGTGCTGGCAAAATTGGTTAACTACTTATAGAAAACTAAAGCTAGATCCTTATATATCACCTTGCACCAAAATCAACTCCAAATGGATCAAAGATCTCCAAATCAAAGCAGACACTCTGAAAACATTACAGGATGGAATAGAAGAAACCCTAGATCTCCTTGGCACAGGCTGAAATTTTCTTAATAGAAACCCAGAAACACAACAAATCAAAGAAAGGTTGGACAAATGGGATTGCATGAAATTGCAGAGCTTCTGCATGGCAAACGACATAGCTAGTAAGATCAATAGAAAATCCACACATTGGGAGAAGATCTTCACTAGCCATACAACAGACAAGGGTCTCATATCTAAAATATACCTGGAACCCAAAAAATTAAATCCCCCAAAAACAAATCTTCAAAGAAACAACTGCCCAATAAATAAGCGGGCTAAAGACTTAAAGAGAAACTTCTCTGAAGAGGAAAGAAGGATAGCCAATACACACATGAAGAAATGCTCAACTCTCTAGCCATAAAAGTAATGCAAATCAAAACAACATTGAGATGCCACTTCACCCCAGTTAGAATGGCTAAAATCAAGAACTCTAATAACAACAGATGCTGGAGGGGATGTGGACAGAAGGGAACCTTACTTCATTGTTGGTGGGAGTGTAAACTTGTTCAACCACTTTGGAAAGCAGTATGGAGGTTCCTCAAAAGACTCCACATAGAGCTCCCCTATGACCCAGCAATCCCACTTTTGGGCATTTACCCAAATGATCACAAACAAGACCACACTAAAGCTACCAGCACCACTATGTTTATTGCAGCATTATTTACCATAGCTAAGATATGAAACCAACCCAGATGCCCCTCAGTAGATGAATGGATCAAGAAAATGTGGTATATATACACAATGGAATTCTATGCCTCCATCAGAAAGAATGACATTGGCCCATTTGTTAGGAAATGGAAAGGCTTGTAAAAAATTATATTAAGTGAAGTAAGCCAGGCCCAAAGAAGCATAGGTCCCATGGTATCCCTTATTTGCAATAACTAGTAGATGTCTGAGTCAAGCAGAAAAGGTCAGATAAGGTGATGTTAGTGGAATGAACCCCAAGATAAGTATTCAAATGTTTTTTTTGTTTTTTTTTCCTTTCATGCAATTGTTTCTATCATATTCATAAGATTATTTCTTTGTTGCTTTGTATGTCCCTCCCCACAGTATATCCCATACTTGCACTGTATTTGATGTTGGTATAATTTGTGAAGGGGAAGGGAAAAAAACAAATAGTTTAACTAGGGATACAGGTGGACTCATTGCAACAATGAGATGTACAAGTCATTATGTCGAAAAATGAACTTTACAACTTTGGTGGTGGGGGGCAGGAGGATCAGGTGGGGAGGTGGGAGTATGGGAAGGGATGGGAAGGGGAAACAACAAGGAGGCAACAATGCTTGATAAGACATGTACTCGTTATCTTGTCCATGTAATTGTAACTTCTCTGTATGGTATTCTCACAATAAAAAAAAAGTTAAAGATCTTGGAGTACGCCAAAGAGAATGTTCATTCCACAAAGAAAGAAGATTCAACTGCATTTCTAGGTTTAAGAACAGAGTAGGAAACTATTTCCTCTACTGGTAATTATCAGTTATATATCATCAAGGCAAAAACCCAGTGCTTTCAACTAGGCCAAAAAGTAATTTTAACCTTTTTGCCAACTTCATTTTGTGCATGATGCTAGAACCTATACTGGAAGGATTCCATTCTCAAGGTCATAGACCGGACAGTGCTGGCATTTGCATCTTCCGAGAGCAGTAGCCATCAGAAATTGTGTCAAGGATTTTGCATGCAGTGTGCTCATTTACTCCCTATCAACCCTGCCCTTGCAAATGCAACACCTTCCATTTCTGCAACACAGATTAGCCTTGGCTATTAATTTCCTTGACCACAACATTTAATCCAGTTGCCTGTGGGGGTTTCCTCATGAACTGGGCTCAGGCCCACAGGACAGCAGCAATGAGAACAGCTAGACGGAAAGTTCAGTCAAAAGAAGGAAGCAAGCTCCACATGCCTTTGAGGTCAGAGATCGTCCCAATTTTGGAAGAAGCTAATCATACTCAAGAGCAAAGAATAATGCAAGCTTGGTGTCCTGGTGACTCACCACCATAAGCACTGACTCATCTTACATGGAGGATGTATTTTTAGGTTAGGGAAGAGGACAAAGAGGCTTCTACTGAAGTACCAAGGCTGGCCTCTGCTACACAACATTTCTTTGTGCAAAAGCAGCCATTCCACATCAGGCCATTGCTAAACTAACATGCATTCCACAAATGCACATAATTGAGGAAGGACCTTACCTCACCCCCCTTCTACCTTCTCATTTCCTATAAGAGGTGCTAAGTTATGTCTTGATTTTCATGGCCCTACTGAAGTTGGATCACACTACTAACTAACCCTTGATGTCAAGAACCAAGAAAATAATTCTATAGTTATGTCTTTCTGAACAACTCGAATTGCTTTGTGTTCCTGGAGGAGCTCTTTACTCTCACACTGGAATGGTGCCTGGAATGGTGTCTCACAGACTGTCTTCAGAATCTCTTGCTTTAATGAGTGTTTTGCCCTTACAGAGCTGACTCAGTCTGATGCGTAAGGCTCTCATGGTTGCTCTGCCCCTAGAGCTTGAATATCCTTCCAAATAAATGCCCAATGGCAGAGAGCTCATTTATTGTGGAGACAAATGTATCTGTTCCCATTCTCAGAAACAGAAAGGAAAAAGAAAACCTTCATGCCATATGCATTATTTCAATCAAACTAACAGGGTCCCAAAGCAATGAGGCCAAACAAAGTCATACCAAGATTGCCTCGAAACAACTTTAAAGACTATATGCATACAGGTGTTGTAAAAAAATTTTTTTAAAAAGAAATGTTTTGAAAATCAAAGTTTAATATTGCAGGTCCTCTAGCTGAAAGCTGTTTACTGACACCAATCTAAGGACCTTTGGTGACGTCCATGTGCAGTTTTTCCTAAGTATATCCCTTTTGTATTGACACATTGCTTTTATTATTTTTCTAACTTTTCTAGGCTACTTGCCTTCAGGTTTTTCTTTTTATTTTCTTTCTTTTTTTTTCTTGCAAGCAAACTACTGTCCAGTCCCAGGCGGTGGACCTTTGCGCAAGTCCTTAGAGACCCCTCCCGGTGCCTCAAATTCTTCACCCACGAGTGACAGTACAATAGGTCCTACCTCGCAGGGCTGGAGAAAGAACTGAGTGTGTCAACACTTCTAAGCATTGCTTTCGTTATATTCACATCACTTTACCACTACCATTGTATATGTTGTACTCCTATTGTAGGCTGGTTAGACAAGCCCACAAAATCCAGAATTTCCTGAAAGAGAAAGGAAGCACACTTACATCTACAAATAGTGGTGACCTGGGCATTTCTACGTAGCCAGACCTTCGAAAGACAGCAGCAGGCCATCCCCAATGATTGCTCTTGGCTCTCCTACTCTCCACTCTTACTGCCAACAACCTTCTGACTCTTCTTTTTTCTCTTACGCCAAAGTTATTCAGGACCCAAGGTGCCTTCAAACTGATGTGAGATTGGTCGGGCCATTGAACTTTGATGCTTAATGGCTCCTTGTTGTCTGCTACAAAACAGGAATGCCACATTCTAACACTCAAGGCCCCAACCTTCTAACCCGGCTTCCTTTCGTTGCTTATCCACACTGTCTACCTCAGCAAAGGTAAATCTTCCACAATATTTTCCCTCAATCTTTTATAGCATTATTTCCACTGGAAACTTACCACCCAGTTCTTCCCAAGTCTGGTTTGATTCCTGTCAAATTCTACTTCCTCCTATACCCACTCTAACCATCCCCCTCCCCCACTCATGGCAAAATATAATCTCTTTTCCACCAAGCCTTTCTTAGTACTTTGGTACACCTATCCTCCAGAGTTGCTCTTTTTACCTGCCTTCTATTTCTCCTATTTTATGCAAATGTTACTGACTTATCAAGTCCATGGTTTTTTTTTCCCCTTTTGAATTTCTATTACTAACATAGGTCTATAGACTGAAAGGCAGAGGGAGGAGACAGACAGAGACACACACAAAGACAGAAACAGAGACAGAGAGAGAAAGAAGGAATGAAGAAGGAGGAGTGAGAGCAAAAATGAGAGAGAGAAAAAAAAGTCATCACATTTAGCATTTCTAGATGCTAGCCCTCCTGTCCTCAAATGGGCATAATACACGAGGTTGTGGCTCCATTGAAATAAAACATTTGAAAGCACCATTATGCTACTACTCTTTGAGACTGTGTTTCTTCCTTATCCTTTGGTTTCTCTGTAAGAGATGAACCTGATAGTTCTGTGTTAAAACAATCCCTGATGTAGCAGTATTGGGAGGCAGGCCTGATAACAGGATTACAGGGAAAAAAGGCTATCAGGAATAGATTAACATGGGTGGCACCAGGGTGAGTTCTTACGCAAGCAAATTTGCCTTTCCTTCTGTCTCTTCTGCACATGCTCAACTTGCCCTTCAACTTCTCATCCTCTGAGACACAAGGAAACACTTGGCAGGTACTGCCAACTTCCATATTGACATTCTCTGCCTCCAGAAGTGCGTATTTTCCTGATACAGTTCCCAGCCCCTGACAGTCTGTTCTAACCACAGCAAACACACTAAGAAAATCCTCATAAAATTTAGCATCCACTTCCTTTTCTCTTTGCAAATACAGAATAATGAGGTTAGGTTTAATATTTTAAAAACATATGGATACTGATAGAAAATTACCAGTAATGAATATTATCTGATGCTCTGAGTTTGTGGTTGATATTATAGGCACAAAACAAAGTAATATTACATTAAGAGCTATGTGCAGTCCTCTATATTGGTTTTCAACAGAAGCACCTGGAGATATGTACTGTTTACATTTATGTCTGTGAGACCCTTCATAGCCTGAACTATCATGATGAGCACAGATGTGAAACACTAATACAATGCAACAAAGGGAAAAATTGTTGATACTTTGTATCTGTTTTCAGATGAGTTGAAAAGATGGAGTCACTGAACCAGTGAAAGGGACAGGCAAAGAATAAAGCAAGAAGATAAAAGTTGACATTGAGCGACATAGCCCAGTCTGTCTTTTACAATAAGTAAACTGAAAATTGAAAGGAAAAGACTCAACTAATTTACATAGCACCTGTCAAAATCCAGGGTTCAGTAGTAGCTCTGTGAAAAAAAAACAAAACAAAAAGGTATGGACACTTTCCACATTGAAGAGTTTCTGTAAATCCACTTGAATTGTCTAAATGGCAGCTCACTTGTTTTCTAAATATACAGTCAGAGACTTGTCTGTTATTCACCCAGTGGAATTTAAGGCAACTATACAGGTATGGTAAGCAGAGGGTTATGAGTCTTGGAAATCCTTTGTCCTTCACCTGGCACAACACCTCTGTATCAGAAGAAAAAGGATAGGATGGGGTTGGAAGAATATACAGTAACTGCAATACACACACACAGACACACACACACACATACACACACTCATAAATACAACAGTGAGGAAATAAAAGAGTATTATTTGTGTTATTGTTCCCATCTCCTCTCACCATTCAGACATTTCTATATCCTCAGAGAGACCAATTTCCCTCAAAGCAAAATTCCTATATATTTCATTTTTGACATTTCTTTACCTTAAAAGCTCCCCGAGCTACTATTCTTCTCATTAGTGCTATTCAATTTAACAAAAAAAATAAAGGATGCCCAGTTAAATGCATTTCAGGAAAATAATGGAAAATGTTGGAATCAATACCATTCATGTAATAGTTGGGATATAATTGCGCTTAAAATTTCATTGTCTACCTGCAATTTTAAACAATACACTTTTTTTTAGTGTGAGGTGACCCAAATATTACATAAAATGTAATTATACTGCAAAAACTTTGTGATGTTTTTTTTCTGAGATTGTAATTGAATTAGACATCTTGTCTTTCAACTGGCAACTCAACCCTTATCTAAATTCTCCGTAAAGCACATATTAAATCCCATTTCTTCAGTGGATGTTTCCATTCCTATCTGGTTTTAGGAGCTACTTCCTTTACTAGCTCAGTCAGTAGTGTTAAGCATCTAGCATCATTCATGACCCATGTTGGGTGCACAGGTTGAAACAAGGAGCCCGAGTTAAAGGGAAGAGGACAGTGGAGAAGCCTCAAGGAGCAGGCCATGGGATGCCCCAAGTGTCACAGCCCTTGCCAGTACTTGCAGAAGCTCTCTGACTGGCTGTCCCTCATGTCTCTTCTCTAACTGCATCACATCCTGAATTTCAGAGTTGTATCACTTACTTCTCTGTCTCTAAAGCTGCACTTTGCTTACAGTCGGCACTTACATCAATCGGTTTTTACTGTAATGAAGCCCTTCTTCTTTCTATTCATTGGCTCTGTGCTGGAGTCAGGAGAAAGCTGACCGCAAGGTTGGTTTGGCTTCTTTCTCTTTAACCAATGTGAAAAACTGACTCGTGGCAAATTTGGCAGGCTTTCCCCAGTATGCTTTACACACGCACTTCATCCTCATGCTGTCTGAATTACATAGGAATACTTTATCCTCTTCTATACAGAAAGAAGTAGAGATATGAAATGGTTCCATTAACTCACCCCAAATCATATAAATAGTAAAAGTGGGGCTGAGATTTAGACCCAACTGTCTGACTCCAGAATACTAGACTGCCACTCTATAAGAAAGTAACACAGGTCACCTGAAAATTAAATTAAATTAGCTTCTGGAAGCTTCTGAAAACACTATGTTCTCTTTTTCATTATAGTTTTTGAATCAGCATTCCTTATTATGTTTTTAATGAGCCACAAGTGAACCGTATAGGCTCAAGTACAATTCAAGGGAGAAAAATGATTTAAAAGGAAGGGAGGCAGAGTTATGCCATAATATATAATGAAAGCCTATGTTGATTCATTCTATCTCCATTGTTTCAGACAAGGATGTGACCTCAGAATGAACACTGCTCACACACTGGATTTCTATTGGGGCAGTGGCCTATCCAACTCTTCTGAGAAAACAGAGGCATAAGAACTTTCTCAAGGAGAGATGGGAAGGGATGGGAAGGGGAAACAAAGGAGGAGGCAACAATGCTTGATAAGAATCTAATCTTATTACCTTGCTCATGTAATTGTAACCCCTCTGTACGGTATTTTCACAATAAAAAACAAAGAACTTTCTCAAAAAACTATTGACCTTAGATCAGTTATTCTGGAGCTAAAAACAACTTGGGACATGCCTAACCATTGGTAAGCAATGTTAAGAACACTTTAAACAGGGTCAGAAGATGGCCTTGGGTTTGCAGGTTATAACTTTATTGCTTGGTCTGTAAAGGAATAAATGTAACTGCAAGGACTATTCTAAACTCTCAGTGACTGCCAAAATGGGTTCTTTGTGAGGCTATTAATGAATATTTAAAATGTCCATTTTCCACTTGTGTAGAGTGATCATACTCAAATCATAAGGGGATGAATTTGGAAGGACTTCAAGACCACGTTTTCTGACAGGTGCCTTCCTGTGCCACACACTCCATGATGAAAATTGCAGCTACCTGGGATAGCAATAGGAACCAGGAGGGGAATAAAATAATTTTAGCACATGAAAATGTGGAGAACAGCTATATTCATAAGGGGATGTTCATCTTCAGGAAATAATTGTCCTGATGGGATACTACTGGTTGCTGTGGTTTGATCTCAATATTTATCTCTCACTTAGATCGAAGCATTGCATTGGGTGAAGATTAGATTCATTTTAGTCTTCCCTATAATGTTAAGATGAGAGAAAAAAGAAAAATTATCAAGAAATATCTGCTTGTCCTTAGACAACATACTAGCATGAAAACTAATACTCCATAAATGTTTTCTAAGTTAACAATAACTTTAACTTCCAGCACTACTTTCACTGCCAGTCAGCCTATTGGCTGCAGTATTCTGCAGAAGTCAGAACTTATTATAGCAAACCATACTTAGTACCTTATCTAAAATTTCAAAGACTTCAGTAACTCACGAGACCCTCTTCTTTCCTATATACTACTTAATACAAAATGTCATCTATAATTGATACTAGAGTGATAACTTATGAAAATATAGTGTCAACAGAGACATCTTAAGTAGGCATGTAACAAAATCCTGGGATTATAACAATAGAAAAAGTAAACTTATTTGAGAGAATAATAGAACCTCGGAGGTTGAAAGGACTTTAAAGTTTACCTATTTAATTTGAGCACAATCTGTAATATCTCCTCCTGAATCTGACCAGCCCCTATTTAAGGATGGGTAAGTCAATAGTATGTACCAGGATTTCATACACAATTTCCACCCAAAACTTATTTCTGAGACTGACTTGTTGGCAAAGGAAAATAAAATGGGTTCAAGGTCAGGGAGGGACTGTGAATGTGCCTTTCCACCCTCCCTTGCACCTGTTACACAAAGCTTTTATCTCCCTTTTAATTATCTGCAATTTTCCTTCCCAATCCTTAGGCAAGCCAGGTGCTTGCAGAAATACAACTGGGTTAACTGGGGACTCTGAATAGGGAAATTCACATCAAATTAAAGCAAAACCAGAAGCAGGACAAAGTCAGGTTCTGACTGATGGTAGCAAATGTCTTGACATTGGTCCAGAGCTGAGGAAAAACCACGATCCCTAAGTTATGATCTGTAACCTTCTTAAAAAAAAAAACTGGAATAAAAAATAATGTAAGATTTATCACTTTAATCAACTTGAAATGTACAGTTTATTCATTTACATTTTATTCACTTGATTATACAAAGCAATCTCTGAAACTTTTCCATCTTCCACCCTTTTTCTCCTCCTCAGTCCCTCAAAACCACTATGCAACTCTTTAGAGCGGTAAGTAATTTAGATACCTCATGTAAACAGAATCATGTGGTACCTGTGTTTTTTTTGACTGGCTAATCTCCCCCTACACCCCCACCCCCCAATACACACAAACACTCTTGACTATCAGCGATCAGTCATCTATGGATATTTCATTCTGACATGTCTGCAAAAGCTATGCTGTACCTTGATGGGACTTGCCCTCTCCACAACTCTTCTTCCTTCCCCTACTGCATCAAACCTTTATATTTTAAGGGAAAAAAAATAATTTGGGGATATTTGCTTAAGTATATGTAAATTATAAGCATATATTACAGAATTAGGAACCTCCATCAAAACCAAAGGCAAAGATTGACTACTGCAAATTCTATTAGTGTAAAACACAGATCAAGAAAAAGACATATTTGCTTTAAGTATCTCCTGAAAGGGCTGGGAAGGTGGCTCAGTGGTAGAGCACTTGCCTTGCATGCATGAGGCCCTGGGTTCAATTCCTCAGCACCACATAAGCAGGAAAAAAAAGCCGGAAGTGGCGCTGTGGCTCAAGTGGTAGAGAGCTAGCCTTGAGCTGAAGAGCTGAGGGACAGCACCCAGGCCCAGAGTTCAGGCCCACGACTAGACTCAAAAAAAAAAAAAAAAAAAGTCTCCTGAAAGAGAGGATGTTTCTAAAACTAAAAAAAATAAAAAAGGTTTTAGAAGCTCATAAACAACTGAACAAGGTACTAAGAAAATCAGTGAATAAGCAGGGAAATTATTCTTCTAAGAAGGGATGTGTGACTAGCACACAAATATGACCAAGAAGCCAAACAAAAGCAAGGGCAAACCAGAAGAATTCTTCGATGTTTATCTAGCATCATTCAGAGGAAAGCAACTCTGGTTGGGACAGAAATGCTACTCTCACCCAGTAGGCACTGGTGGCTCACACCTGTAATCCTAGTTACTCAGGAAGTTGAGATCTGAGGATTCAGGTTCAAAGCCAGCCAGGGAAGGAATGTCTGTAAGACTCCTATCTCCAATTAACCACCAGAAAACAGAAGTAGAGCTGTGACTCAAAGTGATAGAGCACTAGATTTGAGCAAAAAAGCTCAGTAACAGCACCTAGACCCTGAGTTCAAGCCCCATGACCTACCAAAAAGAAAAGAAAAGAAAAGAGAGAGAGACAGACAGAGAGAGAGAGAGACAGACAGACAGAGAGACAGAGAGAGAGAGAGACAGAGAGAGAGAAGAAAAGAAATGCTTTTCTCCCTAGAGCTCTGGAATAGAAGAACAGAAAAGGCAGGGAGAGTTTTCCTGTTTTTGTTATAGCCTGGAAAAGGAGGTATTAAAATAAAAAGACTTCCAGATTATCAACTTCTGTTCCTTCCATATCAAAAGCAGAATTCAGTGTTCCTAAAGCACTTTACATTTCAATCACATGGCAAAGAAGTCATGTGATTGAAGTCACTGGAAATACATTTTCTGGATTGCAATTAGTAATAATCTGGCATTGTGGTTCACACATTGTGGTTCTTACAAGCTGGCTTAAGGTTTCAGCCTTTGGAAAATTGATAAATTCCATCCACCCCACTCCAGCAAACCACAATAAGACACTCAACTAAGGCTCTCAGCCCACTTCCTGCTTGGTTCTGTGTCTCCTTCCTGACCGCAGCCTGAGTTATGGAAAGCCAGCTTCGTGGAATAAAGATGAGCTCTCGAAATCCCAACCAATTTAATCTCTCCAAGACTATTCCCCCACGCATACAACGAAAACTCCAAACGCTGTCTTCAATAATTATCCAATGTTGAAGCAGTGTTCTGTGGAACAGATGGAGCAAATTACAGTTGAATAGCTATCGATTTACTGAGACCAAAGCACCTTTTTGAGCAATCCAAAATTGTAGAATAATGTGGTGGAGACTTGTGGAGGTCTTGCCACATCTCAAAAGCTGTATATTGGCTCGCAGGACACTCAGTAGCTCAGAGAGGCATTCTGATGAGCAACATCGAAATCAATGAGACATTCTGTTTGTGGGAAAGGGATACGCCATAAGAAAATCAAGGCCATGTGTGACTAAATTGTGGTACCTCAGACTATTTTTTGTGGAACTGACACCCATTGATTTTAGAAATTACACATTTACCAGAATGTTTAAGAATGCTTAAGAATGTTTCTAAACAAGATGCTCCCACATTACCAGCTCCAGTCACTCTATAATTTTGTCCCATTAGCTAGCTCAAATTCTAGAGGGGAATGACAAGAGTGACAATATTTAGCAGGCTTTATGTATAAAAATTAAAATGTTAGCTGCCCAGGTTATGGCATTGCATATCATATGCTCCTTTACTTGGTGACTGTCTCTTCTAAGGAATCCTGAAGATTGAGTTTCCTTTTGGTAGTTTGTGAATACCAACTCATTTTAAAGAACAGTTTGCTGGGAAATTTAATTGTATGAAGACAAAAGTCAACTCAAAATAAGAAAGAGATGCTTCCATCTTTAATTCTTTCAGTCACCTGATTGAACTCACACTTACTGCACAAAAGTCAACCTTGAGGATACAATAAAATTAGTTTGAGAAGAAGAAACTGAATATTACTCAAGAAGCGCAGTAGCAGTCTCCCTGTTATCATATAAGGAGGATAAGCAAAAACAAAAACCTCAGCCTAGTCATGTCTATAATTTTAGGACTATTCAAGCACAAAGCAAAATGCCAAGGTCAGAGTAAAGAGCCCAAAGCAGCCAAGAACAAATTCCATTGTAAGGCTTGAGATGGAACTTACCAGGACAACATACTGTCACATTATTTTCTGAAGCAATCCTGCACATAAATTACAAATTACAAATTTACTAATTCATTGACAGAAATTGTTTTTCACAAACAAATACCCATCTCTGGGAAGATCAAATGAAGGTAAAACAAAGGAACTATTTTTTTAATTGACAATGTCAAATATAAAGCAAAACAAGCATGCTTGACCAAAAATTCTAAAAATTAAAATAAATATAAAAATCAAAGAACTAATAAGACAGGCGATACAGAGACCTAAGAAGGTTAAACTGTAGAGATCCTTTTAGCCATAGTTTGTGAGTGAAATTCTGCAAAAGAGAGGAGAGGGCATTGTTCTATTGAACTCTGGTGCATAATTTTAAAAAAAAATGGTGAAACAAAAACAAAGACACCACCCTAAGATACAGGACAACACAAAAGTAATAAAATAGGAATACAACAGGCAATGGAATGAGATCCTTGGTGACTTCAGATATTGAAGAGTCTACATTGTAAATTAACTATTCTCGATGTATTTACAAAGACCACAAATAAAAATTGATGTAAGAAATAGTTAATCCTATCAAAATAAAAGCTATAATAATTGAAATAGTAATAAGTGGACCCATTTACAAGGAGAATCAACAAAGCTGAATTTTAAAAAAGAGAACTGAGGAAAGACCAGAAGAATAGATTTAAACTAAAAGTATTACAGAAAATAGAGAGATTGGAGGCAAGATAACAGAGAAGGGACCCAAACCACTTCCTTATGTTTCTAGGAACCTGAAATGAAACCAGAGATCTTGCTAGAATAAAAAGCAGTTTACAGAGTGGAATACATGGATAAAGAATATAGACTAGAGAAAAAAAGAAATACTAAATTCTAGATGAGCACTGGTAACTCTTATAACTCTAGCTACTCTGGAGGTGGAGATTTTAAGATCACTGTTCAAAGTCATCCTGGGCAGGGTATCTGTGAGTCTCTTGTCTCCAAGAAACTACCACAAACTTTGAAGTGGAGCTGTGGTTCAAGTGCTAGACTTGAGTAAAAGCTAAGAGCCAGTGTTCAGGCCCAAAGAAGGAGGAAAGAAGAAGGAAGGAAGGAAGGAAGGAAGGAAGGAAGGAAGGAAGGAAGGAAGGAAGGAAGGAAGGAAGGAAGGAAGGAAGGAAGGAAGGAGGGAGGGAGGGAGGGAGGGAGGGAGGGAGGGAGGGAGGGAGGGAGGGAGGGAGGGAGGGAGGGAGGGAGGGAGGGAGGGAGGGAAAGAGGAATAGAAAGGCAGACTTGAACTCTAGATCTACAAAGGAAACAGAGGGAAAGCCATGCTCGCATTGGTCACGGTGCCCGCATGCTCTGCCCCACAGCCCAGCACCAGCTTCGGGATGGATGCTTGCTATGGCCTCAGCCTAACCTGTTTCATCGCTAGCCCCACCACCCTACACGTTCATCTGGGGCACACTAGCCAGGCAAGCCATTCTGGAATTGGACTATTAGCCTAGAGGAATAAGTGAAAGAAGGCAAAATCCAATGAAAACAAGCAGCAGCTAAACAGTCTGAATCTCTACCAAGGGCCAAACACCAGCATAGCATGAACAATGGGGGTGGGCAGATTTCATGGGGTGGGGGGTACCATTGGAATGCTCCCCTGAACAGATCGTATCTACATTCATGTTTGTGTGTGCATACATGTGACCCTGAATATGTTTGTGTGTGTGTGTGTGTGTGTGTGTGTATAATTTAGATCTTACTCCCATATATGAGAGAACACATCTAACTTTTAAAATAATATGGATCAATTTTTGCTCATCAATTTGTTTTATAAGGGAACTGCAGTTTGACGTGTCTATATATGCATTGCATGCAATGTACCTTGATTGGACTCATCTCCTCCATTCATTTTCCTCATCCCTCTTCCTCTCTTCACAAACCAGATGTACAGATGTACAGATGTACAAATGTACATAAATCACTTTTATAATCTTCGTACCACCTTCGCCTCTTCCTTTCTCCCCCTACAGCAGCACCCACACCTTGGAAGGACAGTATTTCACCTTCCTCGCATTTGTTTTTGTTACATTTCAAAGCAGCTTCACTGTGGTATTTCACATCTGCGCATAACGTATTTTGATCAGATTGACCCCATCTGCTATTCTTCCTCTCCCTACTCCCTCACCCCCTATTATTTAACAGAGTTTTACCTCTCCATTTACAAATGAAAGGTATTATAGTATTCATGATCTTCTAACTTATTTTTGTGAGCTTGTCTCTTTCTATGCATACAAACAAACAAAAAAAAAAACCTCATGCTTTCTCCTGATTAATCTGCAGAGGCGACATCTGTGTTGAAGCACACATAATAGAAACGAAAGTTATTTCCAGGGGCTGGTATTTAGACATTTGCTTATTTCTTTTTACCAACCTCTTTGCATTACTTGAATTATTTATTGTAAATATTTATGGGCTAAGAAAATTACAAAGATAAATTCACATGATAAATTACTTACTGTTAACCAAAGCTTCTCTACCTAAATCAAGCCAAAATAACTAATATTCTAAGTGTTCAGAAAAATTCTACTTGTCTTATCCCACTTGGTCTTTGCATGCTTTATTGAGGACCAGAAAAATTAATCAAATTGCACTTGAAATTTAAATCTACTTTTAACTCTATTCTGCTCTAACAAGACAACTGTTATGAAGTGGTCTTTGGCCTTAACTTCACAGTCTCAAATCCAGTTCACTCATCTTTCCATTGATATGATCAAAACTCCTGAATAAGAAGTCCAAATTCCTTCACCATCATTCAAATCTATTGATAATCCATCATGGACTTCTTTTCCCATCTCATTATCTCTCCCCACCTAAACGCCCCTCTTACATTCTAGACATATCCCTCCACAAGCCTAGATCACTTAGATCGGATTTTAGATTCCCATGTCTCTTCTTACTTGTAGTTTCTTCTCTCTTAATATTTAATAAAGTTCCTTTTGAAAAGCCATGCCTGTCATAAATGCTGAGAAAAGAAAAGAAATTCCTGATTTCATTTTCTCTCTAGCTATAAGTGTTAAAGGAAGGTAATGTACAAGGATATGAAGGGAGGGTGGAGAGGTGTGGTATAAATAAACAAAATATATTTATATATAAAGATATATTTACATATATTTATATTTACTATATGCATATAAAATATATATATTTATCATATTAGTATATAATGTAAATAATTATATAAATTATATGAGTATATTATATTTATTATATATAATAAATATATGTATATTTATTATATATAAATATATATAGTTATAGTTATTTTTATATATTTCCTAACCATCAGTACCTGAATGCCCTTATTAGTTATCAGATTTATTACAGGACTAACCTAATATAAAGTTACTGGAGGAAGCTTTAAATGCAATACCACTATATCCTTATGTAGAGAAAACATTTGCACACAGAGAGAAAGCCACATAGAATTGGTAGCAGCCCTTGGAGAGGTGCTTCTAAAAGCCAAAGAACACTTACAGAGTGAGCCACCAGAGAGGCCTGCAGCCAGCTCCTCCCTACCCGCCAACAGGCTCAGAAGGAACCAACCCCAGCAACACTCTGGGGCTAGTAGAAAATAAATTTCTATTGTTGAAACCACCTAAGTTGTGGTAGTTAACAGCTTTCCTAGAAAATGATTACTGGGGGGGAATCTGAAAATAAGTAAGTAAACACATAAATGCAGGATGGACTGCCACACAATAAGAATTTTAAGGGGAGGGGGGAAGAATCATGAGATTTGAAAAGGGGACAGGATTTCAACAAAAAATAAAAATAAAAATAGGGTCATCAGGAAAGGCTTCTCTGAAGGAATTAGATCTGAACAAGACTTAAATGAAATGAGGGAATTAATGCCCCTAAGATCAAATAGGAAAATATTCTGGGCAAAACAGCAGCAAGTACAAAACCCTGAGGGAGAATTGTGCTCATTTCATCCAAAGTAGCAAGCACGCTGGAGAGGCTGGGCAGGAGAGTGGAATACCACACGGATGAGAGGACGCTGTAATCCACGCAATGCGGGGGTGCGTGGGGACGGAGAATTTGGGTATTGGACCACGGTGGTTTGGATTTTATTCTGTATGTAAGAAAACACATTAGAGCCTGTGAGCAGAGATTTGCTTACTAAAATAACTTTAAGACTGTGCAAGCTTTCCATTGTTATAACAACTACCTGAGAAAGGGCCTGTTTTGAATCAGGGTTTTAGAGGTTTTTGTCTATAACCAGTAGCCCTCCTTGTTTTGGGGCCCAGTGATAAGGCCCCAAAACTGTGAGGTGAGCAGAAACACTCATCTAACAGTTAGGTGAAGACTGGGGCCATGGGAGTCCTAGGGCACGCCCTGAGGCCACAACTCCAGTGAACTTAAGGGCTCCCTCTAGATCCCGACTGGAAGATTCTATCACCTCCCATAGTTCAAACCGTGGGACCCAGCCTTTGACAATGGCATCTTATGGATAGTCCAGATTCAAACTGTAACAAGTCGTTTTGCTTCTTGGGTTTTGTCTTTAAAGATTGGTTCTTGAAGAAGAGACCACAGGGAGCAAGCTGAAGTCTGGAGGCTGTGGTTGACAGATGGCGGGTACTGGTGGCTGGAGGAGGGGGCAGTGAGGTAGCATGAGGGAAGGCCTTGGTATACCATAGCAGAAGACCTTGATAAGCACTGGCAAGAAGAAAGATCTGGTAGCAGCATGAGCACCATCTGGTGGCAATAGCTGACTCCAGGTACAAATCTTCTAAAGTGAGGAAGGTGAGTGCCATTTCTGAGAAATGGAGAACATTTTAAGAAAGTTCCTTTTCTCTTCTAAAAGGTTGGTGGGAATGTAAAGCAGTTTGGCAGTTTCTCCAAAGACTAAACAGAGACTTTCCCTATGACCCAGCAATTCCTGGACATTTATTCAGTAGAACACAAACAATGTCACACTAAGCTACCAACACAACCATGTTCATTGCAGCATTGTTTACCATAGCCAAGATACAGAATCAACCCAGATGCCTCTCAGTGGATGAATGGATCAAGAAAATGTGGTATTTTCGATCAGAAAGAATGATACTGTACCATTTGTAAGGAAATGGAAAGAGTTGGAAAAAATTATATTAAGCAAAGTAAGCCAGACCAAAAGAAACATAAGTTGTATGGTTTTCCCCATGTGTGGTAACTGGAATATGTATATAAATCTACAAGTAAACACACTGGTTGGTACATATATATAGATAGATATACATATATATATATATATATTTGCCATATATATGTATATATATATGGTGCCTAGATTTGAAGGCAGCTGAAGTTATTATGGGTATTAATTGTGAATCAGTGCTATACTTGAATATAAGGCCTCTTGAGCCTAATGTGCAAATTTATGTAAAAACAATGTGAAAATTAGAAATGTGATGGCACATTTTTTTAAACCAGAACTGTAGCACTCTGTCTAGTCAAACAGACTGCTCATTTGCAAGTTGTCTCTATGCAAAGAATTCTGCCCCTGGGATCCTAAAACCTTCTTAGCAAGTCATCTGAAATTTGAGAAGAGCTTTGTTCTGAACCTGTTCTCTTCTCTCTGCTTTCTGTACATCCAGTAAAAAGAGGGGGAGGGGAGACTAAGTGTGGATTGTGGCTGACTAGCCCAGACACAAGCCTAAACACTGAGTGTCACCCTGGCCAGCCCTTGAGTATTCAAAGAAGGATGAATGAATATACCAGTCTTGATCTCTGTTTGTTGATCTCATAGCATAGCCTTCCCAATTTAGGAGACATTGGAAAACCCAAATCCATCCAGCCCAGGACTCAAGCTTCCCCTCACAGACCAAACTTGGTAAAGAGGCTCTTTGCTGTTAGGGTCTAGGCTACTTGCTTGGGGTGAACATCACTGCCCGTCATCCCGTACGTAGGGGGCTAGAGCTCAGGAGCTGGCAGGTGCAAAGGCTTACAGCAGGGGGCACGCTTGGTTCATCTGCACTGGGGATCCAGGCACATGGGGAGAAAGTGAGCCAGAGGTCAGTCCTAGGAGATGGTTGGAGAGGCTGGCAGGGCAGGGCCTTTGCACAGCCAGGAGCAGGAGGAGAAGCCACTTTGGGAAATTACCTGCCTAATCATTTAGCTGCCTGGGCAGGAAGGGCAGTGGGAGACACAGAACCACCTCTCAGAAGATCATTTGGCAGACTTCTGATCCTACAAGTCAGGAGGGAGCTTGACAGAGTTAACGGCAGCTCTTCCAGGCCAGGACAAAGCAGGCTGTGGAGCAGAGGCGGAGGAGGCCAGCCCTGGGCTGGGCGTGTCTCAGCGAGAACTTTGAAGCCCAGCTGACTCCACTCAGGAAGCAGCTCAGGGTTTCCAGATGCTTAGTCCCAGATTAAAAGGACAACATCCCTCCCCAACTCCCAGCTGTGGGGATTTAGGAATCAGTTTACCTTCCTGCCTGCCAGCCCACAGCTGGTCACATGGACGCACAGGAGAAGGCCGGGTGTCCCGTGATCTCCCTCAGCATAGGCCGCTGCATGGAGCAAGCCAGCTGGTTAGAAAATAAAGCTCATCCCAGACTTCCTGAGCCAGCAGCTGCTTTTTAATAACATCCCCCAGGGACATGTGCACAGAGCTCTCAGAAGATTTTTGATTTCTAAAGTTTGGGAGTGGCAAGGGGATCGGTGTTGATTTTGGATTGATTTTGGGGTGGTGTTTTGAGGCAACATCTATTCTATATCCCACTGTGGCCTCAAACTCAAGATTCTCCTGACTCAGACTTCCAAGTGCCGGGATTACAGACATGAGCCACCATGCCTAGCCCTTTCTAAGGTTTGACTCCGAATCTCTACTAGTCTGTGGCAATAGCGGAAGTCTAGCTGCTCAAGAACCTGGATTAAAGCATATCATCACTTAAACCCTCAGGCCCACAAAGTAGGAGCCAAGGATATTAATCGTCCTGGGTTAAGATGATTCAATTGAATCATGCTCACATTTGGCTCACAAATCATGATATAAATATTCAATCTTAATCCCTGCGCTGTGTCCACGTCAACCATTGAGTGGTAAACACATGGGCACAAGACTATCTCTGCTCTGTTTGTGTTTCCCTTCCTTGCATACCTGATTTCACCCACACACATACACAGTCGGCACTGTAGCACCTGACTCTGAGGACAGAAGAAAGCTTGTCTTGTTGACCTAATCCTCTGAGATTGGTCCCTCTAATTAATCCCATTGTCTATAGCTGTAAAACACTTCGTTGCCATGGCAACGCATGCCTAATTGCACGTGTGAGCGATCCAGGGCGGCTCCCCACAAATCAGAGTCCTCCTCACCAGAAATTCCTGTGCCCTCCAGTGTGTCACGCTCCACAGGTGTGCACGAACTCGCTGGGCTTCCACAGACATTACACGCCGTGTACTTTGTGACTGTTCCTGTCATCAGTAGAAGGAAATGGAAGTGTGCTGCGGTGGGAGGAATTCCTGGGGTGGAGAAGCTGGGGTTCAGGGTTCCAGCTCTGTCTGACAGGTGATTTGCAATACAGCCTGACCCCAGGCCCTTTGAAGAGTCCCAGTCCTCTCCCCCTAAAGGGAGGCGAGGGGACACCTCACCCACAACACATGTCACCATCTGAGTGCAGAAACTGTTTAGGATGGGTCCCTTAGAATAAAAGCTGGTCAGCAAGCCTTGTCGGCATTAAACATTAACACAGCTATTCCTGTGTGTCACGGTTCATTATCATGCCCATAAATCATTAATTATAACTTTCTGTCTGGGCCAATCATCCCTGGGCTTTTTATGACTCCTGATATGTGCTATGTGGTAAGGTTACCTCTGGAAACCGACCCACGAGCATTTATGGGGTTTTATGGCTTCTCCACGATGGCTCTTGAAAGAGACAACTGAGTTGCCACCTGGGAAGACGGGGTTTAAAAGTTTGCCTCGCTGGAAGCGGGCATCACTCGACAGGAGGCAGAGACTGGAGGAGGAGGCCCGCGCGGCGTGGAGGCGGTCCTGGGCACGGCGGAAGCGAGCGCTCGTGGCAGGTGGTGGCAGGTGGCAGGTGGCCGGCCCACGCGATGCAGAACACCATGACATGTCCAGCCAACGCCACGGTGTGCGCAGAGGCGTCCTGCGTGGTGACCGAGAGCGACTTCAATGCAGTCCTCAGCCTGGTGCTCAGCACCGTGCTGACCATCCTGTTGGCCATGGTGATGTTCTCCATGGGCTGCAACGTGGAGATCGAGAAGTTCCTGGGCCACCTGAAGCGGCCCTGGGGCATCTTCGTGGGCTTCCTCTGCCAGTTCGGAATCATGCCCCTCGTGGGTTTCATCCTGTCTGTGGCCTTCCACATCATCCCGATCCAGGCCGTGGTGGTGCTGATTATGGGCTGCTGCCCCGGAGGAACGGCCTCCAACGTCCTGGCCTACTGGGTGGATGGCGACATGGACCTCAGGTAAGACGCGCGCCCTTCCTGCGCCAGCTGGGCCAGGACACAAGGGCCGGGACGCACGGGGCCGGGGCCGAGGCAGATGCGCGCGGGCTGGAGTGCGGCCTTCCGGTGAGCTCAGCCTCCACCAAGGAGCCCAGCAGCACAGGACCCATAACGGCACAGTTGCTCAGGGCTGAGAATTTTGGGATTCCCCTTGGTGTTAGTACCCAGGTTGTGGCCTTGCTGATTATCTCTGGGGAAAGATTCCAAGACTTGGTTGTCATCCAAAAAAAAATCTTTTCTGGGACTGGGAAGGTGGCTCAGTGGTAGAGTGCTTGCCTCGCATCCAGGAGGCCCTGGGTTCCATTCTTCTGCACCACATAAGCAGAAAAGGCCGGAAGTGGCTCTGTGGCTCAAGTGGTAGAAAGCTAGCCTTGAGCTGAAGAGCTGAAGAACAGCGCCCAGCCCAGAGTTCAGGCCCCATGACCGGACCCAAAACAAGAAAATCTTTTCTAAGCCACAAAGCCATAACTGAGTATGCTTGTGCAATTGGTATCAGGATACTATGCATATATATATATATACATATAAATATGGTTTCATATGTGTGTATATATGTATATGGTTTCATGTGTATATATGTATATGGTTTCATATGTATGCATGTATATATGTATATGGTTTCATATATCTGAGTGTATATATGTGTATATATGTATGTGGGTATATATGTATATACGTATGTGTGTATATATACATATATATGTATACATACACATATATATGTTCTTTGTGAGACCAAGGAGTGCTGGGAACAATCATGAACTCAAACTGCTTGTCACACACGGCAAGGCAATGATCTACTCCATCTAACACTTTCCTGGTACAAAATCTAAGGAAGCATTCATGAGTTTGCTTTAGTTCCACCAGTCATCATGGAGGGCTACAGTCAGATGATTTTAAATTATATTTACCCTACTATAAATAAACACAAAAGAGTTTCTCTGCTTCACACAGAGGAATCTAAACTGTAAATGCTGGCCCAATCCACCCCCTGGCTGGTCTGAACTAAGTCTTCTTATTTCTGATAGAAATGAGAATTACTGGGGCTGGACTGAGAATTTTATTCCTGAAAATCGAACAGGCAAATGTCTTTTTTCCCCTGCCTCAACTTCCTCATTTCCTGTGGAAGATCCACATTTCTGCAAAGTATTAAGTGTTCATTCAAGGTGTGTTCATTAAATACGAGGTTATAAGCAATCAGCACTGTGAATCTCTGGATACCACCTGCCGGGGAGAGAAACTCCAAGGGCAGAAGTGTACCACTGCACTGATGGAGGGCATGGTGAGAAATGAGGAACTTGCTGTCTCCTCTCAACCAGTGCTCAGCCGATGCTGATCGTCACAGGAGCTTAAGTCTTGCAAACCGTATGCATTTCTCCATTTCACAGAGGAAAATGCAGTAGACTACTTCCAGTTGCCCCATGAGAGAATCCAGAATGTCAAGTGTTGGACAGGTTCAGTTAATCTGTGAATTACAATGTAGCAATGAATGCTCTTTAGGCATCATCCCGGACACACGAGAGTGTGTCAATTCCTAAACTGAGGGGAGAGAAACTGAAGCTTTGACCTCCACTAACAGCTTTTAAGTATTCGCAACTTTTCAACCACAAAGTCCCGTCTTTCCACAATACCACTGTGCCTTGGGTTAATGCCACACATGAACTTGCTTCCTAAAAATGGAAAAGCGTATGTCAGTCAGCCGTGGAAACGGTCACTCTTGCAAGCCAAAGCTCTGAAACTGAATCAAAAAGCTCCAAGTTACACCCATCTATTTTGAAAAGAAATCTTGTTTCTCTTAAAGAGATGAGGATGGCTTCCTGCGTACATAGCATAATGATCCCTATAAACCGTGTTTCAGAAAATAGAATGCAAAACGTGTAGATAACCCAGCGGAATCATTTATATGACCCCTTCCCCTTCCTGAGAGTGGGATACACAGCACTGAAAATGTCCATTTTAATTATTAGATAAAACGTCTTTCTTAGTCTTTCAAAGTAACTAGGTAAGATGATATATTGCATTCCATCGGATAGAAAAAAATATTCCACTATTTCTTTAAAGCAAATTAAGAAAGCTCTTAATTATCAGCTCTTGGGTAGCAATCTTCCAAACCTTATTGTTGTTGTTGTTGTTATTATTATTGAGTGAGTATTGGAAAACCTGAGTTTCATGATGACTGATTTAGCTGCAACCTTACCCACTATTTATATTTCCACTTCTGGGCTCTAGGATTTTACTTTTTCCACCGCCACTTGAACTCTAGCAGCAGCAGGAAAGATGCGATTGTTTCAACAACAGACATTTCCTATGGGGCTAATAATGTCATGTGGTGCTGGCAGAATGGTTCCCCCTTTCTTGGATGTGGTTCCTAGGAGACAAAACCAAACATTAGCCCTTCTCCATCTGCTCTCCAGAGGTGGAAACC
The DNA here is from genome assembly GCF_019054845.1 of Dipodomys spectabilis. NCBI lineage: Eukaryota > Metazoa > Chordata > Mammalia > Rodentia > Heteromyidae > Dipodomys > Dipodomys spectabilis. The sequence continues at coordinate 1,932,175 of NW_024870892.1, read as the reverse complement.
ATTACATTCCGTGATCTTTAGGGACTTAACAATAAATACCTAAGTATGAAATCACAATTACCTGTGCTCAGTGAAATACAGCAAATGGTTTTTCTGCTCCTTCTCAGTTGTGCCCATCCTGGGGAGTTGTCATTTGTGAATCTAGTCAGGGCGCAGATATATTTCCTAAGTTGTAGCTATGAGGTGGGAATCCTGTGCACAAAACGTGTCGAGGAGAAATGAAGATGAGCTTTCAGGTGCATTCTAGGTGTATTTGTGAGGAAACACAGAAACTTCCAGCCTTCTTCGTGCCTGCCCTTTCCCCAGACTCTGGAGGATATCTGATCTCTTCATCTGTAAGATGCAAGGATTTCCTCATTTTCCTTCTCTGACTCTGCATTCACAAGTCCATTCTGCATTCTTTCCTTGTTGTTGTTTTTTTCTCAATGTCGTCACTGAACTCTATTTTCTTTTTTCTTTTTTTTTTTTTTGGTCGGTCGTGGGGCCTGAACTCTGGGCCTGGGCGCTGTCCCTCAGCTCTTCAGCTCAAGGCTAGAACTCTACCACTTGAGCCACAGCGCCACTTCCAGCTTTTTTTTTTCTGCTTATGTGGTGCTGAGGAATCGAACCCAGGGCCTCATGCATGCAAGGCAAGCGCTCTACCACTGAGCCATCTTCCCAGCCCCTGAACTCTATTTTCTATACTTATTGTTTTCTAGATATCTAGCCCTCCAGCTGGTCACAAACTCAAAGCAATTCTCCCAACTTTCTCCACACCAACTTCCATCCTTTCTCTATTCTGAAAGACCTGTGTCATCACTATTTGACTCTTTGCTTTATTTTCTCTCAAACTTACTAAGCTTTTGTTCTCTCCTGTAGCATTTATTTCTATTTTATTAGCTTATGTTTAGCTGACACAATTATATGCCATGTACTTTGCTAAGGTATCTTTAGTTTTCTGAAGAACCCTCATATTAGTACTATTATTTTCTGCATTGGGCAAATGAAAAAAAGTTAACATTCATAACTTTGACCAAGATCACTGATTCAATGTATGTTAGTGTCAGATTTGGAATCCAGGCTTACCCACTTGCTTCCAACAAATTCTTAATTTCTCTCTTTATTATTTCTATTACCTACCAGGTTTATAAAATCTACTATCACCTATGTACACTTCTTTTGATCATAAAACTGAGGTTTTACTTCTGTGATTTCACTGACTGCCTTAGTACTCACTGAATTCTCATTTATTAACTATTTCCACTGCCCCAGCACACACGTGGACGTGTGTGTGCATGCACAAGCATGTGCATGAGCACACGTGCACACACACACACACATATTCTACCTGACAGTTCATAGCATTAAAGCCAAACTATTGCTTATTATTCTTACCCATTAATACATTTCTCATCCCAATATACATTCTTGGTTGAATTTCTGTGTTTGACTTCTTTGCCCTCCATGGAACTTAAAATGCTTTCAGGTAAAATTTTTTTCCTTGCACAAATTTATTCCCCTATGTCTTTCATTAAAATTCACTACCTAGGAATTGTTGCAATATCATTTGCAGTGGCTTGGCTTTTTTTCTTGTTATAATTCAGCACCATCAATTCAGCAGCATATTCTATTGATACTCTAAAAGATTCTCGATTGCCTATGAAGCTAGGGGCAGGAGTTCATTCCTCTAATCTTAGTTATCCAGGAAGCAGAGACTGAGAGAATCAAAATTCGGAGCCAGTCTAGGAAACAAGTTCAAGAGACCCCCACCCATCTCAACCAACAAAAAGCTGAGTATTGTGGTACATGCATGTCATCCTAGCTCTTTGAAAAGCTAAAATAGGAGTATCAAGATCCAGGCCTGCTCAGGAAGAAAGATGAGACCATATCTGAAAAATAACCAATGGGAAATGGATTTGTCTTCTGTTCAAGGGACAAAGCACCTGCCTAGCAAATGCATAGCCCTGAACTCAACCATCAATGCTACCAAAATACATTTACATTTGTAGCAGGTCATGGGGCTTGAACTCAGGGCCTGAGTTCTGTTCCTGAACTTTTCTGCTCAAGGCTAGTGCTCGACCACTTGAGCCACTGCTCCACTTTGGGCTTTCTTGATGGTTGTTTAGTGATAAGAGTTATGGATTTTCCTGTGTAGGCTAGCTTCAAACCACAATCCTCATATCTCAGTCTCCTGAGTAGTTAGTACTACAAGCATGAGCCACCAGCACCCAGCTCCAAAGTCAGAAATGGAGGGACAAAAGGTGAGCAAATACAGCAGTGGAACTCACTAGACACTATGCTGCAAATGAACTATACAACCTGTTGGCGGGTACAGGAGGCAAAAACTGGGGGAAAACAAAGGAAGGGGTGACATTGTCCAAAAAGAAATTACCTGACTTACAAAATGGTAACCCTTCTGCATATCACCTTTATAATAAAAATAAACTATAGTTTTAAAAAACTTGATTGTCCACTAAATCTAAACTAGCTCCTCTCCAACTCTTATTTTCTTCCTCGTCTTGTTCTTTAAGAAATTGCTCTCAAAACCATGACACATCATAAATTATCATAACAAGAATTCAGAATTGAGGCTTTACTAAGAAAATTTAAAATAAAATAAGGAGGAAAAGTTTCATTGCAAATATTGCTCTAGTAGCTTAAAACAAAAATGTTTGAGTCTCCTCCTCCTCCTCACTATGATCCAAATAAGGAATCTTATTTCCCAGCACAAAACTCCTGGCTCTAAGAACCATATGAATGAACGGCAATAAAAGCGATTTTGTTGAGGAGACAACTTCAAATCCATTCTAGTATGCTTTTTAATTAAAACTACAGCGAGAGAGTCATGGAAGAAGAGAGGAAGGAAGAAGGAAGCATTTATAAGTTCCAGCACTTTAGTTACAAGCAGGACATGGTATTATGAATAACAAATGAGCTTGTTTTGCTGGTATAGGCTCTGCCTTTGAATTCTATTTTCTAACCAAGTTAAGGGAATCTATGACCACAAAGACCAAACTTCCCTGAAAGCCTTCACACACATCTCTAGCAGTGGCTATTGCTGTAATGGGTTAGCTTTACTGATGCTAATACTTTTATCTGAATCCTTTAGGCACATTGTAAATGAATTCATTAGATAGATAGGTAGGTGGGTAGGCAGATAGATAGATAGATAGATAGATAGATAGATAGATAGATAGATAGATAGATAGATAGATAGACAGACAGATAGATAGATAGATGCATATAGAGAGAGATGCATTGAAGTAAAAAAAATTTTATCTACTTTCCTTAGCATAGAGTTGATCTTTTTATTTTATTTAGTCATTGATATATATATATATTTTTTTGTTTGCTCTACTGAAGACATGACCGATCATCTCTACTGTCACACTTGCTAGGCAGACGCTCAGCAGCAGGAGCCATGCCCACTGTCCCTTTGTCGTTGGCTATTTTCAGCATAGGGTCTTGGTGTGTGCCAGGACTGGTCTAGGCTGTGCCCCTCCCACTTGTGCTACTGCCAGGTCACTTACCCAAGTTCAGCAGCATCCGTGGCGGGTATCTGCCACCGAACCCAGACACTGTGCTTCCCTTGTAGCTGAGACAACAGTTGCACAGCTCCTATATCTATTGTGGCTGGGGCTGGCCTCGAACCATGACTCTACGGTGCACATCCACCTCCCATGGAGCTAGGTTTACCGGCTGGAGCCACTGCACCAGCTAGAGTTGTTTTCCTTAGGTGGGGAGCCTGTGACCCAAATGGTTAGCCTTTTCCTCCAAGTAAATGTAAAATAGCCCTAAGAAAAAACATTGTGAACACCACAATGCTATAGCTGGCCAGGGAAAGAAGGAGGGAAAGAAGGAGGGAAGAAGGGAGGGAAGGAAGGAAGGAAGGAAGGAAGGAAGGAAGGAAGGAAGGAAGGAAGGAAGGAAGGAAGGAAGGAAGGAAGGAAGGAAGGAAGGAGAGGGGGATAGAGAGAAGGAGGGAGAGAGAGAGGGAAGGAGAGACGGAGGGAGGAAGGAGGGAGAAAGGAAATGAACACAGGCAGACATGTCAACCTGCCAATTTCCTTGCAGCGTCAGCATGACCACGTTCTCCACGCTGCTCGCCCTGGGAATGATGCCCCTGTGCCTCTATATCTACACCAAAATGTGGGTTGATACCGGGTCCATTATCATCCCCTACGATAGCATAGGTAAGTGCACGGCCGCGCCGGGGCTGCTGACCGACCGGCACTCACGGACTCTCCGGCTTTCTCCCTCACAGCTGCACACTTACTTCAGCTGTCCAGCCCTGGAGGGCACATTTGCTGGATTCCAATTTCGTTGTAGTCACCTTGGTATTTACCACAGTACTGGCAGAACGTGAATTGCAGCTTTTGATCCTACAAGAGAACCTCATTTTCCTTCATGCAAATCAGCAACGGAGAGAAGACAAGGCGATGCTTCCTCTCTCCTTGGTCCTGGGAAAGCTAAGGCTGCGGGCCCCATCTCCACCCTGCCCTTAACCCAAAGATAACTAACTCATGACCATGGGAATCTGAACACTCAAAGAAATACCACAATAAATAAACAAAAGTCACGTAACAATTTCAAAGCAGAGCACCAGTGAGCCATCATGACTCGCACAATGGACAACTACCAGATGGCACAAGTTAGTTGTTCTCTTCAACTGGGAGGCCCATCTGGGTGCAGATGTTAACTTAATACACAGTTGGTATTCATGCCCTAGAAGTCACTGTGACTCTGTCTTCTATTCATTGCCACTCTTAAATGGCACCCCACCCTCTCCCGACGGACATTCTTTTCTGTTTCTGAGAAAAGGAGGCTGGTGGGAGATGAAAAGGTTCGTATGGCACAGCTAGGTGGTCAAAGGGAAGACAAGAGGTTCTCTACCATGGCAAAAGCAAGATTTGCCACACAAGTCCTGTGACAAAGATGAAATGGGGACCGGGGAGATGGGGTAGTGGGTCAGAACTGACCGCCAGGCACAGGGCATGGTAAATGGTCATAGTTTTTATTTTTTTTCCCAGCTGACTTTGGAAAAGTGTCATCCTGATGTGGGTTTCCCATTAAAAGGAGCACATAATCAAGGTCAACCGAGGTCAACCAGTGACCCCGTGAGATCTCTGTAAAAGGGATTCCACTTGAAATGGAAAGCTGGACTAAAATTCTCTTTCAAAGAAAGATTATTTCTGTGAAGAAACCTGATCCAAATTTAGACAACTGAATAAGAATAGAGTTTGTTGTAATTATGGTAAGCTGCAGTGTAGTGTTTATGGATAGTCTTCTCTCTGCCCTCTGTTTCTACCATAAACTTTTTTTTCAGTCGTTCGTGGCGCTTGAACTCTGGGCCTCGGCACTGTCCCTCGGCTCTTCAGCTCAAGGTAAGTGCTCTACCACTGGAGCCACAGCATCACTTCCAGTTTTCTGGTGGTTTATTGGAGATAAGAGTTTCACAGACTTTCCTGCCGGGCTGGCTTTGAACCATGATCCTCATATCTCAGCCTCCTCAGTAGCTAGGATTACAAGTATGAGACACTGGCACCCGGCAACTTTTTTTTTTTTTTTTGGAAAAATAGTCTTGACTGGGCACAGGTGGTTAACACTAGTGATTCTAGCTCCTCAGAAGGCTGAGATCTGAGAACCACGGTTCAAAGCTAGCCCAGGCAGGAAAAGTCTGTGAGACACTTATTTCCAGTTAACCATCATAAAGCTGGAAGTAGAGCTGTGGCTCAAGTGGTAGAGTGCTAGCCTTGTGTACAAGTTCAAGTAAAGGGCCTAGGCCCTGAGATCAAGCCCCAGGACTGCAAAAAAAAAAAAATCTTAATTGTCAAACTCTGTTCCCTGGGGGTTTTCTCTGTGTCTCTCATACTAAGCCCCCAGAAACCCCACCATTTCCATTGTATCTCCTGCAATCAGATGTTAGCATGGGCCCCCTGTCTACCTCAAGTCTACCTCCCTGCACTCCATGCTGCTTATCTCTCTGGCTGTTCCTTTCCTGAATGCCTTCCTTAGAGTTACAGAATGGAGTCTGAACATCAAAGAGCATAGTTCTCTCATTGAACTGGGACTGACTGGGAATTCTGTATTACATAATGCTCATTGGATAAGAACAGCACTTAAGCCTTAAAATATTCTCTTTTTCATATTCATTCCCTTCTGGGAAATATCCCCAAGGTAGTACTGAGTAATTCTAACTATAAGATGGATGATTTATAGCATAGCCTTTAATGTGAATAAACGTTGAAAGGAGGGGGAAGAAAAGACATGACTTACTACTACCTGGGTACAAGAAAAGGTCACTGAAAAAGAAGAGTGAAAAGTAAATGAAAGAGGAAGGAAAGGAGAGGGAAGAGGGAAAGAGAAGGGATGAAAGGAGGGAAAGAGGAATAACTGAATGGAAGGGAATAAAAAGATAAAGATAAAAAAGGAAAGAAAGGGAAGAAGAAGAGGGGAAGGAAAGGACTTGAATCACAGAGATAATAACGATTGGCTCACCATCATGTTTGCCTGAAATACTCTCCAACCTGACCTGTTTTTTTTTTTTCCTCTTGATTTTCCCAGTCCTGTAATGAGGAAATTATGTGCTGGTAGTCTCAAGGGACGGCATGGCACCGTGTAAATGAGGCGGTTGGTAGTCAGGGCGAGGGAGCTGGGACACACAGTCCTGCTGCCCTCCGGTGCTATATGAGCTAGCCCTGGGCATGTGACGGCTTCCATCAGAGCTCAGGGTAAACCCACAACACAGGAATGACTGCTGAGCCCTTCTTACAGTGACATCTCACCAGGAAGGGCTCCCCCGCGGCTGAATCCACTAAAAACAAACACTGTGGCAAGGTGGCTTTCCACCTGAGTCACTGCTGAATTCTCACCCAGCTCCGGGACTACCATCCTCCACTCCAGTTTACATGTGGGGAAAAGGAGCACTGGCAGACTGATCTGCAGTTTCTAGTTGGCAAACAAAGAAAGTTCATCTCCAGTCCATCTGACCTCCACTACCCCCGCGTAAAGATGCTCACTGTTTTTCTTTTTCCCCTCTTTCTTTCCACCTTTCATTCCTCCTGCGCGTGCCCTATAAACTTGACCACCTAACCCCTGTTTTCACTGTATTTGATGTCAGTATAATTTGGGGAGAGGAAGGGAAAAAACAAATTGTTTAAATAGGGATACAGGTGGACCCATTGCAACAATGAGATGTACAAGATGCTAGGTCAAAAAGTGTAGTCGTATCCTGGTTTTGATAATACAACTGCAAAAAGATCTATCCTTTTTGCTCCGTAGAGGAAGACAACTTACACAGATAGCTCAGACATGTGAGGAATAAGTCAAACTAACAGCCACTGAGGAAACACGGTGACAACATCCCTGCTCTACAGGCAGGAAGCAGCCGCATCTGCCAGTGGGAAAGAACTGAAAGACTGTCTTTCCCAGCAAGTCATTAAAAGCAAAGTCCATCCAGCCCAACCAGGTCTAGAGAGGAAAAGCACTTACGCACTGCTGCCCCGGTTGACCCTGTCACCTTGGGCTGGCTCAGCCAGAGGAGAGGAACAGATTCAAAATGTTGACAATGAGCTGACAAAAGCATAGCCATACATCCTTTTCAATTCAAGCTACTGCAATACAAACAAGTTATATCCAGAACATGTTAATATAAACCTACAAACCTCACAAAATCTCAGGAGGAGTTCAGGGATCCAAGAAAGAAAATCCCCTTCCCTCAGACCATAGGAAGAAAGGGCATCCACGTGGATTTGGGGGGAGAGATCTTGCCTTTCTGATAATGCTTGCTCCTTGATCCCTGTTGCATCATTTTTTCCTGAAAAAGAAATGCTTTCCTACCTACTCCTTCCTTCTTTCCTTCCTTCTCTCCTTCCTTCCTTCCTTCTTTCCTCTCTTCTTTTCTTTTTTCCAGCTCTTGGCTCCCTTAGTTTTATTTAATCCTGCTGAGTAATATCATGGCAGAAGTGATTGTTGATATTTATCAGGAAGGGTAGACTGCTATAAAGAAAGTATGGTTTTAGTATTATTACATTCATTTAAAGTTAATATTTACAGCTTTGGAACGCAGAATCTGCCTTAGAGTCTTCGGTCAGTCCATCCCTAAACTCTCAGAATTTCATACTACCTTATGAGATTGTTTGCAGGTAGACACCTATGATTCATGCCTGCAATCTCCAGCTACTTAAGAGGATGAGATCTGAGGACTGCAGTATGAAACTAGCCCAGGTGGAAAAGAATACAAGACTCCATCCCCAAAATAACTAGCAAAAAGCAGGGCTGGAATCAGGGCTCAAGGGAAGAGTATCAACCAATCAAGGAAGCCAACTGAGCATGAGGTCCTGAGTTCAAGCCTCAGTATTTCCAAGAAAACAAAGGCTGTTTGCAAAAGGAACCCTTGAGAAATTAGAAGATGTTGCTGTTCTGTTGCATAGAAACAGCTGTTGGACAAATGCATAGTAAATAACATGGAGAAACAAGCCATGTGTCACAGGAGCAGCATTAAATTTAATGTGATGAGGTTGAAGTACGAGTCTGTTACCTGGCTGGCTGAGCATGTTGCTGCAAGGAATGATAATTACACGAGAAGGTGCCAAATTTAGTCTCTCAGGGAAAATTTAAAAGCTGGTTTTTCAACCTTTTGTTTCGCATCTTTGCCACATACTTGAAGAACTGAAGTTGGTTTTAACCAACACTCGTGAGGTTTCAGAAGGCCTACAGATCTTCAGCCAATTTTTCAATATTTTTCATTTAAAAGATGCTTTCATATTTCTTTTATGCCTACACCATCTACAGAAACTACCAGAATTCCTTTATGAAAAAGATCAGCCATATACATATATATATATATATATATACACATATGTGTGTATATATATATAAATACATTCACATACAAGCATACAAAATGTGGGCATATTTTTCCTAGACGATAATTTCCCTAGATCTGCAGGGCATGCTGAAATAATCTCATCATCTCAGCTCTACAGGTGGCAAAAGGAAGAGAATCACAGTGTGAAGCTAGACCTGGGCAACAGGGAAACCCTCTCTGCAAAGCCTGTCTAGCATGAATAGGGTTCTGACTTCAAAAACCCCAGTGCTGTCAAATTAGTGAATTAATGTAATGTAATTTAAGACTGATAGACTAAAGAAGCCAAGATGCTGACAAATTGAAATGAGCATATTGGAAATATAAGGCACTGAAAAAAACTCACCCCAAGATTTAGTGAGAGGATTTCATGTGATCGGTTCTCTTCCTATAGTATTGAATTCTTTAATGGAATGGGAAGGGGGAGAAGGAAAGGTGGGAGAGAGAGGGTGGGAGGGAAGAGGGAGGAGAGGGAGAAAGAGAAAGAGGAAGAGGAAGAAAACGAGGAGGAGAAGGAGTAAGAGGAGAAGAGGAAATGGAGAAGGAGAACAAGAACAAGAAGGAGAAGGAAAAGGATGTGTGTGTATATAATTCTTTATTCTGTTTTATATGTTCAAGAAAGACTAAAATCCCATGCTCGGGCCATTCACATATGGTTTTTCTCTTTTCACGCTGACCATCTTCAGGTACTTCTCTGGTGGCTCTTGTTATTCCTGTTTCCATCGGAATGTTTGTTAATCACAAATGGCCCCAAAAGGCAAAGATCATACTTAAAGTAAGTATCCCCTGCTACAGGAAGCATGGCGAGATGCTGCCAGTAACATCTGCAATGATGCAGTCATTCCATTTATCCAGTTGTCTCAGTTTCATCGTGTAACTACCTTCTTAGGAGCCCACATTCTCAGTCAGACAGTCCTCTGTCCCTCAGCGCCCTTTCTGGCCCCACCATTGGGCTACCAATCTTTTGAGACACCAGTTCAAGCATCACCTCTTAGCTTTACTGTGTAGCAGAGCATTGCTGCTATCTCCACTATGTGCGTTTCTATGACAAAACATATCTGGATATCTAGAAAATAGAACCTATTTTTCTAATGCCAATAATGACATATCCAGTTCAATGTCTGGCAACCGGTAGATGCTACACATATAATCAACATTTGTTCCCAGAGGGAACTATAATTTAACTCTGTATAATTCAACTGTGTACATATTTACTCTGTATGGATACAGATACAAATGGTGTGGATAGGTCCTACTACTCAAAGTAGATAAAGCTACTCAGAGGGCACATATAGATAATGAGGAGAGCGAGAGAGAGGAGGAGAGAGAGAGAAAGAACTGGATGCAATATTGGGATTTGAATTCTCTATGCTTCCTGAGCACACCATCTATCACTTGGCCTACACTGCCAGTACTTTTGCTTTCGTAGTTTGTTTCTTAGATAAGGTCTTGTGGTTTTTGCCCAGGTCAACCTCCAACTACAATCCTCCTATCTCTGCCTCCCAAGAACCTGGGACCATAGGAGTGCATTACCACAACTGATGCCTAAAATTTGTTTTCAAATATATACAGAAGAAAATGATAACAGTGGCTTTAGTTATCTATGCCCTCTTAAACTTAAGAGCCTTATGTCCATTTCCTTCTTTTCAATAATAATAGCAAAAAAAGTGGCAAGAACAAAATTTTAACCCCCAAAGGAAGAAATAATCATCCAGAAAAGTTGATGACTTACCAAAGGAGACAGACAGAAGGAACTGAACTAGAAGCCAAATCTTCTAGGCTGTTGTAGATTTTACTTCCCCTCTGACCAAATAATTAGCAAGCTAGAACATCATCTTCTGGGAAATTGAGCATGGATGCGACATTTTCTCTTCTTTTCTGACATATAGAAATGTGGCACCGACAGCGGTATTCTAGTGGCCAGGCTAGCAATACAGAGAGAAATGCCTCCATTATCCATTCCCAGGTGGATGGAGACTGGACTCTCTGATTGGGGCTGTTGGGTTCTCTTGTGCCTTCTTTCCAGATCGGGTCCATCGCAGGTGCCATTCTCATCGTCCTCATCGCTGTGGTGGGAGGTATACTGTACCAAAGTGCCTGGATCATCGAGCCCAAACTGTGGGTCATAGGAACAATATTTCCTATAGCTGGTTACAGCCTGGGATTCTTCCTGGCTAGGATAGCCGGCCAGCCCTGGCACAGGTACAGTGCTTTGATTAACTAGACTGGAGATTTTCATTTGCAGTAACAGTTACGTTTGTTTGCCAAGGTTGCAATCACAAAGTACCACAAAGTGAGTGGCTCAAACAACAACGATATATTATCTGACAGTTGGGGATGGGGAGTGGAGGATTACCAGTCAGGTAAATAAAGTTGTTCCAGATTTGTTTTCTATAAAGCCCATGAGGAAAGAAGCTACCGTAGTAGAGAGAGATCTTCTGGCCTTATAAAAGGCCATTCTCCCAGTCTCATTTTATCATCTTCCCTCTGAATGTTTCTTCTTTTGTGTGTGTGTGTGTGTGTGTGTGTGTGTGTGTGTGTGTAGTTGGGATTTTTATTTTATTTTATTGTAAAGATGCTTTACAGAGGGGTTACAGTTACATGAGTAAGATAATGAGTAGATTTCTTGTTGAGCGTTGTTACCCCTTCCCTTATTGTTCTCCCACTATCCCTTCCCTCCCCACTCCCTCAAAGTTGTAAAGTTCATTTCCAACATAGTGTCTTGTGGGTATCATTGTTGCAATGGATCATCCTGTGTCTTTGTTTCAGTGTTTTGTTATTCCCCTTCCCCTCTCCAAATTGATTTCCCCTTTATGTAACGACAGGAGTCACTTGGGATTCAGACTACCTTAATGACCTCCTATCTTACCAATGTCTGCAGTGATCCTGTTTCCTTGTAAGGCCCACTCTGAGCTACTAGGGGTCAGGACTTCCCCAAAAGAATTTGAGAGAGAGCTATACACAACCCATAATTATTGTAAATACAGATGACATGTTCAAAACCCTTCACCTTTAATCACCAGTGATATCATTCTAAATAGAATCATTCATTCCTAACTGAGGGAAGTCTCAAGGAAGACACCACTGGCTGCTTTTGTCTTTGGTCCTCTCGAAGTCTTCCAAACCATCCCTTCCTACCCATCCAGTGAGGACTGAGCTTTCCCATCACGAGGTTTTCATCTTCCCTAAGCAGAGCAAGTTTAACCACAGCGGTGATTTGCACGCCTGGTAATCCATGTGGGTTCCTCTAGCCAGCATTAGGGTGACCTCATCATCCAAACATGCTGAGCATGGAGATAGCCTTAACATCTATCTAAAAGTATTTCCCCTCATGCGACTCCATCAAAACCAACAGACAGGAAGAAAAGAAAGTGTAAGAACTTAGGGCAGGTGTGGGGTGAGTGGAGGAGCAGCCTGGGACAGCCGGGAGCAGTGTGGGGGGTGAGGTAGGCCTGTCCCTCACCAAGGATGGGGCCTTGAAGCACCCACTCACTGGTCCTCTCTGTTTCTATAGAATGGGGACAATAACTTCTGCCTTGCTAGTTTTTGACCAGGGCTTAATCAGACTACATGACTGATAACAACACTGCATTTGAAGATTTTTAGAACCCCTGCCCTGTGCACGAGGACATAAATTGAGAAAGGTTGTGAGCTTACTATTTATAGAACAATAGCTATACACTGAAAAGGCACCCTAAATACATGCCATAAAAGCAAAGGGAAACTCCATATGTAGACGGTACACTTGTTCTCAGTGTCTGTGCCCTACAGGTGATGCGATAAGGTAACGAAACCACTGAAACACGCCTTCTCTTGCCACCCCCTGCAGATGCAGAACAGTTGCTTTGGAAACAGGGATGCAGAATAGCCAGCTGTGCTCCACCATCGTGCAGCTCTCCTTCACCCCCGAGGAGCTCAACCTGGTGTTCACCTTCCCACTCATCTACAGCATCTTCCAGATCATCTTTGCCGCAATATTATTAGGAAGTAAGGAATTACGTGCATCTACTTTCACGACGATGCTCTTCTGAGCGAAATCCTAGTCTCACTAAAACAGTCTTTAAAATATAATCCTCTGGTCCTAACTACAAATTGTACAAATATGAGAGAATAACTCTACCAGCCATGGAGGAAAGGGCAGTAGTTTTAACCAAAGTATTAGGGAAGATTACTGTTAGATGGAAAGTAACAGATGCTGTTGATCTCTGTGGACTTCCCTTTCTCGGGAGTTAGGGAAGTATAGTAACTTGTCTGGAAACCTATTATGGGTCTTTCCAAATCCTTCAGTCTTCTGGTTGGTATGTTTTGCAAAAAGAAGATGTTTGTTTTTGTTGGAAAGGTGATCTATAAGTTGGGAATGTAGATAGATGCCTAAAGTCCCATTATTTTAGGAAACAGAAGCACAAGAATCATGACTTCAAGACTAGCCTAATCTACACAATGTGGAAAGAAAAGTGCTATACAAAGGATATTTATCAGGCTAAGTTATGAGACATATGTATGTGTGCAGGTATATATACATAAGTTTTAATATCCATACAGTTGAACCAATTTAAACAGAAATGACATACCAGGGACAGCTTCCGATTCCTAATTTTGCATCTATAACACTGATTTGTTCCATCAGGGCTGCACCCACCAGCCTCCTCTCAGCTGAAACTTTTCCCTACATTTTACTTTCCAAGAATTAGTGATGTTTTGCCTCTGTTTTGTGGTACTGAGTTTTAGATTCAGGGCCTCACTCTTGCTAGGCCCACACTAGACTATTGAGCCATACCTCCAGCCCTGATTCTTGATTTTTGCTGGCTATTTGGGGGGGAACACGTTCTCAGTTCCCTACTTTGGGCTTTCTGTCATTGTTGGGTACATGCTTCCACTGTGTCCATGGAGATGGAATTAACTCAGAAAAGACTGAGTAAGAAAAGACAAAGTCAAAGGAATGAAGTACAAGGGGACACCAGAAAAGTCCAGCACTTTCTCTCAGCATTACCTATGCACAAGAACAAAGAAGGTATCTTTGTGAAGTGTATACAGAGCCAGGAAATAAATTTTGGTGATAGAAATAGCAGTTTAATTTCTTTTAACAAGGATAGGGAAGGAAGGAAGGAAGGAAGGAAGGAAGGAAGGAAGGAAGGAAGGAAGGAAGGAAGGAAGGAAGGAAGGAAGGAAGGAAGGAAGGAAGGAGGGAAGGAAAGAAGGGAGGGAGGGAGGGAGGGAGGGAGGGAGGGAAGGAGGAGAGAGGGAGGAAGGGACGGGAGGAAGGGAAGGGTGGAAGGGAGGAAGGATGAAAGGAAGGAGAGAGGGAGGGAAGGAGGGAGGGAAAGGAATAAATAAAATATATGGTATGGCTAAACTAAATCACTGGCATAAATTGAGGGAATGCAGACTAAATAGTGTATAATAAGTATTGGATTTTTCAGTTAATCGCAAACTCAGTTAAACTCAATAGTTAATGTCAGGCATTGGTGACTCACACCTATAATCCTAGTTACTTAAGAAGCTGGAATCAGGAGACTTGGCTTGGAATCAGCTCAGGCAGAGAATTTCACAAGACTCCTCCTCCTCTAATAGCTGGGTATATAGTGACTGTGCCTGTCATCCTAGTTATATGGGAACCTGAGATGGGGAGGGGACCGGGAGGAGGCAGAAATCATGGTTCCAGACCAGACTGGACAGAAAAGTCCATGAGACTCCATTTCAATGGAAGAAGATGGGATGAGATGCCATGCATCATCCCAACAATGGTGGGACGCAAAATATAGGATTGTAATCCAGGAGCCCTCCCCCCACCCCCACCCCCAGTCAGGCTGTGAAAAACTAGGTCAAAATTAACAAATGCAGAAAAGGGCTGGAGGCGTGACGCTATAGCAGAGCGCCTGCCTATCTGGTGTAAGGTCTTGAGTGTAAACCCAGTGCCACAAAAATAATAAAATAAACTAACAATTTAGTAGCAGTATTTCATGGCTAGAAACTCAGGAATAATTCTAAGCAGATACAAATCTGGACTTACTAAAATCCATGTGCTTGTTTCTCTCAGTTATCTTATAGTGATAGCAAATATAGCACGTAATATTCTCCACAGCCCTACCTAGCACTTCACGTTATTCCCACCATGTCCTCAAACTGCCCTAACAGTCGATAGTGTCATCACTGCGGTTCTATACATAAAGTATTGGAATTTGAACAAATGATGCCTCTGTTCCCTGGTTGAGAGGTAGAAAGAAAATTAGATATTTAAAATAGCACTTTACTTCAGATAAAGCTTAATTGGAAAATATGGCTTGAATCTACAACCAAAGAGCCCCGTGAATACAGGACTACTCCCTTACCTCTTACTTGTACAAATATATGGACACATATAAATGGCGGACCATGCATATAAAACAGCTCTGGTAAGCTGATCTCGCACATAGACTCAGAAATGGCTGCAAACAGAGAACTGAGTACCATAGAGAAGAGGAAAGTCAATCACCCCTCGCCCAAAGCTCTTCTCCTATGGGAAAGAGAGAATGAAGACAGGAGAGACCACATTGGTTATTCTAGCTCCATCAGCCCAAATTCACAGACACTGCCCTATCACATGGTGTAAATGGCTGAAGAATAGTGCAGTTGCTGAGAGAGGCTAGGTATGGAAGGCATGCTTTTTGTGCTCACTATCACAGCACTGAAATCCAGAAAATGCCACGTAGTTGCCAGAAGCCATTATCTGCTGATGTTCTCTGCTCGGTCTTTCTTAAGTACAGCCACCCTACTTGCCATGAGCATCGTAGAACTAAGGACAATGGTTGTTTTTTCTCAATAGACTAGATGAGAGTCTATAGAGACTAGAGTCAACAGAAAATGTAAAGTTGTACACTAAAGTCCAAGTTTTTGCAACCACCTGATAATTTCCTTCACCTCCTATGTACTGTTTTCCAGTTTATGTTGGATACAAGAAGTGTCATGGGAAAAATACTGCAGAATTTTCAGAGAACAAAGATAATGAGACCGAGTCAGAGTCAACGTGTCACAAGACAAATGGAGGATTCCAGCTGGATGAGAAGTAGACTCCAAGTGAACAAAAAAGGAAAAAAGAAAAGTGCTAAACAAAAAATTCTTAAACTATACCATAGATCATTCTATTTTTTGGTGGGATACTTAGTAGGGAAAAGTTAAAGTGCAAATTTAAATTTGAATTGAATCTACATATTGGTTTTGGTACAAAGTGACTAGTGCTCTGACTTACTGATTGGGCAAATATTGTATTATATATGCATATGTTCTACACACACACACACATACACACACACACACACACACACACACACACACACACCACTTACTGGTTATCTCTGGGATGTTCTTTAATACCACTCAAATTCCATGGCATTTGCATTAACTTTCTCATGTAACAGAAATCATCTCTAGTTGACTTATAATACCTAACACAATATAAATGCTATGTAAATAATTTTTTTACTTATTGTTTAATGACTAATGACAAGAAACAAAATTTGTAATATGGCCAGTATTTTTTCAAGTACATGGAATCTGTCAGAGTCCCTAATAACCACAAATACACAATTCACATATGAAGGTCCAAATGTATATAGAGAGTGTACATATGGAGACACTGAAGTATTCTCAAAAAATACATGTAGACCTAACCTAGTATAGATGGTGACACTGAGTCCCTGCCACACCCACCCTATATTCTAATACTTAATCTCATAAACTATAAACACTTTTTATATATTGAAATGGAATAGATATAAACTTTTTGTATATTGAAATAGATATAAATTATTCTTGTGAGTTTTTCCTCAGTATTTATGATTGTAAAAAATAATTGAAATGAATTTACTCAACTGGCATTTTAATTGTTATTTTGAAAACTGTGCAAACTATTTATTTATACATCTTCTTTGTATAATATAGGCAAATATCTGACTTCCTATTTAAAAAATAAAAGCCTTGTAATAGTCCAAAGCAGAAATGAAAGACAGTGTTGTAAATAGAATTTAGTAATGAGATCTGAATGAAGCTCAAAACTTAGCAAGACTCTCGTACACCTGGTGGTTTATACCCAAGGTCCACTTACACGCACTATATCTTCCTTGTGAAAAAAAAAATATACGAACTCTTCCAAATGATTTGAACTTGGAATTCAAATTCAGAAGAATTACCTCTTCAATCCCTCCAGGGGGACTTCTTAATGCTTTAGCTATACAACATAGAATTAAATCAGACGGGCTGGGAAGGTGGCTCAGTGGTAGAGTGCTTGCCTTGCATGCATGAGGCCCTGGGTTCGATTCCTCAGCACCCCATAAGCAAGAAAAAATCCGGAAGTGGCGCTGTGGCTCAAGTGGTAGAGCGCTAGCCTTAAGCTGAAGAGCTGAGGGACAGCGCCCAGGCCCAGAGTTCAGGCCCCACGACCGGACCACCCCCACCCCCCCAAAAAAAAGAATTAAATCAGACGCCACAATGACATTCAGTTCATATGAAGAAGGAAGGCACAGCAGGACACCATGAGTAGGAGGAGGGTGGAAGGAAATGCAAAGGGAGCAGAAACACTGGGAGAAATATCACTCATTCGGTGGATGAGTTCCCACAAATGGGCAATGGGATTAAGATCGTTGGAGATAGTAAGAAACACATCAGAAAGCACGAATAGCATAACCTTAGTCAGAGGGCGATGGGAAATATGTAGGAAATCATCAATGAGAAAGACCATGTCCCTGGCATCAGCAGTAGGAAGGGCATTGCAAGCCAGACCCTTGGAGGCTGTTGTGGGTGTAACCAGGGGAACAGGCAGGATCTGATAAGTGGCATCCGTTTTCATGGCTGCCAAGAGGAAATAACTGCTCAAGTTTAAGGCTCTCCGTTATGAGATCTAATTAAATTTCCTCTTCTTCGTTTTGCACGAAGAGGCACAGATGTTCTTAACTCGATCCGCAGTGGTTCCATTCCTTGTTCCATTTGACATGTTCACAGTCTCGTGGAATCCTTTCAAACATGTTGGCTTCGAAGGACATTTCTCTTCTGGATGATGCGAGTTCAGGTTCCTGTGGTGCCTGAGAGGATTGTAGGAGCAAGAATACAACTTTGCTCTTCCAGCAGAGGGTTGGGGGCTTCAGCTTTTAAGACTGGAACAATTGTATCTTGCATACAAAGTTCATATTCATATTTGAATCTTATCTCCCTATGTTTCCATCATTAGACAAATATGCTAAATGGGACTGGGATTGTTTTTAAGGGATAAGGGAGAGAGGGGTACAGATTTTCTTCTTGGGACACACTCAAGAATGTGCCCCAAAGATACAAAAGGCCTTTCATTCTAGTTGTTAGTTACCATCTATACTTTCCTCCTGAGACAGGAAACAGACAGATGCACCAAAGACACTGAATTCATATCAAAATTTTAACACACCCAACACCAAGAGTCCTGATGCCAGCAGCTGAAGCAGCAGGTGTTTCCTCTCTGTTGGTGAAGACACGAGTAAGCAGCACTTGACTTTCTCACCTGATGTGGTTGTGAGTTGTATTCTGTGTGCCCTGGTGTACTAGAGAGAGGAAAACTAGCTAAGCTCACTAAAATACAGTTTTCTCTTTTTAAATGAGTTTGAAAAGCCAATTAAAATATGTATTTTATTGCCGCTGTGAGTATCCTATTAAATGAATATTTTATTGTAAAGCTTGAGTAAATGATAATTTTTGTAATGTCTAGTCTGGTTCAATCTTTGTCAGTATTGTCAAGATGTCCTCGCTATTCAGTTCTAGAGATCTAAATAAGGTGGAGTCTCTGAGATCTTAAATAGTTCTTTGAAAAGCGCCTAAAAGAAGCTCTTAATTAAATACTCTAATAATTAGGTCTCCCACTGATACCAATTGAGGTTTTCCCTCAAGAAAATCATACAGGAGAAACATTAATCAAAGGCTCTTAAAAGTGGTATGTTAGCGATAGCTGATTTAAAGTATTAATAGGAGTCCTTCATTTTCTCATAAAGATACCACCCTCTATGAAATGATGAGATAGATATATTGGCAAAGAAATGTATGTATGCAGAGAAAGAGACAGATAGAGAATGAAACAGAGAGACAGAGAGAGGTTTTGATTAGTAAGCACATAGATTGAAAACACACCAATGACAACTGACGACCTTCTGGATATAAATTTTGTTTAACTACTCAAAGATATCACCCCTTTCTCCATCTAGGAGACATCTAGGACAATCTTGTGGTCTTCTAGAAGGAAGTAATTTGAGTTGTGTAGTTTCTTTCTTTCCCTCCTTCTTCTTCTAGTCTAGAATTCTCCCCCTGAATGGAGGGTGGGGGTAAAAAGTGTCTTATTCTCAGAATACTTACTGTTACTGTGATGCATTCATGCAGGGTGGAAAAAACAATTTGAAATATTGATAGCTAAGAAAAAACTTCCTACCTTTCCCAATTGTACAAAATTTATTGAAGGACTCAGAAATTGGGGGAAAAAAATGTAATGATGAAGTGGCTAAAAACTCTAGCCCTAGCTCCTTGGGCTGCAAAGAATGGAAGATTGTGGTTAGAGGCCAGCCTGAACTAAATGCTGACGACCCTGACACAACAAATGAGCCAGTGGTGGTGGCATGTCCTGAAGCTCAGCTATAAAGGAGGCATGCGTAACATGTAAGACTGTGGTTTTAGTCAAGACCCAAGCAAAAATGCAAGATCTTATCCAAGAAAAGGGTAAGATGTGTGGCTCAAGTGGTAGAACACCGTCTTAGAAAGCATTTGGCCCTAACTTCAAACTCTTGTACAAGAAAGAAAGAAGAGAGGGGGGGGGAGAAAAAGAAAGAAAGAAAGGAAGGAAGGAAAGAAAGAAAGAAAGGAGGGAGGGAGGGAGAGAGGAAGGAAGGAAGGAAGGAAAGAAGGAAGGAAGAAAGGAAGGAAGGAGAAGGAAATTTCATAAACTATCATTTATCCTGATGTGAATCTTTATATCAAAATTTTTCATTTAAAAAAAAAGGGAAGAAATGTAGTGTTTTGGCTGTGTTGTAATATCTGGAATCCAGAAACACTGGAAGGAAGGATGAGAGTGAAGACATTTTCACTAACCTGGAGGTAATTTTCCCCAAACAGAGCATCACCCTTGAGGTGACCCTGAGAGGACACGCAAAGGAGCATCAGTTAGAAGAAGAAGAAAAAAGAAAAGAATCTGTGTTATTCTTTTCTCCCATGAGATCCAAAAGTATGCCAAATGGCCAAACCTTGTCTATCTACTTTAGAATTTGGATTCAGAGGTGACACTGTCGCTGCAGAAGCCCGCATCAATATATTTATTAGAACTGAAAAATGAGGTCAGAATTTTTCTGACAGAAAGTATAATTTAGCTAATTGACTTGACAAGGGCTCTTGCTTTGCAATTAAGAAATACAAATGGTATATTTTAGAAATTAAATGAGTTCAATCCGAAGCTCCTAGGTTTAAGAGAATTTAAAGTGGGATATATATATATATATATATATATATATATATATATCACATCACGAAGTAATGACTCTAAAATACATAAAGAACTCAAAACTTAATTAAGAGTCAAGGCACCTTTAAAAAAAAAGAGCAAAAGCATGTGAGCAGACATTTCAGCAAGGAATGATAACTGAAGCAAATAAGCATGAGAAATAAATATCCAAAAAGATTCTCAGAATCCTAAGAGACAGATACATGCAAATTAAACCCAATATGATACCCCTTGCATGTGACTGACATGATGGTGAATGATGACCAGAAGCTAAAAGCAACTCTCATGGACCACTGGGTTCTCACCCATTTCAAAAACTCCATGGCTTACTATTCAACACAGACTAACCGTATGACCCAAGTGATTAGTCGTATTACCTCACACAGAGTAACCAAAAACTCCTCAGGGGCAGGACTCCGGGGAGTTGCTGAGGACAAGGAAGCCAAGCAGCACCATGGGGCACACGTTTTCCACCCCGACTTTGTGGGTGACTACAGAGCTCTGCCCCTTCGTCAACATTCACACAGCCCTACCTTTAAAATGAGTGGTTCTTCTATGTAAATTATGTCCTAATCAGACTGATGGAAGATTCTATTATCCAAGCTATAGCCAGGAAATTTATCCAATATTTCTTCTCTTTTGAATCCTTTCGGAGAATACTAAATTAAATTTGGATACTCTAAAGGCTGAGCAAGGGAATCAAAGAGCTCTTTAATAAGACTAGTAAATCCTCTGATAGCCAACTTCCCAGAAACTGAAATGGTAAATGCCCTCAGTTACAGAAATGTTTTGAAAGATCCGTATTTTCAATTCGTTGTTTTCAACAAAACTGAACAATGTTTCCATCAGGTCGCTATAAGCCTTGCATTCAAAATCTCTTTTGATGATAGGCCACTGTGAGATACGTTTTTTTGGTCAGTAACTTGGAAAGAGTTCAAAGGAACAATACATACCAAAAGTCTCCCCTTTATCATCTGCCTCTTTATATAAACAAGGCTTATCAGCAGTTACTATACTTTGTTAAAAATCTGTCTCCACATGGCCAAAAGAAATGTACTCTTCACCTGACTTACGTAACTGCAACCCCTCCATACATCACTTTTATAATAATAAAAAATGTTTAATCTGTTCTAGCCTAACAATAACAGAAAGCTGTCACATCATGCTTACAAAGTTCCCAGCTTTATTCTAAATCATATATGAACTCATTTAGCCCCACAATAACTGTATGTACTGTTATCCCCTTTTACAAGTGAGAGAATTTACAGGAAAGTAAAACCACTTCCATGTGGAAAAATTTGAGCTCAGAAAGTATAGTTCTATATTCTCTATGTTGATCACTATGTTTAACATGTATTCTTCACCCACAGAGTCACAAAATGTCAAATTCTTCATGACTACATTATAGTAGAATAACATTTTGAAATGGAAGAGGAGATATAAATATGAATTCAACTAGAAAGAAAGACATTGTGAAATCCCCAAATAGGAAGATAAAACTTCTATTCTTTAAAAATAGTAGTTGTCTTGTCTGAGTTATACAGATTTTTTGGGATGTACTTTAAGTAAGAGTTTAATTTTAACTTACAGAATTTACAAAATTGTATTTGCAACTTTTGTCAGAAACCAAAATTATATTTAATCTAATGATAAAAATTGGTATATATATTGACTAAAACTATATGATATACATGCATTTCAAAATTTTTCTTGAGGGCATTCAGTGAAGGTTCTTCTTTATCTAAAGTTCTGTGCTGTTGGCTCCTACCAATGTGCTAGATCTTGCATTTAAAAGCCTGATCAGTGTTACAAAGATTAGTGAGGAAGGCCAGTTCTGAGAAATGGCGATTGTCCTTTCTGGGAATAAATATATATATATATCTATATATATATATATACACAAATAGATATTGGATATTTATGTGTGTAATAAAAAAGCATCATTATTTAGAATCAAAAATAGTATTGCAGGATGTTTAATACATAAATAATTTGACTGTTGACCCACCGGCAGTTTTAGGAGTCACAAGAGATGAATGAAGTCATAAGTTATCATGGGTGCAGTTTCCTTAAACCAGGAGTTCAAAAAGAACAGCTTTAAAAAATAAACATGATTCTTTCCTTTTGCTACTGTAGACATAATGGCATTTTTATGTCTCGTAGAACTAAGGCACATTATAAAGGTGCTAAGCTGTATCATTAATTCCAGTCCTCTAAAGGAAGCAGTGAAGAAAATGCACACATTGATTAATCACAGAATGACAGTGAAGGAAAAAGAATATTACCTGAGAAAATAAACTGGCATTTCACTTATCTTCAAACTTAAATTCATGCAAATGGAAATATGAGAACATTTGGTAAGGAAATGAGGCTATATAGGTTGATTTGTCAATAATTTTTCTCTTCTATTACATGATCTGTGAGAACCAAATAAAATAAAGAAGGGAAAAACAACATTAAGGGCAGCCCCATGAGCAACATGAGTTACTGGGGCCCAGGCATTTGGGGTATGGATAGACAGGGGAGAAACAAGCTTGGTGAATGGTTCTACAGCTTCTGCCACATATCACTTCTTTCTTCATCCTGGTCCCATGAGTCTTTGGTCCTAGCTAGGCTTTTCAGCATGACAAACAATATTCTCCAGGCACCAGTGCCCTTCCCCCACTGCCACCTCAACTGCAACCTCATGTTCACACCTTCATTTGCCCTCGGGTGGCCACGTGGCCCAGTCTAAGACAATGATACAGAAGCAGAAGAGGTCTCTTTAGGGACATTCTAGTGGAGCTGTGGGTAATTTGTTTTTGTTGTTGCTGTTGATGATGATGATGATGATGATGATGATGATGATGCTATCATAAAGGTAATAGCTACTGAGATTTTTCCTACCCCACATTCATCTGCCTTTATAACAGAAGGCCACTTGCTGTTGCCCAGCTAGGAAGGAAGGGCCCCTACAGCACGGTCAGCAGCTGCCCACCTCTGAACACATGGTACCTTAGCAAACACCTACTGTCTAAAGCTGCTGTTAGCCAAAAACATTATTACTTGTAATTAAAAGCAGTCTTAACTCAAAGACTACGACCCCTTATAACTGGATTGATAACTGGGCCTGTCTTGAGTGTAGACACGCTCACAAATTCCCAAGGAATCCATGCGGATGAACAAAAGAAAACACAAAGGAGTGAGGGGAATGTCAAGACAAATTTCTCTATATCTATATTTTGCCTGGGGAAGAAAATAGAACTCCACAAGGGCAATGACTGTGACATTTAATTTGCCATACATCTTATTATCACAAAAGAAGATTAATACATACTTGTGAAATTGAAGATATTGGCCCTGGATCAGATTATGAGAAGTGTTGCTCATTTCCAAGCCAAAACAATCTTCCCTATAGACATTAATTTAAAAGTAATTAACACAAAAGTTACAGATAGAGAGAATAGGAACCAATTTTATTTTATTACTGAGTAGTTACTGTCAAGCTCTGTGTTGGAAATATTTCATTTTGTATTTACCACTCTGATAATTATTTTTATGAACTCTCCTCAGACTACACAAATTTCTTTAAAGGGTAATTATACTATTGGATGCAATGAAAATGAAATCCTCCCAAAACAATAATCAAAATTAAGAAGAACAGAAAAAGTATGTCATTCTAATATACAATCCCATTTTAAAGCTTTCAAACTTATATTGCTATACTTCCAGCTGTACGTGAAGTTACCACTCAGCCTTTTCTAAAACCATTGAGTAAATCTAGATTACATTTGTGTCTTTAAAGCACTCATTAATTAACTCAACCAAGAACAAACTTTCTACCAGTAAGATGGGGACAATCAAGTGAATCTAGATCAGAGTCGTGTGAATACACTAGAATGCAAGTTCATTCATTTGGACCTGGCTAGAATCCCAAAGTAATATGTTCCTCATACCATGGGAGTTTATTATGCTATGTGGCTTGATGTCCTGGAGGACAAGCTGCTGAAGGTAGTATCACAAACAGTACTTAATTTTATAACTCAATTGTCAGTTCTCATGATATGAAAGGCCATGAGTGATTCACTGACATTTTCACAAAGAGCTTTACTACCTTTGATTCCTGAATTCTCTGATGTCTTCTTCAACTTTCCCAGCTCTTGCTTCTCTATTTCTATTAAGAAAGTCAATCTCTTTCTTCCTCATCTGGAGGATCTGCCATTGAGCCTGATAAATTTCCTCAAGGCCAACACAGAAGCCTCTCTGTGGCACTCAACAGGCTCCTACAGAAAGTGCTCCTTACCAACTAATAAGTAACCTCCCTGAAGTTCAACAAAAATCAACTATCAGGAAGCAGGTACTCCAAAGGGGGAGGGTGGCACCAAGAAGAAATAAACGAACAGGAGAAGAGGGGGAGAAAGCAGTGAAGAATCCAGTGTATGTCCTACAATGAGGGAGGGGGGGTTAGGGGTGGGAAGGGATGGATAGGAATGCTGAAAGGGGTGACATTGATCGAGAGATATTATAGTCATAAAGCATGTTGCTACGTGGAAACGCCTTTGTAAACTTAAAGGTAATTCTTTAAGTAGCTTACTTGCATGTATGAAAAGAGAACAATGAGCCCTGTTGAAATTGTTTTTAGGAAGCAGGAAGAGGAGTAAAAAAAAGAGATAAAAGAGTTAGGGATATTGGATATATTGTACTCATGTGTGGAAATGTCACAATACAACCTCCCATGTACAACTAATGGAGGTACGTAAAATAATGAAGGAAGCCTATTATAAAGTTAGAGTAGGATTCTGAAAAGTAATAAATAGCATTCGATCAAGTAATAAAGCACATCGTCCTTATTAAAAAATAGTCTCCCAACTGTTTAAGGTCAAGCAGGTAAGAATAAAGATCACTTATCCAGTATCAATATCTCTAAAAGAATCATTGCATCTTAAATGGCAGGAGCCCCATATTTCTAAAATGCTATACATTATTTCATTTTTAGGGTTTGTTACTTCCATCCTCAAAACTCCCACAGTGTTTATTATCCACTTGATCATTTGACAGTTTCCAAAGCCTTGTCTTGTTCTTTCTCTTTCTGTGTAGTTAGAATAGTGATTGAACAATGAATACTTTAAACTATTTTGTCTTTAAAAAGCAAAAGTTTCTTTACTTCTTTTCCATGCCACCTAGGGAAAAAGTTCTATAATTCTTATATTTCAAATAGTCATTAGCCATCCAGCACATGATTTCACAACTCACAAAATACAATTTGTTTCCACACATATTTACAGTAGCCCATTTACAATTACTGTTTGCAATCATAATTCCTGTTCATAGCACATGCTTCCTGGCCAAATACATATGTGTGTTCATATACTTTATATGTATCAACATATATTCTGTGTGTGTGTGTGTGTGTGTGTGTGTGTGTGTGTGTGTGTATATATATATATATATATATATATATATAATCTAGATGTGTGTGTATACACTGAATGCTTAACAGAATATAAAGTCTTGCAAACTTTTAAAATTATATTTTATTGTAAAGATGCTGTTCAGACAGGTTACAGTTACATGAGTAAGATAATGAGTACATTTCTTGTCCAACAGTGTTACCCCATCCTTTGTTTTTTTTCCTACCATCAAGTCTTAGAAACTCTTAAAAGTAATGATGCTTGTCAGGCACTAGTGGCTCACACCTGTAATCCAAGCTACTCAGGAGGCTGAGATCTGATTGTTGCGGTTCAAAGCCAGCCTGAGCAGGAAACTCCATGAGACACTTATCTCTAACAAATTACTCAATAAAACCAGACGTGGCACTGTGGCTCAAATGGTAGAGTGCTTGCCTTGAGCAAAGGAAACTCAAGGACAGTGCCCAGGCCCAGAGTTAAAGCTCCAGAACTGGCAAAAAAAATGTTGCTTTCATGTGGCCTTGTTTGTGTTCTATTGGATAAATGCACAGGAGTGGAATTGCTGGGTCATAGGGCAGCTCCATGTTTAATTTTATGAGGAACCTCCATACTTCTGCAACCATGTTCATTGCTATAATATTTACCATAGCCAAGATCTGGAAGCAGCCCAAATGCCTCTCAATGGAAAAATGGATCAAGAAAATGTGATACATATATAGATATATAGATATAATAGAATTCTACTCATCCATCAGAAAAAAATAACAGTGTATCATTCATAAGAAAATTAAAAGATTTGGAAAAAATTATATTAAGTGAAGTAACCCAGACCCAGAAAAACTACATTGCATGGTTTCCCTCATTTGTGGTAGCTAGAATGTGCCTATGAATCTACAAGTAAACACACTGGGTGGTAAGCAAGGGGTTACAAATGAATTAACTGGAGTGTAATAGACTCTATGGAGAGTGGAAATAGTGTAATTCTTTAAAAAGGCTAAGTCAAAGCCCCACAAAAATAAGTAGCAGGAAATGGGTACTTGCAAGAGCAAGGATGCGGCCCAGGGCAGAGGGGTAGAAGAAGGAAGGGGGGAGGGAGGAGAAGGCAGACAACATTCATTATATATACCACAGAATTCAGAAAGATGGAGAACAGTGTGTGGAAGAGGGGTGAAGATGTTGACGTGGGTCAAAGATCAAGATGCACTGTACACATAAACTGCTTTGCTAAGTGGCAACAAAAACTCAATGCATAACCTAAAATTAAGACAACTAGGGGAAGGGGTGTGGGGGAAGGGTGGGGGGAAATGTTAAAAGTAGTGACATTGATCGAAATGCACTGTAGTCATAAACTGCCTCAGTGCATGCCAACTTCGTACAGCTACTTAAAGATAATAAAAATATTTTTAAAGCAATGATGCTATTTGCCAAAGGGTAAACATGATTGCTCTTCTGTGTGTGTGTGTGTGTGTGTGTGTGTGTGTGAGAGAGAGAGAGAGAGAGAGAGAGAGAGTATGTGCA
Source organism: Dipodomys spectabilis (assembly GCF_019054845.1). Taxonomy (NCBI): domain Eukaryota; kingdom Metazoa; phylum Chordata; class Mammalia; order Rodentia; family Heteromyidae; genus Dipodomys; species Dipodomys spectabilis. The sequence goes on along the minus strand of NW_024870892.1, from coordinate 1,904,949 downwards.
CATGTATGAGTAACTGCATGTTTCACATGTCAAATTAGTATCAACAGAATCTTGATAACTATGTCCAGCATGTTTTCCATGAAGAAGAAACACTTTTCTTCCAAAGTCTAGTTGCAGGTTTGAAAAGAAAAGTCCATCCAATTGTAATGTCAGAGTATTGTCCAACTCCACCAATTTTGCTTTCCTGGGTTTATAACATTTTTTTCCCTGACAAATCACAAAAGGCCAATGCTAGTTAGATAAACCTGACTCAGCAGCTTCCTTCCCCAAGGTAACGAATCTTAAGTGCTTTGTCCCTGCCCCACCCTTTCTACTACATTTTACAAGGACTTGGGCATTTTATGGTCTTGTAAGAAAATTGTATTATATCTAATGATGGGGTTGGCATCAGTCATATACCTGGGGTTCTGTTTATTCCACATTCCATCTTATCTCCTTTTATGACTATTTTATTGTCAGTGGAATTACTAAATCATAAACCTCAGAAAGAAAATAGAACATTTGTCATGTCCTTTGGAGATTACACCCATTCTTCTGAATGTTTGAAATACATTGAACGTCAGTTAACTAAAATGTCCTTTCTATTTTACAAAATATATTTGTATTTCACCTCTCTTATATTGCCCACTAACCCTCAGTCCTCTAAGCTTATCACTGAAACAGTACTTCACCCATAGAAGGCATTTAATAATATATATTGAACAAAAGCCTGTGAAAACCTTTGGTGAAATTTTCCTTCACCATATTCCAACTTCAATCCTTACTTGCATATTTCTGGACAATTAAAATAGCTACTTAATTTCTCCTATTCTAATTTCTCATTCCTCTAAATTCTTATGCACAGCACTTGATGGTATGTCCTATATATTTTAAGACTCAGCAGAACTTGTTCAGAGAAGGGGTCTGAACTAATTAACTAATGGACACATATTTCACCATATAATACACTTTACCCATCCATGAATCCTATCATAGTCACTTCTGCCCTAATGTGTCCTCCACCCAGAATCCAAATGTCTGCTATCTGACTCTGATTTTTCTCTACTATTTCCAACCTATTCCACACTTTCTGGCAAATACTTCCAAGCAAACCAGACTCAGACTTCCAACCTCTGAGAAGCACGTTTCTTGCTTTTCACACATGCAAAATTTTCCCTATTACTTCCACGAGTAGGTGTCTAAAATGACTTGTGTCCCTCATTAGCCTTCCATCCTCTCTGAATTTCTAGAACAGTCTGAGCACAATCCTAATAAATTTTGGCACTCTAATCTGCAATGTCACTTCACTAAGGCCTGCACATACATCTTTTTCCCTCAGCAAGATTTACATAATCATGGATGACTGAAACTACGTTCTTAAGGTCTTTGCTTGGCTGGATTCAATGATTTAAATGATTTAGTATTTCTTTAACTGTCTACATACTTCACTTTTCCCGTTGTACATTTTGTTAAAGAATAAAAAATGAGACCAACTTTAAAGTAAACCAAAATCTATTCATAACAGTCTCCCAAAATGAGAGAAAGCTACACCTTCAATACCAATTTACTAACATGAATTGTGTGGCTCAAAAGATCTCCCTGAAAGCTTGTGTTTGTACCCATGCAATGGAGAGAATTGGAAGCAGAATATTTTCCTTTTGATTATTGCTTCCTGAAATTCCCAAAATTGGCTTACTAACTCTGCTCATTGATATTTATTTGAAATAAGAAAAGTACAGACACATTGTCCTATTCTTATATAATAAATGACTGAAGGAATTGATTTTAATTGAATGATTTTTATGTAGTTAAGTATAAAACCAATCTCTACAATCTGTTTCTTAAAAGCATCTAGTCAAAAGAAAGACAATTATCAAAGATAGAAATCAGATATAAAGAAAAAAACCATATAATTTTCTGAAGAACAGTTGTTCCTGTATCTCAGAAGTTGAAAATGCTCTAATTGGATAAGTTTAAAAGATAAGAAGACTGGCTGAAGATAAAAGTTTATTTTAATCCTTAGATGACTAGTAAGCATTTCATAAAGTATTAAATATAACAAAAGAAATAACATATTTGTTCAGCTCAGGAAACTACCCTGCTGTTCAGGAAATCATTACTAATTTTTATTCTTTGTTTTATAGATAATTTTAGTATTCATTTCCCTTTAGTGGTTTAACAAAGTAAAGACTTTGAGGAAAGATCTCAGATTAAAACCATGACTATACAAACAAAGCCAAGCTGAGGCCATCTGATTGGATGAATTGTACATCTCCCTTGCCTGCAGTCTGTCTCCCTCTTCTGTTCAGGGTGGATCATTTTAAGTTTCTAGTTTTACTGCGTATCACTTCTCCAGAAACTTGTTCTCTGTTATAAGACGACCTATTCAAGCTTTTTCAATTGTCTCACATTCTCTACTGGATGTCTTAACTGAGTTACCTCTCTGGTCTAAGACATCTTCCTTGTGCTTCTCTCCCTAACTATCCTTCAAGGCAGCACACAATCCCTGCCTCTCTGTCCAACCTTCCCTTCCCTAATCACCAGACTCTCCTGTGAGCCATTTCTCAAGTCGATCTGTGTGTCTGCTACAATGAAAACATGTTTTGTGTCTTGTTTCACAACAAAAATTGATTGGGCACAAAACATGAGCTTGATTAAAATAATAACCTTTGTTCTGATTTTCTCATCCAGCATATATTTTGATAAGTTTTTGTTTCTTTTTTTTATTTTTGATTTAGTTTTTAACTTACTTTTTTTGGGGGTGCCATCCTAGGGCTTGAACTCAGAGCCTAGGTGCTGGCCCTAAGCATTTCTGCTCAAGGCTGCACTTTACACTTGAGCCATAGTTCAACTTCCACCATTTTTATTATTACGATTTTTTGGTAGTTTATTGTAGATAAGAGTCTCACTGACTTTCTTGTCTGGACTAACTTGAAGCTGTGATTCGCAGACCTGTCTCCTGAGTAGCTAAGTTTACAGGCAAGAGCCAATGACACCTGGCTTTAACTTACATTTGTAGTATGAAGAGGTTTTACTATGATGCTCCCATAGCATACACACTGAGCACTTTGAAAAACTTATCCCTTCACTATATTCCCATTCCTCCCTCTCCTTTTCTCAAGTAACATTTGGTAGGTTTTGTATGATCTCCAGATCCATTCATTTCCCTGCATTCTATTTGGCCCCAATTAAAATAATAGCAAACACACAGAGACTGAACATTTTGTTGAATGCTGAGTGGGTTGTTGAGAAAAAAAGAAGAGGAAAATCCAAATAATCTAGTAAAAATCTTATAATCTAGTAAAAATAAAAACACACAACATTGGGAGTGAGAATGTTGAAAGGGTAGCATTGATCAAAATGCACTATATTCATAAAATGTTTTGTTGAATGACAATTTCCTTGTACATTCACTTAAAATTACATATATATATATATATATATATATATATATATATATATATCAGTACATTTGGAATACAAGTACTGCTAGGGAGCCCATAGCTCTGAGTATCTATATCAGAAGAACAGAGATCTCAACTAATTATGTACTTCAAACACTAAAACTAGCCAAAACCAAACTTACAAAGTGGAATAAATAAGAAGCATTAGGGCAGAAACTAATAAATTAGAAACTAGGAAGAAAAAACTCAGGGAATCAATAAAAAATTCAGGGAAAGTTGAAAGATAAAATTAGATTGATAAACTCTTAGCAAATCTAATTAAAAAGAGAAAGGAAAGACCCAAATTAATGTTAGAAATGGAAATGGAGATATGCAAATAACAATAAAGTCTAGGATACCATTAGGGAATACTTTGCAAACCTATATTCAAACAAACTAGAAACATGGAAGAAATTGACCCTTTCCAAATATTTAACCTCTCTCAGATTAGACTATAAGTCTTCCTCAGGACACTGTATTATTTTGTAAGATTTCTGTATCAACACTAGTAGTACTATATATATGTACTAAGAAATAACTGAGGAGCTAGGCACCAGTGGATTATGGTTCAAAGCCACCCTAGAAGTCACAAGACTCTTATTTCCAATTAAGCACCAAAAAAGCCAGAAGTGGAGCTGTGGTTCAAGTGCTAGAGTGCTAGCCTTGAACACAAAAAAAGCTCAGAGACAGTGTCCAGGATCTGAGTTCAAGCCCCAGGACTGGCAACAAAAAAGAAAGAAAGAAAAAAGAAATAGCTGAGAATTCAGTAAATTTCTGTTTAATGGATACATTGCACTATATACTCTAGAAGGTTCAATAAGTTATAGTCAATTCACGGCTTTGTCATTTACTAGCAGTGACATGTGACTTTAGTTTTGATATTTTCCTGTACCATCCTCTATTGCTGCATCTGTGAAATGTGTCTATTCTGCTATTAGAATACATGGTTGGTTTAATATGAAGTGATCATCTATCATCTGTTACTAGAACAACAGCCATGTCTGTGACAAGAAACACATTTTATTTAAGAAATCTTAACTGTACCATTAAACTCACTGCAGAAAATTTATTGGCTCATACCATATTTTTCTGAAGTCTTTCTTCCAAAGTCATAAAAAGAAATATGGGAAGACCATAAAAAATCAAAGGAAAAGCAAGATTTATAATATATATGTTCACTTTCAAACCTCAAAGAAATGATACCAAAAAAAATGTCTGTTCTCACAAGTATCACTTTGTAATCCTTAGTGGATCTCTGAGTGATATACTGGATTCCAGAAACTATGCTACAGCTCACTGTTATCTGGGTCAAGCCTTTTTAACCCTATGAATCTTCTTTAAGTGGAAATATTCAAAAGTATCCTTAAGTCATTTCAGATACAACAAGATTTACTCATACTTGGCCATTTTGTATCTGCTCTACCCTATAATTATTTGCCCAAAAGACACTTGAGACCACATGATGCTCCATCTTCTGAAATTTCCATGCTGGCTTAACTCTGATTCTTCCATGCCAAAGCTATTTACAAAGCAGGACTGAAAAATTATCAGTTTGTTTTGAGTCACTGCACACAATGCCTGAGCAAAGTTTGTCTTCCATACAAACTTTAACATACTGTTTACCTCTATTCAGATGGACTGCTTCTAGACCAGAAAGCTTCTGAACTGTGAGTTGATTACAAGTGAGATTTCAAATGAGCAAGGGTAGAACTGATTTGAGGAAAGAAGAATTGATGATCCACACTGTGTTTGTACAAAACTGCCCAGGGAAGTGAGCAGTGAACTGACTCTGGGCCTCTTAACTCTCCTGTCCTTCGGGCATACAATATAAACAAAGCATTGTATTTGGCCCTGAGGTGGATTCGTGGACTTTCTCCTAGATACTATAAATGCTTAAGACTCATGACCCTTGGTTAAGGCGAGATGACTAGAAAATGAAGAAGGAAAACATTGCCACTCCAGAAAATTGATCTCAGCATAAGAAACCAAAAACAAACCTGTCAACTAGATACAACCTCATTGGCTTCCTAGTTATGATCTTTGAAGACAACTTCACCTCCACATCATCATTATCTCACACTACACATTTTTCTAGATGTTAATATAATATTTTTAGTACATTCAGTTCCACAGCTTGCCATCTTGCTCCTGCTTAGAAAATGTTTTTTTTTCTAAAACCAGGCACCAATGGCTCACTCCTATGATCCCCAACATACCTGGAAGACTGAGATTGGGAGGATCATGATTTGAAGCCAAAAACCAAGCATCCAAGTTTGGAAGGCCCATTCTTAACACGTAGCTGAGCATAGTAGTGTGTCTGTTGTCCTAGGAGACTTAGGAAATTGAGATGTAATCACAGATCCAGGTCAGCCAGGGAAGGAAAGTTCTGAAGCCCTCATCTTCATGGAAGAAAGCTGGACATGTTATACACACCTGTAATCTCAGCCAAGACAGAATCCCTGCTCAGATGCATGCCTCCAGGGCAAGTGAGATCTTACCTCAAAACTAGCAAACAAGAAACAGGACTGGAGGCATGGCTTAAGTGGTAGTGCACCAGCCCAGCACATTTGAAGCCCTGACTTCATACTTCTGGTATAAAAAAAGGGAGGATTTTCTTTCCACTTCGTTGCTCCTAAATTAAGATTACACGGGACTACTCTTCTCAATTTCAAGCAATAGATTCATCTCTCCTAGAAAATCCTTTAGCCCAGCTTCAGTAGTGCCTATCAGTCAAGTAAAGGATATTCAATCAACCCCATATAGTATCAAGCTCATTCTACAATGCAAATGTCCCTGCTAAAGATGCACTTATAATTTACTTTGCCCAGAGCAGCTGACTAATCAATTTCTTGCAAATGTATAAAATTTCCTTTAACTTCTCATCTGTCAACATGAGGAGTAGAGACCATCCAGCCTGCAGGCAATGGAAGGCCCATAAAAGCATTTGGTTTGACCTTGCCAAGCCAACTGTAAGTAGGACTGTACATTCAACCACTCTAAGAGCTTCTTCTAGAGCAACATCAATTTCTAACAAGTGAATCATAATTATGATGTAGCTTCAAAGGACAAGCAGGAAACACCCAGTACAGCATAGACAGGACACATCCAAGGACAGGACAGGACGGACACATATGCTTCCTGCTAGCTGCCTGCCCTGCAGTCAGCAACAAGCAGACGGGGCATAAATTAACAACAGCATGACCATGTTGAGGTGAAACTATGGAGATCCAGTGATGATAGATGAGATGTGATGGCTGACTCCTTCCACCATGGATGACCTTTTTTCTCATTGTTGATGGCCATGTTGTCAGCATCCTCGCTGACGTAGACAATAGCTTGCATTCAATGATGAACATGTTGATCGCTAAGAACTGTGGTAGCTGAGTCCCAGGAACATGCGTGAACTGGGCATGAGCTCAAGAACTTCAGGGAGATGTGGGGGAAACCATGTTGGAGAGCACAAAGATAGCATGTGGCTATGTGACCTCTCATCCATGGTGGACACTACCAGGATGGTAAAGTTCCTCTCCGCTTTGTCAAGCCACAGTGCCCCAACCAGCGTCTCAGCTCTGTGCTTTCAATCATGAAATCATTTGAAGCTAAATCAAGACTGGAAAGTGCAACTTAAAAGGAATAGTATGGTGCATTTCTCTACTATGGAAGGACAGATGCCATTTATGACTAGTAATACACTGGTAAAATGTGCAAAACTAATTGAGACATTTAATGACAGGTCCAATGATATCAAAAGGAGCCAAATAGAACTAAATATCTTTGCTGTACCAGTCAATGTGGAACCTACTAAAGTGCCTGTTAACCTTGGCCCTGAGATCATTCAGCAGCAAAGTGATGATGAGCTGAAAGCTAGCTACCCTGACTTCCTGCTGCTTACATTTTTTAAATATTACCTTAGCAATGATGAATTTCCCACTTTGAGGAGAAGGCATTGAAACATGCATCTGCACTCAGGAAAACGTACTGCTGTGAACAGTTCTCCTCAAAATGTGCCATTACCAGGAGTCGCCTTCACTGCAGAACAACTGGTATCACCCAAGAAAGCAGTTGTGCCCAGGGGCTTCGTCTCTATTAGCTAACATCCAGAGAGAGGCGGTTCCAGCCAACAGAGCATGGTGAGCTGATTAAATGTTTAACCAAATAGAGTGGGCTCATTTATTTTGCTTCATAGGTTCGAAGTTGGGACTCAAAGTCAGTCCCTGACACTTTTGCTCACTGGCTGGCATTCTACCAACTGAGCAGCACCTCCAACCCCAGTGCAGACTAGTTTTTAAAGTGATAATGTTGTATATCCCAAGAATGATGTTGTAAATATCCAAATGGCCCTTGAAAGGTTTCCCATCCCTGCTCCATATTTAGAGTCTTTCTCATATACTATAATTCTCTATTATCGTGTATTTGAATGCATTACGGAGTATAACCATTCATTATGAAGTACAACCAATTACAAAGTTAATCAGGTCCACCCCCAGAAGCAAGCTAGCCTCTGAAGAATCACCAAGCTGGCCCTCTGAGGACCAGCAACCATGGTGGCCATTATGAGTATACTTACAAGCCTATATGGATTGTTGACCCTCCCAATACCAGATCAACCTACAGAGTCCCACACTTTATTTTTATCCCATGCTGCAGCACACCAAGCTCCATGACCGGTCTGGGAAATTGACTGCTAGACCAAATCCAAATCCAGGGACTTAGGCTCAGTTCCAGGACAGTCCCCACCCCTACCCGTGAACCCAAGGCACAGGCCCAGCCAAGCCCTTGGTTGGCTCCTATAGACTAAGGCTAGCCACTCCCTGATAGTCTAGGTTTCAAGCTGACCCCTACAGATACAGGCTTCAGGCACACAACCACCCAGTGGACAAGTCTAATTCCAGAGGATCCAGCTTCAAGACTAACACTAAGGATTCAGGTAGCAGGAAATGCTGCCAGAGGGATACCACAGAGAGACCTGTCCTGAACTGGGCCAGACAAGCCTACTCAGAATCATTGTAAAAGACTGAAATTCATCCTTCCTTCAAGTGCACAGGTATTAATGAGCATGGACAACCAGGAAGATAGAATACTGCCGGGAGAGCACAATAACCTCCCAGAATACAATTAAATCTGACCTACAAAAAATGGATTTATATGAGTTAACTGGAAGGGATTAAAATGATCCATTTTAAGGATACTCAATGAACTTCAAAAAAAAGTGTAAAATTATGAATTCAAAAATTAACAAACAAGAAGATCTTAAAAGCAACATGAAAAGAAAAGAAACACTATTGAGCCTTAGTATCTGTGGGTCATTGTTTCCAGGAATGCCTACAGATGCCAAAATCTATAAGGACTCCCATAAGTTCTAGAAGACAATGAGTATTTGCATAGAACCCATGAACATCCTTCCATAAACTTTAAATGGTATTAGATTACTTTAAAAATACTTGACATGGTGAAACTGCCATGTAAACAGTTCCCGCACTTGTTTACAGAATGACAGAAAAACATCAGCGTATGTTCATTACAAATATAACTATTTAAATATTTTTGATACACATACATTGCAATCCATAAATATGCAACCTACAGAAACACAGGATGGACTGTAACATATAAGGGAGTTTCAGTAAGAACAGCAGCTGATTTCTCAGTTAAAAAAAATCTTTGAACAGGTGCCAATGGCTCACACCTGTAATCCTAGCTATTCAGGGGGCTGAGATATGAGGATTGCGGTTCAAAGCCAGCCCGGGCTGGCAGGAAAGTCAGTGGGACTCTTATCTCCAATAAACCATCAGAAAACCAGAAATGATGCTGTGGCTCAAGTGGTAGAGCTCTTGCCTTGAGCTGAAGAGCTGAGGAATAGCGCCCAGGCCCAGAGTTCAAGCTCCACAATCAACAAAAACAAAAACAAAAAATCTTTGCTGGACAGGAAAATGTAGACTGAAAACTTCAAAGCACATGAAGGAAAACAAACTGCCAAGAATACAATATCTAACAAAACTCCCCTTCAGAACTGAAAGAGACAAAGATTTTCTCACACAAAAGACATGTCATATCAGAAATGCTGCAAAGAATTCATCAAGCTGAAAGCAAAGTAGATTTCCAAAGTTGTTGCATGGAAATGAGTCCAAAGTGGCTCCAAGCCTAAACTGACATCTCTGGGGACCAACCTGGCCAGACCCACGGAGGCCAGCCCCTGGAGGCCAGTCCAGCCCTACCTGTAGAGGCTGGCAGACACTGCCCAGGGATGCCAGAAGCCAATCTGACCTGGAACAGAAGCTGTCTGTTCATTCGCCAACATTTACCTCAGCAGGAGCCTACTAAAGAAAAAGTGCCAAGAATTTTTTAAAAGAATTGCCCTTAGTGCCAGAACAATGAAAAAAAATTTTTTTAAAAAAAAGGTCTGACTCAGGATTAGAGTGTAGATATTTACAGTGCACTTTCCCGAGTCTCCTGTACTGAAGTAGTATGGATGTCTGGCAAAAGTGAAAAGCCACTCAATCAGCTTTCTGTCCTAATCAACCCCAGGATAAACTTCAATCAGATCATGAAATACAGCTGAAGATTTTTCCCACCCAAGCACAGCAAGACTGAAACACCTAAGTGTTCAAAGGGAAAAACCAACCAGGTCCTAACTCCAGCAAATGTAACATACATCTTAGCTCATTAAACTTTATATCCTTTCAACTGGATGCCTTGTGAAAAAATAATAAAGTCTAATTACTGGGTTGCAGGCCCCCAAATTAAGTATAGTTGTCTGTATTAATGGATGTCAATAAAAGGTCACTGGAGAGAATGACTCAAGGTTGGATACTTCAAGAATTTCAGTAGAGAGGCCTTTGTTATTTTATTACCATAAAAATTAACAAGTTGATCAAATGTCATGAAAATTTCCCTTCATAATCTATGTACCCACCCCTGCATTGGTGCGTAGATGCTTAAATTTGCAATTTCAGAGTAAGGGTAAATTTGCTGACAGGTACAACGCATGTCTTAGGAAGAAAAAAAATCCTTAAAAGCAGTTTTTCTTCTTTATTTCTGAGTATTAGTTCTTTTACTATGACCATTAGCATTATTATCATCATCATCATTAAATAATTGTACAAAGGAGCTGCTAGTTAACAAAGCAGTTTATGAGTACAATATATCTTGAGCAGTGTCACTCCTTTCAACATTGGTCATGTTTTTGGCATCCTTCCTAAGCAGAGCCCAGGAAGAGCCAACTCTGAGTAGCTCAAAGACCAAAGGAGTTGGATAACAAAAACTGTCTTTGGACTCAGCTACATTGTCTGTCTACTGCATGGCTTTCCAGTCCTGCAGTAAGCCCGCCTACTCTCCTGCCCTCTTGCAAGCATATTTGTTCACACATGGATCAACAGAAGGTGAAGGAGGCTTGACTTAGGAATTTCTCCAAGTAGCTTCATTGTCCATCTATACCAGCACTCTCCACACGGACTCCTCTCTGTAAAGCAGTCCACAGTGACAAGCCTGGGTCCCTGGTACGTTATTATTTCAACACATTCTGTTCTGTTTCATATTTTGTTTTTATTTTTTTTAAAAAAATCACATCATTATCTGATTTTATTTTACTTCTATGTATACATCCAAAAATAAAAGTTAAAGGAGAAGGTTAGACACATGAAAAGTGTGATATCTACCATCAGAGCCAAATTCCTAAAGGGTTAGCCCATTAGATGGCCAAGCAAAATAAGATATGATTGGTGCTAACTTCATTTTCAAAAGTTCCCACAAGGAGGTTTATAAGTGCCCAGAGGGATGAGTTAGCTCAATTGTGTCTTGTTTCATTTGGCCATTTAAAAGGCTAACTCTTTTCAGACTTGGCTCTGGTGGTAGATTTCACACCTCTGCATGTCTGAACTTGATTCTTCGCTTGGCTTTTTCAATGCACATTAAATGTTTCTGATTTGATATCACGCTAAAAGAATTCGTAAGTGGTTTCTTTGCACTAATGTCTGGGTGGACGAGGGTCAGGTGGGTTTCCACTGCTGAATTAGTCTGCACTCCTTCACCTTCCTAATGGATACAGGCTCAGAGTTCTCTTCTGTGTGGGAGGCCAAACGATTCTGAGATCCAGCTCTCAAATAGATGATTTACGCTTGGCAATTACAAAAGATGATATATTGCTTTGCAGAATAAATGCGCTATATTATCCAAGAGCTTCTGATTAAAATTTTCAACTTGGGAAAAATTACAAAGACTCTCCCAATTTGGTAAACTGAACAAGGGTACTGTGTGACAATGAATTTCTCTGTGTTTTAAACAGGGGGGACCTCACAGAAATACCCAGTTTATGAGAAATACAAGAATCTAAGTGGGCTAAACTCTGAACTTCTTCCTGTAAACTCATTGTATTTGTTGTCCCCTTATCTCCCGCACAAAAAAAAAATTAAATCCAACCTTTGGAGATATACAAATCATAAGATAATCTGAATTAGAACAGGTGGGAAAGAAAGAACTTGAATCATAATTCATACACGAATTAAGTAATACAGAAATGAACTATGAGCCTTAAAGTCAAACAACATACATCTTTATCCTGGCTTACTAAGTTTATAACAATTAATTATAACAATTAATAATTCAACCCCACTGAGCTCGGATTTCTCTAACGTTAAAATAGAAACTATAATAATCTCAGCCTCATCCAAGTTTTGAGACAATCCTAGGAAACGATGGACCTCAAAACAGTATAAATCCCAATGCCATACTGCACCAATATTAGTGAGGAATTGGATGATAATGAAGCACTGTGCTGTACGGGCTCAGAGAAAGAATAGTTGTAGGAATTGGTGATTGTAACGTGTTCTTTGGATCATGTACTACTTCGGTTGGACCCTGAAGATTCTATCCAATTTGGGGGTGGGAGGAGGGCGGGGATACATTCTGTGAGTAAGAGTTGTTAGAAAAGAACAGGGAGAGGGGGAAGGCTGGAAGGCAGAGAGCATCAGGTAAAATCACTGCACACCACAAGGGGCACTGGAGAAAACAGGTGAGGGAACCTGCCAGACAGTGAGGGAAACGAGGCCTGGACACTGACTGAGCCTGTTGAGGACAAAATATGTCCACCCTATCCACCCCATATGCATCTGTCAAAACCCCATCAAAGTGCTGGTGCTTAAGGATGGAGTCACCGGGTTAGGTGAAATCCTGCTGGCGTGGCTCTGGTCTTATTCTGTCCCCCTTTCTCCCTCTTCCTCCCCCTTTTCCCTTTCCCTTCCTCTCCCTCTGCCTCTCCCACTCCCTTTTACCCGCTCCTTCTCTCTTCCTCTTTTTCGTCCTCTCAGTATGCATGCACAGGTAAGAGGAGGGTACCTGCAAACCAAGAGATGGAAGGACACGAGTCCTGCCAGCACCTTGCTTCCTTCATCTTAGCCTTCTGGCTTCCTGAACTCAATAAATTCCTATTAAAAAAGAAATAACTGCCTATTAAATGAAATAATTTTTCTCTTCCTGAGAACTAAATTTATATCGTTGAAGCCACCCAACCAAAGATATTTGCTTTTGGAAGCCAGAGCTAAACAAAGACAAGACGGAGGTGTGAAAGGCCTTAAAAAATGGAGCTGAAGGATTAGAAGAATGAGGAAAGCTACCCGTTCCTTTGCAGGACTGTTTGTTGATGATGGTACAGAAAATGAAATGAAAAGGCAGGCAGACAAAACCAGAGACTCAAGCCAAGAAGCTGTTTCTATAACCAGAGAGTACTGACTGGAAACAGCCATGGGACAAGCAAGGAGAAAGTGCATCTCCTGACACAACCATGCAGTTACTAGAGACAGAGAAGAGGAGAGAGCAAATGCACTCCCAAATCAGACTCAACTCGTCTCTGTTTGTTTTACAACATGGGAAAGGGGCTTGGAGTGACCTCCCCATTCAAAATAGAAAAGTTGAAAAGTTATTATCATCATCATTTATACATTGTTCAGTAGTTGTACAAAGGAGTCGCCGTTTAACAAAGCAGTTTATGAATGCAACATCTCTTGTTCTATGGCACGCCTTTCAAAATTCCCACCCCTTCTCTCACTCTTCTTAATTTTGATAGCTATCTATTGAGTTCTTGTCTGCATTTCTTCCCTCTTCTCCTCTTCATCCATCTTCCCCCTTCCCCTTTTCTTCACCACACCCACCTGCTCAAGAAGCAGGTATTTTATTTTGCTGAACTTTGACTTTGTCTCACGAAGGCAAAGTCATCTTCATTATTAATAGAGATCATTAGATTACTAATAGATTGACAAATATGGGCTATGGGAATGGTATCGGTTTGCCTTAATTCTAAGTTGTAGCCCTAACTTCAAAGCTTTGTAGAAAATTGCTCTATCATATCCTTGCATCCACACCCACCCCCAAAAAAAGTTATAAATAACAAAACTCCTGTCTTCTGAGCTTATCTGTGCATGAGAGACAGAATTTGCAAATAATTAGAACTTTTAAAAAATATTGTGATACAATTATAAACTACTATGCCCAGACACATGATTGGACTTAGGTCCAGCCAATAGAAAAACTAATTGTTCTAGGACCGTGATGCTAAGTTTTATTAAGCTATGTATTACATATTTAAATGATAATTTCAAAATTGGTATGTTAAAGTCCCAAAATTCTTTTACTTAATGAAATCACCTTGAAGGGTATTATCCCAATATATAAAGCAACTGCTGTCTTTCTAGTGCTAGTTTTGCATATCAGATATCAAAATATACCAGAGATATAGACCAAAATATATATACATCAGACTAAAGAATTATTTTATAGTTCTTGCAATTACTAAAATGGTTGATGAATTGTTCATATGTGGGTACACACAAATCTAAGGTCACACATATATCTGAGTGTTAATGTCTCCCTCAGTATATTAGCTTTCTGGGTAACTTAATGGGACATCAGTATATTGTTTTTGTTTGACAGATTACACCATTGAACCTTAAGTTTACTTCCTTACATCTCACCAAAGGAAATGGTTGGAGAAGAACTGGTGTAGCAAGGTCGTCTTTTAGGTAAGGGCCAGTGATCATATACGTGAGCATGTCTCTGAAATTCTCCACCTCTTCTTGAGCATGCCACAGCCTGAGAGTTTTTCCTCACGCCAGGCTGCTTGTCTGTACTCTGCCCAGTCTATCAGCCCAGAGGCAGCATCAGGAATCCAGAATTACACAAAAAACTAAAGTACACAGAAAACTTGAGGCATCGCAGCTCTCCAAGATCCCTGGTGGATTTGGCGAAAACCTAACCAGCTCTTCTCAGATCTGACTTCTCAGGCAGGCATGGAATTGAGCTCAAAACCAGATCAGAAATTGAAATCCAAGACAATATGCCACTCCTATTTCCTCCCGTCTGCCCCATGTGGCTTTCCCCACAAGGTGACACTGGCAGAAAGAAATGTGGCTTTTCTTCAGCCAGCGAGGCTCTCTTCAGTCCCTCTTGAAGACCCAGTCTCACCTTCCAAATCAGGGGTTCCACGCTACCGCTGCAGCTCCCAAGCCCACACACCTGTTCCCCTCAAAAATCAGAACCCAGGTTTACAATGTCTCACTGTTCAAATTCCAAAAATGGTGATAGAGAGGCATAAAGAAATAGATGAGGAGCAGGAAAAGAACAGGGAGGGGAGGAGTGAAAGAGGAAGAACAAAGAAAAGAAAGAAGCAAAGAAGGAGGGGCCCGGAAAAACTTGTCTTTTATTTCCATTGTAGCTCTCAGAAATAACACTTTAAAATGCATTTTAGGAAAATTCCCCTTACAATGTTTATACCTGTTAGCATGCTAACCAGCCGCGGCTAACACATTTGGAACAGAACTTGAACTTCACAGACATATACCTTAACCCAAGGGACCAACTCCTGGAAGGGTTGTGTCACGCAAATGGCAGACTCGAGACAGAGAAGAGCAGCAGAGATTTTTCTGCACCCCCCTCTACCCTTCCCCCCCCAAAAAAGAAAACATCATCAGGAAATGCCACTAGCAGACCTGAACACCCCCCAACTTCTTCCTGCCTGGTCCCACCAGGAAAAAAAGCCTGTGGGATACCAAGCATTTCCCTAATCACATTTTTCTACGTACACACATACGACTATAAAATCCCCAAGGAGCACGTTACACAAGGATCACATTTATCACAGTTTTCACCCTGCCGCACTGATTGAAGAAGGCATTACAACACAAACCCCTGGGAATTGTGTTTTGCTCCTGTGATTGTTATTTATTCACGGCTTTCTGACATCAAGGTGGTGTGAGGGCTGAGGATTGCTCTTTCTGACCCACCTGATGGCATTGGCAGAGCGAGATCTATGAACACGGCGCCTTCCTCCTGGGTGACCTGTGTAGCCTGTGCGCTAGATAATGGCTGCTGTGGAGAACAGCAAGAACCCCAGCAAGCAGCCACTGCCATGGACACTGCATTCCTCCACACGGGCTGCTCCAAGGGAGCCTACTGATCTACAAGGCCTGGGAAGACTTACCTCCCTTCCCCTATTCTCGTGGGCCTCTCTGACATGACACTGCCTCCAACATGTTCTTTGGAATCCAGGATGGATTCACCAAAGTCTCACCTAGCCAGTACTTTTTATTTTTCCTCCTACATTCATTGTCACCTGTGTAGCCTGTCAGACATTCCATCTACTCTCCTATCACACAAGCAAGAGGGCTGGGGAATCAATAGAGGCAAAAGTTCGTCTAATGTGGCCTCGTTTCCCATAGAAGCAACTTGATAAAGACCCTTTGAGTCTCTGTCTAGATCATGATGTTGCCTCTCAGATTCTTCCTCACTCACTTAGAGTTCATCTACTTATTGAAAAGAAAAATTAAGGGCCTGTTTTGCTTAGGATGAGATGTGATGGATAAAATTTATGTATGAACTTGCTTAGGCGAAGGGATGCCCACAAGGCCGGCAGAGCATTAAGTCTGTGTTTGTCTGCAAAGGTAAATCTGAAAAGGCTTGTGTTTGAACCAATTGATTGAGAAAAGGAGATCTGCCCTCACTAACACAGGTGGCTGCATTGTCCAAGGCCAATTCACTGAGGAGCTGACCAGACAAGAAAGGCAAAGGAGAGGTGCGTTCCTTCCTCCTTAGGCATCAGCTTCTGACTCTCAGGAGCTGGCCTTGGACTGGGAGTTACACCCTAATTCCCTTGCACTTATAGAACTGTAGATTTAGACTTTGAACCCAACTAAATTACACCACCAGCTTTCCTGGTTCTTCACTTCAAAGATGGTAGATTTAGCAGCAACCATGTCTCAGGAAAGAAGTATTGGCACTAGGAACAAACAGACGAAAGTCAAGATCCTCATTGGCCAAGAGTTTCCTTAAGTCTGGTGGGATAGGGGTGGGGGGATAGACAGATTCTTTTTTTTTTAAATTGTGAAAATACTGTACAGAGGGGTTACAATTACATTAGCAAGGTAATGAGTACATTTCTTATCAAGCATTGTTGCCCCCTCCTTTGTTTCCCCTTACCATCCCTTCCCATCCCCCCCAGCCCCCAATTCTCTCCCATCACCCCCCCATCTCACCACCCATCCCTTTGCCCCTGCCCCATGCCAAAGTTGTAAAGTTACTTTTTCAACATAACATCTTGTACATCTCATTGTTGCAATGGGTCCACCTGTATCCTTATTTAAACAATTTGTTTTTTCCCTTCCCCTTCACAAATTATACCAACATCAAATACAGTGAAAACAGGGGTTATACCATGGGGGAGGGACATACAAAGCAACAAAGAAATCATCTTATAAATATGTTAGAAACAATAGCAAGAAAGAAAAAACATTTGAGTCCTTATCTTGGGGTTCATTTTGCCTAACATCAACTTATCTGATCATTTCTGCTTGTCTCAGACATATACTAGTTACTACAAATAAGGAAAAGCATCAGACCTATGTTTCTTTGGGCCTGGCTTACTTCACTTAATATAATTTTTTCCAAGCCTTTCCATTTCCTAACAAATGGGGAAATGTCATTCTTTCTGATGGAGGCATAGAATTCCATTGTGTATATATACCACATTTTCTTGCTTCATTCATCTACTGAGGGGCATCTGGGTTGGTTCCATATCTTAGCTATGGTAAATAATGCTGCAATAAACATAGTTGTGCTGGTAGCTTTAGTATGGTCTTGTTTGTGATCATTCAGGTAAATGCCCAAAAGTGGGATTTGAAAGAAATATTTCAAGAATGGTGTAGGAAATCAGACATTCAAGCCACATGAAGTCAGAAATGTTTCCTCAAGAAAGAGATCCTGAGGTGAGTTTTGAAGTTGAGAATTTTGCCAGAATAATGGGAAAGATCTAAACAATTAAGTCAGAAAAAGTAAAACAAAAGGCTCAGATGTGAAGAAGAAAATGCAGAGTTGAGAGAACTGGGACTTTGGCTATAGATGAGCATAGATGAGCCTTTGCTTCACACACAGATGGCAGGGAACAATGACCAAAGAAGAGGGAGCAGAGTAGACAGAGAGCCTGCTGTGTCCTACCAAAAAATTTGGAGCTTCTGGGCTTAGGTAATGGAGAGTCACAGTAGTCTTTTGGATGAAGAAATCAGATGACTTGATTTCAATATAACCAGAGTTCCTGTCATATAAATGTGGAATGATGGGAGTGGGAGCTAATCTAGAAACAGGTGACCTAAATGAGACACAATGAGAAATGAAGGGTGATTTCCAAAAGTCTGACTTCAGAGAATGAAGCAATGATGGCTTCCATTGCCCAAAGCAGAGTTTGTTTGAGGATGAGTGCATGCATTTAATGATTAAGTGAGAAGTGAAACAATTCAGTGTTCCTGTGGGATATTTAAACAGAGCACCCATAAGGACATGAAGGCTACAGGTCTGGGCTGGAGATAAATGTATTTTCTGTTTGTAAAGGGCAGTGAAAGCCAAGGAAACAATGTTAGTCAAATGGTGAGAGATCACACAAAGGAAACTCCAGTATCCACAGCTGGCAGAAGGGTAAATTCAAAAACAGTTGCAAAATCACCCTGAAGAAAAAGCTACAGAACTCAGGTTAAAAAAAATGTTTTTTTTTTCAGGCTAGGAAGTATTCTCTTATACCAACTCCTTAAGTAAAAGGTGAGGTTCCTCACGCTGGACAGCAGATGAGACCTCTGTTGTGATGGTGGTGGTGGTGGTGGTTTAATTTATTTTTATTTTTGGTGAACTTCCTTGGAGAACCGGAGTCTCACACAGAATAGCCAACATGAAATAGAACCCTCCACTTGCCTTTCTGACTAGTAAACAATGTGAAGGCAATCTGATTCATCATCTTATCAGTGTTCAAACTGGGAGAGGTTTCTGTCTTTCTGGTCTTAACACTTCCATTTTATCAGTGGAAAAAAAGGAGGCTTAGAGAGCTGAGACTTGAGTATCCATGAAAATGAACCAGTGCCAGGATTGATCTTTCACCTGGTTCAAATCTGTTCATTTCCCACTGTACCAAATGATTCAGGTAACATCCCATGTGAACTCTTTTCTCTTGCCTTTTCAAATTCTTTCGTCCAAATGGATTCAAATTAAAATGAAAGATGTCTTTCAAAATCTGGCCTTTCATCCCTCAAAAAAAAAGAATCTTTCCAAAAGATTCTTTCCAAAAGCAGTATTAAAAAAATTGGCGGGGCTGGGAAGGTGGCTCAGTAGTAGAGCGCTTGCCTTGCATGCATGCGGCCCTGGGTTCGATTCCTCAGCACCACATAAGCAAAAAGAAAAAAACCGGAAGTGACACTGTGGCTCAAGTGGTAGAGTGCTAGCCTTGAGCTGAAGAGCTGAGGGACAGCGCCCAGGCCGAGTTCAGGCCCCACGACCGGACCCAAAAAAAAAAATTGGCTTCGTCAAATTTTTCATTCTTCTCACTGTGTGAATGTTCAGTGCTACTGTCTTATTTTCCCTTCTGCTATTAGGAAAAGACCAAAAAATGAGGAAAGATGGATCAAAAGTCCAGCAAATTTCAGTCAGCCTTTAGAAGAACATGAATCAGTTTCAGCTTGATGGTAACCTGAGAGGTGACTCCATGCAATCATTCTACAAATATTGCACAAATGTAATTTTTGTGATAACGCAGTCTATCCAGGCAGAAGCCCAAGAAAACCCTAGAAGATCAAAAGGCTGTTGTCCCATTTTGTGAGTCAAGAGATCACTGCCTCATCTTGAATAAAACAAATGTGAGAATAATGCCTTAAGATTATTTTGGTTTGAGAGAACAGCTTTTCTACGAAGCATCACCAAGAGTCCACAGTGATTGACATTGTTATGCTACTACGTGGAAAGAATCTGGTCTAAACTCATTATCAAGTGGCCTTTCCACAAGCAGCAGGGGACCACACCGCTTCCCATCAGACATTACATCCAGAGTCTGGGTAGATTTTTTTTTTCCTGAATCAGAGCCTAAGAAACTACTTCATTTCCTTACCTTTTCCCAGCATTTCTAAGTATCTAAGTTTCGACAGTGCTTGTGAGTAGTAGACAAAGGACTCCAATTCCCTGTGCTATAAAACTTATTTTAAAAAAGAAGCCTGTAAATTCAGCGGCTTGCTTCCCTTTCGTCCTGTCAACCAATAATGGCCAACTATTCCCATTCTTAAGAACAGACAGAGGAAACTTATCACAGCCAAAAATAATTCTCTTTAAAAAAAAACTGGAATA
Source organism: Dipodomys spectabilis (assembly GCF_019054845.1). NCBI lineage: Eukaryota > Metazoa > Chordata > Mammalia > Rodentia > Heteromyidae > Dipodomys > Dipodomys spectabilis. Next base: position 1,884,892 of record NW_024870892.1, on the reverse strand, counting down.
AATCATTTTTGGCACAACTTTGCTTCAAGTTCTTCCTCTCTGGAGGTTCATTATGGAACTTAGTATTGCGGACCTGAAATATCAGCCTGGGTTTTTGCTGTAGGGCTATTGCTATAAGTTACTGAGAGCATTAATTACGGTGTACTTCATTGTGCTGACATCATTCTTCAGAGAACTGCAAGCAGAACCGTTTAGTATTTTCTCTCTTAAATCCTCACGGACCCCCTGGGAAGTAGAATTAATGTTATGATTGCATGAAAAAAAATGTTTCCATCATGTACATAATTCTACACAGGAAAGTAAGATATTTTATTACTTATAATTTGTTTATCCAGTGAGAGTCATAGTTTATCCCTGATATGTAGACTCTAGGAGAGCCCATTCTTTGTATTATTTACTGGATAGATAGATGGATGGAAGTATGGATGGATGATGGATGATGGATGAGTTATATAAAAGAACCTTGGTATGTTTTACCTTTTCCTCCCATCATTTTATTTATGATAAATGTGAGTGGATGGAAAACAAATTCATGATGGATGATATATAACAGAAATATGGATAGGTGGATGAGTGATGTGTGAGTAGAAGAATGGCTAAGTAGATAAGTGAACTTACGGACCTGCTGATCAGTACCACAGATGTCATCCTACGGCATGGACCAGTCTATAAGAATTTCAAGTGACATCCAGTAGAAAATCTGCATAGACAAATTGAGGGAGGAGGTTGAGGCAGAAATACAGTGTTAAGGGAAACTTTTAGAAATATTAAGCATATTTGCTTGCCACATTTGGGATATAAATTGCTTAAGTCTCACAAAAATGATCAGAGAAGGTTGCAGGATGATGAACAGAAAGCTAAAGGGTAAGCCAGGAGAGGTACACTTGACTGACTCCTCACCCCCAACCAGAATGGCTGGATGGCATCCCGTTTATGCACTGGGACTCTATACAGTACTTCAGTTGAAAATGGGTTTCCAGCTTCAGAAAAGTTTTTTTTTTTTTTTTTTAATGAAGAATAAATACTTAAATAAATTGTAGACCCACCTTCCAGTAGCCTTAGTTATTAGCAACGATCACATTTAAACTTGAAATTCATCTGAGGGGAAAAAAGAAATCGATCTAGGTAGCAATAAATAAATGTTCTACAAATAATATATAAATAAAATGTTATAACCATGTAACATATCCATACATTAAAAATAATTTATGAATTCAATCACCAGACTGAGGAATAATTCACAAGATTATTACCCAAAAAAAAAAGGAAATCAAATTACCCACTATAAGTAAAAAGGCTTTGAGAAGTCACAAAGAGCTTTATAAGTACAAAGCATTACTAAAATAGTAGGAAGTGAGAAAAGATCTGAAATTTAAGAAAGAGCTAATTCACCTTAATAGGCTTTTCTGTTCATCACTTTTTATCCATCTGTTCAGCCATATCTCTTAGCAGGTTCAGTCTTTTTACAAAAATCATCATCTTAATATATCTTCTTTTTTCCCCCATTTTCCCTTTTACTTCTCACAAAGACTGAGACTGTGATCACTAGGGCAAGGTAAGAAGACATTGGCCAGCGATGAGAGGGCCAGGGACATAAAACAGGGATGACTTTGATTATAGGCAAAGTGGGGGAGAGAAGTCCCCGAACCCATTCTTCAAGTCATCCTGGGATTGTTGAGTCCTTTTCAAATTAGTTATTAGATCTTCCTGCCTAAAACCAAGAGTCAGCTCAGCCTTCAAAGACCTCCCAGCTCTTACAAGCAATTCCAGCCCAGTGAGTAACCAAGAGCCCAACTATGTTGTAAAGTATTATTTTAGACCAGAGACTTTCTGATGCCTTTGTTATGTTGATACTATTTTTGTCGTCTATTGCTATATGACAAATCACCCCAGCACCTTGTAACTGAAACGAACAGTAAATATGTGTTACCTCTGAGAGGCCAGTCACTCTGGGTGTCTTCCTGAGACTCCTGGGGCCGAAGTCATCAGGACACTCAACTGACAGGTCAGATGGCCGAGTACTTCCTCACCTCTCGTAAGCTCAAGGATCTGCATGATTTCTCTAACAAGATAAGTTGTCTGACTAGCAGTCTTAATCAGTAGCTCATGTGTCACCAACGGTGACTATGTGGAAAGGGAGAGAGGCCCAGATGCTTACCAGATTACTCTGGCTTGCATTCACGGTCAATGTGAGCTATATGTCCAGATGTACTATGGGGGGAGAGTGTGGAAGTATTTGAATACCCACAGGCTGTGTGGACTGATGGGACTGCCTCTGGAAGTGCTCTACGGAGTTACTTCCATTGACAAAAAATGGAAATACTTCCATTGGTTAAAAAAAAAAAAAAAATGTCGTTTAAATAAGGATACAGGTGGACCCGTTGCAACAATGAGAAGTACAAGTTGTCATGTCGAAAACGAACTTTACTACTTTGGTGGGGGGGAGGGGGATTGGGGGGGGGCAGGGGGAGGATGGGAAGGGATGGGAAAGGGAAACAAAGGAGGAGGCTACAATGCTTGATAAGAAATGTACTCATTATCTTGCCCATGCAATTGTAACCCTTCTGTACAGTTTTTTCACAATAAAAAATAAAAATAAAAAAAACATGAAAGGAATGAGGGAGACTTGTGGTTTGCATATACTGTGAATGCATCTTATTACAATTAAGATCCAAATTACATGCCTAGAGGATGCTGTTCCATCGTGGACATGCCTTGGTACCGTAGTGTGAAGCACTCAGTGCTTGTGGCCACACAGCATTAGATTCAAGGTACACCTCTACCTGTGAGCTGAGATCATAAAAATGGAGTCTCTGTCATCTCAGACTGTTTTCCCAGGTTTAAAATCTTATTTGTTGCTAAGATATAAGAATTGGAAACAGGAGAGATCTATGTAACCCGAGGCCATTACTGAACGTTTACATCTAGTCCCAACTTCAATGTGACTCCAGGTTAAGAGCATTTGGTTTTCTCAATGATCTCCAAAGGTACATAGGTCTAGACATCCTCACCGATGATATTGCTTCATGCTTGATTTTGTATTATTTTCATATCAGGCTACCTGGTTCAAATGGGCAAGGAAAAAAAGGTACTCTAAATAGTGTTAAATGAGTAGGCTTTAGTCAGGTATGCAGGGTTCACGCCTATAATCCTAGCCATCCAAGGAGCTGAGAGCTAAAGGATCACAGTTAAAACTAACCAGAAGGAAAAAGAAAAGCCTTAGAGACTCCATCTCCAATCAACCAGCAAAAAGCCAGACTAGAAGTGTGGCTAATGTGGTAGAACATTAGTTCTGAGCAAGAAAGCCAAGAAAAGGAGTATGAGGTGTGAAGTTCGAGGCCCTGTATGGCCAAATAACAATTTTACAAAAACAGAATAGGATTTCCGAACTTATCCATAAAGACAACAGATAAAATCCTAACCACTGAACTTCACCTGACAAGAGCTTAAATACTCTCCAATGTTAATAAACTATAACAGAGAAAGAGTCACAAAGTTATACTCCAGCTCTCCATCCACATTGCTTAGCTTCTGATTCCTCTGCTTTTTGGTTGTGATTCATCAACCATACACAAAGCCTATAACAAATCACCAGCTTCCTGTTGCATCTTGGAAGTTGAGAAAAAGTGGTTATTAGAAAAGAGAAATAACTATCTGGGGAAAATAATCCATAATATTTATATGACACACTGTATTTTCTCTAAATCTCTATCTCCTATTTCTATCCTAGCTTAAGAATCCTATTGTTGCCAGGTGCCAGTGGCTCTTGCCTGTAATCCCAGCAATTCAGGAGGCTGAGATCAGATCTGAGGATCACGTTCAAAGCCAGCCCAGGCAGAAAAGTCCCTGTGAGATCTTATCTCCAATAAACTACTCAAAAAAAATAATAATCCAGAAGTGGTGCTATAGCTCAAGTGGTAGGGTGCCAGCCTGGAGCACCAGGAGGACCAAAAACAGTACCTAAGCCCTGAGTTCAAGCCCCAGGACTGGCAAAAAAAAAAATCTTACTATTAATAAAGCACTTGGTGCTGAGAAAAACTATGATGATATGACTTAGTGTTTGGTAAGATCGTTTATCATCATCATCTCTAATGACATTTCCTCAAAACATTTCTTCTAAACAGAACGGTAAATCACTTTTTGAAGAGTGTTGTGTACAAGATTACAATTTTCAAAATAAAAATCTTTTGTAACCTAAGGAGAAGAAAGAAAAGAGAAGCAATGTTTCCCTCCTCGACTGCTGCTTTGGGATGTCATCACAAGGATGCACATTAAAAAGATGTCTGCCAAGAAGCTCCTAGCCCTTCACACATGCCTTCCACAAGCACTTGAGCATCTTGTTCCAGGCACAATGACACCTGGGGCCTGCTCTCAAATATTTTATCACCTACTCAGGAAACAGACAAGCAATAAAAGTATGATGGGTGGCGCTATGAAGAGATGTATGGGTGCAGAAAGGCCATAAATGAAGGATGCTCTCGTCCAATTCAGGGGACCGGAGAATGATTAATAGAAGCACGCAATGCTGGAAAGATAGGGATCGGATTGCCCAATCTCTTCAGACAAGCAGAAGTGGGTTTGAGGGTGCCATGGGTGAAATGGATACAGGAACTGGGATGGGATGGATTTGTGGTGTTCAGAGACTGCAGAAGTTAAGTGCAGGAAGAGAGATGAGTGGCCAGGGATGAACAGAGATGCATGGGGTAGAATGAGGGGCCTTTGTATTCATTACAGGGACCTTTAGACTTGATTCTGTAGCTTAAAGGATTCTGAGCAGAGACACACCATGGCCACACTTGCTTGTGAAGAGCTGAGAGGGAGCCCGAGCTCTAACTCATCAGAGGCAGCAGACTTGTGGTTCTTCTCCATGGAGATGCCAGCCAACCACTCCCTCACTAGGCAAATTACTAGCATGAGCACCTTAATGAAAACACTGGTGAAAACCCGAACAACCTAAGAAAGATCTTCCAAAACATGGTTCTGAAAATACTAGCCCTGGACACTTGAAGCAAATCATTTCTCATTGGAACAGTTACAATGTGTTAAAAAAAAAAAAAAAAAAAGTCAAGTGCCGGGCGCCTATGGCTCACACCTGTAATTCTGGCTGCTCAGGAGGCTGAGATCTGATGATCGCAGTTCAAAGCCAGCCTGGACAGGAAAGTCCATGAGACTCTTATCTCCAATAAACCACCAGGAAACCGGAAGTGGTACTGTGGCTCAAGTGGTAGAGTACTAGCCTTGAGCTGAAGAGTTGAGGGACAGCACCCAGGCCCAGAGTTTGAGCCCCAAAACTCACCCAAAAAAAAAGTCAAACTAGAAAACATAGTCACTGATGAATATGGCACGTCTTTCATGCCGGTAATGAGGTATGAACTCAGGGCTTCATACTTGCTAAGCAGGTGCTATACCACTTAACCATGCTTCTAGCCCTTTTTGCTCTGGTTATTTGTGAGACAGGATTTGTGAGACAGACCTACCTGGACCATAATTCTCCTCTTTATGCTTTCTGCTATAGTAAGGATGACAGACATATGCTACCCTGCCCAGCTTTTTCTGTGGATCTGGAGTCTCAACTTGTTGGCCTAGGCTGGCTTGGAACTCAAGATCCTCTCAATACCAGCCCCCTGTATAGCTTGCATGACAGTCATTCAGCACCATGCATTCCCAGCTATTGATTGAGACAAGGCCTCACAAACTTTTGGGTGGGCTTAGGCTGGCCTCAAACTACAAATGGCTCAATCTCTGCCTTGCAAGTAGCTAGGATTATAGGCATGAGCCACTAGCACCCGGCTGGTCTATCAATTTTCCCCAAAATTATGTGGTAAACGTGAAAGTAGAGATACTTCTTCAATGTTGATTCCATATTTCAAGACTTAAGGATAGAGCTTCTAAGCATTGTGTTCTAATATAAAATTTAAACTCTAAATATCCGTATCTCCCCACCTCCCCAGGAGACTACCTACTTCTCTATTCCAGTGGGCTCTCAGCAGAAAGACCAGAGGATGCAAAGCCCCATCCCTATGCCTAGAGCAGATCATCTCTTTAGGAAGAACATATTCTAGGGGCACAAACATATTTTATGGGGCTGGGAAGGTGGCTCAGTGGTAGAGCACTTGCCTTGGCCCTGGGTTCGATTCCTCAGCACCACATAAGCAAAAAGAAAAAAGCCGGAAGTGGCGCTGTGGCTCAAGTGGTAGAGCGATAGCCTTGAGCTGAAGAGCTGAGGGACAGCGCCCGGGCCCAGAGTTCAGGCCCCCACGACTGGACCCAAAAAAAAAAAAAAAAAAACATATTTTACACATTGCTATAATTCTGTGTTAGTCCACGTATTAGTTAACACCAAACATTAAAGGCAAGAATAATAGCCCACTGGATTTTCTCCTCCACTGTTTAGCCTCTTTCAACGGTCCCGCCTATTTTACAAGGTTATTTTAAGGATTAAGTAAGGAAATGAAAACACTTTGTAAACTGTAAAGTGCTACCCTGATGTAATGCTTCATTAACAAATTAATTTCCAAATGGCGGCGAGGGCAAGGTGCCTTTGGAAGGACAGTTTTTGTTCTTCTACGACCTAGGAACACAGGTTCTAGTGAGGTCTGCTGAGCCCTGCCGAGGGATGTGGCCGGGCTCCCCAACAGTGTGGCACAGATGTGCAGAGCTCTGATTGTCTACATCAGACAGTAGCAATCAAACGCTGTGCAAGCCCATCTGGTTCTCATATTGCTAGAACGAGGTGCTGAGTGGAGGCGTTTTTACCAGCTGCATTTGAACCAACCCTCCTGAGCTTTCACCAAATGATTAAAGACAGCGCAAACTGTCCTCAGCCCAGGCCTCTCACTTTGATGAACTCTGTCGGCAGAAGACAAAGGTTACCATGGTGGTACCAGAATCTCAGAGCTCTGCAGTGAGTTGATTGGACTGAATTGTCACTCCTCCGTTCAACTCTGAAGTCTCACGTAAGACTTTCAGAGGTGAGCCAGACATAAAGCAGGTCTACCTAATTCTTCACAGCAGCTGTTTATTTGGGAGCAAAAATATGTCTCTTGGAAACTTGCCACTTCTTTGTTGAATGCCATGGCTGAGATTTCACCTTAAGAGTGGCCATGGGTTGATAATTCCAGAAATGCTAAGGCTAAACACAGAAGACTGGCCCACATTAAATAAGCAAACAAACAACAAGATCCATCTGGTAAGAAAAAGAAGAAGAAGTAGGTGGAGGAGGAGGAAGAAAAGGAGGAGGAGGAGGCGGCGGTGGAGGCGGCAGCATTGTGTGTCAAATGCAAAATGTCTGACCTCTACTCCTTTTCACCATGGGGTAAGTGCTTACTAATGGATTGTTCTCTGAGAGCAGAAAAAAGAAAGCGGTGGTCACAGGAACGAACACTGGCAATTTTAAAGGATGGCTCTTAGCTCTTTGGCACCTAGCGATTTTATAGCAGATTCATGCAAACCAAATCCAGCAATGAGGATGAAATTAAGTTACCCTGATCCTGGAATGTATCTGATAACTTTAACATATATATATATATATATATATATATATATAAAACATAAATATATATATAAATATATATATATTTAACATACACACACACACACACACACACACATATATATACATATGCCTAGTCCTAGTGTGGGAAAAATGGGAATTTCTCTACTTATCTTAATATAATTTCCACAAATGTGGATCGTAGCCAGTAGCTAAGGGGTCCAATGTGGTCCTTATAAGTATGAAATATGGTACAGACATCTGATGACATCTGAAGTGTTTCTTGTATTTAAGAGAGGAATACTGAATAAAGATTGCAGCTATGAAATCCAATTTGGGAAAATTGCATGCACTCCAACCTACCAAGACTTGAGACTGGTGCCAGATACTGGAGGAAATGTCCAAACCAGACAGGGATCCTTTCATCTCAAAATTACGGACTCCTAAGAGCAGTTCTTGGATTTAGTTTCACCAAGTCGTTACTTGGCAATATTTGGGGTCTATCGGCATCTCCATCAGACATCTTTCACAACGTGTCTTATTTGCACTGATTTTCATGTACACCCTTCTCAGGAAGCGAATGTTGGTGCTTGTTCTTCATCTAAACAAAATACCAGCCTTCAGGAATGGACCCTTCAGTGACTCATAACTACTCTAGGGCATGTATTGTCTTTACTGTAGGGTCGAGAATAAGAATATCGGGAGCTGGGAAGATGGTTCAGTGCTAGAGTGCTTGCCTTGTATGCCTGAGGCCCTGGGTTTGATTCCTCAGCACCACATAAGCATAAAGAAAAAAGCCAGAAGTGGTGTTGTGGCCCAGGCCCAGAGTTCAGGCCCCATGACCGGACCCCCCAAAAAAAGAAAAGAAGAGAATAAAAATATCTAAGACATTTGAGGATGTTCTATTGCACAAAGGACTCCATATATATTTAATGTTTTCAAAAGTCTTGAGAGGTATTTTTTATTTTGTATGTGTGTGCTGATTCTGTGACTTGAACTTAGGACCTGGGTGCTGTCCCTGAGCTTTTGTTCTCAAGGCTCATGCTCTACTTTGAGTCACAGTGCCATTTCCAGCTTTTTGGTAGTTAATTAGAGATAAGAATCTCAGGGACTTTCCTGCCTGGTCTGGCTTTGAACCTTGATCCTCCAGTCTCAGTCTCTTGAATAGCTAGGATTACAAGCGTGAGCTACTGGTGACTGGCTTCTTATTGTTCTTATTCTTATTCTTATTATTACTATTATTATTGTTATTATTATTATTATCTGGATATCAGAGAGGAGAAAACTGAGGTTCTTAGAGCGAAGTGATAAAGTGACTTTCCCAAGAATGCACACTCAGTAAATGACAGAAGTGGGAATAAAACTCAGAGTTTCTGATTCCTAATCTCAGGTTTTTCACCACTGTCATGTTAGAACCATGGTTATCTTTCTTTAGGTTATAGAAGTGGTAGAATGCAGGACTGGACTTGAGAACTCTGGAATTTCAGTGAAGACCTTCAATGCATATTTATTTCCTTGGCATATAGCAATTTCTGACCAATTTCTCCTCAGTTGGTGAATCTTCTACGTTGGCTACTGACCACTTACAAGATCTCCTACTCATTTTCTGACCACAGCCAAGAGCTGCTGGGCAGCACAGAAGTAGGAAGACAAGCTGCAAATGGTGTGGCTTCTGGTCTATAACTTTGACTCCATTTCTCAGGATGCTTCGCACACACTTCATCCTATAGGCACTTCATAGTATTCATTGCTTCTAGGAAAGAAAATGACTTGACTACATTTGACCACCTGGTCACAAAGATGAAATGGAAAGTGCAAACGGGCTGATGGATTGCCTGCTTATCAAGTCATCATCTTGTGGACTAAAGATCACTGGCCAACATGACACATATCACAAAAATCTCTTCAGCCCATCCTTGCATAAGGGAAGCTGAAGGAAACAAGGAGCTTCCTATCATTCCCCAGGGTTATCAGAACAGAGATAAGGGAGCTGGGAGACAATCAACTTCTAAACCCTATGCCTGGCTTTGCTCCTCCAGGGAGCTCAGATCCCAAGATTCTTGAGTCAGGATCCACAGAAGACTAAGGAAGGACCTTCTCAGCCTGGAGGCTGCAGACCTGGGATCTTCTGAGACAAGACTACAGTAAACAGTGAAATGTATGTTCCATGTACCAGAAACTGCCTGCAACCTCATCCTCCTCATAACCAGGGTCTCTGACTCCCTCTCAGGCAAGTAAAGAAGACAGGGATAAGCATCCATGACACTGGCTTAGATTGTCCACATGTGGCCATCCCCAAGTTCCATGCCAATCCTGCGCTTAGCAGGCAGGGGCTCACACACCCCAAAAAGCAAAAACTACACCAACTGTGAATCGTGGAGCCAGATGCAGACTACTGTCTATTATCCACCAATACTGATTCCTCTGGAACGCACTAAGCCAATAGCTGTATCTCTGTGCAAGACAATGTTATTTCTTTAGTGCTTTTCAGCACTCTAGTCTCTTCATAGACTTCTGCCAAGAATTCTGGCAGGCTGTGAGACAAAGTGTCCATTTGCAACTTAACAACCCTCTGGTCTCAAGACCTTCAGTTTTAAATATCTATACTATTGCAACATTCACTTCACATATCTGCCTGTAAGCAATATGGCAATTTGAAAGCTTTGCCTTAGAAACTTCACCCAAATGTCATAAGCCACAACACAGTAGTTGCTCAATAAATAATTGTTGAGTAAAAGTGGAATGGACCTAAAGGGCAGGATATAGGTTCTAGAAATTAGTAAAGGGAGGCATAGAAACTCATGAAGGGTCCCCGAGATGATATTTAAGGACATCCATTCCACATAGCAGAGAGAAACTTCCAGATCCCAGCTGAAGCCACACAGAAGTTCCTTCAGAAGCACTCTGAAGACGAGCAACGCTTCCCTTCACCTCTGATTTCTTGTTCTCTCTCTTCGGAGAGCCAGCCCTTTCTGGGAAGTATTTACAAAATTGTTTCATGAGTCAGGGGACTCCTACAATCATTTGCTTTTCTAGTGGAAAGTCTTCCCAGTGAGACACCTATATATTTTTTTCTTGTTGAAAGACTGGGAAAATACATATCCTTTATTAAAAAGAAAAAACAATCTCATGCGGGTGAAGGTTAGGAAGCTGCCTGGGTGTTCCTGTCACCTTACCAGAAGTATCTGCTATTCGTTGTGTTTTTCTTCTTGGGTTTAAGGTTCTATGATATTATGAGAAACAACAAAAGGCTTTGACACAAATCACGCATGTGCTAAGGTCACAGAAGGCTGAGAGCAGAGTTAATGTTTTGGGCTCTCAGCCTTCCACAGAAAGGAGCCTCTGTGAACTTTTCAACAAGGATCCTTCTGGAAGCCACTGTCCTCCCTGAACGATTCTTATCCAAAGAATACATTAAGTAGCACTCCTTCAACCTTAGATTCCTTCCAAAACCAGCACGAGAGCCGGGCCTAATAAATCCCCACACACCCAGTTTATTGGAATGCATGCCGAGGTCTCCAGGGCTAATGCTAAAGCTATGGTGGGAGTCTCAGGAGCCGATCCTGTCTTCACAGAGAGAGAAGGAAGGAGTCGATCTAGACCTGAGCTCAGGAAGTAAGACACGGAGACATTCATAACAGAGACGAAGACAATATTTACTTTCTTTATTGGTCTTTTTTTCATAGTTTAAAAAAGTTCTTAGATACACAATTGGGAGGGATTTAACAAATGAATGCATCCATCCGATCCAAAATGTAGCAAACTTCTATGGCCTGTCTTCCATGGAGACAGGAGAAACCGCTCTTGGAGAGGCACTGACCCAAACACCACCAGCACTGGCCCACGCCAGGACACGGCTGTAGAGCAAAGCACGGCCTGGTTTGTGCACAGCACTGTGTGAGTGAAGCACACAGGACAGCTAGTCCTGCTAGTCCTGCTAGACAGCCCACACCATACTGCTTCAGTCCAGGAGTCCTTTCATCAAGCCGATCAAGAATCGAGGTTGAAGGGCAAGAGGTTCCACATCCATTAAACGAGATGGAGCGGCAGTGAGAACAGCCGAGATCCAGTCTCCTGGGCACACTGTCCTCCTTCACTGTCAAGGAAACCAGACAACTTGTAAGTGGAGTTGATACTGAAGAGATCCAACAACCATCTGAGGACCTAACCTTTCGTTGATGGACCTCGGGCCCTTTGAGAATGAGAAGCCAGGACACTGAGCTCCAATAGGAATCCAGAGGATCATCCTTGTCCTTGAACTTCATGCAACCAACCAACCACCATGCAGATGGAGGACTGAGCCACAGGACAGCAGAGTTCACATGGACTGCTGCAGGTACGCATTCCTCCAGGCCTCCAGGAGCCTCTGAGAGAACTCTGTGGCTCTCTTCTGTCACTGCAAACACTGATGCTCAAACACCAAGTGACATCTGGACGAGAAGCTGGCAGTGCCTCTCTGAGACCACAGTGAAAACCCAAAGGCCAGTCGTGATAAGGATGGTCTTGGAAGACAGAATGCCATCCCAACGCTGGGAAGAATGGGAGAATTGGATTCCTGTCGAGGCAGCTCAGGTTGAGAACCTCTGGGGTCTGCGGCTTGGGCCTGGCTACTCTTTGAACCTGTGATAGTGGCCCCCCAGGGCATCTGGTAGGATTCTAGGGTCACATCTGGGGAGAAGCCAAGGACAAGGACAGCTCTCCATTTTATAATGGAGTCACTGCTCCGACATCGAGCTTCGTATTATGATTGAGTCATCTGGATGAGGGGAAAGAACATATCGATTTTGCTATGGACGTTCATTTATGCAAGTCAGCTTACCATGCCTATGTTCTTCATTAAGATGGAGGGGGGGTAAGGGGTAGGGATAGTAAGGGGAAACGAGGAGGCAACAATGCTTGATAAGAAATGTACTCATTACCTTGCTCATGTAATTGTAACCCTTCTGTATGGTATTTTCACAATAAAAAAACTTAATAATAATAAACAAAACAGACAAGAAGTGTAACCCTCCGTTCTGCGAGGCTGCCATTCCTCTGCCGATAAATTAGGATACTTAAGCGAGGGGAAACAACAATGCTGTGGTTTTTGTTACAAAATCTACCTTCCCTACCCTACCCTTAGCTTTTTAGCCATCAGTTCTGGCCCTGCCTTGGCTGGTGAATTATAATCTGTTACAAAGAGAGTCTTTGTCTAACTTTTGGACTTCTCTCCAGTAGTTAGTCCTCAAGGACCCCAAATGTCATACTAACCATGACAACAATGTCAGAGTCATGCACAAAGCCGGATACAAATATAGACACTAGATGTAAAATCATGTTGCAATTTAGTCCTTTCTTATTTCCCTTGCAGCATGTGGCAAAGCCAGAGACTTGACATAGTGAGATGTGATTTCTGGTAAACCAGGCAAGCTGAAAGACAGGATAAACAGCTCTTCCTTAAAATCATGAATACTGATAAGGAAGTAGCTTTCCACTAACACTGTCCCAAAGCATGACTTTCTTTAATTTCAGAAGGTAATGCTGGCATTAAATGGGTATTGTATTTCTATAAACTCCATTGTATAATGATGAGAGAAATAAATGTAAAGTTTGTAAATGAATCAAGCAAAATTTATCAATATATCAACAGATGTTTTACTGTGTATATTTGTGCCCGGAGCACTGAATTTATGCTTGTTTTCATGGAACTGGCTTTTAAAAATAAAAATCATTTCCACCATATCGAAAAACCCTCAAGAAGTATTTTTTTAATTGCATAAAAAAAATAATGGGCACAAAAGCAATGGAACCAATCGCAAAGGAAAAGACAGACTGACTACTTGATATATAAACTTATTTCTCAAAGCATAAGCTGATCAGATGATAAGCAACAAGGTGCGATATAAATATATTTATGTCTACATATCTTATAAGTTCATACTGAGGAAAATGTCTTGGTGTATTATCATGAGGTTGTATCATAGCAAACATGGAGAATGAGGACACTTACAAAATTTCAGCTACCTGGTAGACATTGGAAGGATCAAAGTTCAAGGCTAGATTAGAGGGTAAAAAAATGGAGAAAACCTCCATCTCAATAACCAAACTGGACATGTTGCTTCACAACTGTAATTACAAGTATATAGGAGGCCATAAGTAGGAGGGTTTAAGTATGAAGTCAACCCCAGGCAAAAATGCTATACATTGTCTGATAAATAAATCCAACAAAGGGCTGGGAATTTGACTCAAGTGTTAGAGTTCTTGTCTAGTAAACATGAGGCCCTGAGTTTAGACCCCAGTAAGTACCACAAAAAAAGAAAAGAAAATCCCAGTAGAAACAGGATTCATAGATGTGAAAATCATAAATAAGAATTTAAGTAGCTTACTTCCATACTTTTAAAACACATCGCAGTAACATTTTTTTAAATATCTGACAAAAATGAAACTCAGTAATTAATTCAAGAAATGAAAATTAAACCAACAATGAAAGAAAGACAATGTGAACCAGGACACGTTTCATGAGGACAGAGAAACAAATAACACATTTCTTCAAAGTAAGGAGAAAAAACAGATTTCCTCTCTGTCTTCCAAGTACCACAACAAAATAAGAGGGAAAATACATGTCAGTAAAGAACTGAAGCCAGGCACCGGTGGCTCACGCCTGTAATCCTAGCTACTCAGGGGGCTGAGATCTGAGGATCGTGGTTCAAAGCCAGCCTGGGCAGGAAAGTCTGTGAGACTCTTATCTCCAATAAACCACCAGAAAACCAGAAGTAGTGATGTGGCTCAAGTGGTAGAGTGCTAGCCTTGAGCTGAAGAGCTGAGGGACAGCGCCCAGACCCAGATTCAAGCCCCACAACCGACAAAAAAAAAAAAAGAAGAAAATTTTTTTAAAAAATAAAGAACTGAAGATAATAAGTTCTTTAATTAATCAAACTGGAGGTCTGTAGATTTGGACAGTGGTTCATCAGATCCTGGGGGATCTACTTTGCCTCCTGAGAAATCAAGGCCCAGTTTCTCTCCCCTGGGGATCTGGGAAGAACATCAAGTTCTAGAAATGTTCTTACATGAAACAAGATTACTTGACTTCATCCTTACAGTGAATGTCATGGCTAGGATTCCTAGTAACTCTCTCATATCATGGCCACCAAATTGGGTTAGGATCCTCTACCAACACTCCAATAAAACAGTTCTGCAGAGAGCCAGGGCTGGGAGCTCTGGGCTCACAGGCCTGAACTCGATGAGTTTTATAACATTAGAAGAAACAGGTGAACTGGAGCTGGGAAGGTGGCTCAGTGGTAGAGTGCTTGCCTTGCATGCATGAAGTCCTGGGTTCAATTCCTCAGCATCATATAAGCAAAAAAAAAGCCACAAGTGGAGTTGTGGCTCAAGTGGTAAAGTGCTAACCTTGAGCTGAAGAGCTGAGGGTCAGCGCCCAGAGTTCAGGCCCATGACCGACCGACAAAAAAAAAAAAAAAAGGAACAGGTGAACTGCAAATTCCTCCAAATGGATTTCCTCCCTTGGAAAATGAAGCCGGTGAGACTCTGGGGATGAGTAAGTGTTCCCTTTAAGGATTGCTACTGATGAGAAACACAGGAATGGCCCACAAGCCCAGACAGCTTATGGGCTGGAGCTCCAGAGAAAAATGTCAACAATGTACCAGAGACAGATCTTTCCTCATGAGCAACCTCCTGAGTAAACTAGGAAGTAAACATTTCAACAGACAGAGGCTTGTTACATTATTTTTTTGTAGGCCAATTAACTGTTGAGGAATGTGAACCCAAAAAAGAGACATTCCCTTTAGAATATTGATCTGTGGCTCTTCTGGCAATAATGAGAGCTGAGCTATTGCTTTTACAGATCAAGACAATTAAAGCTCAGCACCATGCAAAGGTTCTGGTCTTCTGAAGAAGCAGAAAAGAAGCTATCAACTCACTTAAAGGCAGTATATGTTGTTTATGGAACTAATGTAAGGGGTCGGGCTTCCTGTAGTGTATGCCTGTAACCCAAATCATTGGAGGAGACAGAAGTAGAAGGATGAAGGTGCCAGGCTAGCCACAGGTCCAAGCTCAAGACTCTATGTAAAAAATAAAACACAGCAAGGAGCTGAGGGTATGGCTTACATGGTAGAGCTTCAAACCCAAGTACTCACCAAAAAACTAGAAGCCAACTAAAAGGCCTTCCTTGGAACACTCATAAAACATTTCTGTCCTTCTACCAGGCAGGATTCCTTCATATGTTTAAATATGACATGAGTTTATATGTTCATGCAGTTCATGCAATTTAGTTCCAAACCAAAGCTTACAAATCAAAGCACAAGGAAAAGTTAATTTTAAAATGAGTCAATAAACAAAGGAGTCAGTGATTTGAGAGGAAAAAACCAGTATAAGTGTATACTAACTTTTCAAGTAGGATAATTGCATTTGGGGGTTTATCCAGAATAAACAATTTGAGACTGGAATCCTATCATTGAGCAATTAAGACAAAATGAATCAGAGACCTACATATAAGAGTTAAAATGACAAAACTCCTAAGAGAAAAATTCTCATGGCCTTGAGTTGGTTGCATAATTTTCAGATATATCACCAACCACATAATAAGTGGACTTAAGCAAATTGAAAAATATATTTTTTTCTCTTCAAAATAATGATTAGGAACAATGAAACGACAGACTAGAAAAATATTTTAGATCATATTCACATAAAAAATGTCCATAATAACTCACACACCTGAAATAGAAGAAGGCAGATATATGTGTGTGTGTGTGAAAGAGAGAGAGAGAGAGAAAGAGAGAGAGAGAGAGAGGGAGAAAGAGAAAGAGAGGGAGAGACAGACAGAGACAGAGACAGAAAAATACAACTTGCATTTCTCTGGAAAGGAATTTTTCAAAGGTGCGATACTGAGGTTTTGAATCCAAGGAACTGTGCTTGCTGAACAAACGTCTATCACTTGAACAACATCCTCAGCCCTTTTTGGTTTTATTATTTTTCAAATTTAGGTCTTGCTTTTTGCCTGATCTGGCCTGGACTTCTGTCTTCCCAGTAACACTTCCTGCATAGCTGAGTACAGGTGTATATCACCACGCTCAACTTTTTACTGGTTGAGGTGGAGTCACATGATTCTGCCTGTTTCTGCCTATTTCACCTTCCCACCTAGCGACCCTGACAGACGTGAGCCACCACACCCAGCTCTGGAAAGCAATTTATTTCTGCCCTATGACCAGTTTTCTAAAGGTTCACTTGCATTTCCACAAGGTTTCAAAGACGCTAAGCCAAAGGCAAATCAGGCAGAAACAAGCCAGGCCAGGCCGGTGTTCAGACTGCAGATCAAGATGCCCACCATCTGTCAAAGCCTGTAACAATGTTTCTATACAGCCTCAAAAGAGTTTTCATGAGAGAAAAAAAAAGGTAAAGAACATTTTCAAATGAAATGAATGCTTGCTGAACAGTGTTCTAGAGTGTTCCCAATAGTATGTGCATTTTTTTCCAACCTTCGGAAATAGATAGGATTCTAACTTTGCCCCAGAAAGAGAAATAGAATTGTTAAAAAGGGGTTCACAACACGGTTTCCTGAAGGTTCTTCTATGGGCACCAGCCTGACTTCTGGTGCTGCTCATGTTCTAGCTGCCAGGACGCAACCCAGCCACCAAGTCATGGACCACTATGCAGGAAAGGGCACCTCATGCCCCATTGTCTCACATTTACCCCTCGGTTACAGGCAATCTACGTCAAGTGCCTGGTCCTTCGGGTAGGTAAACCACAGTTCCTGAGATGACACATCCTCTGTGTCACCTCTGGCTGCCTGCAGGATCCAACAAAACTTCCACCAAGAGCTTCATCACATGGCTTTTTGCTGGAGAAACCAGAGTTTGTACAAGGTTAGCTCTTAAGAACTGGAAGCAACAGCATGCATACAGCCAACTCCACCATGCTGTGTGTGATGACGTACTGCCATGATACCACTTGGTATTTATTATCCATCCTTCATGATTTATTTGCAAATGAAAACCAATCCCAAACCTTCCCCCCTCATCGGTATGTGTTTATAAGCACAGACGTATCGCCACTACAGCCTCTCCATCCACATCAGTTGCAACAGTTCTGGTAGAATCATGACTAACCACATAGGCAGGTCCTTGGGCGCCGCCAGCTGTACGGTAGAGTCTCCAATAAATAGAGTACAAGTTGAAGGCAAGTTCAGAATTGTTCATATCCTTTGAAGGAAAAAGGTTCTTTTCTAAATATTTCTACCAGGAAAGAAAGCAGAATACATAATTTGACACAAGCATTTCTTGCAAAAATAGTCCACGTACCTTTTTATTTTTACCCAAGAATGTGAATAGCAGAAGTTAAGCTCTACTCCACGCAAGACTTTGACTGCCACCACAGGGGACAGACTTAGTAATACTCTAAGACTCAAGATAGAGACAAGACCGCAACTGCCACCACAGGGGAAGGACTTCATAATACTCTAAGATTCAAGATAGAATGTGATGTCTGTTTTGCACATTACTTAGAACATTTTTAGGGCAAAGCAATACATGATATTTTTAAGAAGGCTGAAAATGTCATAATGTTATATAACCAACCCAAGAATACAACCTACTACCTCTGCTCTTATCAAAAGATGAATCTTAGAATTTCAGGATGAGATAGTAAATTGGTTTTTACTTTGAAACCATTTTCTAACTTCCTTTCTGGACAAGGGACAGGACATTTGAATATGGTAAAAAAAAAAAAAAATCTGAATCAGCACTGAAAACAATATCATCCGAGAGATGCATTGTGATTGGACAAAACAATATCACCTGTTATGGCTAAAATTGCCTTATCTGATAAAGCAGAGTTCTGATGTTGAAAGGTGATTAAGGAAATGAGCAGCAAGCAGCCTGTTAAACATTAAGCATTTCTCGGAATGTGAGCACTGTGCTAGAGGTCACAGCATCATAGGAAATGACTGTTCTACCAAGCTCAAGGTCTTCGGCTCTAACACACACACACACACACACACACACACACACACACACACACACAAAGCACTAAAAGGTCTAAGTATCTAATCAACTTCCAGGACACTGAAAGAAGCCATAAGCAATGAGACAGCTAATTTCTATCCAGGCTCCCTTGGCAATGACTTCCAACATCATTTGCTTCAAAACTCATTGTCCTCACAACCTTCAAATTGGAACTCTTCTTTAACTATGGTCTTGTTATTTAAAAGTTTTGCCCTTCCTCTCTCATAGCATTATCAAATGTCTCTGGCCTTCCTAATGTTATCTCATATTCCTAATTCATCTATTCATTTTGTACTTATTTACTAAAGATATACTATGCTGGGCACTCTTTTTTATTTTATTTATTTTGTATTGTATAGGTGATATACAGAGGAGTTACAGTTACACAAGTAAGGTAATGAGTACAATTCTTTTCAAACAGTGTTATCCCCTCCCTTGTTTTCTCCCTCTTCTTCCTCCCAGTTCTTCTCCCCCCAACACACACAAGTTATAAAGTTCATTTCCAACACAGTGTCTAGAGAGTATCCCTACTGCATTAGTTCACCCTCTGTTACCACCCTTCTGTGGTTCCCTTCCCTTCCACAAATCATATAAACTTATATACAAGATAAAAGGTACAGAAATCAAAGACAGTGGCCACAGAGAATAAACCAGACGGGGCAGGGGGGAGAAAAATAACTGCAAATAACAGAAATAACTGCAAACGGTACACTAAACACACACACACACACACACACACACACACACACACACACACACACACACTCTTGTTTCCATATCTTGGAGTTTGTTTCAATTAGCATCATTTTATATGATCGTATGTACATAGCTATTGAGCTATTGTATCCTCTGCTAGGACTATCCTAAGCATATATTAATTATTAAAAATGAGGGAAATCATGGAACCTCTCTTTCTTTGAGTCTGACTTACTTCATTTAATATGGTGTTCCAACTTTCCATTTCCTTATGAATAGGCACTGTCATTCTTTCTGATGGAGGCATAGAATTCATATATATATATACATATATATATATATATGTATATATATATATATACACACATTTTTGATACATTCATCTACTGAGGGCCATCTGGGTTGATTCTATATCATAACTACATTAAATAAAGCTGCAATGAACATAATTATGCTGGTAGTTTTAGTGTTGCCTTATTTGTGGTCATTTGGGTAAATGGCTGGGCAAACTTTACCCTTGTGGAAGAATTAATGACAAATAGGCTTGGTGTTTTCTAAAAAAACCATGGTAACCATGAATTCATTTATATTCTGTTTTCTCCACTTCCAGTTCATGTTATATCTTTTTGTCTACAGCTTTCAAGCATTTCTACCCATACATCATCTAATTGCTCCTCTAAAATAATAATAATCAAACCCATTCATTTCCTTTTCAAAAATTTCAATTGATTTCCATTTCAAAAATGTCAATCAAGCCAGGCATTAGTGGCTCATGCCTCTAGCCATCCAGAGGTTAAGATCTGAGGATCACAGTTCAAAGCCAGCCCAGGCAGGAAAGTCTGTGAAACTCTTATCTCCACGTAACTACCAGAAAACTGGAAGTGGTGCCATGGCTTAAAGTGGTAGAGCACTAGCCTTCAGCAAAAGAGCTCAGGCTCAGCACCTATACCCTTAGTTCAAGCCCTATGTCCAACAAAAATAAATTTTTTCAGTTAACCAGTAGAGCCGGTTCCAATCCTCTGTGTACAATATCCAAATTGCTTCTTAGTATTCTCACTCCAACTTTACACTACTGTGATTTCTATATAATCTGTCATGATGTTTATAATTGTATCATTGATACCTGACCCTGATACCATTCTATTACCTGCTTGTTCTCTTGTGCTTTGATAACTTTCCTGTTTGATACCTTTCCTCCATTCAAATTCCCTCCTCTACCTCCTGCCCTTCTCAAATTATCCTGAAAGCCCAAATTGTCTACAAAAATGTGCTGAATACCTCTAGAATTAATCACTTTTTAAATCAATACTGTTATGGGATCAACATACAACAAAAAGATGTGTTTGTGTAAATTTGCCTACTTTTGGCTTCCCCTCTTAGCTAGGACGACAGTCAACAGTCACTTTGTCCAGCTTCCTTCCATTAGGATACTACCTCGCAGACTTAACTGCCTAGATTGGCCTGGAACCACAATCCTCCCAATCTCAACTTCCCACCTAGCTAGGGTGACAGACGTATACCGCCAAACACCATTATCTGCCAAGCAGAGACCTTGTGAACTTTTCTGCCTGAGCTGGCCTCAAACTATGTTCCTCTGAATCTCAGCCTAAACTTGTAGTTCAGGTTCCAAGTATGAGTTACTGGCATCTAGTTTATATTTTAAGTATGCATTTCCTCTGTTTGTCCATGAAAGAAACTCTCATATTTCTGAACATTTAAGTACTTGTACTCATTTTCCCACTCTGTGTTATATATGTAATTTTTTATGAATAAGATTCTGTAGTATATGATCACTAACATTTGCTACTTGCAGTATGAATAAGAAGAAAGATGACACAAAGGGTACCATTCTGCCAGTTTTACCACTTGCATGGAAAATGATGACTTTGAAGATGAAAATAAACTCCCAAGGACAGATTTCTCACTGTGTCTCCATTTAGTGCTGGACCGTAGGACTTGGGGGAGATATAAGTGGGATGAGGGTTGGATTTCTCCAGAAGTATAAGGCACTTTGTGTGTGTGTGTGTGTGTGTGTGTGTGTGTGTGTGTGTGTGTGTGTGTGTGTGTGTGTGTGTTTATCAAATGGAACCCTGGACCAAGAAAACTGAGATTAAGGCACAGATAATTTTCTGGAACATGTCTATGTACCCTTGAGATTCTGTCCTACAGCTCTGCAATATAACCCTTCTCATGTGTCAAGTAGAAGAGCTAGGCCTGAGATCACTGATCCCTGCAGAGAGCCTTAAATCCAGGCTTTAAGAATGATTTTCTCAAAGCTATACAGCTTCCCTACAAAATACCAAGGCAAAGAGTATTTCTAGATCATAATCCCTCGTTACCAATTCATTCGTATCTGCTGGTGTTCCGGGTGCTGAAAGATACGCTAGGGGCGTTACAATCTGCCACTGGTCGTAAACAGAAGAAAAATTCCATATAAAAATGATTCTTTTCATTCCACGGACTCAGCAAATAGGAGAGAGCATTAACAAATGGGATTGCATCAAATAAAAAGCTTCTTCACGATGAAGTACATAGTCATTAGCCTACAGTCTGCCTACAGAAAGGGAAATGTTTGCTAGGAATACACCTGATAAAGATCTAATAACCAGAATATCCAAAGAGTTCAAATAACCAACCCTCCCCAAAAAAATCAATAACCTATTAATAAATGAGTAAGGTTGCTAAACAGACACTTCTCATATGGAGAGGTACAAATGGCTAATAATTACATTTTTTAAATGCTCAACATCCCTGGTGATGAATGAAATGTTCAATTGAAACAATATTGAGATTCCATCTCAATCCACCAAGAATAGCCATCATCAAGAAGTCAAACAGCAAGAAATTCTGTTGAGGATGTGGCGGAAAGAGTCCAAATGCACTATTATTGGTCATGTAAATTAGCACAGTTACTACAGAAATCAATGTGGAGATTCCTCAAAAAACTAAAACTAGAACTATTTTATGTTCCAGCAATATCATTCTTGTGTATTCATCTGAAAGATCACAAGATAAGGTAAAATAAAGGCACCTGCATACTCATGTTTCTTGCCACAATACCTAGTTATGAAAACAGTTATGAGACCTTCCAGCTGACCTGTGAATCAATAAAAAAATATGTGTGTGTCTGTATGGATGTATAGGTATCTGTATGTGTGTGTATAATTTCATTCATTCATCAGGGATCATAATATTATGTCATTTGTGGGTAAATGGATGGACCTGGAAAACATCATATTGAGTAAAGCACAGGCTCATATGTGGGAGCTGGCCCTAAAATATAAACATGCATGAAACAGACACAGGGCCATACACATTGTATGATCAAAGGTATGACTAAGGTGTTTGGTGTGCACAGAGTAGATTCCTATGGTGTAACACCTCTCAACATTAGTTTAACAAAACAAACGTTAGGAAACTGAAACACATCTTGCCTAAGGAGAGGACAGACTGGGGGAAGGACAAGGATGAATGGAGAGAGAGAGGGTAGGTGGTTAGGTAGAGTCATAACACTCGGTGTACATGTGTGAAAGCAGAGCTAGGACACTCAGGACAGAGGGGTGGGGGAGAAGAATGGATGTGCATTGTTGCTGGGCACCGGTGGCTCATGCTGTAATCCTAGCTACTCAGAAAGCTGAGATATGGGGATTGCAGTTCGAAGCCAGCCCAGGCAGGAAAGACTGTGGGACCACCTAAAATCCAGAAGTGGAGATCAAATACTAGAGTCCCAGCCTTGAGAAAAAAAAAAATCTCAGGGACAGAGCAGGTCCTCAGTTCAAGCTCCAAGACCAACAAAAACAACAACAACAAAAGATGCATTGTACACAAAAACTGACTATTAATTGAAACCTGTTTCTAATAATAATAAAAAAATACAGAACTATAAACCTTCATTTGAAATTTCCCAATATACTATCACAAATATTGGTTTCTTTTCTTCTTGGATTATTTTTTATTGTGAAAATACCGTATAGAGGGGTTACAGTTACATGGGCAAGATAATGAGTACATTTCTTATCAAGCATTGTTGCCTCCTCCTTTGTTTCCCCTTCCCATCCCTTCCCATCTCCCACCCCCGCACCCTGGCCAAAGTTGTAAAGTTCGTTTTTTGACATAACGACTTGTACATCTCATTGTTGCAATGGGTCCACTTGTATCCCTATTTAAACAATTTGTTTTTTTCCCTTCCCCTCCACAAATTATACCAACATCAAATACAGTGAAAGCATGGGTTATACCATGGGGGAGGGACATACAAAGCAACAAAAAAATCATTTATAAATATGTTAGAAACAATCTCATGAAAGAAAAAACATTTGAATATTTATCTTGGGGTTCATTTCACCTAACATCAACTTATCTGACCTTTTCTGCTTGTCTCAGACATATACTAGTTATTGCAAATAAGGGAAACCATGGGACCTATGTTTCTTTGGGCCTGGCTTACTTTTTTTTTTTTTTTAATAAAGAACTAAAGATCCAAGAAGGTGAGGCTGATTGAAAGAGAAATAAAGAATCTAAGTGCATGCATTATGGAAAGGTCATGAGGAAATCCCTTAGTATGTACAAAGTAATATATGCCAATAAAATATAGAAAAAGAAAAGAAATAATGAGTACAACAAAGGTTCTGCTCCAATGTTTAACCTTCCTCCACATCCTAAGAGCCATCTGCTGCATTACTGAAGGCTCACCTGACTAGGTGATGATTAATTAATCACACTTTCCCCTAAGCAGAACAGCAACCAAATGTCTTCCAAATCAAAGCTATTTTCTTTCTTAGTACGGGATAAGTATTAAACACCAATATTTAATACACATCCTCAGCTACAGATTATATAAACACCAGCAATGGTACAATATGCTTTTGTTTCCAAATTGGTTCTAATCTGAGTTTCACGTTAAAGGTCAAATCCCTCTTTAGTTTGAGTTCATGTGTAAATATTTGCACATAGACACGTTACAAGACTGGTATTCTTGTGGGGTTGTTTTCTTTACCCTTACGTTGTGGGCAGCTCTCCTGAGAGTGACCACAAGTTCCAAGACCTATAGCAGACAGACAGGACTGTCACCAAATGCAATGGGTGGCCCTCAGAGATATTTTCTAAGCATCACGTTATTACCATTTATATTACTTTCAAGTTATACACGAAGATAGAGGAATTAAAGATCACTTTTCATTTTCATCTACATCTATTTACTAGATAGGGTCAAAGAGGTAGCCAGGGAAGCAGGCCTGGTAGTGCGTGCCTACAGTCCCAACCCTCAGAAGCAGAGGCTGGATTGTGAGTTCAAGGCTAGCCTGGGTTTAAAAAAACACAACAGCCACAAAAAGATAGTCAAAGTAAAAGGGGGAAGCAAGTATCTTAAACTGTATTGAAGACATAGAGCTACAACAGAATGGAGGGGGAAGGTGAGTGAACATAGTCATTACATTCAAGGTGCATTGTATAAAAGCTGAACTTTGCAATTTATGGGTAAGAATGGGAGGAGGGAAAGAAGGAGACGTAGGCCAAGATGCATTGTCCTCATCACCTGACTTCTGGAACTGTAATCCCTTAATACAGCTACTTAATAAAAAGTAAAGACCAAAAGAGTATCAAAAGAAAAAACAACGTAGGAAATATTTATTGAGAAAAGAAAAGAAAACACATTTTTCTCCAAGTTTCTTTCCTTGAGCTATATTCAATTTTTATTGTTATTATGTCAGTAAAGAATTCTGGGCAACAAAAAAAAAGGAAGAAAAAATTTTTAATTTATTTATTTAGCACTTTCATACTTTTTACCAAAAAAGAAAACTCTCAGATGAAAGAATGGATATACCCAAATTGACCAGGGAGATTAGGTCAAATGAATTAAAATATCAGTTTGTTGTCATTCGTTCTTGTCTAAATTAGATACAAAAGTGAAATCAGGAGCCTGAAAATCAAGGTTATGAAATGAAAAAGTCCTTGTCAGGCAGAAACTTTTCTCTTCCCCGTTGTTTGAGGGCTGACATCACCGTCCTCATTGTCTCTGCTCTAATTGTGGCAGCCCGCAGTTTGTACAATATTATCCAAGCCCCAACAGACACACTGGAAAAGGGAATAACCATTTTTGATGATTTGTATCTAAACTCCAATCTTCCCATTTCCTCTGAGCAGTGGAAAAAAAAATGTGAAAAGTGATTATGAATCTTGAGCATGCATGATACAAAGCCCTTGGCTTTGAAAAATGAAAGCACAAAATTCATAATGCTCTGTCGCAGCTCCCCGGATGTAATTACATAAAGGGACAGATTCTTCCTGCCAGCCCTTGTCTTTGGCACTAGTAGGAGAAAATGCTGTCAATGCCCTTCTCTCTGCCACTGCTTTTGTAAAATGGCTATTATCAACCAGTGCTTGGGACAGCACGGGTCACATTTGGGCAGCATTAACCTAGAAAGGATTAAACAGTCCCTACCTCTTAAGCAACCAGATTTGATCCTTGATCGGACGCCGCCACCTGAATAGAGCTCTTGAGACAGTTTATCCAGGGGGTAATTGTTTTTATTGTAAATGAGTATCCATTTATGGATTATTGTGCACTATAAAAGTTTTATTTATGTGCAGACTAATTCTGCATTCTTGATGTGTAAGAAGGCAAATCAGCCGGCTCTCCTGTCCCCAGCAGTAGTTACAACAAAAGAACAGTAGGATGCTGAATGCCAGTCCTTCCCAGCTTGCCCTCCTGTGTTAAGACAATGCGGGTTTTCAGTGCAAAATTTGAATTAGGTTTTAAACAAAAAAAAAATTCTATTCTTAGTTTCCAAAGGACATGGTAGAATTTTTGACTACCATCCTTGGATTTTTGTTCTCTCAGCTCTGAAAAATGGGAGTCAGTGTAAGAGGCTAGAAGCCCTTGTTTTGCACACTAGATAGATGAAATCAAGAGTTAGGTCATCATTCAGGGAGTTTAAGCAATGGCAGCCATCCATATAGGTGATTTTAGTCCTTGCTAGTGACAGTGTTCAGCCTGAATGGTCTAGATAGATAACTCTACATTCCTCTTTGTCCATGTGGGTGAAGCTTTCGGGGAAATAGGAAGAAACTTTGCTCTTTTTTTTTTCTTTTAATTAGACCTACCTGCCATTCAAATTGCTGCTCTTTACAGCAGCATATTCTATCCAAATTGAACCCAGGGACTCCACTAGCACCATGGTTATTAATTTTTCTTATGAAGAGTGAAACCACATGCTCCCACACCTGGCATCTTGGTTAATTTAATCAACATCACCACAAACCCTACTGAATGGGGCCTGGCAGAAGAAGGTCGTCCGTGGCAGGACTGAGCCCTCCGGTACAACGACCCCATTATCATGTAAGTCTGGTGCAATAGAAACAGGGAAGACTTAGAACACAGAAAGACAGATGCACTACGACAGTCACAGAGACGTCAGGAAAGAGAAAGGAAGTGCAGAGGGAATATGTCAGAACCCAGGTAATTCAACATCTCTGCAGTCAGGGACATACAGGAAAGCAATTCTGTGTGCCTACTGGATAAAGCCACCAGCATGGGCCAGTGACAGCTCTCACAGAGTCTCCTAGACCTGAATAATAAATTTGTCTAAATTAATATATATCAGAAGGCAACTAACTATAAACCCAAAATATGTACAGTAGAAGATAGAAATTCCACTATTGTGTTAGTCTTTTGACAATGTCTACACAGTCAGTGACTGGTCATCTGGCTGGTCCTTTAAAAATGAGCCTGTCCAGGGGCAGGTGACTCACTCCTATGATCCTAGCGACTCAGGAGGCTAAGGTTCACTTTTCAAAGCCAGCCTGGGCAGGATAATCTATGAGACAGTTATCTCTAAGCCAGAGCTGTGGCTCAGGTGGTAGAATACTAGGCTTCAGCAAAAAAGTTGCAGGACAATGCCCAAGCCCTGAGTTCAAGCCCCAGGACTGGCACTGAAAACAAAAGCCAGTTTGGAAAAGAAATTATGTAGTTTTTTTAGTGGACTACTATTTAGAGAAAAATGACAATGTTATAATTACATTTAATCTTAAAGAAAATCATTTTATATACCTCCTATATTCTTATATTCCTCAGTCTTGGGGAGAGTTATTGCTAAATGATAAGAGTTACAGCAATATTCAACTTGATCCTCAATCCAGCTGGGTCTCTATTACACACACACACACACACACACACACACACACACACACGGACAGACATACACATACACACCATACATATATAAACGCATATGCACACTTACACACACCTATCACGCTTGTCTGGTTCTGCTTTCAGATATTTGCCTCTTGCGTACAGAATTCTTAACAGTACTAACATCAAGGCTCATTTACTGTCTTCACCACTATCTCATTCTACCTCAGGTGGCTCAGAGTCTATAGTTGAGTCAAAAGAATTATAAAAAATCATTATATGAACTTGCTCAGAAAACACCGGAAGATGGACTGAATCTGTGTCAGAGTCCATCGGCAAACCCCTGTTGTGCTTGAGAAAATTCTGGCTGCTGGCCAGTGGCCCCTTGACCTTGGACTCCAGATCTTGGAAGCCTTCACCAGCATCTGGAAGTTTCTCAACACCCCAGCTTTCTTCTAGAAGGGCACAGTTCTCAATACTGTCCTCCTACAAGGAAAAAAAAATCCTTGGCCTTCCTTTTCTGATCTATTTTTGTTTTATTTGCTGTAACATTTTACAATCCTTATTAAATCCTCTGCCACAAGCTTGGAAACTTATAAATGATAAAACACAGATCTTGTTTACATGGATCTATGAATGTAGCCTAATGTCCATAATACAAAATGAGAGGTCAGTACCCTACAGTAACTGCAAAGACCTACCAAGGTTGGGGGGAAAAAAAGGAACAAATCGCTTCCATGGGTACAGGATGCTTGAAGGATTGACAGTGGAGACTAAAAACACTCCTGGGGGTTATATAACAAGGTAGCACAAGGCAGACATGTGGAGGGAGCAGAAATAGAGCAGGCCTGATGGGAAGAACTAAGTGGAGGCATGGGACAAGAGAGTGGAGAAGTGTGGTTGGAATAAAACCACCATTCAAAGCTGCAGAATGACATTGAGAAGTAAGATGGAGCCTGTTTTTAAAAAGGGTAGATTTCTTGCATGTCTATTTTATCCAAGAAGATCAGATTGAGAAAGGAAAATGTTTATGTTTGTATATTCATGGGCGTGTGTGTACACCTTTACTGAAAATGGGCAGAATAACAAAATGCTCTTGAGCATTCTATGCTGAGCTTGAGGAAGTCAGTGCCATCCATGCACATTTACCAATCAGCTGTTTTCAGCTCAGAGGAAGAGAAGAACAGCTAGGAAATGCCAAGGAGACCTACTTGATATCAAAGATTCCAATCACATGTGTGAGAATGATAAACCCGACTCACATTTCTGTAAAATTTCACTTCAGATTCATGTTTAGCTGCTCAGTCATGAGGATCCTGAGACACTGCTGATCACATACTGGAGGGAGGGGAGGAGGGGAGAAGCGATGTCTTTGTTGCCAGTGCCTTCTACATTCAGCACGGCCACGTCACTTTTCCCCACTTTAAGTCTCAATCAGTTTGATTGATGCACAGAACTCCCCGGGGAGGAGGGAAAGGAGGCTTGAAGTGCCATATTTCAAATCAAAAGTGGTTTTCTACGCATCATCTTAATTTCCAGCGATGGAGAAAGACCAAGAATTCTAAGTAGCCGAGAAAGGTTCAAGGTTAATTTGATTGGCAATATATGAAATGCCACTTACCTCAGGCCATTTCAAATTGCCCCTCATTCTCTCTACGATGAATGAAATGATTCTTTCCAAAGACAGAGGGATCAACTGATAATGGCTGCTATTACATATTCATACACCACTTTACATTCTGTAGCTGGCTTGGCAGGAATTCTTGCCAGTCTGTCTTCACAGATTCCCCTGTCAGCGGCCAGGGTGGACTCAACGTGGACACTTCTGTAGGGGACAGAGGAGCAGAGATGGGCTAGCATGTCCGAGTTGCCTACGAGAGACCACATCTCGGGCTTAGGGGTGATCAAAGGCTCCACTCCGGCCCTGACAGTCCACCTGCCAGGGAGGTACCGTGCAAAGACCCAGTACTCCCGGCGTAACTCTCAATTTTATCAATATGGAGAACATCACAGGGCTAGCCTGAGGTGACAAAAATCATTTTGTCCCTTAACGAAACATGACGATCCTCTGTGAAAGCTAAATTTCCTCCTTCTAGAGAAAATAAGAAAGGTGGAGGTTTTAATTCCAAAAGAATTTGAAAATCATAGGGAGAATTTTTATGTGCTGTTGAGTTTCCCAGCTGTGATGCAATGAGTACGCTTCCTGGAGCGCGAGCCCAAAGACACTGAGGTTAAATCAATTCTACCCACATGTATTTGCTATCTCCTGTGCGCCAGGCACACGGCCGGCCAGCTTCATCTGTACGAACCAGGTTAGGTCACACATCAAAGGCAGAGCCAAAGACACACTTCCCTGGGAACCCAGCCTGAGGGAAGTGGAACAGAAAATGTGGTAGTGGAGTGAACGCCATCCATCCCACCGGGCAAAAGAAACCTGAAGCTGGGGCTCACTCCAGCGCAGCTATCAGCTGCACATTTTTTTATTGTATTTTGATTCTCTTTAAGTGGTTGTACAAAGGGGTTACAATCTAACATATCAGTCTAGGCGTCGTGATCAATATCGCCCTCTCATCTCCCCCCCCCCCATCCCTTCTAACCACATCATTCCCAGTTTCGCTAAGGTATCTCGCTCTTTTTCCCTCTCTTTCCTCTCCTCTCTCCTCTCTTCTTCCCACTCCTTCTCTGTCCCAGTCATTTAGTGACATGGCCAACTGCTGAATAGCTACATTTTAGTGTGTGTGTGTGTGTGAGAGAGAGAGAGAGAGAGAGAGAGAAAGAGAGAGAGAGAGAGAGAGAGATTCACTGTCTTCCTTCAAGGTCAGTGATAGCCCTTACCTGATGACAGTGCCCAAAGTAATACACAACTGAGGTAAGCCTTGAGAAGTTGACCTGTCCTAAGTTTCATGTCATTCAAAGCTGTGCCTATGCCAAAACTGATTAAGCCTGAGCTAACCCAGAGGTGTCCACAGACTTTCTCCACAGACCCAGAGTTTGGGTGGTGAACTCTCACCAAATACATTCTGTTATTATTTCTGTCCATGTTCTCATGTTTTGCTGTGTAGGAATTATCCAGGAGTTGATGTTATTAGTTAAGATGTATATTTTTTGGGCCACAGTCCTTTTCTCCCATGCAACCATGGTGTGTGTTCTCTTCTTCTTGGGTTCTGAGACCTGTGCTGAGCTGAGATTGAAATTCCGGGTGATGGGAGTCAACAGGTAGGAGATTAGCTGTGTCAACAGAAGCACAAATGCTGCATGATTCTACATCCATGGGATGTCTGAGAGGGGCAAACCTGCTGCTTCTCCAGGAGAATACCCCATGGTAGATGAGCCTAGCAGGTTTCACGGGCTCGGAGACTCAGCAGGGGAAGGTCCTGATGGTTTCTCCTGAGTTTTAGCTGTAAGAGCTATAGCCAAAGCAAGGCAATCAGATTCCTAGAGGCAAAGCATACGATAAGGAGAGAATCTCCATCACCAAATGGGGCCACCTGCTCGGAAGCATGAGGCTCAGTGGCTGGAGGAGATAGCTTTCTCTTGCTGATTAAGAAGTCTGAGATTTTGACTTTTTCCTGGACTCTTTCCTCAAGGACTTCCTTGAAGACCGTGCGTGCGCAGACTCACACATTGGTATGGATGGGTGTTAGGTGCTCTAAGAAGGAAGCCACTGCCATCATCGTAGCCCTGTCACCATCATCTCAGCCACGCCCAGTATTGTCCCTGTGTGGGACTACTGAGGGGAAGAGTATCTGCAGGCTGCACTATCCCATGCAAGGTGTACCTCCTCCTACCCCTGCAAGCCCTGTGGCACACTCAGTTCCTGTGCCCATGAAGTTGCTAACAATGGCAGATGCCAGCTATATGTCCACCACGAGCTGAACTGAGTAATGGGTAATGTCCAGTGCACCAAGGCTGTCTTAGATGCTATCCTGAAGACCTACAGCTTCCTCACCTGGAAAGATACCATGTTCATCAAGTGTCTCCAATCAGGAACTCGCCCAAATATCTTGAAGGAAAAAAAAAAACCTACTTAAGCATTTGTGCAGAGGATTCAGGTTCCAACTGACCCAGGCCGAAGGACAGAGATCTGGAGCCTTGCAATCCTAACACAGCTTGGTACTTCTGGGAATCCACATCAGAAGCCACTGGATTAGAATGTGTCTGCACTGCCAGGGTGACAATCTGGAGACATCACTGTACTTCAAACTTCCTTGAGAGATCAGAGTTCCTGTTAAATTATTTTATAAAATAATTTTTTAAATTAAACTGGCAAAGTTTTGAGACTAGGGGAAAGAAAAAACAGCCCAGGCACCAACTTAACAAAAAAAAAGAAAAGGCAATTGATAAAATGTTTTCTTTCAGTTCAGCAAGCCTAAGGGAAGTCTCTCTCAAAAGAACTCAGGTGTGTTCTGAGCCAGAAAGGAATGGAAGCAGTCAACTGGGAAGAGCCTATCTGCATCCAAAAGTCAGGAAAAATAAAAATAAAACTTCACATAATGGAAAGAGAGCCTCCGGCAACACTAAGCCATTAGGCCCCGTGGCTATTCCCTCACTCAGGCCTCTAAGATGAAGGGAGGTCTGCTTCCCAGCTGGGACCATGCCCACCATCACTTTGCATACCCACAGTAATACCCACACCTGCTCTGCTCCCAGACCATCCTGAAGCCCACGCTTGGCTCCAACATGCACACATAGGCCACCTTGCTGAGGCCTGGGGCCCGCACGGATGCTTTGTGACAAAGCAGCGGCAGTAATGCCATTAGCTGACATGGTAAGCATTAAGCCAACATTTGCATGGCTGGCTTTGATTATTAGTACTGGCCACTTCCCTGCCTTTAATTATTCTCTTGGATATCATTCTGTCAAACAGTCTCCATTTTATTCACCATAAAAAGTTGCTATGTGCAATACCACACAAGGTCCCCTTAGAATTTGGGGGTCATTTTTGTTGCTTTTATCCTGAACTGACCATCTCCATCTCTCACTTTCATGTTTTGAACATTGGTTACAATTTTAAATCTGCTGGACTGCCCATAGCTAATGATCGTCTTGTGTTCAAGAAAAATAGTACACTTTCCCTTTGCGTCTTACTATGGGAGTTATTATTTGGAGTAAAGTAAATGCTTTTAAATTTCACCCATCATCCACATGATTATAAGCTTCTCCATTGAGGTCCCACTTTTGGAGACACGACAAAGCTAAATAGTGGTATGAAGGCAGAAGTTGTTTATGAAAGGGAACACTAACCAGAAAGTAAAGAGAGGAATTTGACTGTGAGTTACAGTGCTTTGGAAGCAGCAAGATTAAACACTAAGCATTGTACATATATTATCTGATTTAGGACAACCATCTTGCCCATTTTACAGATGAGAAACTGAGGCCAGACACCTGGAGCCACTTGACAAAAGTCACATAACTGAGAAGAGACAAAACTCAGAATCTCCTCTATCCAGTTCTAAAGCCAGGCCTCTTAATCATTTCACCATGTGCAGATTTTTATGCGATCTTTTGTGCATGTGCTTTTGTTCAAAATACCTTTCAGTGTTCAAGTAGCCAAATGAAAATGACACATAATGGAATAAGGACTTTGGCACGCTCACGCCCCTTTTAAGCTCTTGCTTCTTTTCTTCTAATGCACCCTTTGCTATTACCTGGTTTCTATTCAGTCACAGTTAGAATGCAATAAAAGGGGAACAACACAAACGATACTGAAATAGCAATGTCACCATGGCAGAAGCCGGTAAGAACACAGACCAACAGCAAAGCAAGGTTTAAGTCCCTCCTCGGCAGCTGCTGCAGCCTGCCGGGTACCCTGGCTTCACGCAATCAGCCACACACCGCAGAACTTTGTGTTTCTGCCCACAATGAAATTTCCATGTTATTACGGGATTCATAGAACAATCTGGGGAAGGTCATATTTGCATAAGCCAAGTGTTCCACAGTGTGTACGGCATCTTTGCCTAATACAAGATTAAATCACGGTTGTGGACTATGATTAACCCTCTAGATTGCCCTAAATGCCAGCCAACCTTCACTTAAAGGGGAGTGGCTGAAAATGCAAGTTGGGAACTGCAGTTCAGTCTCTCCAACACTCAAAAGCCCCAGTGATGAGGAGCCATTCAGGGGAGAAGCAGGACTCACAGCGTCCGTCCTTCAGCAAGTTTGTTCAGAAAGGAGACATGTGTGTCAGTGTAGTGCTGACGAGACTACTTCAAAGGACCATGTGCAGTGATGTCCCCAGATTGTCACCCCGGGGGTGGGGGAGGAAGGAGGGGACACGTTCTAATCCACTGGCTTCCTCCTCTGGAGATGCATTAGGACTGCAAGGCCAGGCAGTGTGCCTCTCTTCCCTGTCCTTTGACCTGGGTGACCTCACTTTTATCTAGTAAGCATGCTGGGATTCCATCATGGTTGGGTTAGAAGGAATCCTGGATGCTCGATACAAAGTTAGATGTCACTGATTGAGGGCAATGGCCATATTTTACTTGCAAGGAGAGGGTAAGGAAGTGAGATGCAATATTGTGCCCAGGAATTCCAGGCTGGAAGGTGGAGAGATCCAAGCTGGAACTCAAGATCTGGGTTTGGATTTCTAAGCTAGATCTCAAATCTCCACCAGTTGGGATATGCATTGTCAAGGGTTCCAATGTGGTATAATTCAGGTGGTCTGTGATGCACAGACGCCCCCAGTGAACTGCCCATGTTCTAACCCCCCCCCCCGCCCCCAGAGACGTTCTGAGCACATGCGTTCCAATCCATCTAGCAGAATTCCTCCAGCAATTATTTCACATCACATTTGGTGTTGCCAAAAATGGGCCCATTTTTTGTCTCAATGTAGTCTTTTCTCAGAGGTGGAAATTGCTTCTGCTGGGAACATAGCATTGTGCAGTTTGATAGACCTGTAAGTTCACCTAGTATAACTCTTTGCATTCCGTAAGTAAGCAATACTCAGGCACAGAAATGTTACGTGATGTCATCACACTGGTCACCCATAATCCAAGGCTGAAAACTAGACACATGGATTTCTGGAGAGCTCTTGTCTCATCACACAGCCCCCATGGTGGGCAGCCAAGTCCAGGGGCTTCAGGAGTCTTAATGTTCCTTTAGACCATGGAGGCCCCGCCCACAGCAGCACACATTACATACAGTGCACATAAAACTCAAACTCGGGCAGCCCAAAGCACACTTCCTTGCTTAACTGATTGTTTCCAAGTGCCCCCAGGAGCCTTTGCTTTATGCATCATTTTGAGGCATTTACATCTGTTTAATGCTTTTTGCTCTCCAAAGAAGTGTAAGTTCCAGGAGGTCAGTGACCAATCCGTCTTGTTTAACGTAATTATTTCCTGATTCTCGCATGATGTCTAGAACACAAGCAAAAACCAAGTGAATGAGCTACCTATCTCCCTACTCTTAAAGTATTTCTATTAGCAAACGTATTACATAGTGCTGGTGCCGTGCATTCTCATCACTATTTCTCTTTAAAAGCTACAAGCCTTCAAGTCAGTGTCATCTTTGCTTTGTAGCATAAGCAATATCTAGATTATGCCTTTATGAATGCAAAGAGAACTGCTGAGTAACCATTGGTCAGATACATAAATTCAACAGTCATTTGTAAAACATGGTGAGGGCTGGAGCTATAGCTTTGTAATAGAGTACTTGTCTACTATATACATGGCTCTGAGTTTGAGTCGTACCATTAATTAATTAATTCTAGTGATCTCAAACATAAAGGTATGACATACAATATACATCATATATATTCAAACACATTATTACACTGATTGATTAACTCATTCATTGATTAAATTCAATACAAATTAAACATTTTCAGGACGATATTTGTAAAAAGCCACCTGCCACACACACACACACATACCCCTAATATTTTCAGATTCCTCTTCATATTGTACAGTCAACTGTGGCTCTTATTTCTCATATTGTAAGTCATTTTGTTATTTCACTGTATATAGACACATTGCCTCTTTCAGATACTACTGCAGTTGTAGAGGACAAAAACCAAAATATAATAAGCAATGACAGTTAAAAGAAAAACCGTTGTTTTCAAAAGAAGTTGGGGGAAAAGAATGTACTTGTCATATGATTCTTCTATTTTTTTCTCCTTATTTGAGGTGCTTGGGATTGAGTCCAGAGCCTCAAATACAGGAGCATTGAACTACATCCCCAGCTGTATTGCTCTTAATTATATACTTCTCTCTTCTTTGCTTTACCACCAGTTCCATCAGAAATGCATATACTTTGTGGAATAAGTTCTTACTTTGGCTCAGGACATGGTACAAAGAGAAACCATACAGGTAAAAGCCAACTTCTATATGCATCACTTCAAGTTCATTGATTTCCAACTTCAAAAATAAAAAGGGGCCAAAGTTCAGTGCAACCACTTATGACTGAGCATCACAACATGTAATAAAAGAGTCAGAAAGCTGCTGGTGATTGGATTTGAGCAGGTCATTCTGAGCAGGCTCAAGGCTAAGTGCCTAAGCATATCATGGGCAATACCTTGGGTTATCTGTGCCTTTTAAGAACATCTTTGCAAAAAAGATGACATCTGTGGAAAACATTGATTCTCTCTCTCTTTCTCTCTTTCTTTCTCTCTCTCTCTCTCTCTCTCTCTCTCTCTCTCTCTCTCTCACACACACACACACACACACACACACACACACACACATCTTTTCCACTAACATTTTGGCTTCCCTTTTGAAATACTACAAGGCCAACTCTACAAAATGGATACCTAACAGGGACACTTTCACAATGACTATTGAAAATGACAAAGCAACAGCAGTTAGCCTTTGATCTTTCGACCACGTTCCAGGAAGAATGAAAAGAACACTCTATTCATCAGCTGATGTGCATGCCTGAGTGTACACAGTAGTGCATACAAACCCTGCTGTTAACCTTGTACTCAGAGGAAATGAGAGAGTTTATAACTGGAATCTATCTATCTACTTCAAGGATCTCAAGTATATTTATTCTTGCTTTATCAAATAGCTTGATACAATGATATTTAAGCAACTTTCTTTCCCTATCTCTGCCATCTATTGATGGATATTTAAAAGCCATGAATGCACCGGGAGGCAGCACTTGATGACAGCTGATGCCAACCGGACAAAGGCTGACCATCTTGAGATGCATGTATTACCTACAGGTTGAGCTCCTACATAAAGTATACAATGTTCAACAAGTCCAAACACATACAAAAGTATATAGAATGTGCTAGAGGTCAAATTTGCAGCCACACATTATTTGGACACGTCCAGCGACTTGATAGAAGGAACCATCAATGAGCTCTTTGGAGCCAGTGCAAAGGACCTGCCTCTTAGATATCACATTAAAGGGAAGAGAACACAGGTGGCAATGCCTGATGCAGAAGGCAAGTCTTAGCACCAGAATGACCTGGGAGGAACAGGTTCCATGCTAGTCACCTTTTTATTATTCCTACAAAATGTCTGAGATTTCAACCCCAAATAGGGGAGAGGCTAATATTATTATTTGGGCTTGGAGTTTCCAAGCTTCCCATCCATGAATGATTGGTTCCATTGCTTTGGAAGTATGGCAAGGTAGCACATCACAGCAGAAACACGTAGTACACCATGCCTTTGCCAGGAATGACAGGACAAAAAGAAGGGCCTGGAACTGCACTTCCTCTTCATGGTCCACCCCATTATCCACCTCCCCTTCCCCCCCACCTCGGCCCCACAATGACCTGAAGATCTCCCTGCAGGCCCCACCTCTGAAGGCTTCCAGAGCCTCCCAATTACTCCAGATTGGGAGCCTAACCTTTAGCAAAAGGGCCTCTGGTGGAGGTCCCAGATCCAAACTTAGCAGACTCTGCTACTTAGAAATAACTCCAAATTTAGTTCAGATGGCTATTGCACTAAAAACCATTCAGCTTAGGAAAATGATCTTTTTACAATAATAATAATAATAATAAATTAAAGATGGGAGCAAGACAAACAGAAATGGAAGAGCAGACCAGTGAGCCTCACAGTAAAATGAAATATGGGTTTAGCCATCTCAGCCCCTGCAACCTTGAGGACATGGTGGGCCATAGTACTATCTGGCAGCAAAGATGTGTCTGAACTCTTTGAAGGTTTCCTAGGTGGGTATCTTGGAACAAGTGAAAATTTGGATTGGTGTTTTAGAAGTGCCTACACTTGAACCCACAAACCAGAGAGGTCTCAGGAAAGTCAGGAGAAAGGAATATGTAAGCACTGTGTTTCTTTATGATACATTAAAAAATCTGAACGCCCATCAAGTACATTTACATTGAGATCTATAACCTCACTAAGTTCCTATTGTACTTTAACAAAATATATTAGCTCTCTATTATATGCAGTACTCCGTGCCTGGTACTTTGGAATTACAAAGGTTTAATCATGGTTTTGTTATATACTGAACATGGTCTATACTTTGAATCTATGTTTGCATTGATTCCTATTGAGTACACCCTCACTGCCTTCTCAGAGTGGGTGAATTTGATTTCTGACGCCTGTGTGCCATTCAAGCCGCTGCTATCAGCCAACTAAGTCAGCTTAAAGGCCTGTACGTTGCAAAGAAAATTGTTGTCAAGAGTTCGTGTACTTTGCTCTGAAGTAAAATAAATGGAGTTACCCTCCAGTCAAAGGCCACCCGCTTAGTATGACATATAACTTCAGGGTTATTGATTTGAAGTTTAGTTACCTGTATTCCTCTCATCACCAACCAGCCTAAGAAGTGACAACCGACAGCAAGGGACAGAACCAAAGAAATGAAACAGTAGAACAATCGCGTGTCCTTGATTGGGGTGATTGGTCTGAGGCACCCTGCGGCCTCAAGGGCACCCATATATCACGGCATGTCAGCTCAATGACTAATCCTTAATGGATGTCTCTGAGTCATCAAAAAGCAGGGAGGCAGGTCCCTCTCCCCCAGTAATCGACACAACACGACACACTCAGGAGTCGCATAATTTTGTTCAATGTGTTCGTTTTAAGGCTAGAAAATATTCTTTATAAAGTATGGTTTGTAAAGAGACAGGGAGTATCTGGTCAGGGTTGAACAGCAGGTTCAATGGAAAAACCAAAATACAATTCTCCATGTCCTGACACCTGACTGCTCTATGAAAAGGAACAGGAGTTTCAGAACTCAACAGAACCTGAGTAATATTTTCATCCCCAACTGCCTATTTTGTCAGTAAAAAAGCACTGGGAGC
The DNA here is from genome assembly GCF_019054845.1 of Dipodomys spectabilis. NCBI lineage: Eukaryota > Metazoa > Chordata > Mammalia > Rodentia > Heteromyidae > Dipodomys > Dipodomys spectabilis. The sequence continues at coordinate 1,846,373 of NW_024870892.1, read as the reverse complement.
TGGGGAGAGAAGTGACAGGCTCAAGGTCACAATTCAGGGACAGGTAGAACTGAGACAAGAATATAAGTCGGAAGGATTATCACATTCTATTCTTGCCATCAAAACAGGCTGACTCTTTCCTAAGACACTTGAATAGGACTCAGCGCTCTTGAACTAAAACCCGTCATTTAATCTCCATCTCACAATGGGTATGCTGTGTGAGGTCCTGGGTGCTTTTATCTAAGGAAAATAGACTGAGGAAACTGGCTGGATTCACTCACCATAGCAAATGGATATCTTTCACTTCCTGAAGTAGATATTTTAAGCAATTGTTGCCACATTTTTTTTTTCAGCTTGAAAGATTTAATGAAGGGAAATTCTATCCTACTCTTCTTCATCTGTGGGTATAAGAGAATCAAAGGAAAGGGGAGACAAGCTATTCACATCCACCTTTTGAGCCTTTCAACAATTTCATTAAAAACCTACTGTGTGTGAGAACTGGGCCTATGCTTCGAGTACATACAGTCCTTCCATGTGCGGGGCTCGGGTCTTCTAAAGGTGCCTGTGAAATTTCATAATTGGAAGGCTAATACCAAATTTCATTTATTGCTACTGTAAATGAAATAGATCGAAGTTAATAAAAAGCCTGCAAATTAAAATAACCCAGCAGTCTTAGCTAGCAATTAAAAATGACTCTTTTTTTTCTGTAAGAGGTGAAGCCATATGCTGGAGATAATTTTTTTTATCATGAGCGGTTTGGCTCCATGGGGAATCATTCCAGTTCATATTGAAGGATCAGTTTCAGTATCAAAATCTCATTCTCTCCATGTCAAGATCCTTGATACCAATTAACTGAAGATACCTGAGCTCAAGAGCCTTCCTGAAAAACACACGAGTCCTTTTCTCCCACACACCTGGGGTAGAGAAGACAGAGCTAAGACTCTAATAGTGGAAGGTTGGGTCCAGAACCTAGAGTTCAACAAGACACTCACCAGAGGGTTCTCTCCCCTCCCCCCCCCCACTCCCCCACCCCCGCCAATCCAGACCACTATGACAGCAGTTCATAGGCAGAAATGGAGGGGCAAGGTGAACAACGCAGCAGCGACACTCACAAGACACGTGACACGATGTTGAAAATGAGCTAGACGATTTGTGGGATGGGGGAAGGGGGGTGGGGAAATTGGGAAAAAGAGAAGGAAGGGATGACACTGCCTAAAAAGAAATGCGCTCATTACCTGACCTGTGTAACTGTAACCCCTCTGTACATCACCTTTACTATAACAATTTTTTTGTCAGTGCATAGGACCAGGGAGAAGGATAGAGAAGAGAAGTGTGTGGTTTTGTCTAATCTAAAGCAATGCCCACTTACTTGGCCAGAGGGCTTCTGGAAGCTCTGGAATGTGCCCGTAGCTGATGTTAGGGAAGAAAAGAAAGGACTATTTACATATATTATTAATAAAAGAGCATCCACTACCTGCATCACTGTTTGGAACAATTGTTCTCCAAGTGCCTTGTTTTGACCTAACAGTTTAATCCACCTGGACAGGAAAGATGGAGGTAACAGAGAGACATGCCTGAAAGAAAGTAGAAAATGGTCACTGATAACAGAAGATCACAGAGAAAAAGAAAAAAAGATAGGCTCGTTGATGACGTAGATAGAAAATGGATATATAGAGAAGACAGCGGTTGGAGGTGTGGGTCAGGCAGTAGAGCACCAGGCAATGAGCAAAACGGCCAGGTACCACATTTGAGTCCTGGTATCAGACAAGAACATAGATAAGACAGATAAAAGAGAGGCAGACAGAATCAGAGAGAAGGAGAGAGAGCAGTTACTATATCTATATGTAATGGACATGGGTGGGTGGATGCTTTTATCAGTGAATGATTGGGAGGAAAGAAGCAGGCATACTTTTTTATTAATATATATTTTTATTGTAAAGATACTGTAGAGATTTTTTTAAAAAGATACTGTAGAGAGGGGTTACAGTTACATGAGTAAGGTATCGAGCATTGTTACCCCCTCCTTTGTTTTCCCCTACCATTCCTTCCTTCCCCACCTCCCCAAGTCCTCCCTCCCCGCCCAAAGTTGTAAGGTTCATTTTCAACATAGTGTCTTGTACATCTCATTTTTTTTTACAACTTACTTTGCTAAGTTCCATTTCCACGTACCATTTCACATAACCCATCTGTGGAAGCACCATTATTTTATCTATTTTACACTAGTGAAACAACCAAAATAACCACCTTATCAGAGTTGTATTTAAAATCTATATGGTTCCCAAACCTCTCTCCATACTTTTACCCACCTGCCTTCTCGTTCAAGGTCATGATAAAAATCTGACACCAGATTAGAGAATGGGCTGCAAGCTACATCACGATAGTGTGTGAATATGAAATGCACCCTTGAGTCCACTCAGCCTCTTAACACATGCGTGCCATGAATCACTATGTATAATAAAAATCTAAAGGAAAAGCAATGCCTTCCAACCCTTACCCATATTATGATGGATTCCCATCAAATATTGTCACCTATGCCCTTTCCCAAAGTATGACCCCACATCATTTAATCAGTCATTTTCACGCCAGTGCTTCTGAGACTTCAATATTCAAATGCAGTGCCTAGGAGTTTTGTCAAAATGCAGATTCCGGTCAGATAGTCTAGAATGTGAGACAGAGCATGTGTCACAAGCTCGCGCACGGGGATATCTCACGTGTGAAGACCATGCTTTAAGTAACAAATGCCACACTCTGCTTCACTGGGTGAGAAAAATCACACCTTGATAGACACACGTGGAAGTCCAGAACTGTCCTCTAGTCACCGAAAACTTTTACTACAGACTGGGTGGGAAACAGGTGCATACATGCAAAGGTGCAGATTCTTCAAGTCCTGTCCCTTGATGGTCCCTCTCTCGTCCCTTTCCAGAATCCCCAGATGCAATTCCAATGTGGCAAAAGCAAGAACTTCCAAGTAAAGACCAGATGTCTTCTCAATAAGATTTTAAGTACGTATTTACCCCTTTTTATGCTCTTTTACGCATTCAATTCTCTCTGAGAGATTATACAGGTCACTTTTTAAATGAGTTTTAATGTTTCTGGGCTTGCAGCTCATTACAGAAATGTTGACAGCAGAGAGAATCTTGCTCTAACACAGCAGTATTTTGAGCTGCCAGACACTGAAATCAGTAACTGGATATATGTACCATAAACATTAATTTAGTATTATGTGGAAGGTTGATTGATTAATAAATACATAAGCCAGGAAGTCGAATTTAACTCTTAATTCACTTTTTTTAATTTCACAGAGAGGGGGAAATTAATCTAGAAGTGTTGATTGATTGAGAGTTTTAGTCCGTCTAGACAGCAATGGAAAATGACGATGAACCTGGGACTTCACAGACTGCATCATTTGCAAAATAAACCTGATCAACAAATTTCATCTCACAATGACTGATGGTCAGAAATGTACAGCTGGGAACAAGGGAGTAGGAAGGGGAAGAATATATAATAATCAGAGGAAGTAGCTTTCCATGGGGAGTGGAGAAGAAGAAAGAATTAGTAAATATTGTCAGTTCAGAGATGGACACAAATTAAAGAAACCCTACTTGCAAATCTAAAAATTAATGAGCAGGAGAGCACTCCAGTAGACTAGCAAATTAGAATCAGTACACTGCATTCTTAAGAACATAGAGAATATAAACATAACTTCGCTGTATGGGACCACACAGAGACAATGATGTAAAAAACAGGCTTAGCCTCTTCTATGATTAAAAGGTTACATTTATAACCAAATGTTCTATTTCCAGATTTGGATAGTGTTGAAATTTTTCTAAAAACAAGGGACACATACTCATTGTTGTCTTACTGAAGAGTAGCAATTAAGCTTCACAAGGCAATTATTTACAAATCAGACCTGCATCTCCTTCCTGTGATTTTGGTTTTTGATTTCCCCACTCACATTGGCACAAGAACAATCAAGGTCAGGTTCCAAACCCCAAACCTGAGAATGCCGGCATCAGAATCATCAATAGTTTCAGTAACTGCTACATCTGTGGAAGGAAAGTAGGGAAGGAAGGAGAGGAGGCAACATTTGAGGATCTGTTACAGAGAGAGCTATGAAGTATTTGATCCCATTTTACTCATCCAGGTTTATCTATGAGAAAACTGAAGATCTGAGGTGTTAAGAAGATTCTCCAAGGTTACAGAAGCTATGTGGCGCAGCATTCCAGAACTTACTTCAGCACTAACTAACTAACTAACTCAAGCAGAACTAACTCTAGCACACTGCAGGAATGACCTCCCAGAGACTTCCCAACAAATTGCTGTCTGGGCTCACAGCTCTATTGCTGCTGGAACGTAATTAGCACCAATTGGAATAGCATGAGAAAACACAAATTTGTTTTCCAAGTTCTGTAGGCCAGCACTCCTCTGATGGAGTGAGTTGTCTACTTAGGCTCCCAAGGCTGAAACTGAGGCATTGTTGAGGGTCCATGCTGCCTACTACAGTGAGCCTGCTCTACTGTATGGTGCCCTAGGATTTGTGGTTGTTTACAAGTCTGAAGGTGCTGCTGACTGGTCTGGTCAAGGAACCAGATGCTGCTGGTCTGGTGGAGGAGCGGCACTTGGAGGATGCCTGCTCTCTTTTCCTGAAGTGCTGGCTGTGCGTCCGCATTATCCCACAGCTTGTGCATGCAGACTCCCAAATGTCATCCCAGACTGAACTCGAGTAAGACGCTGACGCTTACCAAGACCTCCCAGTACTTACGTGTACATTCAGTGTGAGAATCATTTCTCTACAGTGAGTGAAAGACAGGAGGGAAGGAGGCGATTGTGTCGTTTATTCTCATAGCCTTTGGGGGAAACTACAGTTCAGTCATTGGTCTTTTCCTAGGCTGGGGTAGAGGGAAATATCTTCCCAACCAAGTTGGATTTATGAAGAATTCTGACTCTGTCTCTCTGAGTAGCTTTAATTTGCCCACATCCACTTCTATATTTTTTGCCATACAGGAGAATTAAACTCAGGGCCTCAAAGTCGCTCAGCAGGGGCTGGGAAAGTGGCTCAGTGGTAGAGTGCTTGCCTTGCATGCTTGAGGTCCTGGGTTCGATTCCTCAGCACCACATAAAAAGAAAAAAAAAAGCCAGAAGTGGCGCTGTGGCTCAAGTGGTAGAGCGCTGGCCTTGAGCTGAAGAGCTGAGGGACAGTGCCCAGGCCCAGAGTTCAGGCCCCACGACCGGACTCCCCCCCAAAAAAAAAGTTGCTCAGCAGGTACTCAACCACTTTAACGTCTTCTCCAGCCCCTATTTACTTCTATTAGTGTTGAGATAGGGTCTCATTTTATTCCCTATCTCAGCCTGGACTGTAATCCTCTTGTTTGTGTGTTCCTGCATCACTGGGAATGACAGGTAAGTAAACTACCCAGACATTAGTAGAGATAGGATGTTGTAAACATTGCTGTTTATTCCTGGGCTGGTCCTAAACATGGTCTCCCAATCTCTGCCTTCTAGTTATCTAGGATTACAGGCTTGAGTTCTTGCCTCCAGCTCCCGAGCCCAAATTGAATACAAAAAGTGAGGAAACCTTCCCTGTGAACTCAGCCGTGGAAATGTTTAGCACCCTTAAACAACTGCAAGGTGGACTTTATTAGTCACCATGCTCCCTTGAGGGACACATCACTCCTAGTAACACCCAGGTTTGATGGGAATAAATTCTATAACAAATGACACTTGGAAGGTTCTAGGCGTGGCTGCAGTGCTGGCTGGCACCCATACCCAGACGCCAGCAGGTACAGAATGCTCTGACTTCACTTTGCCCTTAACAGGATTTCCCCAGTCCTGGGAAGAGATTCAGCAGAATCTGAGCTACCCAGAGGAGCATAAAATGACATTAACTGTTTTATTACAGACGTTATTGGTTTTCTGTGTGTTACCATTACAGGGAAGTGACCATAGTTAGAGCAGATTGAAGGAGACTGCAAAATAATGCAGGCTGTCTGTCACTAAATACACAGCTAATTTCTAATCCTACCTCCCAACTTCTTAGATATAATTATGGAAGCCTAAGCATTAGATATCCAGAGAAAAATAAGATGCCTTTCAAGATGTGGACAGTGACCCTGAAAATGCTCTTAAACTCTCCTGCTTGAAGTGAGATACAGAATGAAAATGAAAGAAAGCTTGGGAATAATAATGCCAACATAGAAGGTAGAGTTCTATTAAGCAAATGATAGTGAGAAAAGGCAAGTCAATGACCCCCCCCTTCTCATTTTCTTCACACACACACACACACATGCACACACACACACACACATATACACACACACACACACACACGCATACACACACACACAAGCATGCGTATCTCTGCTGTTTGTTATTTTTCAGAGTTCCTTCAGGTGACAACAGTCCTTGGTGCCTATTTTCAGTCAGCTGGTTATTCCATACAAGTAATCATAGACACCATCTCCTCTTCCCAGCTTCTCTCTGTTCTTGGAATTGCACCTTGGCTAGATAAGACCATCAGACCACCATTAATAGTTCACCCAGTGTTCTCAGACATTTTGAAATACTCACAAATAAAAATAGTATACAGTGACAGAGGATGCCATCAGCCTAGAAAGCAAATTATAGCAGCAGAGTTGGTAACAACAGTCATTCGACCAAGAGGTGGGGCAAAAGCTGAAGAGATGAAACCACTCAGAGGTCTCAGAGAAAAATGAGTCCCATTCCCTTGATCAACGCCTCCCCCATACACACTTCTGGAATCTGTGTGCTTTGTGAAGCCTTTACCAAAAAAAATGAAAGATTAATTAATTAATTAATTAATTAAATCACAGTTTCCTGATATCTGAAGAGTGTTTATCTGCTAAAACCACCTGGCAAGACACCCGAGCTGTCATCAGTAACGATAAGGTATAACTCCTCATAGGCATGCCAGTGTTCCTTTTGATCGTGTTTATTAGAGGCAGAAGGAAAATAGGCCCTGATCAAAGACAGCCTCTCCCTGGGCCACAAGGAGAACACAAAACGACCTTTCACTGGACAGTTAACCCAATGGAGAGGAGCCAGAGAATGGCAGGCCGCCGGTAAACTCTAGATCACCTTTTTCTTTGTAACTGAGCTCAGAAATACTCTAATTCCTCTTGGTAGTATGAGGCCTAGAAAATGCCATTTGCATGTGGGCTCTTACCATTGGAAACACTGCTACCGATCCTTACACCCTTCTGGAATTCACATGCCACTGCGCGGCAGGGATGAACGTGGCTTCTCTTATTTATTTTTTCATATGAGAACGATCAGGCCAAGTGTCTTCTGAAAGTCCCTCCTGTGGCAACTTTCCCATCCTGCTCAGCTTTCACTCTAATTCACTCTATCCTTCTCTGATACAGACCAAGGCAAGCATCACAAGGATGAGGCTAGGACTGACCGGAAGTGGCTGGGAAGGCCTGAGCCAGGGAAGGAGTGCTCACCTAGAGTGTGAGCCAGCATGAGTGTAGAGGGAGGGCCTCCCCATGGGGGAGGAGCTGTCATGCAGAGGAGGGTCACCACACCGCATGCTGATGGACAGATCTCATGCATTTATGCTCCAAGGCTGAGGGGCGCTACAAATGCACCAAAGGTAGAAAACTAAAGTGAACCCTTTAGCATTGGATTGGAAGTGTTCACCTGTTTTCCATATCGATGCAAATGGTTATGTCTGTGACTCTCTATATCTAGCTTTGTTGTTGCGTGTATGTATACCTATTCATGTCCCAGGCCTACCATCAAGAGGGTCTACAAGGAGTAGAATGCAAGCAGCAATGAGTACACTTAGCACTCCGATCTGATTTTTAAGTATTCAGCTCTAAAAACAATCGGACTCCTGAAAGAAATAGCTGCTTCAGGGGCAGAGGCCTGGAAATTTCCAAAGCAATGAAGTTCTCAGAGAACAAGATAACTAAACGAACATCCAACCAAACCAGGGACCATGCGAGCACAGAAATACATCTCTCACCACAGAAAAAGGAAATGTCATGAGTTTATTCTGATAAAGGTAATAGTTGGAAAGTAAAATATTTCCTAAGGAATGAGTGATAGTATTTTGAAGTTTCTCCCCAGAAAATACTTTCTTTTTACAGAGGATAAAATAATTACTCAACAGATCGAATGAACATATTATCAGTAATAGAAAAAAATATTCATCACTCACCGCCTGATAAGATTCAATGTGAAGGAGAAAGTATCACTCCCATAAACTAACTGGCTGACAGATTTCACAACAGTCAGCTATGAAAGTCAAAGAAAAGCTGAAAAATGTTTCCAGAATGACGCGTAGAAGCAAGACAATTGAGTGCAAGCTCTGACTCTCAATTGGGTCATTTTTCTCTAATAAACATTACTGGAACATGTAGCAAATTCAAGTACATTCTAAAGATGAGATGGTCATAATATATCAGTGCTAATTTCTTGGCCTTAATGATTATATTTGAAAATGATGGGCACTGAATGATTCAGGAAGGAGAGGAGCAAAACATGGGGGGAAAGCTGTGATTCTTTGTACTATATTTTCCAATTCTTCTGTGAATTTGATGCCACCTAAAACTTTTTTAAATACATGCAGGTGACAATAAAATATTCATTGGTGCCTCGACACTTATCTCCTTTAATAATTTCATTAATTCTCAAGTCCACAATTATCCCATCCACGCCTTGGCTTTCCATGTGAGTAACTTGGGACCACATGACAAATCATCCTGAAGCATGATAATATATAAACAGTGATCGCTTTGACTTGGTACTGGACTGGACAGAATTGTTTGATGTAATTAATTGGGTAACTCTTCTGGTACACTAGACAAGCTCACTACTGAGTTTACAGACTTGAGGTCCCACCAGGAACCTCTGCTTCTAAGAGTTAGCTGTCACCAGGGACTAGAAAGGTGACCATGCCATGGGTCTGAGACCAGACTTGCTCCCAAGGCTATTTAAGGATCCCAGGATAAAGCAATGGCACAAGTTCTGACTCCGTCTGAATCTCTGCAGAACTCACATTTACTGCTCTTCCCACAAAACAAGTCACATATCCACACACACACACACAGAGTGAATGTGGAAAGACCGCATCCAGCCTCCTGGTAGTAGAGTTGTCACCAGCAGCACAGCACCCTCCCAATCTTTATTTCTACTCTCATCTCTCCTCCTAGTTAATACTATCTACTAGATATCTCTTTGGGGTGCCTCTCAAAATGGACCTGGAAGAAACTCACCCTATTGGAGACCATGTGCCATCATCAAACTTACAGCTGACTACGTTTCTAGTCATTTCGATTCCACTTATTGTGAGGTTTGGGTGACATTACTTTTCTGTGAAGATGAGCCTTCTATTTGCAATAAACATTTGACATTTACAAGAGGGATTAATAAAATAATGTGTTATCAACCTTTAGTAGGAGTCTAATAGGTATTTGATAATGTTTTTACGCTCTCCCCCATTTTCTTATAAAAACACACTTCCCTCTTAAAATATCTTTCTTCCCATGCTCCCCCTCACCCAGGTTTGAGGGCGCAATCTGGTCATCCTCAAATTTCCCTTCTGCTTTTCCCATTCACACTTCCCCGGTCCACCTAATGCACTGTGGTTAACAGTCACGTTGAAGCACTTGGCAAAGCGCCTATCTTGTCACGGGCTCCTACATTTTTTTTTAATTTTTAAAAGGTGGAATTTATAATCAAATTCCATGAATCCCAACAAGCCATAAGCATGAGAAGGTGAACTCAGCTCTCCCTCCTCACCCCCTGTGCTAGAACCGTCTTCCCAGAAACCAAGCAAGTTAGGAGCAAAGCCTACAAGTCTTTGGTAAACTCCGTCTTCATCCACTTTGCCTACATCATTCTTCAGCAAGTCTGACTGATTCTTGTCTGCAAGAAGAGCAGGATACTTTAGGAGCTGAACTGCTTGGCTTCAAGTTTTACCTCTACTACTTACCCAGCAAGGAGACTATGGAAACGAGATAGAATTTCTCTGCCTCCTCACCTATCAAACAGGAATGGGAGAAGCAGTGCCGCCTGGCAGAGCTGTTGCAGGATTAAAGGCGATGTGCTGAAAACACCTGGCCTGCACCTGCTACCTGACAAGGGCTTTCACAAGGCTGGCTCTTGACTCTGACCCATTGGAGCCCTTCCTCTTCTCTCCATGTCTGCCAGCTCCCGATCCCTCTCACACACAAGGGCCATCACCATCAAACTCCGGTCCAGCCTGGTGTCACCTCCACCTCACCCCCATCCGTCATCTGCCAGGTGCCAAAGAAATTCCTGCAAAGGGAAAGTCCCACTGCGCCCATCCTTTCCACCATCCTTCACCTGTCTTTTCCAGTTCTCTGCCCTAAAGGCCAGTTCATTTCCTGATCAAGAACACAAATATACTGCTCTCTGGGTCAGGACCTGCATTGTGGCCACAGGGCCAAATGCACCAAGAAGGTCAGCATTGTTGGTAAAGACGGCACCTCTATGTGCCTCACTCCAGAAGATGATGAAGAAAATTGAGATCAGCCAGCACACCAAGTACAACTGTCCCTTCTGTGGCAAGACTCAGATGACGAGGCGAGCTGTGGACATCTGGCACCGTGATTCCTGAAAGAAAAGAGTGGCTGGTGGTGCCTGGACCTATAGCACCACTTTTGTCATCACAGTCAAGTCTGCCGTTAGAAGACTGAAGGAAGTAAAAGACCAGGAAAAGCTCCATCATGGGAGATGGCCTCAGCCAACAATAAATGGGTTAGTTTATATATATATATAATATATATATATTATATATATATATTATATATGTATATATATGTATATATGTATTTATATATATGTATATATGTATATATATATATGTATATATATATGAGAGAGAGAGAATACAATATACTTTGGTGAAACTCAATAAACATTAATTATTGACATTTTGATGTGACAAAAACACAACGTATCTCAAATTCTTGCTTGTTATGGACATGATGTGTTATATTTCCATCCACATTTCTCAACATGTAATCCTACATCTATGCTCATTGCTTTGTGGACCCACAGCTATCCTCTGAGAAGCTCTGTGGAGGGGACTTGGCTATCTGTGGGCTGCCTGGTTTCAGGAAAACTGTGGCCTTCCTATCCACCATCCATTGACAGCCTGATTCTTTGGAAGTTATTCTTGGGGCTCGCACCCCAACATGCGAACCCTTCCCACACCCTGTGGCCTTTTCCTCTTCTCAGTTTTGGGGTGAACAAATACCTATACATCTGTTCAAATCCTATCCAGCTATTCATGGCCCCCAAGTCCTCCTGGGTCTGCACTGATCCTGCAGCTCCTTACCAGACTCTCTCCCTGACCTGGAGGCTGCCCGGCACTTTCTCTGCTTGACTGCCAGCTCTGTTGTGGCTGGTCACTCCCTAGCTGAAAAGCTGGAGAGGGTTAAGTTCTATGGCTCCTACTAGGGCTACTGCCGTGTGTATTGATTATGGGACAAACTCCCTCCCTAGACCGTTTGGAAGCTTTAGTGAAAGCCTACTTATGCCATTCTTCTGCCTGCCCCTCTATTGACTACTGGGTCAATAAACCTGAAGAATGATGGCAAAAACATGAAAGGACACAACCCTGCATTTCAAACGCTTTGCCAAATGCCTCTCTGGGTAGTTCTGAGTCTAATGCAATAAATAGAAAAGGTCCTGGGCCCTGCAGAACAGCACCCCCCTGACCCCATACTTGCACATACACTTGGCTATCACCTGCACAGGTGGCTACAGTGACCCCAGGGTCAACACCCAAGAAAGTGACCCAAGATTTTAGCTTTAGGAAAACAATTCTCCATAGCTATTTCTCATTTTTGCACCTCTTATATAAGCAGAAGCTGGGGAGCCTTTTCTCTCTTTTTGTCTTAGGATGTTTGAACAGCTGGAAAGTAGGCAATGACTCTTGTTCAGCTGGGCAACAGTGGCTCACGCCTGTAATCCTAGCTACTCAAAAGGCTGAGATCTGAGGATCCAGTTCAAAGCCAGCCTGAGCAGGAAAGTCCATGAGGCTCTTATCTCCAATGTACCACTAGAAAACTGGAAGTGGCACTGTGGTTCAAAGTGGTAAAGCACTAGCCTTGAGCTGAAGAGCTCAGGGACAGTGCCCAGGATCAGCGTTCAAGCCCCATGACGAACCAAATTTATATATATACATACATACACACATATTTCAATATAATAAATACAACGCAAGAGTTAGGCAGGTTTGCTAATAGTACATTAACTACAAGATTGGAGTTTCTTGATGTCGGGGCCTTTCATGTACATGTACAGCCTCTGGTGGGACCCAGGGCCCAGCATGAAGTGCTCACTGCCTGCTATGCAGGAGTAAGGAAGTTCTGTCTCTTATCTGTTAATGTCATGCCTTCTGCGGGTATCTGTAAAACTGGCAGGCTAACATGCTGGCTGAGATGTAGGACAAGATCTTAGAATCTTCAAAGTTCTTAACATTTACCTGAGAGCAGTGAACTACATCCTGATGTACTTTGATCCAACACGTACAAAGTATGTGCGCGTTAGCAAAAAGAGCTTTCTGGAAAACACAGCAAAGAGCCCACAGAAGGATGTGGAGTCATCACTATTCAATGTATTTTTTTAAGTTCCAGTAGAAGAGGGTTGTAAAATCATTGTTTGTTTTGGTTTAAGTTTATTCTGGTTTCCTTGCAGCCATGAAACTGAAATGTGGTCCATTTGCCTTCAAGTTCTTCACTGAGTTAAACATTGTCAACCACAATCTTGAATTAGCTAATGCAATACTTCTAAGACTTGTGTCTAGGAAATCTGTGTCGTTTTCTTTGTAGTCTGGTGTTAATCAGTGTGCTAAGAAAAATTGTTTCACTGAATGATTAAGTCATTCCCTGTAAGCAAGATCCGATGTTTTTTGTTTTTTTTTTTTCTTAACTGAAACCCTTCTGGATACTTTAATACTTCATAAATATTTTGAATCACCAAATTGGGGAAGTGAGCCTAGAGCTTAATCTGATCAGATACTGTTTGCTTGGGGAATACTGATGAACATTTCCCAGAATCATTGTTCTGTTTCTCCTGATATGAGTAATGTTTGGCTAATCCATTTAAAAATCACTAGAACATTATGAACAACAAATAAAATTATAATTGAATAAAATTAATTGTTAACTGGATTTGCTTTGAAAATATGTCTGTGGGGTTAAGATTCTGTGGCCCTAGACCTCCACAGGCCACAGAAAATAAAATAGCATAGAGTCAAGTGCACATTGCTCTCAGCTCCAATGGCCTAAAACTAAATAATCATCCCATGAACTGCATGGGAACATTTAAGTTGTACCCCTAATCTTTATGAGTAAACAATTGTAAGATCAATTTTATATATTATATATAGATCCATGTGTATATATATATATATATATATATATATGTGTGTGTGTATATACAAACAATAAGATCTTTTGACGCTTACTCCATATATTTCAGATATTGTTTGCTTTTTCAAAGAACCCACTTACAGTTTTATTGCTGAGGCCACTGAAATTAGAATATAGTATGCATATTACTAAAATGTAGAACATATGTGATATGTGATTTGCATGCATCTATCAGGCACACATGCATCGTACACACATGCGTACCTTTTGGAGACATCTATGCAAGTTCTTTTAACTCTAAGACAAAAGGAAATATTTTTTTTAAAAGTTAAATAAGATAAAGCTGATAGCCCTTTGGCTACTGGCTATTTTATACATGAAATAACCTAACAATTACTATTAGCAAACATTAACATAAAAATATAAGCAGTTTCTTCAAAAAGTGCTGTTGGAATGATTAGGCATCCATAAATAGAATTTTTTAAGAAAATCTCTTTGAAATGGATAAAACACCTAAATGTAAAATTATAAAACTACTAGAAGAAAATGCAGAAGGGAAGTTCTATGATATTGACCTGGACAGGGCCTCTTGAATGGAACTCCAATAGTACACATAACCAAGGCAGAAATAATGGGCTTGCATCAAACTACAGAGCATCTGCAAAGCAGAGGAAACAAGAGAATGGGAAGATGACACACAGAAAACATTTGCCAACCACACATCTGATTAACAACTATGATACAAAACATATAAGGAACGCAAGCAATTCACTTCAAGAAAATAAAACCTAATGCAAAATGAGCGAAGAATCTGAACAGAAATTCCTCAAAAGAAGACATGCCACTCTGGTCATGGGAGATGGCACTCTCAGCAAATCCGATCCCTACTACATGCTTTCATTTCTTAAACAGTACATTTATAACATAACAGAGCATGCAAAAGAAAGAAAAGAAAACGTGTCAATGGTCAACAGATGTACGGAAGCTGTTCAGTATCACTAACACTACAGAAAGGCAAATAGGAACCACAATATCTCATGGCTGTTACAATCTACAACACTAAGAAAAAACTACAACAGGTGCATATAAGGATGCATAGAAAAAGGAACCCTGTAAACCACTATTGGTGAGAATGTAAATTATGACAGTATGGAGAAAAAAGTATGGAAATTCTTCAACATACATACAATGGAGCTACTACATAACCCTGTAATTTTATCTTAATTTTATCTATGGGGTGAACACCCAAAGGAAATGAAAACAGGCTGTGGGAAAGACACCGATACTCATACATTCATTGTAGCATTAGTCTTAATACCCCAGAAAGATAAACAACCGAAGTAGCCATCATTGATGATAGGTAAAGAAAGATGGTACATACACACCATGGAAAATTAATTGCTATTAAAAATGCAGTCCTGGGGTGGGGAAGGTGGCTCAGTGGTAGAGCGCTTGCCTTGCATGCATGAAGCTCTGGGTTCGATTCCTCAGCACCACATAAGCAAAAAGAAAAAAGCTGGAAGTGGCACTGTGGTTCAAGTGGTAGAGCGCTAGCCTTGAGCTGAAGAGCTGAGGGACAGCGCCCAGCCCCAGAGTTCAGGCCCCACGACCAGACCCAAAAAAAATAAAAAATAAAAATAAATAAAAATAAAAATGCAGTCCTGTCCTTGTTTGCACCACAGAAGGAACTGGACACAGAGAGTGAAATAAGCTGGGAACCAAGAGACAAATGCTTCATAATCTCATCCAGATGGGGAATTTGAAAATGTTGATGTCCTGGAGGTTGAGAACAGGGTGCTGGCTACCACAGACAGGGAGGAGGGCCTAGGGACAGGTTGGCCAATGGGAACTAACCTACAGAGAGGAAGAGGTTCTTGAGTAGCACTGAATAGTAGGGTGATTATAGAAAGCAGCAATATCAAAAGGTGACAAGAAAGAGTTTTCAAAGTGTTAGCATGAGTATTTGAGATGATAGATATTTAAACGCTAATCACATATGCATGTATTTTGTGATACCATGACATTGAAATGTACAATATTTTCTTGGTGACATCTGGTCCTGAACTCAGAGCCTTGAACTTTCAAGACAAGCACTCTACCATTGGAGCCATACTCTCAACCATTTTCATTTCAGTTTATTGTTTTAAAGTAGATTGGCATGCTTTTTTCTCCAGTAATCCTTCTACCTTAGCCTGCCACAAACACAAAGGTAGGATTAAAAGCATGATTCAGCCTACTGTTTTCCTAAACATGTGCAATTCTTATGCATGTAGGGGTCAGGGGTACTGGAATTTAAACTCAGGGCCTCTTATTTGCTAGGCAAAGGATCTACCGCTTGAGCCATGTGGCCAGCTCTTTGCTTTGGTTATTATCTTGCGTGTTACCCCACTGGTCTGACAACCATCTTCCTGGCTACACTCCCCACTGAAGCAGCAATGACAGGAATATGCTAAGCACTCGGCTTTTCTGTTGAGTTGGTGTCTTGCAAACTTTTTGCCTTAATTGGCCTCAAACCATATTCCTCCTAATCTCATCCTCATGAGTCGGTAGGCTAGATCTTATGTTAGTATGCACAGATGGAAAAGAAAAACCACCCAGCAATCAATCAGCTAAAAATCTAGAGTTGTAGCTCAAGTGGTAGCCCACCAGCCTTGAGTGAAAATGGCCCTAAAGTCAAGTCCCAGTTCAAGCACCAGAAAGAAGAAAGAAAGAAGGAAGAGGAAGGCTGCAAGGCAGGCAGGCAGGCAGGCAGGAAAGAAGGAAGGAAGGAAGGAAGGAAGGAAGGAAGGAAGGAAGGAAGGAAGGAAGGAAGGAAGGAAGGAAGGAAGGAAGGAAGGAAGGAAGGAAGGAAGGAAGGAAGGAAGGAAGGAAGGAAGGAAGGGAGGGAGAGAAGGAGGGAGGAAGGGAGGGAAAGAAGGAGGGAGGAAGGGAGGGAAGGATAGGAGGAAGGGAGGGAGGGAAGGATGGGAGGGATGGAAGGATGGGAGGAATGGAGGGAGGAAGGAAGGGAGAGAAAAGGGGAAGGAAGGAAGAAAATTTTTTTAAATACAAGAAGGTATAAATATCATTTCCTTACAGCTTAAAACAATTGACATTTCCCACATCATAAAGCTCTAATGGCCAAAAATATATGGAAGATGTTCTTATCTGCTTCCACTTGTTGAATAGCAGTGTCAATGAGCTGGCTCCCAGCTGCTCTGAGGGAAAGGATTAAACCCCACTACTAGATTTTAGATTCAACTTTAAATTGCTCATCCCAGTAATGTTATTATAGAGAAGATGTTTGATTGATATTTACTGAATCTACAAATAATTTTTTGATTTTGTAACTGATTTGATAACTGTGACATAATCTAAGTACATTTATTGATTTCCATGAAATTTTCTTCAACCAATCCAATTATTTCACTTGAATAAAAAAGTTCACAGAAAATGCAAAGAAATGTTTCAGTTGTTTGTCTTAACCAATTATTGAATTAGTAAAATTCCAGGAATTACACAGCTAAGAATGAAAAAATACGATAAAGAAAACATGATACTATTTGCATATATTTTACATTTTATCTGAAAAGCAAATAAATTTATTGATTATGTTCTTTAGTAAAATCATGGAAGGGGTTTTACAAGATGTTTCACTTGCCTAACTTTGAGCTTCTTATATAAAATGATGCTTATTTCATATAATCCTCTGGATTTTTGACAAAATAATGCTTTGTTACTTGAAAGGTTATGCTACTGAGACATTTATGTTCAGTGAAAAGTTTTAAATACAGAGACAAATTTCCTGCTTCTACAGAATGTACCCCACACAGGCAAATTGATGGAAATACTTCACAATTTCTCTCTTTTCCTAACAAATCTTTTTTAATCTAATGTGAATTGAATTGGGGGGGGGGAATCATTGTAAATTAGTAAGTGTACTTAAATCATATGACATAATTATCAAGTCAGTCACAAAATCAAAAATTTATTCCTTGCTTTTTTTTTTCTTTTGGTCTTGGCATTTCCAGAGTGCTCACCAGCTACAAAGTTCCCTTGTTCCCTTCCTCAGTTTGGCTGTGTGACAACTTGTTCTGTATTTTGCCTAAGTTATTCATGCATCCTGGTTTTCAATGATGAAAGGAAGAAGTAATCATTGATAAACTATATTACTGATTTAGGGAGGCTGTCATATGTAAAACTAACTGTTTTACAAAGAGGAATTCACTTATTCATATATGGACAGATTTAACTCTCTCCCTCCCTCCTTCTTTTCCTCACCTCCTCCCTTTTTCCCCTCTCTCCCTTCCTCTGTTCCTTTTGTGGTGAATCCACAAATGGTATTGGGAAAAGCATATACCTGCATATACCAGATGACACTAAATCATTCTCTTTTACCCCATATGAAAATACAGTAGATTCTAGGGGGATTCAAATAGTGTCATTCTTTAGAAAGGCAAAGTCAAAGTTGAACAGAATAAATGCCTAGAAACAGGTACTTTAAAAGGGGTGGTGTGGGGTCAAAGGGAGAGAGGGAGACAAAAAGAAGAGGAGAAAGGGGGAAAGGCAGTCAGGAATTCAACGTGTACCCTACAAAATTGAGACATGTTTGGGAAGGGTAGATTGGCGGATGGGTGAGAATGTTGAAGGTGGTCACATTGAACAAGACGCATGATACTCATAAACCACTCTGTTAAATGACAATTGCTTTGTACAACTACTTAAAGTTAGTTTTTCAAAGCAAAAAAGTAACTTAAAGTGGATCAAAGAACTGGTATTTTGAAACCACTGGAGGAAAACAGAGAAAATACTTGAAGATATAGGCCAAACTACAACCTTATGAATAGGACTTCATTTGCCAAGGAAATAAGAACACAAATTGAGAAATGGAATCATAGCAAAATAACAAGCTTCTACATATCAAAAAAATACTAAAATGAAGATATAACACATCTTAATATGTAACATATATTATATAATTAAAATATAATATTATATAATATATGATTAGTATATAATAATCTTTAAAGCTATTAATCAGATAAAGATTTAATATTCAGAATATATGAAAGCTCAGAAAAAGTAAACACCAAAAGAACAAGTGATCCAATTAATAAATTGGTGAAGCAATTGAAAAAGCAGTTGTCAAAAGAAGTACTGATACAAACACATGAAGAAATGATCAACAGACTTAGCTACAAAAGAAATGCAGATCAAACCAACAGCAAGGCCAGGTGCTGATGGCTCACCACTCTAATTCTAGCTACTCAGGAGGCTGAGATCTGAGGATCACAGTTCAATGCCAGTCCAGGCAGGAAAGTCTGTGAGACTCGTATTTCCAATTAACCACCAAAAAAACCACAAGTGAAACTGTGGCTCAAAGTGGTAAAGTATTAGCCTTGAGCAAAACTACTGAGATAGTACCCAGGGTTCAAGCCCTACCACCAACCAAAACAATAAAGCAGTAAGATTCTATTTTACCCAAGTCAGATTGGCAATCATCAAGAAAACAAACAACAAATATTGATGGGAATTTGGGGGCACAGGACCTCATACTCTGTTGGTGGGAATATAAATTAGTGCAGCCATTACATAAATGTGCCTCAAGAAACTTAAAATAGAACTATCATATGATCCTGCAATATATCACATTTGGGCATATATCTGAAGTAATATAAATCAACATGAATAGAGATCAATGCACGTGTGTGTCTATAGTAGTAATATTCGCTGGAGCCAAGCTATAGATTCAGTACTAGTGCCCAAACAGGGACGAATGGATAAAGCAAACACGGTACACACACACACACACACACACACACACACACAATGCGGTACATACACACAGTGTGGCACAAACACAGTATGGTACAGGCACACAGTGTGGTACAGGCACACAGGTGGTACACACAGTGTAGTACAGGCACACAAGGTGGTACATACACACAGTGCAGTACAGGCACACAGGTGGTACATACACACAGTGCAGTACAGGCACACAGGTGGTACATACACACAGGTGGTACATACACACAATGCGGTACATACACACAGTGTGGCACAAACACAGTATGGTACAGGCACACAGTGTGGTACAGGCACACAGGTGGTACACACAGTGTAGTACAGGCACACAAGGTGGTACATACACACAGTGTAGTACAGGCACACAGGTGGTACATACACACAGGTGGTACATACACACAGTGTAGTACATACACACAGATGGTACAAGCACACAGGTAGTACATACACATGGTGTGGTACATACACACAGATGGTACAAGCACACAGGTAGTACATACACATGGTGTGGTACATACACACAGATGGTACAAGCACACAGGTAGTACATACACATGGTGTGGTTCAAGGCCATGAGGTGAACCATACACACAGTGTGGCACATACACACAATGTGGTACATGCGCATGATGTGGTATTTTTCAGAAATACCACAGGAAGATAAAATAATGCCATTTGTAGAAAAATGAATAGAAGTGGAGATCAGCATGTTGAGCAAGGTAAGCTATGCTCAGAAAGACAAATATTAAAAATTACTATTGCTATGATAGTAATAATAATGATTCATCATTACAAAAGGGATACTGAGCAACTTTGATACTCACTTGACACTAGGTTGGATATGAACTTTACAACTTGGGGGGGAGGGGGAAGAGGGGTAAGTGGGAGATAAAGAGGGATGGGGTAACAATGATTAAAAACAAATGTACTCCCTGCCCTACCTATGTAAGCATAACTCCCTGCTCATCACTTTTCCAATAAAACAAAATAAAATAAATATATTGTTGCAAAATTTGGGGAAAAAAAGAGGGGGGAGAAACTACTTGGAAGGAACCAGTGGGAGAGAGACAGGGAAAGCAAAAGGGTGAATATGACAGATGAATGAATACATTGCATATGTATGTAAATAGCATAATGAAACCGCACCAAGCTGTTAGAAAGGGGAGAGTGGGAAGGGGGTAAAATAGTAATGCAGACGAGGTTAGTAATCTAGATGGGGTGAATGTGAACAAAGTATATTGTATGTATAGATCTAAAGATCACAAGGTAACAGTTCATTTATGCTAATAACGTTTTTCAGTAATCATATCAAGTGAATATACCTCGCACCACCAGTTCATATGTGTACTTACAGTGAATGTCAATGAAGGTCATGAGTAATAATAGCTCAGGAAAATAATATATGCCAAAGATCTTCTGGACATGGTGGCCCACTTTGATCCTCTTTTTAAATATAGTACTTTCTGATTTTTCAAGTGTACTTTGAAATCTTCTGATCTTCTCTAATGAGCTACTTGATTATACAAGGTCTTGCCTTGTGCTTTAGAAACAAATCTGTGGTGTCTATATTAACCAGAGCAGGACTAGGGAATTTGAATAGTGGTGCAGATTATTAACAAGCACTTGCTCTTATTTTACTTTTGTTACCACAAACCAATTTACTTCAGCAATTTTATGTACAAAAACTATACAAGTTAAAGTATGTCTTTAAAATGAATTGCTTCTAAATAAACTTCAGACGCAATTAGAATTATGATGCTTATTACGAAGGGCTGTACCTCCTTCCATTTGGCGCTAGTGACAAAGGTTAAAAATGCCCTTCTATAAAATACCACATAATTAAACAAAGCAATTTTGTAATTACTCACTACACAACTGGATCAATTCCAAGTTCCATAATTATTTTAACCTGTATATGATCTACTTGCACAAAAAAAAAGTGAGTCCAAAGGACAAAAGAACAGATTTTTCTCTTCAGTATAATTTAGTTTTCATCTCACTTCTCACAATTTGTTTAACTACTCTTTGCTTTTAAAAAATTAAAATAACAAGTCATTTCCCATTCTTTCGAGATCTCTCTCCTTGACAGCTGCAGATAGGGCAGTACTAGAATTCTAGGCTTTCCGTATAAAGCTTGGCTAAAACCCAGCATTGGGAAAGATATTGCATTCTGAAAAGTAAAGTCAATCCTGTCCGCATCAGCAACAGGTGCAAGAGTAATTCCTAAGGCTCCATTAAATAGGATGTCGTGGTAATAATGAGAGACAAAATTCTGTCAAAGACCAATCATTGTTCCCAGTAGACATCAAAGTCTAGCCCTATCTGGACAAATGGCATGGTTTATTCCCTGGTGAACTTCAGGTTTCTGTCATGCTATGCTCATGTCTTTTCAAAGGACAGGCTTGCTTATCAATGTCCAGATAAACGCCCAATGGCCTTGAAAACCTAACCCTATTGCTCTGAGGTATTAAGATGAAGGACAAGTTCCATGGAAAGAATCTATACAATCCAACACATCCAGTGATTTTTTTTTATAAAAGAAGAAAGGGACTTTTTTAACTCTCTTTCAGAATTTCCAGGTCACTGGATGAATTTCAAAATCACAGTAATGACCAAGTACTTTCATCAAACATGCATGATGTGCCTTAGGCGTTTTTCTGAGTACTAATGTTAATACCACAGTCAAACTTCACCTTTGGGGAGATCCTTCATTGGTTATGGAGCCATTTGAATGGGATGCTGTTGCACCAGGCATAGGCCTCTTCTCCACAGTACAATGAGCAAATGTGTCCAATTCCAGGATTGAGAGTTTTGTTTGTTTGGGTTACCAGCTTTGGAGTTTGAAAATCAGGGCGTGGGCAGATCCCTGAGACTATGTGATCAAGGCTAGCCCTTTACCACTTGAAACACAGCTCCACTACTGGCTTTTGGTGGTTAATTGGAGATAAGAGTTTCACTTACTTTTCTGCCCAGTCTGGCTTTGAATCACTGTCCTCAGATCTCAGCCTCCTGAATAGCTAGGATTACAGGTATGAGCTACCAGTGCCCAGCTGGGTTGAGTTTTATAAGGGAAAAAACTCTAAGAAGTGATGTCAGCTATTGAACTTGCATTCAGATCTCATTCTGAGTGCAGGAGAATAAGTTTTCAGAAGATTGATTTTCCCTTCTGGAAAATTGCAAACTAGAAGATGCTGAGCAATGAGTTACAGGATCCAAGTTCAATATCCTTGGGGACTCACCTCCCAGTCTGTACATTCAGACCAAGGGGAAGCAAAGGTCATAACTACAGAAGTTCAGGAAACCAGCCTTGGTCTGCTTCTCAGGCTCCCCTCCCTTCAGGGTTTGGGAATATAAGCATAGGATTAAAATATCTGATCTCAGTGGTTGCTGGTGGTTCACGCCTATAATCCTAGCTACTCAAGAGGCTGAGATCTGAGGATCGTAGCTCAAAGCCAGTCTGGGCAAGGAAAGTCCATGAGACTCTTATCTCCAATAAACTACACTCAGAAAAAGCCAGAAGTGATGCTATGGCTCAAGTGGTAGAGTGCTAGACTTGAACACAAAGAGGCTCAGGGATAAGGCCCAAGCCCTGAGTTCAAGCCCTAGGACTGGCAAAAAAAGTTATCTGATTTCTGCACATATTGTCATCCAAAGCAATTTGGAGTGACATATAAGGGGTATATTTGTTAGACATTTATTGTGCCCAATAACTTGCTTGATGCTTTGTGAAAATTATCATTTTTAATCCATAGAACAGGCCCTCTAATTGTAACATGGGAAAACTAAGGTTCTAATCAGCTGTCTTTCTCAAGGTCATTCAATAAAGTTCCTACTGCCTACAAATGCTCCTACACTGGTACATACTTACCTCCGTGGATTTTTAAATCCAACCTCTAGCTATTATTGTCTTCATAAAATTATCAGCATTTCAAGGTCACACAGTTGGGGATTATCAGCTGATTTCTGGCCCGACCCAATCTGCCACATTCAAATGAACTGCATGCATAACCTTTCTCAGTAATGCTCTTCCTACAGTCTCCTCAAAACGTTTTTAAAGCCCTCTGCCTCTCCTTGATATACACCTTCTATGTATTAAAAATGCATGAAAATTGTACCTCCAAAACACTCTTGCCATCCATCACATCTCTTTGCTCCAGCTTCAAATCTAGGACTGGTTGTTTTCACATCCAGCTGAAATAGATTGATCTCCCTCATCCATTCTTCTTCCAATTCTTCCAATATATTTAGAGGGACCTTCTAGTAACACAAGTTAGACCCTCTTATTCCCTGCTTAAAACCTTTTATTGACTTTTTTTTTTTTGGTTGGTCATGGGACTTGAACTCAAGGCCTGGGCGCTGGCCCTGAGCTCTTTTTCTCAAGGCTAGCACTCTACCACTTTGAACTGCAGCACCACTTCCAGTTTTCTGATGGTTTTTTTGGAGACAAGAGTGTCATGGACTTTCCTGTGCAGGCTGGCTTTGAACCAGGATCCTTTTATTTCATCCTCCTGAGTAGCTAGGATGACAGGTGTGAGCCACCAGCTTTTATTGACCCTTTTCTGTCAGGACTCTCATTATTATTTCTCCCCATCTTCTCCTCACAGCCACTATTCTTTATTCCTGCTTGACTTCAGGGGATTCATACATGCTATTCCTTCTGCCTGGACCACTCTTCCTCCAAACAGCTCATCAATCAGCTTCAAGGATCTTTCTTCTTCTGTGAGTTCTCAGCCCTGCCATTCTGTTTAAGCTGGAAACCTTCTTGCCCTTGGACTGAATTGTGTCTCCCACTCCAAATTCATATGTTGGAGTATTTTTAAAATTTTTTATTAGCATAAATTCTCTTTTCCCCTTTCTCCTACCCATTGCTTCCTCCCAAAAAATACAATAATGCTTACAATGATTATCAGTCATTGAAAATGTAAATTATTGTCAATGACTATAATCATGTCATATTAACTTTTTAGATCTGAATTCCACATAGGAGGGAAAACAAGAGATATTTGTCTTTCTGAGCTTGAATGAAGGCTCAATCCTCAACGGGATGGTGGTATCTGGAGATGGTACCTTAATGAGGAAAACCAAGGTTATATGCATTAGTGAGAGAGAGCCCTAATGATGGTATTAGTACCTTTCAAGGAAAAGGTAGATGGTTTCTCTCTGTGTGTCTTCTTTCTCTCTCTCTCTCTCTCTCTCTCTCTCTCTCTCTCTCTCTCTCTCACACACACACACACACACACACACACACACACACACACACACACACACACACACACACACTTTCATACTCTCTCTCTGTCATGTCTGAGTACACAGACAAGAAGAAAACCTATACCAACTATATCAGAGGCCAACGAACCATTTTACCATTGCTACTGGCATTGTTGGCATCTTGATCTCAAAATTACAGCCTCCAGAATTGTGAGAGGGGGAAAAGCTTGTGTTGTTTAAAGCATTTGGTGTGTAGGACTTTCTCATGCCAACTCAGCGAGCAAACATGCCTCCTTCCACAACACATTACATTCAGTAAGATCTGGTTTAAGAAGCAGTAACAAAGAGGTGCCCAGATACAGCAGATTAAATTTTGTTCCTCTGCCTCATTGTAAGCCATTATTAGTCAAAGACTATATGTCATGGCTAATCATCTTCAATACACATCCTCTGTCTTACTGTGTGGGGCTTCTAATTCTTTTACTTCATCTTCCAGACAACAAGATGGAAGAAAAGATCAAGTGAACATATATGCTTCCTTTTAAAGACCCAACCAAGAGGTGATAAACAAGAATACTATTATGAATATAATAATACTACAAGATAAATATAATAAATAGAATGTTATTCTCAGATGCCATCTGCTAGAACTTAGTTGCTAGGATCATGGATAGCAGAGGATGGGAGTTCAGTGGTAGTCCAAGCTGAACGTGGAGCGGCCATCACCAGAATGGATGCATATGGAAAGCAAGGGTCTTCTGTCTTCCCTTTTCAACAGAAGTGTGATATGAGAGAAGCACTGTACCCTCTAATTCTGTGGCAGTCCTCTGTCCAATGCAGCTCCTGGGCTGGATTGGAAGACTCCTAAATACCTGATGAGCGAATTACAGTCTAACCTGTCTGGCCTTCCTCTAAATACATTCCCTGGGGGATGGACTCAAAACCCTTGTGTACAGTAGCTGTGTCTCCATCTCCCACCCCCAACCCCAACAGTTCAATGCTGTCCCCACTCTTCCACACCATGTATTCCTTAAAAATAAGATCTCAATTTTTTTTCCCTTGGCCGGATTTCTTTCTTAACCTCTCCTCGCATTGATCACTTCCTATTGTCCCTGTGATTCTTCTGCCTTCCTTTTCCCCACCTTTAAATACTGTTCCTCAAAGCCCCTAACCAAACAGGCCAGTTACCTTTGAGTCATGGTCTACTCTTTATTCATTCTTCTATCATGATTACGCTTTACTTGTCGATGCATCGCTTCCTTCTCTTAGCTACTTGCTTATCTACATGCACACTGTGCTAATCAGTAAGAATACAGACATATCATACAAGTTCCCTAAAGGGTTTTCTGAGAAACACTGTAGCAAATAAATAGTTCCAATGTAACGCAGTAGTGCCATAACTGATGCATGTGGACAAAGCTGAAGGGAACACATTTATGGAGTCACTACTGTTATTTTATCTATGATTAATATCAGATCGCTTCAAAGTGAAAGATAAGGAAGTTGGGAATCAAACTTGAAGAATCTGCCCAAGGTTCGACAACCAGGACATGTAAAGGCAATGACCAATACTATCTGATAACAAACTCGCCATATTTCCCCTCTGCCCTGTAGTGAAAGCTCCTTTCCACTCTTAAGATGGTCTAAGTACTGACCACCATCAGCTCAAGCTCAGGCTGCCACAGAGTCATCGGTGGTTTGATGGAAGGATATCTCATGCTTGTTGCCTCCCTCTGTGATCCTCATCAACACAGTAGACATGACTGGAGGGGAAGAAATGCAGAAAAATAATGCTTTTGTTTGCTGATGCTGCGGTTACACATGGCTGAGAATTTCCTCCAGACTTCCTGGAGGAAACAATCCTGTATTATCTCTTATTGATCTGACTAATAACAGCTGGGTGGATCTTGAGTTCCAGCCAATGGCACTCAGATACTAATAGGCACTTGAATAACCAAAGGGCTCCTTTTCCTTTTCTCTTCTGCTTCTGGGCTAAGATGGCTATTGTAACCTAGCACTGCTCTGCTGTGTCCTTGTGACCAGTGTGGCTGCTTTACAACACAACAGTCCGCATAGCTGGCCTTGCTACTTGGAAGATGGCTGCTTCCAGAACAAACAAACTCAGCGTTCCTACCTATAAAAATCAAAACAAAGGAGGAGACAACAATGCTTGATAAGAAATGTACTCATTGCCTTGCTCATGTGATTGTAACCCCTCTGTACAGTATTTTCACAATAAAAAAAAAACTTACTTTAAAAAAATTCAAAACAGTATCTATGTATTAAATGAAGCCAACTGTGTGATGTGCCATGGGCCGGACAGGTGCTCTATAAATGTTGGTTTGCTTTCTCCCTCATGCTCCATCATCACTCCCAACCAGGAGAGAGGACAGGACAGAAAAGTTCGCTAAATCAATGGAGGAACTGAACTCTGCAATTCAAAGTAATCTCCCAACACACCTTCACCGTCCTTCTCTCCTGCTCACAAATGCAGAGGCTCATGAACTGGGGAGCACAGAACTCGGGGCCTTCCTTCCAGCCTCTGGTGTCCTATTCTCCACGCTTGTCCCAGATGAGTCTTCAGGACCCCCCAGCAGCCAACCCCCGCCCCCCCCCCCAACCCTAGCACAGTGCATGCAATAGAACTACCACCTGCAGAATCAGGCTCATCTGAAAGGGCTGCCAGGGGTTACAGTTAAGGCCATGAGATCCACAAAATAGCATTTCATCCTAAGTCCGTGATGAAATAAATATCTGTGTTTCTACCGAGGTAAATAAAAAGATTGACTGAGAAAATTGATATATGAAAGAGAAAGATCAATCTCCTTCACAGACGTCCCAATAATGGATATGTAGATTCCACCATCCAGAGTAGGAGACCCCACTCCTTAAATGCAGGCTACCGGTGATCAGCTCTCCCCAGACAGTACCGTGTGGAAAGGGATCTTTTTTTTTTTTTTTGTCGGTTGTGGGGCTTAAACTCTGGGCCTAAGCATTGTCCCTCAGCAATTCAGCTCAAGGCTAGCGCTCTATCATTTGTGTCATGGCGCCACTTCCGGCTTTTTCTGCTTATGTGATGCTGAGGAATCAAACCCAGGGCCTCATGCATGCGAGGCACTCTACCACCGAGCCACCTTCCCAGCCCAGGGATTTTATTTTTGAAGAAGAGAGCAGCACAATTCAGCTGAGAAACTTGACAACAATGAGCTTAGAGGTAATCCAGGTAAACATTTCACTAGTTAAAAGTCCAAGTCCAAGTGTGGCTCACACCTGTAGTCTGTTGTGCTCAAGAAGCTGAGATCTGAGGATAGCAGTTTGAAACCAGCCTGGGCAGAAAAAAAAATCCATGAGACTCATTCCAGTTAACCACCAAAAAGCCAAAAGTGGAGCTGTGACTCAAGTGGAGAAGTGCCCTCTACAAAACTCACCAACACCTAGGCCCTCCATAGCCCAGAAGTGAGAAAAGGCTTTACCAAGTAGATGCCACATGAGAGGAAGGAATCACATAGGAACCAAATTAATAAAATAGATGAACTTAAAAAAATAAACTTTTTGCAAATAATTTGTATTGGTAAATTAAATTTGTGTTTGCACAAATTGGTGTTTAAAAGCACATTTAAAATTGAACTCCTGTCCAGGGAAATCCAAGTGAGGACCAGCAGTTGCATCCACAGATTTCCCCCCTCCCCCCCCCCAAGGTCTTTTTAAACAACAGTTTATCCCAATAGGCCCCTCTTTAAGTTAATGACAAGTTGCCTGATAACATGAATTACAAAGGTCTTGAATGTTTCCTCTAGTGTTTTTCTCCATTTGTTCTTTTGTTGTTGGTCTTGGAGCCTGAACTCTGGAGCTAGGTGCTGTCCCTCAGCTCCTCAGCTCAAGGCTAGCGCTCTACCACTTGAGCCACAGCACCACTTCTGCCTTTTTCTGCTTATGTGGTGCTGAGGAATAGAACCCAGGGCCTCATGCATGCAAGGCAAGCACTCTACCACTGATCCACCTTCCCTACCCCTGTTCTTTATATTTCTAATCTCTTCTCCTTACAAAGAAACCCCATCAGGCCAATGATTTGGATGGAGATAGAGAAAGATTAGCACAAAATTATCTTAGGTCAGAGACAAGTTTTCAGAGAAGTAAAATTGCACTCCAGCTGAAGAGAATGAACTTTTACTGTGTGGACCAAAAATTGTTTTTCATGATACTAAAGACACCTACTGAAGTTAAATATTAGTGTTATTGTTATAGTCTGTGATGTTCTTAATGAAAGCTTAATAACTTTTGTAGGTAAAAGTGCCAATGTCAGGATAATGAAAATATTACTCGATATCAAAATCAGAAAGACCATATTTTTATTTCAGTGGTTCTCTATATGAGTCTTAGAATAATAATGAAAAAATAGTCTCTCTGTGTCACTCTGTCTCTGTCAGTCTCTCTCTCATCTCCAAATTGATCATTTGCATCAGAGTTAGCAGCTGATAGATAACAGAGATGATAATAATTCTGGCTAAAATTAAAATGCCAAACCTGGATCTTGAGGATAATGAGAAACTGATTAGTGCTATTACCGAAGAGGAAATGAAAACAGCAATAGAAAAATTTGCAAGTAGCAAGCCGCCTGTGGTGTGGAGTGCCGGCTGGAATAGCATAAAGCTTTTGAGGAAGCATCAAAGGAACTGAGATGCGGGTCTGTGAGGACCATCCACTTCCAAGAGCCACGGAAGCCCCAGTGCGGAGGCCTTTGTTCTTGGAATCAGCCAAAAGCACCCACATCAGTCCTGTTTGCTTAATTAATTGCACAAAGGGATGAAGAGCCCTTCTAGGTAGTAAATGAATGGAATTAACTCAGGTAGAGATTGGTGGTGGCTTCTTGCATGACTGCACTTGCAATCCGTGCAAAATGTCTAATCTAAATGTGCCAGCAAATAGATTTAAACTTCTCTCTCTAGCAATTTATGAATTTGTACAGAAAACCTTTATCATGTAGAAGAAGATTATTTACAAAGGCTCTTAAGCAAATTTCATTTTTAAGAACTTTAATAAATGAAATAGAAGGCATGAAACCCTTGGAGATTAGAGCACTAGCCAGTAGAGTACTGCTTTCTTCCCAGAAAAAAAAAATTGTGGTATGTAGATGCTTTTTCTACTTCATTTTATCTGTTGACAAAAGAACTTTATGTGAAGTGAGTCAAGATAAGAGTTAAAAGCCAGGCTGTGGCTGCCCAAGCATACATGAGACCCCTGTGTTCAAAGCTTAGGATGGAAAAAAATAATAATATGTATAAAGCCAACCATCCTTGGCAACCTCATTTTATATTATATTTTTTATTGTGCAAATACTATACAGATGGGTTACAATTACATGGGCAAGATAATGAGTACATTTCTTATCGAGCATTGTTGCCTCCTCCTTTGTTTCCCCTTCCCATCCCTTCCCATCTCCCACCCCCCTCCCCTCCACCACCCACCGCTCCCAGGCAGAGTTGTAAAGTTTGTTTTTTGACATAATGATTTGTGTATCTCATTGTTGCAATGGGTCCACCTGAATCACTATTTAAACGATTTGTTTTTCCCCTTCCCCTCCACAAATTATACCAACATCAAATACAGTGAGAGCAGGGGTTATACCGTGGGGGAGGGACATACAAAGCAACAAAGACATCATCTTATAAATATTTTAGAAACAATCGCATGAAAGAAAAAAACAATGGAATATTTATCTTGGGCTTCATTTCACCTAACATCAACTCATTTGACCTTTTCTGCTTGTCTCAGACAAATACTAGTTATTATCCCACTGACCAAGTTACTCTTAAGATGCTGCCTCTTCAAAACTCAGAGCCAGGCACTGGTGACTTATACTTGTAATCCTAGCTACCCAGGAGGCTGAGAATGGAGGATCACAGTTTAAAGCCAGCTCAACCAGAAAAGTCCATAAAATTCTTATCTTCAATTAACCACCAAAAAGCCAGAAGTAGAGCTGTGGCTCACTAGGTAGAGTACTAGGCTTGTACACAAAAGCTCAGGAACAGCAATCAGGCCCTGAGTTCAAATGTCAAGACCAGCACCAAAAGAAAAAAAAAAAAAAATGAAAGCAAAAAGAAAAAAAGAAACTCACTAGAATCCCCAAGTAAACACTTAAAATAACCAAGAAAGACAAAAACCATATAATGCTGCTCAAATACCACTTAGCAAGTGGAAAAGAATACAAGTAAAATATTTTCAGCCCAGAAAACTTTTTTTGATGGACCAGATCCAAACATTCCTACAAAATAAAAAACTTTTCAGCTGATCATTTATTTATTCCCTTCATTTTTCTTTCAAACTACAACCCATACTGCCAGTCTGTATTGGGAAGGACAAATTCACTTTATTTCAATCACCTCTAAAACCATCCTAAGAGACAACACAAATGCACATCGTACACCAAAAAAAAAAGTCTGGAGACTTTTTATCTGTCAACATCCAACTCTCTCCCCATTTCTGAGCACCGTTTGTTGCTGTGTGACCTAAAAAAAATCTTGGATATAAATGAACAATGCCAAGTGCTGGTTCTACTTAAGGCAAGATTTTCCAGACCAGTAGTTTATTTGACCCAAAATATTTATTTCCTTTCCTTTCCCCACAACTATTAAAAAATTTCACTTCCCAATGTAGTAAAAAAAATTTGCAACATATGAAATGTGCATGAATTAGTCACCTCAGTTGTACTTAAGTGCACTGTCTGCAAGAATTCTTTAAAACTCTGAAAGCTGTGTTGCACTATCCACTGGGCTAATAAACTGATTTTGTGACATTTACTTATCCTCAGTTTGCATGTGAAGTTCATATATCTATTTTGTCAAATACCAAAACCAGGCTGACTAAAGACTATTGTATAATGTGTTATGATTATAGGAATGACTGTTATTCTACTTTGCCAAAACTATTACATATTATTGCAGAGGTCATAACAAGAAACAAATTGTTATGGAAACTTTTAACTCATGAGTCATTCCAGCCCATATGGAAATACTAACATTGTGTGCCCATCAGGATATGACAAGTTGTAGCAGAAATAACAGTTATTAATATTCTCTCAATGTTCCGGATTTTTGTTTTGATTTTTGACTTTACCATTTTTGTCTGATGTCCATTAAAACAGATGTCTTTTTTTAAAAAATCCAGAATAATTTTATGTCTTTCTAGTGGCCCATCTGTATTTTGAAAGTTGTAGCACACGACAGTTTATTGTCATTATGAGAGCTATATTCACAGACTCACGGAACCCCTGAAGGAGGATGTCAAGAAGGACGGCAGAGAGCCATTGCTTGAAGGGTGGTCAACCTCTGTTAACTTCTAGAGAGTCTCATTAGGGGAAGCAAAGGGGCCTGAACGCACGATTGCCACCCAGAACTATCCAGCGCCAAGGGTCTAGTGAGCCAAACTCCAAATCCCAGATTCAGTCCAAGAAAACTGAGATCACTCTGAAAGCTGCCCCAGGAAGATGGTGGTCAAATGAGAAGTATGGGCAGTCGGGAGCAGTGGAGGTGTGGCTCAGTTGGTAGAGCCAGTGAGCAAAAGCATGAAGGACCAAGTTTGAGTCCTAGGCTCAGACAAAAGCAGGCAGAGAAGGGGGTGAGGGAGAGAGAGAGGGAGAGAGAGAGAGAGAGAGAGACTGGTGTACAGACAAGGAACTTGTGCTTAGGTCTGATGGAAGGAAGCAACATGAGAAGATAGGCCAACTGCGCTACTTGAGCAGTGACAGAGCCAGTGTTTTGTGACTATGGAGGAGACAAGCACCCCAGGACTGGGGAGTAAGTGGAAATCTGGAAGCTCAGAGAAATGAGGCAGTGTCTCCAAACCTCCCTGCAGCCAGACTGTCAGGGGGAAGGGAGTGCGTTGGAAGAATGCACATTCCTGAGATTGGTTTGGCAGGGGGGTGTTTTGTTTTGTTCCTCCTTTAAAGAACTGAACTGCTCGAGGAAACCCTGCAGACCCAGCTCCCATGCACTGCACCCGGGAGTGTGGGGAGAGAGAGAGCCACGCGTGTGGTTAATGGCAGCAGAGGCTTCCTAAGTGTTCAACCTTGGGCATGTGGCATGCTCATCTGTGAAACAGGAAGCGTCACTGGGTCTATCTACACCCGTCGTGAGGATTGGGGAGTCAATTATTGATAAGGTGTTCCACACACATCTGGCAGAATACACATTCTCTCAAGTCTCTGGTAAAGGAAATAGTTGTGGAGACCATTAAGCATGGGAGCTTTACAAGAACACCTGCTCTGGATTCCCAGCTGGAAGGAGCGATGTGTTTGACAAAAAGATACACAAAGGATCGCAGAGCACTTGGGCTATGGATCTTAATCCAAGAAAGAAAGCCTGCCTAGATTCCAGAACCCACAGGGTTTGTCGCCCTGAAGTGTCAGGCTTCCCAACAGAAATGCGTGGCCTGTTTGCTTAAGTTGGGAGTTCAGAGCAAAATCAGAAGATGAATGAGCCCAGCACAATGCCAAGAGAAGAGATTTCTTCTCCCTTGAGGCCATCTGATTATTCCTTGTCTCTCTTAAAAACAATCTTTTCTCTTTATCGATTCTTCACAAAGAAATACAAGGGTATTAAGAATCTTTTTTAAGCAGATATCTTTAGGGAACTGCATCCAAATTGCTGGGCTATGAAGCCAGACTGTATATAAAATAAATTGATATATATATAAATATATGTACGTAGGAATAAATAAAAAGTGAATTACACTACTCTTACAATTGCAGTGACAAACACCTAAATAGATCATTAAAATGTTTGCAGTGATACATTCAGTTATTCTAGTCTCCATTTTAAACAATAATGACACCAGAATCATCGAAACTCATTTATACAACTAGAAAGTCCAAATCATGTCAGGTAACTTATTGGCTAAATTCTTGGGCATTTTTACTACAAACTACAACTTCCACCCAATGATGAAATAAACTTCATCAGTTTAGAGTGGAATAAATATGTGGATATACGTGTATAACACAAAATGCTGGCTTTTACATTCAGAAATCCTAATCAATAATACATCAGGATTAGAGTTAATTAAAAGTTAATTACTGTGGTTAATAATTTTAGGGGGGAAAATTTCTTTTAAATGTTTACAATCTACATACACAATGTACATTCCTGTAAAACACAAATGGGTTTCAATATCACCACGGCACCATCATTCCTAACGAAATATAACTTTGCTGACAGAAGTCAAGAAAAGCTATGCGAATGGTAAGTTGTGCTGGATAGAAACTGTGAGTCTATTTAACCTGTGATTTCTAAAGAAAAAAAAAATAAATGCATCCTAAAAATGTTTCCCTTAATGAAATAATAAATCTCCTTTTGAACAAAAAGGAGCAAATGAAGTCAGGAAAAGGAGGGGGGAATTCTTTCTAGAGAGACTAACAAAAGGTTTCTGATGTCACAAATTATATTACCTTTCAACACAACTCTGCTCCCTCGTGGGAAGTTCTAAAAGGTTTGGTTTAAATTTTTTAGAAGTTCGTTTCATGTAAGCATCACGACACATGCCAAATGATCCATTAAGGGCATTCCATTATAGTTTAAAGAGTTCGGAGTTAAACACACACAGTACTTCGGCCTGAGATGCAGAGAAAGTATGCGGCTCAATTTCCGTGTGATGTCACTCTGCAGGATGCTATCACTCACAGAACATTTGCTGCATTAAAGCGAGCATTGATACAATGCCCCAGAACTTTCCAGAGTATTTGCATGCTCCTCACCCACTCGACCAAAGTCCATTTGCCCTAATGTTGTAGAAAGCTAATCCATTTCCATTGTTCACATTGGAGTCACCTGTGACCCATGAGGCTCACACAGGCAGAGAGGGTGCATTATGCTGCTCAGCTCAGCTCAGTACACATACCGGAGGATGTACACAGCTCATGTGAGAGATCACAGCTCATGTGAGAGATCACATTGCATCTTGGCATTTTGTTCAGGATTTTTTTTTTTGGTCAGTCATGGAGCTTGAACTCTGGGCCTGGGCGCTGTCCCTCAACTCTTCAGCTCAAGGTGAGTGCTCTGCCACTTGAGCCACAATGCCATTCCCGGTTTTCTGGTCATTAATTGAAGATAAGAGTCTGACTTCAAAGTCTGCCCAGACTGGCTTTGAACCGCAATCCTCAGATCTCAGCCTCCTGAGTAGCTAGGATTACAGGCATGAGCCACTGGTCTCTGGCTCTTCAGGAATTTTTATCATCATATTGACCCATGTTTCCTGGAGCATATCCCCTAATAACTTTTATTATTATTGTTGTTGTTGTTATTGTTATCTTTAAGTAGCTGTGCAAAGGGTTCGATTCAGCATGTCAGTTTGTGAGTACAATGCATCCTCATTCCTCCATCTCCCAATCCCACCTACTCTCTCAGTTTTCCTACCTCCATTTTCACATGTGAACATTGCCTCTTATGACTACATTCGCCTCCCTTTCCTCCTCCTTGTTTACCCCCATCCCCTGACCTCATCCCACCATGGCCATGACACATGCTCCAGCCTCCTGGTATTCATTTTGTTGCACTGTACGTTAGTCGATCAAAGGAGTGTCCCACCCTGGGAATCCTCCCTTTCATATATATACTATGCTTCAGTGAGTATGCTCGTAAACATATGCATAGGACCCTGGGTGTGTTTACATCTACAGGTATAACTTCAGTAGAACGTGGAGAGAAAATATGCATCCTTTGTCTCTCTGAAACTGGCTTACTTCACTTAGCATAATTTTTTTCCCAGATGCATCCATTATCCTGAAAATGACATAATGTTCTTCCTGATGGATGAGTAAACTTCTATTTTACACACACACACACACACACACACACACACACACACACACACCTTGAATAACCTCTACCTTGAGTCTTTCTCAACCTAGCAGTTTTGGAATTCAAACTATAGACCATGCCCATGTTTATCTTAACTCTGCTGATCTTGTGTGTATAATAGTCAACTTTTGTCTACAGCCAAGTGCCCTAGAAACACCTCCATGTCCAGGATTACATAAGTCATATCTGCCTATTTACGAAGAGGACTGAAAGCTGCCAGTCACTGAGAATGTCCTCGAATGTACTCCAATGCACGCAAACATAGTACGCAAGTGTGCCCTGAGGGGTTCGGCCATAGGAACCCCAAAGTCTGTGAAGAGTCAGAGGTGCCGTGCCCCTGTGGATGGTGAGCAGGCTCCATGCTGACCAGAGGCGGGGACATGCCATTCCTCAGAGGACAATGGAAACGTCCCATGTCCTAAAAGCATTCCTTTCTTAGAGGATGTTCACACAGCTTACTCCTGCAAAGTATGGTTCACCCACCTCTTCTGTTTCTGCTTTCTGTCCCTCACTCTTATCAGAGATCACCAGACTCAGAGAGTCTGAGAGTCTGGCCAGTCCACCTGGCTTCAGAAAAGCCAGGAGTGGCGGAGGGAGTCACGCACCACTGGTATTGGACAAAGGCATAGTGAGGGGTGAGGAGGCAGCCTCTGTGAGGGCCAGGAGGATGGGCAGACCCAGAAGACAGGAAGGGCCGTGGTGTGCGGAGGAACAGCTAGTCCATCACTTCACGGAGACGCGGTCAGCCTGGCGGGTGGGGACATAAGTGGCCCTCGGAGAGAAAGGTCTCGTATGTGGGCCTGAGGAGACAGACCATTGGAAGTTATTAAAGGCACTTGGCATAATAAAGACCAGACTTCAGATAGGTAAGCCCCACAAGGCTTCTCTGAGAGTGCAGAAGAGCCTCTCGCTGGCAGCCAAGGAGCCCTGCAAAGTGGGGAGAATCAACCCAGCCCAAAATGACCTCTCTCCTGCCCTGGTCCAGGAGAAAGAAACCCAAGCAGGATTAAAATAGGAAACATTCTTCAACCACTAGCACCCCATCCCCAGAACCACAAGTCCTTGAAGAGCCCCAAGTCCAGCTGGAAGTCCACAAGGGCTCTTTCCCTCACTGAGGAAGTGGAGCTAGATAAGGACAAGCCTTTCCCTCCAATGGGCCTGAATTCTCCTCAGCTGATAAGAGCCCTGGAAGACCAATAAACCTTTATCTGGGACTGCTCCACCTTGGGTAAGAAGCTCCAGTAGAGAAGGGAAAGGGAACCACAGAATGGTGAGACAAAGGACAGGAGAACCAATGAAACAGTGATCTTCACATGACAATATGCTGGAAAAGATCTGTACAACTTGGGGAGGGCTGGGGGAAGGGAGAAGAGGAGAAAAATGAGGGAAGGGGTTACAAGGTTGACAAGAAATGTACTTGCTACTTATGAAACTGTCACCCCTCCGTACATCACCTTGACAACAAAAATAAATTTAAAACATAAAAAAGAAGCTTCAAACTCCTTATCAAAGCAACTAAGCAGTCTATGGGCTTCCAGGCTCTCCCAGCTTTATAGGATTTCTTTCCCACCTGCCCATCACAGAGTAGGGCTAGAGCTCAGCCCGAGCCCAGCCTCACTCCATATCACAGCTCATGGAGCCTCCATCTCACTGTCCATCCACCCAGGCTGGCCTCGGCTCTTGCCTGCTTCCATGGCTCAGTGTGGCCTGACCCACTTTCCTCTCAGACACCCTGAGAAGGTTGGAGAGGAGCCAGAGCTGTGTGGGGTCAGGAACGTATTACATGCAGCGGGGAGACACAAGTCACCGAATCAACGCGGATCCAAGATTCCTGTTACTGTATCACTGGAGAAGACCTCTGTGGCCACTCGGTGGCAGAAGCAAAACCGGCACTGGCCGTGCCTTTGGCATCTCGTGGTACTCAGACACAGGTCAGCGGAATAAACTTAATATGATTTAGTGTTAGGTTCCAAGGCCTAAATTCATAGTAATTACGTTCCAGGCAAACAAAGAGGCAGAAGGCCAAAGAGATTTCTCTTTTCCTCTCTTCCTTCAAAGTAATTTAAATTGGGTCACTGAAGAGAAATTCAGAATGCTGGCTCTTTAAGACTCATGACCAAATCCAGGGCATTTGTTTCCCTCCTACAATGCCAATGTGGAATTTTTGTATCATCATCTGGTTTAGGAAATATTTGCATTGGAAATGAAAATGAGAGAAGACAGAGGCTAGAAAAAGTGCTGATGCAACGTAATTGAGAATGACAAGGCCCAAAGGATCATCGTTCTATTTGGCCACCTACAGGAAATACTGCCACATAAAAATGAAACTTCTAAGCCAGGCACTGGTGGCTCACGCCTGTAATCCTAGCTACTCAGGAGGCTGAGATCTGAGGATCTCGGTTCAAAGCCAGGCAGGGCAGGAAAGTCTGCAAAACTCATCTCCAATGAACCACCAGAAAACCAGAAATGGCACTGTGGCTCAAGTGGTAGAGCACTCACCTTGAGCTGAAGAGCTGAGGGACAGTGCCCAGGCCCAGCGTTCGAGCCCCACAACCAACAAAAATTAAAATAAAATTAAACTTCCCCAAGTTGACCCAACCTGAGGTTCTACAATATCAGTGCTGTTGACAGACATGCCCAATCATGCATTGCAAAAGAACTGGGTTTCTTCTATTGTGAAACATTTACTAAGCACGTTTTATATACCAAAGACTTACTAAAGTTCAAAAGGATTGAGTTTTTTTTAATTTCAACAAGAAAAAAAATGATTCCATGCCTTGGCATTCGTGTCATAATCACAACGGGCTCTGGAAACACACTAGAATGGTACTTGATTAAATGACGTCAGGGGGCCGGGAAAGAAAAACTTCCTAAAGGACATATTTGGGGTGCTGAGGCAGGGTAGGAATTGACCAGGCCCAGGAGTGCAGAGGGATACCTGCAGCAGGTGCAAAGCACACACACACACACACACACACACACGCACACACACACACACACCCCGAGACCCACCACAGGGTGCACAGGAGGGATACTGCGGCTCACGTCCCAGGTGAGGGAATTAGACTGAAAGAAGCAAGTGCTATCCAAGAAACTGTGAGCACCGAGGCCAGGCCCAAATCCCAACGGGACAAGTGCCATCTGAGGATCTTGGCTTTTGCCTGGAAGCCATAAAGGGACTTGAAGAGAGAATTGATTAGGACTGGTAGCTGAGGCACACACACACACACACACACACACACACACACACACACACACACACACACACTGCCCCATCCTGGTGTCAGAGCTGAGGAAAGCTGGAATGCATGCAGAAAACTCAAAGGAAATAGCCTATGATGGCCCCCAAACCAGCATGCACCCCGTTTGCTTTCCCATTCCCTCTGACTCTCTTCCTTGTTCTCCTGCTCCGGCCCCAGCAGCCACTGTCAAGAAAAGCCTGTGTCATGACTGCTCCTTCTCCTTAAGTTCTTCCAGCTATCACTTCCAGCCTCACTCACCCACATTTCCTCCCCCACCCCGTCATGGCTTCCTCCAAGCTGTCTTTCCTTCGACAGACCTACATCTGAGGTCCACCACTCTTGTCCGGAGACCACCCCCCTACCCCCGCCAACAAGCATGGCATTTAACTGTCCACCACACCATGCTTAGAAAGTTCGCTGCTGATAGTTGTTCTTCTGAATCTAGGACGTGGAGTGGGTGAGCAGAAGAAAGGTTCTGCTGCTTGTTCCCTTAGCTCCAGTGCTGAGAAGCATGGCCGACCCCTCCCAGGGTCAATAAGCTGTTGGCTGAGTGGCTCTGAGTGACTAGACTTAGACAGCAGTGGCAAGGTTTCCTTGGCACTAATGCTACATAGAAAGCAAATTCCAAGGCAGAAAGCGGTGCACCTGGAGACCCGAGGGAAGCCACAGTGGGATTCACCCCATGGTCAGCACGTTCGCATCTGGAGCTGAACAAATCACTCGCTCGCTCACTAGTCTTCCTCATATTCCAGACCTGTCCTGCCTGTTGTATTGCTGTGAAAATCGGCACAGCAATCCTCGAGCTCTGGAGGCCTTACGGAAGATAGCTCTTTTTATTCTCTTATATTATTATTATTATTATTATATGATTTTTATTGTAAAGATACTGTTACATGAGCAAGGTAATGAGTCCATTTCCTATGGAGCATCATCAGCTGATTCCTGGTTAGAGATCACTTTTAAGGAACAAGCATCTTCTTCTAGGACCCACTGGAAAGATAAAGCCTTTCCCTACACCACCACAGGGCCAATAGTTTTTAGCAAGCACTGCATAGCAAACATGGCTGCTCAGCACACCCCCTAAGTATTACCAATGGACCCAGTAGCATTGCCAATCCCCAGCTCTCCACCAAACAGAGCGCCGGCCTCAGCAACGCTGCTGAAACCATCTATGCCAGAAGATGGCTCAAATGATGGAACACACCCAGGAAGTGCAAGTTCGGCTTCCTCCTTGAAGTGAACTTGGAACTCACCTGTGCAAAGCCATGCTGGCTTCTCTAGTCATCGGCATGGCTGTCCATCTGACTGACTGGCTTCCACAATTCTTCCCTCTCTCCCCTGGGTGCATGGTTAGTAAATAGCAAATCACATCACCTGAGCTCTTCTCTGTCCATCCATGGACCCTGTTTTTGGTGTAGGCTCTCTTCATGTCTTGCAGACACAATGGCAGAATCCTTGTAAACATGTTTTCTTTACATTGGGTGCAGTTTTTCTAGAAGGAAATGAAAGCAAGATTTTATTGTTAATTGTTAAATCCACCATAGCTTACCCCCAATCTAACTAATTGCTAACAGAGATGTGCTAAAAGCTCACCACAGTGGCAGTGGATTTGTCAGTTTTACTTTGTAACTAACTCAGCTTTCGTTGCATGAAGCTGTATTATAAGCTATTACAAAATTGGGATTATTGTATTGTTACATTTTCCTCCAGAATTATCCATTTTTATCATAATATAGTAATCATTTTTGATATTTATATATATAGTTAGATACATACAGTTACATTAGCCAAACAATGTGTCATTGTAAATTACATGTAGCTAGATTGTTGTTTTGTTATCCTTTGGACTATTAGTAACTCTTAATCTATTCTGAGAATTTCTGGGTAAAAAGTGACAACTTTAACTATATTTATTGTGCATATCTTTTCCATCTTAGTTTATGCTTTCATTTTATTCTTTTTTTAATTGTGAAAATACTGTACAGAAGGGTTACAATTACATGGGCAAGATAATGAGTACATTTCTTATCAAGCATTGTAGCCTCCTCCTTTGTTTCCCCTTCCCATCCCTTCCCATCTTCCCCTCGCCTCCCCCACCCAACCCTCCCCCCCCCCACCAAAGTTGTAAAGTTCGTTTTCAACATAACGACTTATACATCTCATTGTTGCAATGGGTCCACCTGTATCCCTATTTAAACAATTTGTTTTTTCCCCTTCCCCTCCACAAATTATACTGACATTAAATACAGTGAGAGCAGGGGTTATACTGTGGGGGAGGGACATACAAAGCAACAAAGAAATAATCTTATAAATGTGTTAGAAACAATCGCATGAAAGAAAAAAAAACACTTGAATACATATCTTAGGGTCCATTTCCCTAACATCACCTTATCTGACCTTTTCTGCTTGATTCAGACATATACTAGATATTGCAAATAAGGGAAACCATGGGACCTATGTTTCCTTGGGCCTGGCTTACTTCTCATTTTATCCTTTATCTGTATCTTTTTCCCCTGTCTGCCTTCCTTTGTTTCCATCAAATTCTATCTACTCCTTTCCTCTCCTCTACCTTTCTGGAAGCTATAAGTCCTATGTCAATTTTTAGCAGTAAAAATGCATGGTAAGATATAATGGAATAATATTTTGCTACTGGTAAATAATGGTTCACAAAAATTCTCTCTTTTTTGGTATCCTCTCCCCTTTAATTTCTTTTTAAGTAATTATTGCACTTATAGGAATATTGCTGAACAGAGATCTATTCATATGCACTTCCCTTCCTGTCCTTCTCAAAAGTCCTTAACCCTAGCTACTTGGGAAACAGATACAGAGGTCTGTGGTTCACAAAAATTCTATACTCGGTGAATGAATTCTACTTCAGTAGGCAAGATACTAGAAAGGCATTTAGAGATAAATAAAGAGTACGCTCGTTTACCACCAACAAAACTCTTGATTCAAAGCATCAGTGAACAAGATACTTCAGAACGTTCTATTCATGTTTGGAGAAGCCAATCCCACTGGGGGTCGCACAAAAGTTAGGCAATAGCAATAGTTCAATGGAATTGTACCTGTTTAGCATTAGCAAGGCCCTGCATTAGATAGATAGATAGATAGATAGATAGATAGATAGATAGATAGATAGATAAGCAGAAAAATGGAAGGGAACAGGAGGGAGAAAGGGAAATTGTGACTAATTTTTCTGCTAGAACATTAGTGATGCCTTGGGGTGTTCCTGTGTTGAACTTTTGATTTCCTCCTCTTAATCTACAGGGATGGTAGTTAAGAGCTGGTGGGTAAACTCTGGCATCTGCAAAGCTGGGCATGAGAGCATCGCAGGTGTGTGGCGCGATTCTGGGAACAGCCCTTAATGAGCATGCATGCCCAGGAAGCACAGGAAGTGGGGGGGGGGCTCACACCTATCATCCCAGCTACTGCAGAAGCTGAGATCTGAGGACCGAGGTTTGAAGCCAGCCTGGGCAGGAAAGTCCATGAGATTCTTATTTCCAATTAGCCACTAAAAAGTCAGAAGTGGAGCTGTGACTCACGTGGTAGATCCTAGCCTTGAGCATAGTAGCCCAACAGCTCAGAGACAGAGCCCAAGTGTAACTGGAGTCCAACAGGCAAGAAGGGCTTGATAGGAGGGAGCCGCCGCCAGGGTATGAAACCCAACATGTGTTTCACAAGCACTCAGAAGCCATCACAGAGGTGAGCAAGAAAATTTCATCATCTAAGGTTTATTTTTAAAATATCATAGTTGCCAGACAGCACTTGCGCCCTGGTGGCAGGAATTAAAATTAGTGTGGCCATATGGAAAACAGCATGCAGACTCCCCAAAATAAGATAAAACAGGATCCAGCATCCCAAGGCTTAGTAGATACCAACAGAACTGGAATCAGTCTGTCCAAGAGACATCTCCCCTCCCACGCTAGCTCGGGAATGCTACACCATAGCCAAGAAATGGGGACAAGGAGAGGTGCTATGATCAGGAAATGTAAGATGCACACACACACACACACACACACAC
The DNA here is from genome assembly GCF_019054845.1 of Dipodomys spectabilis. Taxonomy (NCBI): domain Eukaryota; kingdom Metazoa; phylum Chordata; class Mammalia; order Rodentia; family Heteromyidae; genus Dipodomys; species Dipodomys spectabilis. The sequence continues at coordinate 1,803,916 of NW_024870892.1, read as the reverse complement.
ACACACACACACACACACACACACACATACATACATACAGTCAGTCATATAAAACCAAGAGTAATATTCCAGCATTCATGATAGGATGATGGAACTGGAGATTCCTATGTGAAGCGATACAGGCTATGCACAGAACAACAAAATCATACTGTGTGAACTCATCTACATATGAAATCTAACAGAGGTGATCTTACAGACCCTGAGAACAGAATAGAATAGAATAGAATAGAATAGAATAGAATAGACTAATGGTGGTGTGGAAAAAAAGAGATGTGGCACAGTTCACCAACAGGCACTAAGTTACTGTTCTGGTGTGTACCGCACAGTAGGGTAGGTATAGATAACAATAATTACTGTATTATTTTTCAAAGCAAGAAGAAAGGATTTTTGACTAGTTCACCATAAAGCAATGATGGACGTTAGCTATGCCTCACCTGATTCACGCATGACACAGTATTTCCATGCACCAAAACATCACTTAGAACCTGCATTCATGGTTGAGCTATAACATGGCAGTTTAAATTCATAATACACACATCAGATGAGAAGCATGCCTTGTCTGAGGGGAGTCAGATTTAAGGGGCAAGGGGACATAGAGAGAGGAATGGTGGGTGACTATCATCATCAAACTCACTTTGTGTCTGTGAAAACTGGGACCATGAAACATAACGGGATGGGGGGGGGGATGACCGGGGTGATATTGATTGTGATCATTGCATACATCACTGGCGTGTTAAACTGAAACCCCTTCTCTACAACTGTGTAAAGAAAAGCAATTTAAAATAGGTCAGACGGGCTCATGAATGCTAGATAACTCTTTGGGAAAGAACTGTTTGAGGAGATGTGACTTTTTAAAAAAAGAAATAAGTAAATTTTAAAAAACCATTGGTAGACTCCCTTTATTCTGCCTGACTCTCCATCTACTCTGAAACTGCAGTCTCGCTCCATGACCTCTCCTGGATACAGCAAATGTTGGTTGCAGAAGTGCTGGTCTTATGGTGCCATCTGGTGGCTATTAGAGGAACTGCCTACTTTTTCTACATGGGGAAATGACCGGCATTGTTCCAGAATCTTCCCCCAAATTATATTGGACTGGATTGTTCCTTGTGAGTAAATTTTGCTATTGGTCACAACAGGTTTTGTGTATAGTATCAAGTTATCTTTCCCTTAGAAACTACTTTGAAACACTTCTAGAACCTAACAAGTGTAGGGGCTGGGAAGGTGGCTCAGTGGTAGAGTGCTTGCCTTGCATGCTTGAGGCCCTGGGTTCGATTCCTCAGCACCACATAAGCAAAAAGAAAAAAGCCAGAAGTGGCGCTGTGGCTCAGGTAGTAGAGTGCTAGCCTTGAGCTGAAGAGCTGAGGGACAGCGCCCAGGCCTAGAGTTCAGGCCCCACGAGTGGACCCAAAAAAAAAAAAAAAAAGAACCTAACAAGTGTAAAAAATGATTTATGATATTCCTTTCCCAGACATTTTGGAGGTCCCACTCCTATGTATATGTTGAGCTCATTATATGGTTCTTGATGTTTGACGTTTGACCGTAACCCTGGAACAGCTGGTGAATGCTGGAAGAGGCTCAGGGAATTTTTTTCCAAGTTGTCATTTGAAAGACGAGGCTTTGTTTTAAGTGGAGAGCTATTTATAACTGGCCGTTGACAGTTGTTAGAACTAAATCTGCCTACTTTGGATATGTGTACAGAAACTGAACTACCTTTTCCAAGATAATGGTCAAAGAAGATGACTCCCAGCCTTTGCTTCACTAATGTACACTGGCTGTTTATATATTCCTGTCGATATCTGTCTCCAAGGCCCCCAAATCCTCTTAAGTGGAGTCTCCACTTGCAATGGTTACTCATTTAGAGGAACCAGTGAATGTGCTCTCTACTGGTCTTTTCTTGTCCATCAAATCGAGAGATCTAACACTCAGTGCCCACCCTCCCCCCCAACCCCCTCATCAACCCCCCCCCCCGCCCCCACAACTTGATTCAGAAAGTTTGACACATATGGCAGGCCTGTGAAAAGTCCATTTCTCTGGGCATAAAGATCTCCCACCGCTCTGCTAGGCAGGATGGCAGCATGCTCTCTTACCTTATATATAATTAGGGTGCTTCGTACTTGGGGTATACTTTTGAACATGTCCACTTCAAAGTGAGATCCAGAGATGCACTGGCAAAATTCCTCTTGCTAGGAAAATTAAAGTGTGATTTTTTTTACAGTGGCATCTGTGGACTCTGACGAGACAGGCCTGCTGCTCTTAGTAAGGGTGAACTACTTTCCGGCTGTGGTCCCCACGTGCCTCCTCTCCAGGGTGATAGGCAGCAGGAAATGAGTGAGGGGTCTCGCCTTCATCTCAGCAGAGTCTTGTCACGGAATCGCTCACTACCATTGGTACCAATTAGCACTAATTGGAAGGCTGGGCACCCGTGGAACTGTGAGGTCAGTGTGAGCAGGAGCAGGCAGAATGAATTACCCTTTTGCCTCTGGAAGTGAACTTATTGGTTCTGTGTGAGGCTGCTCTATTCATGCTATTCCAGCCGGGCTGCCGAGGGAGATTAGGGAGGGATTTATTCTCTGAGGCTGTCAAACAAGACGACTGAGGAAGGTCAGTTCACTGAGTGGGCAAAACAAAGTAGCTGAGTTATGAGCACTGAACAGCCGTAAACAGGCCTCCCATTTCACCCCCACGTTACCTCACCCTTCCTATCTCCGTCTCCCACTTCCAGTGACTCCCTGTAATATTATAAATCCAATCAAAGCCAGGGTACTGTCAGCGTTTTTATCTCCTTTGCCTTGGAGCACACACACCGTTCATACTCATCTGCTTTGCAACCCGGTGACCCGTGGCTCCAAAGAGAAGTGTCATTTGTCTTCTATTTCTCTATCAGTTCATCCCCACTTGCGTCACTAGGGAGTGACATGAAAACACATGAAATAAGACGTGGGCAAACTGGCCTTTGCAGGGTTATTGACTGGGCGAAGTGCCCTTGCCCTTGTATTTGTAATTCTAACATCTTCCACCATTGCTACCTGAATGAAGTCAAGGGATGGGCGAAATCCTGAGAGAGTTCTCAGGGAGCAATTAATAATCTGTTTTCTGCTACAAGTAGCCACGCGGCGGCTTGGCATGGCTCACAGACAGCAGACGGCCAACGAGGGCTGGTACCCCCCACCTCTCACGCTCGCTCCCTTCAGATGCCAGCGCTTTCCTGAAGGCTGAGCCGAGAGGAATCAGAAAGGAGTGGGCATTTGATTAGCAAACTCTCAACAAACCCTAGATCATTTCAGGAATATCAATGAGGCCCCTTCTGTCTCCCTGTGAAGAGCAGGAAGTTTGAACACTGAACAAAAGCCCTTTCCTTTCCACCTTGCGTTGCTTAGGGAATCGCTTGTATCTGGGTTTTTAAGCATGCCTTTGAGAGAAGAGAACCTAGAAACGGTTGATCTAGAAAGAACTCGGCTCTGCGTGAGCTACGAGGGACCAATCAGGACCATTTAGAGCAAGATCAATATGTCAGCTGGCTTGGCCCTTGCCTCAGCCAAGTTTTTGTTGGCGTGGAAAGATTAGCCCCTAAACACGACTGTCCAGAGAAGCGCGGTGGCGGCAGCTCATGGAAGGAGACAAATCTGTTTCCTTTTGTCTTTAAGACAAGTGGACGAAGAATCATTTGATTCTCAATTGCCGGTCAAACATCTAACAGTAAAAAAAAAAAGACTGAACCACTGCTTGTTACGTAAAAGAATAGGTAAGAGTCGGGTGGATACACAGGAGATCTGGGGGAAACAGGGACCTTAGAGAATTGATTGGATCTGCGCCCTTCAGCCAAGGAGACACTCCATGCCACCAGCCCAATTGAAGGGTTTGGAGCAAAGTGGAAAATGCATATGATTAGCAAGAGAAGTGACACTTCCATTTATTCAACTGACAGGCATTTATTGACATGCTTGGCACACAAACTATGCTGGGCGTAGCACAAACACAAGAAGCATTGACTCTGCCGCAGTAAGAGTTCAGGCTAGCCAGACACCAGTGACTCCTGCCTGCAATACTAGTGGCTCTGAAAGGTTCAAGACCAGCCCAGGCATAAAAAGCTTATGAGATCCTATCTCCAAAATTAACCGGCAAAATGTAGGGCTGGAGTGGTGGAGAGGGATATACCACTCACATATGAGATCATGAGTTCGAACCTCAGTACTGTCAAAAACAGCAGTTTGGGTTCATCCAAAAGGTAGAGAGGAGAACAGATAAAGCCAGTGCTGAGAAAACAGCTGCTCCAGATTACACAGTCAGCTGGGGGAGGAGGCCACATCTGAGCTGGGTCTTGGACCAGGCCTTGAAAACAGACAGAAGAACCAAGAACCGGCCACCCAAGAGCGCAGAGTGAGAGGCAGAAAACAGGTGAGCCCCGCTGCACAAAAGAAACACGGTGCAATAGAGAAAAAGAAGACACAGCAAGTTCAAGGAGAGAAAGGGAAAAGAAATTTCATGAAGGTCCGGGATGTGTGCTGTGCCTTTCTCAGACTACACTGGAATGAAGGATGAAAGTGCGCTCAATGATAAAGCCTCATTCACTGGCTCCTAACTTCCTGGTGTGTAATACACTCTGAATTCTAACTCACCTACAAAGAGTGTGCATTGATTTTCTTGTGAGCACTTGAGCCAGGAAGGTGGCTGCACTTCCTCTGAACACAGAGCCGCAGGTCTGGGCCAGCCGCCGGCTCTTCTCTCGGCGTTGGCCTTGCAGACATTGACCCCCTATGCCTTAAGGATCCAACCGTGCATTATTCATGTGTGCCTTTAGCACAGAGAGCATTCATGGCCAAACATGTGGACTGGTAGATGGATATAGCTATGCAAAATGTACCTGACAATGACATTTTCCCAAGCCTTGCCTCAGGCAATTTAAACACTCACCAACCACCAGGTAGATTTTTCCATTTTAGCAAGTACTCTACTGTGCAGGAGTTTTCTTCATCCCAAAGGTTAAAAAGAAAAAAAAGTATTTTTTAAAATGTATAACAGCTTAAATCAGGGTATGCACAGGAAACTCTTGTTACTGTCTTTAAGTAGCTGCACAGAGGCGTTTCCATTTAACAAAGCAATTTATGAATGCAGTGCATCTTGATCAATGTCACCCCTTTATCATTCTCATCCATCCCTCCCCCACCCCCCCCTTCCCTCTCCTTCATTTTGAAGATTCTTGACTGCTTCCTCCCCCTCTTCTCCTCTTCATTTGTCTACAACTTGTCTCCTGGACCCCACTCCACCCCCTTTCAACTACCTGCTTCCTAGTGTTTACATTGTTGAACTTTGACTTTGCCCTTCTAAGGAATTACGCTATTTGAGTTCTCCTTGGATCTGTCATATTTCTGTTAATACATCTATATACACTGGCATACCACCCAACATATTTACTCATAAGTTTATAATCTAGTTTCCACATGTAAGGGAAACATGTAGACTTTGTCTCTCTGAGCTTTACTTACTTCACTGGACATAACTTTTTTTCAGGTCTTTCTTTTTCTTTATAAATGGCATAATATCATTCTTTCTGATGAATGAGTAGAATTCCATTATATATATATATATATATATATATATACACATATGTCATGTTTTTTTGATCCATTCATCCACTGAGGGGCATCTAGACTGATTCCATACATTGGCTAGTGTAAACAATGATGCAATGAACATGGTTGTGCTGGTAGTTTTAGTGTGTCCTTGTTTATGGTCAATTGGATAGATGCCCAGGAGTGGAATTGCTGGGTCATAGGGAAGCTCCATGTGTAGTCTTTCAAGGAACCTCTACACTGCTTGCCAGAGTGGTTAAACAAATTTACAGTCCCACCAACCGTGTAGTAGGGTTGCTTTTTGGATCCTAACCAACATCTGTCATCATTCATTTTCTTGATAATAACCATTCTAAGTGGGGTGAGGTAGAATCTCCATGTTGTTTTGACTTGCATTTCTTTTTTGTGGGGGAGGGGTCCAGTCATGGGGCCTGAACTCTGGGCCTGGGCGCTATCCCTCAGCTCTTCAGCTCAAGGCTAGAGCTCTACCACTTGAGCCACAGCACCACTTCCAGCTTTTTTTTCTTTTTGCTTATGTGGTGCTGAGGAATCAAACTCAAGGCCTCATGCATGCAAGGCAAGCGCTCCACCACTGAGCCATGTTCAGAGCCCTGATTTGCATTTCTTTTATGACCAGAGATGTTGAGCACTTCTTTGCGTACATATTGTCCATTTTCACTTCTTTTAAGAAGACTCTCTTCAGCATAGACTATTTATTAATCAGATTGTTGATTTTGTTGAGGGTTTGATTTTTAAAGCTTTCTGTATATTCTGGATATTAGGCCAACCAAATCTTCACCTATTCTGTCAGCTGTCAATTTAGCTTGTTGGCTATGTCCTTTGCCATGCTGAAACTTTTTGGTTTGACACAATCCCTTTTATTAAGTCTTTCTTTGATTTTCTGTGATTCTGGAGCTTTACTAAGAAAGTTCTTTTCTATATGCACAATGAGTTCTTTCATTTGGTTTTTAATCTCTACCAAAATGAGATAGTAAAAATTTTACTACTACTTAACTGATTCTAACAAAGGTTTTGTTCTATTCCTCTACTCCATCTTTTCTCCCACAAATTCGGGAAATGAAGTATTATAAGTACATTAACAATGTTTTTGTTATGAAGGCCAACACTGCATAGCCCGGAAACATTTTAATAAAGTTCTTGTGTGTATACTTTAATGCATTCATGACACTCTCATTCAAATATCATATATTCTTGTGCTGTTTTCTGCATGTGTAGTTTATTGAGGAATAGCTACACCTTGGCAAATTCTCCTGTACAAAGGGTTTTTCGATTGTGCTTTTGTTGATTTGAATTTGTAGCCCAACTGAAATGGATTATTTCATTTTTCCCCACATATAACAGACACACAGGGAAGTGGTTAATTTTCCTTCTTGTATTTCTTGGTAACACTTCTCAGGAAAGCCATCCAAATAGACTTCATAATATATTCTCTCCACAAACTTATTTTCTGTGTGTGTGTGTGTGTGTGTGTGTGTGTGTGTGTGTGTGTGTGTGCACGTGCGTGCGCACACCAGTTCCAGGCTTTAAACTCAAGGCCTGGGCACTCTCCCTGAGTTTTTGGGCTCAAGGCTAGCCCTCTACTACTTGAGTCACAGCTCCACTTCAAGCCTTTTTGGTAGGTAATTGAAGATTAGAGGTTCACAGGCTTTCCTGCCCAAGCTAGCTTCAAACCACAATCCTCAGATCTCAGCCTCCTGAATAGCTAGGATTTCAGGTATGAACCACTGATGTCTGGCTTATTCCCCCCCCCCCCCCCCATGGTAATTTTCCATGAATGATGGGAAGCATACGCTTTTAAGTCCCATGAATTTCCCTTTATGTGAAGAAGGGCTTTTCTGTTAATAGGGGGAATTTGAGGAAAATGGAGAGATGGATCACAAAGCTGAGCTCCCTGCCCAGGTGTTAGCACAAACCCTTCCTCTTCATGCCCCCTGCCCAAGGAAACACCTGAAGAAGGTAAATTCCCAAGCATCATCGGATTCCATCTAATCCCAGCCACTCAGCTCCCTCGCTAAGAGCCAGTTAAAATTCCAAATTTCCCTCCTGCGCATGCAAGAAGCAGGGGGAGTACAGGGGACTGGAGGAGAAACAAGAAGGGCACCATCACGCACCTCCCGGGACCTTGTCCCAGAAGTGCCCTGGGAACATGAGGAAGAAATGAACTCATTTCTGACAAACCAAAGGAGGCCGAGACCCAGTGGCCACACTGGAAAGATCCTGGTGACCCAGAAAGAAACCCTGCCCAGGGTAAAGAGGAGAACATAGGTTTGTACCCAACACTGGACCAGATGCTGCAGGAACTGAACTGTCCTGGAGGAATCCTGGAATCGACCCCAGCCCGGCTCCACAAGAAATATGGCCAGCAAATGATGACTCCATGACCAGACATTGTGTATCAGACAAGCTTTGAACACAGCAGATTTGACTATACGCCTTCTTTCCTTGCTTCCTTCCTTCCTCCCTTCCTTCTTCTCGTACCTTCCTTCCTTCCTTCTTTCCTTCCTTCCTTCGTTTCCAATGGCACCAGCTTTTTCCTAGCTCTGTTTTACTATGCACCACATTTCTGCCTTAGGCAGGGTTGATTTATTCTCTTCAAACTGAATTGGGAAATAGTGAATATTATACTGCCAGGAACACACAGACTCTAGACAATGCTGGAGACTAGAATCTTCCTCACTGCTGGTGGTGTCAGGATGCGGGGGGACACTCACAGTAAAATAGGTGGACAAGGTAGGGGGAAAACAGGAAACCTGATTGTAGGAAATCATAATCCCCAGAGAGATGAATACAGCCTCATAGATTTTCCTGTCCCTGATGGCTTCGACCCTTAAAATTCAGATCTCAGCCTCCTGAGTGGCTGGGATTACAAGGAGCATCTGCACCCATTGTTTTTTCTCTATTACCAAATAGCAGAAGGAAGCATCTGGAGCCAAAGGAGACAGCGGGGAGGTTTAAAGCCAAAAGTCCTGATCTCAAATTTCCAGCATCTTCTCACACACACCCCAAAAAACCCCAATCAAATTCAGAGGATTGGGCTAAATTTCATGTCTGGAGTTCAGGGAAGGGGAAGTAGAGGGTTTCAACTCCTCCTTGGAGACCAAGTTCATGGAAGCCATAGAAACTTCTGGGTAATGCTGTCCCCCAAGCCCAGATATGCGGCGGGGGACCCCGCACTCTGCCCTTGTTGTTTGTTTTGAATTTCCCAGTGGGTACATCTCACAGCCCAGGCATTCCAACGGCATGGTGGTGGGAGCCAGCTCAAGCCCCACACCGGGTCACCCTGCTTCTAGAAGCTTCCCCAACCCCCACTCCACTACCTTCCTATTTATTATTAATATGTACCACACCACCCAGGAGAGGGACATCGGCAAAAACCGAGTAACTGTGTCAAACCGCACCCCTACTTCTCTTTCCCTGCTTCTCCCCTTTCTGCTCCTCAGTATCGTATGTGACCGTCACCACTGTTTCTACATTTTGGTGAAAATAAATGTTTACATAAAGGCGAAAATAAATAAAATAAATTAAATTAAAATAAAATAAGATTCCGAATCCACAGGCATCTCCAGTGAATAAGCAGAATTTTCTTTCTAACCCAGTAACAAGCCTGAAAACGAGAATGCCCCCAAAGAGCAGGAGAACCCATCTTTTAATTGCTGTCCAAGGAAAGGAAAACAAGAAAGGGGAGGGGGGGTGTCACCCAATGCAGCATTAATCTCTCTCCTAACAAAGAACAAAATTCCACATGTGTACGGATTTAGCCAGCACAGAGAAGTAATTTCTGCGGAGGATTTTTTTTTTTCGTGCTATTGGCCATTTTCATTTGACAATATTTAGAATTGTGAGAAACAAATAAAGGTAGAGTTCACTATGTGTGCATTCCTATTTCAATAGAGGACTTGAGACAGTTTAGAATAAGATGCCTGGTAGGGTAATCTAGCAAGAAGTCATCTATTCCTGTCTGAAAAGTTAAAGTTGAAAAATAAGTCTCTTTTTAAGTTTGGGGTATAAAAAGCCCTCCCCTAGACACATCTTAAGGTGCCGCTGGGCTTGAGGCTGTACATTCAGGTGACAGTCACCTGCATACAACACCAGGCCTCGATGTGGAGAGCACAGGCAAAGGCCCTCAGGGCTCTCAGCCACCCCAGCCCAAAGCCATAAGGAGAATCAGCCCCACATACAGTGGACCAACACTACCTGCCCAAGAGAAACACTCACAGCTGCCTTGACTGGAGCTCCTCTGACATTTTCCTCCACCTCTAGCAAGTCTCTGGAGCTCTTGAATAAACCAAAGCGTAGAGCCCTATTCACCAAGCATAATATTATTCTGCTAACCAGGGAAAGTAGAGCATAGCAATTTGCTTTTTAGTCTTTATAAAAGAAAAAGGCGAGAAGTATAATATTTTTCCACCAGTGTCTGAGTTCATTCACGTTTCAATAGTGAACTATAAACAAAGCTAGGAAATTCAACTCAAATCAAAAGTGGATACAAACAGGCCAACACGAAAGGTCAGAATGGCTGCCTTTGGTAATGGACTGTTTGGAAACAATCAGTCAGTGATAAATGGTAAGATGTCCTTTAGAAAGAAAGCTTCTTAGGCTGAGATGTGGCTTAAGTCATAGAGGGCCTGAATAGCAAGCATGAGGTCCTGAGTCCAAACTCCAGTAAAAGAGAAAGACAAGGAAAGAAGGAAGGAAGGAAGGAAGGAAGGAAGGAAGGAAGGAAGGAAGGAAGGAAGGAAGGAAGGAAGGAAGGAAGGAAGGAAGGAAGGAAGGAAGGAAGGAAGGAGGGAAGGAAGGAAGGAAGGAAGGAGGGAAGGAAGGAAGGAAGGAAGGAGACCCAAAGCAAGTTTATTATTATGCTTTAACTTGAGCTTTCTGAAGAAAATACAAGTGGTCTTAAGAAAACACTGAACACACCTTCTGAATTCCCTAAATGAATCTACCTACACAGAACATAAAGTCTCCCTGTGTTATAGCAGGAATATGTTCTCTTGGAGATGACATCTTTTCCTCGATGAATTCCTAGTCACTATGTTAAAATCCTCTTGTACTAAATAAAGGTTGGACTCCTAGCCTCCAGGACAGCTTTAAATAACATTTTCCTAATCATCAATATATATTTGAGTAACTCAAGCATACTTTTAAAACTATGCAGGAGGATTTGAATGATTTCTGGAGCCAAGAGTTTCTCCAAAAGCAATGTAATTAATAAACAAAAAAAAATCCCAGATTGAATGCCAAAAGACTGGTTTGCAACTAAAAATCACAAAGGCATGACCTTCAATATTAAACTGAAGGGGTTTTTTTGCCATTTACAACCTCTTGTGACCTAAGCAAGTTGTTTAACCTTGCTCCCCTGTAATTTCCTCATCTGTAAAATTTGAGAATATAGCTCCTCTGTAGGTGCCTCACCAGACTGTTGTGCAGATTAAGTGAGATCATGGATGTAAATTGTTCAGCAAAGTTGCTCATGGGAAGAAATGCCTCAACATATGACAAGTCTTAGACAACTCAGTGTACCCTGGGACACCCAGCACCTGAGCATAGAAGGTGACTCTTCCTGCACAGTTTAAATGTTCTCCTTATGTACCACACACACACACACACACACACACACACACACACACACACACACACACACACACACACACACACACGATTGGGTGGGGACAGAGAAGCATAGTTTTATGTGCATCATCCCTAAGTATGTCTGTACACACTCACACACAACCCTGGTCTTACACATCTTATGTGGAGATAATTGTAGATTGTAGTTGTAAGGAAAAAAATATAAAGTGAGCCTGACACTGGTAGCTCACACCTATAATCCTAGCTATTGAAATCTGCTGAAGTCTAAAGATAGAGGTTCAAAAACAGCCATGGCAGGAAAGTCCATGAGACTCTTATCTCCAATGAACCACTAGAAAAACCAGAAGTGGCGCTGTGGCTCAAAGTAGTAGAACACTCGCCTTGAGCAAAAAGCTCAAAGACAACACTTAGGAGGCCCCAAGTTCAAGCCCCATGATGGACCAAAAATACAAAGTGATCTTTTGCGCCCTTTACTTTTTCTGTATCTATGATTTCATGAGGCTAGGCTTTTGTTCTCCATCCAATTTAGGGATGCAGACAACAGGAGAAAATAAGAAGAATCACTGGGCTGACCTGGCTGGGAGGCTTGGGGAGGAAGTTCTCCCCGACATCGCTCTAAGTTTCTTCCTTAAGCTTGACACACTTTCCCTCCCTGTAATTCTCCCTTTCTAGCACCTGACCAGCCCATTGTACATCGCAGATCTCTGTCCTGTGAGGTGACATCTTGAGTCCTCAGAAAATGATGGTGGTGTAACACCTAGGGGAAAAAAATAGTTTGCGTTTAACATAGTACTATCCCGATTTCTATTGATTATATCAATTAATATTCCAGTGATGGGCCGAGGTAAATATTTTCTTTCCTCCTAAAAACAATTACTCTGAGTCAACTAAGCACCAGGGAAATTGTATCTTAAGAAGGAGCCGCGTTTCGTTTCAATACAGTCAGAGTCTTTCATGTGGAAAATTCTCTCTTTAGCAATTATATGCAAAGAGAAAACTTGGAATTCATATGTGGTTCTGAAAGTCACCAGCCATACAGAATTAAGTTAGAGCTACAGAGGGAAAGTCTGGGAGTGATTCATTCCTACTCTGAACCAGCATTTCCCTGACAATAGTGACCTAGCAGAACCACTTAGGAGCATATATATATATATATATATATATATATATATACACATATATATACATACACACACACACACACACATATGTGTATATGTGTGTATACGTATATACACATATACACACATACATATTTTTGCACCAAAACTCACCCATTTAACAGGTTAATATGGGGCCAAGGACACAGCATTTCTAGAAACTCTGAGAAGGTTCTGATTGACAACGCAGACTGAGAACCCACCGCTCTGGTTAGCATTTTTCAATGTGATGACTGCATGATCATCAGGTCAGGAGAGAGATCATGAGCACCATGCTTCTGTCCACTTCCTAACATCAAAGTTTTCTACTCACTAGGTGCCAATAGCTGACACCCGCAGAGGCTGACATCTAGAGGATCACTATTGGAGGCCAGCCCAGGCAGCAAAGTTCATGAGACTCATTTTGAACACAAAGCTGGATGCACACCTGTCATCCTAAGCTCCCGTGATGATGATGAACTCAAATTGTCAAACTACTTCATGGAGATGATCTGTTGGAATTATCACGATGCCACTTCCTGGAAGACCAGGACTCAAATTGATCACCGATTAGGACAGAATAAAACATGGTTGCCTGCTACTGTGCCAAAAAAGGGGGAACACGTCTTAGGGTCAGCCATCGTCTAGCTCATCCCACAGTGGAGAAGGTCACAGTCGAAACAGGACACTTGCTAGGCACCCATCCACAGTGATGAAATCAAGAACACCTCCAGGATGAGCCTCTCCCTACCCCACCCCAGCCCTGACGAGTGGCTTTCTGCATCACTGATCCTGCCCCTGGTGGATAGCTCTCCATGCCTATCGGACCTTCCCCGCCCCCCCCCCCCCCACGCCCGTGCAGACAATATGTAAGTTGGGAATCAAGTCTCTGCCACTTGGAGCAGTGATGTTTCTTTTTTATTAAACACCTGTCTAGCTATGGAGCGATTATACACTGTAACAACCAAATTAAACATCATCACTGTCTGTCCTTTAGTAGCTTACAAGCATTACACAGAGTCCCCAAGCTAGAATTTCAAGAAAAACCTATCCACTCTCGCCCCTCAGTCTCTGCTGTAAAATAATTCCTGCAAGATTAGTCTCATCTACTCTCACCTCAAAGACTGCATGGCTTGCCAGACACCAGTGGTGCGTGCACGTGAAAGAATATTCAATGAAAGCAAAATACTGATCTGTATCATGGACTGTGGGACAAGGTGATCTTCAATGACTTTGAGAAGGGAGAACCTAGAGGAATTGCTCCTGAGGTTCGTGGAGGCCACCAGGAGAGGGTGGCCTCTTATTCCTAAGACAGCGTCTGAAAGCTGTGGTTTATTCCCAAGCTGTGGCTCATTCTAACCCTCTGGCTCATCAGAGAAAGAGGACTAGATGAGAGTGGATAGAATTCAGGACTTGTTGTCTCCATGTTGTAGGGGGAAAAAAAACCCTCCCAGCTGAGGTTATTTGCACTGAAAGTTTCAGGGTAAAAAAAATGAGAACAGAAAAAAAAAAAAAAAAAAAATGAGAACAGAAGATTTCACAGTGTGACCCCAACCGGCAGCCCCAAAGTCACCTGGGAAATTGACAGCAACCAATCCATAGGCCCAGTCCACAGACTTTGAAATAGACATTCTGATTCAGACGTGCAGCAACTCAGGTTTTTGTTTGTTTTATGCTTGATTTTTTTTAATGTTTATTAGCATGAATTAATTTCACAAAGGCATTCCTCTGTGATATTTACAACTTGCACATAATACACTTTGATTAAATCTATGTCACTGTTTTTTTAACCACCTTCCCTTCTACAAGAGCTCCAGGCAGGTGGTTCTGAGGTTTAACCCTTTCAAGGTTGAGGATCACTAGATTATAAGAAATTTAAATACAACTACATGTTTTCTCTCAGGGAAAAAGATGAGGACCTTCTCCCCGCCCCGGCAGAGTCTTAATTTGCCATCTCAGTCCATTTTGTCCTTTCTCTCTCTCCTTTCTTCCCTCTATCTTCCTCTCCCTTTTCCAACTTTCTGTCTCTCTCTCTAACACACACCCAAGTTAACCACCTGTACAATGTTCAAAACATTGAAAAACAGCCTTTGTTTTTTCCTTTACTTGAAGTATTCATTTCTCATAGCACTGAGGTGAGCGATAGAACTTAAAAATTAAGAAACAGAGCACCCCACATATTTATCACATTATCCTGTGGTGTATTTATTCCTTACTGACTTTGATGTATTTGCATATCATCGTTCACAATTCAGTTCACACGTTTCAATCCCTTCCTCAGCTTTCACTTGTTTGTGCAGAGGGAAAGATTCCAGGGGCGTCTCTATGGCCAAGGTCTGTCATTTCCCAACTCGGGGCTTATTCTGGGAGTTTGGGGAGAATAGTATCCAAATCCTAATGTTTTCACCTAATGGTTAGCATAAGATAAAATCAAAGCAAGAATTGTATCGAGATAGATTGCATTCGCAGGTGAACTGAAATGTCTCCAGAGGTTGGCTTCGACCCCTTTAGTTAGCAAACTCCATCTGCTGCACTTGCTCCACAGAGACGGAAATCAGCAGGCGTCTGGGGCTGCTGGTCAGCTTGGAAATCAACGAAGAGCACGCACAATAAATAGGACAATGACACGCTGCCCTTCCATCCTGCCCTGGAGATGGTGACTGGCCAAGGTAGTCACTTCCTATCAGATGTCTGAACACACCATCTTCTCTTCTCCCAGCTCTAGAACCTTCTGTGGCTTTCCAGACAGAAACAATTGGCACAGCCCTATCCTGGACCTCGTACAGCCACCTCCTCTGACGTCATGGAAGCACGCAGAGCAACCTTCTCCAGCATCTGCTTATACCTGCCACCTGTCAGAGGGCTCTGGCCAGGCAGGAAGGCCTGCCCAGCACCCTTCACCTTCCAGGAGCACGGAGCCTGTCCCTGGATCAAGCTGAGGCCCATGGACACCAGGGGCCATTTCTATTTAGGCAAGTGCTGTGCTGCCAAAGGCTCCCAGCTCCTGTAGAGAGCCCCTCTGCCCTCCTCCTTGGCTGTCTGAGCCCAGGGCTGCCCTAGCCAGTCCCTGAGAACCTGCTGGAAGGTGTTTTCCAGAAACCGGTGGCCTCATCTCACCCCAGGGTTTGACTCTGCTGAGGCTGTTCGAATCACTGCCTAGTAACCGACCTACAAACAGCAGCCTGCTTCACAGGCCTGTCACAGGCATATCAGATGATGTGCTAAAGGGCACCCCCACCCCCTCCTGGCTTTCTCCGCTGAAAAGTCACCTGAGGACATCTCCTTCACGTCCTTCCTCCCCGGCTGTGGCTCACAAGGACCGGCTTCGGCTTCCACCTCCATGATGCCTTTTGTATGTCCCTCACTGGCTGCTTTGAGATCATCCTAAGTCTTTAAACTGATGAGTTCAATATGTGTCCAATATCCCATGCAACTATAAAATGTGTTTGAGCCAGGCACCGGTGGCTCACACCTGTAATCCTAGCTTCTCAGAAAGCTGAGGCCAGCAGATTCCAATTCAAAACCAGCCAGAATAGGAAAAATCTGTGAAACTCCTATGTCCAATTAATCACCAAAAAGCTGGAAGTAGAACCATGGTTCAAGTGGTAGAGAAAAAGGGAGGGGGGGGAGAAGAAAAGAAAACACTCAGGGATAGAGCCCAGGCCCTGAGTTCAAGCCCCCAAGACCAGGAAAAAAAAAAAAAAAAGTACTTGTACCTTTGCTGTGTAGCCACACGTTTAAGAAGTCATATTCTTCGAGAGCTGTACTATGGAAGGCATCCATCCTTCCAGGTAAGTCTACTTAGGCGAATTTGAGCTCAGAAGGCAAATAAATTCATTAATTTGCAGCTCCCAATGAAGCGGACTAAGATTCAAGTCTAGGATTTTCCCCAGAGCTCCAGGACAACATCGTAAGAAGAGCAGGTGCTTCAGACAGCCACCCAGCACCACACAGAGTGACCTCAAAGAAGACGCCTCCTCCCCCCAGGCCTCAATATCCCCACATGTAAACCAGGCCCTGGGGACGTCCAGCAAGGGGCCAAACACAGGACATCTCTACCACAGACACAAAAGCAGCGGGCATTCCATGACAGGCAGTGGTTATTCAGCAAGAGGGAACCGAAGCCACGATTTTCCAAGCAGGCATTTCAGATAGGTCACACTCCACTGCCTCTTCAGCAGTCAGCATGCCTCCCTACTGCCCCGATCTGTCTCTTCCCATTTCTCTGTTCTTCTCCTCTACCTCCCTTACACAGCTACAGGCTACTTCTCCACAGCCCTGGCCCTTTGCTGGCAATGGGCCACTGCTTCGATTGCCCAACTTTCACCCACCGGGGTTGGTACCTCCACCGGTGGGTACCTCCACTCGCCACCAGTTTGCAGCATTAGATTAATCGCCTCCAGGAGGAATGGGCCTGGCCACCTTGTTCACTGCTGTGTCTGCAGCCACCACTTGTTACAGTGTGGGTTGCAAGAAAGAGTGACAACCATTTAATGGCCTTCTAAAGAAGAAAAGAAAATCTAAGGAAAGGGGAAAGTAGCTGCATTATTTTTGCTTTTTTTTTTTCAGTCGTGGGGGTTGAACTCTGGGCCTGGGTGCCGTCCCTCAGCTCTTCAGCTCAAGGCTAGCGCTCTACCACCTGAACCACAGCACCACTTCTGGCTTTTTTCTGCCTATGTGTTGCTGTGGAATTGAACCCAAGGCCTCCTGCATACGAGGCAAGCACTCTACCACTAAGCCACCTTCCCAGCCCCTATTTTTACGTTCTTGAAGCAATCACCTTTAAGTGTCCTTGAGCTGTTTCTTAAAAATAAAGAAATAAATCTGTTCCCATTAAGACTCAAGTACTTTGTCCTGACCCCCAAAATGCTCTACAGATGTTCTTCAATTCCTCTTTCCAATACATGGTCATAAGATTTGTTCATCACTTTTAACATCCTTCTAATTCTTCAACTTAGTGGTCATTAGTCACAGAGATCCTAAGGAAGAACATCTTTGGTACAAGAGTGTTAATAATTTACTAGTTGTAAACTGTACTTTTACCCCAAACACCAGGTGGGTAGAAACATTACTCACGCTTTTTTAATCTAAAATTTTCCTACATTTTTATGGCCTGTCCTTTGGGCTTATTTATGATGCTTTATGACAAAGGGACAACCTTTGTCATTGTGATTTACACTCTACCAACAAAGGCACAGAAAGAGATAAGAAACCCAAATTAAATCATAGCACTGGATAAGAGAATCCAAATTAAATCATATCTCTCTCTCTCTCTCTCATACACACACACACACACACACACACACACACACAGAGTGAAGGTAAAAGGCTCATAATTTAAATTAAAGCAAAGAAAAGAGTAAGCATTAATAGGCTGTGGATTTTTTTAAAAAAATAAAGGAAATTTCAAAACCTAAACTACAAAGTCTAATATTTAGCAATTCTCTGATTTTCAAAGACTTGTGCAATGCATTTGTGACACTATGGAATAATAGTGGCTAGCATCTATGACACCATGAAATAACAGCTATTAAGTTATTTCCAGACTATTCGGCTTGTGCATTTGTTCAGAGAGCCAAGCAATAAATTTTTGAAAGGTAAAATATTACCAGTTAGCAGCAGATACCAGTGTGCCCTCTTTTGTCTCGTATTAATGCTCCTCATCACAAATCTTCTCTAGATATCCATCTCCATTTTAACGAACCTTTAAAAAAATCCTTAATGGTGTTCATTCCAAAACTTGCCTAACTCAAAGAAAGGCAATTGCTTTAAAACAAAAAGGCTGAAAGAACTAAGAAAAAAAAACCTGCCTTTGAACTCGGAAAATAAAAGCACTGTTTATAATAGAGGCCAAGGGTTAGTTCAACAGAATAAGCAGCTGATCTTATATGCTCAGCAATCTAAATACAACACAGCTAGATGCCATCCGAGTAAATGCTGATGCACAGGGCTCCTTAGTAATGACTGTAACATAACTTCAGAACTAATTGATGCCAACCTAAGGTATTCTGTTGCACTAATACCACCACATAAGTATACAGAACACTGGATTTGATTTTGTATGGAACAGAGCAAATACTGACATTGGACTTTCAAATAACATGCACAAACTCAAATAACAAAACTGGAGTGTGGAAGTACTTTGGAGCCACTTCTGGGCTCCCAACAGAAGACTTAAAGAACTAGGTCCACATGCACACTTCAAGAAATGCCTGTAATGTTTGTATTTGATATGGCTCGAGTCCTCCACACATTTTTGCAACATTTCCTATTAGTGCAATGTGGTTTAAAAATGTACATATCTGACCCCTTTTATTTCCTCCATATATACATATACTTTTTTTATGGAAGCCAAATTAAAATGAAGAAATACTATGCAATCATTTTCACTCCATCTTACCAATAAGATTACTTAGCTGATTTACTGATGTTAATCCTTTTATATCTAGAATCCAAGAGTCCTGGCTTGTTTTCAAGTTATTATAAGCAAATCTTATACCAAAATCGTCTCCAGGTAGACCTGTTTCATTCCCAAAGAATATTGGCAAGTTATCTTATATTCAAATGGTACTGCTTAAAACCATGTAGACATGGTCTTTAAAGGTGAGACATTCTCTGAGAATACCAACTTCCTGGAATTTGAGTCCTAAAGAAAAATAGAATGTCCCATTTTATTGTTTCCAAGTGATTTTCTTTCCACTATAATGAGTTCACATTATTGGCTCTAATCTGGTTGTTAGGAGACTATCCAATACCCCCTATTCTTCATCCAAAAAAGAGAAAGTAGAATATGGATATGAAATGGGAAAACACGTTTTTATTTCTAGCAAAGTTGGTATAAAAAAGATATATTGCCAAATTCTAAAACAGAGATTCTAGTGCAGTACTTAATTTCCTAAAGTCAGTTGATATTGTCTGGAGACCTAAATTTTCTGATTACCTTTATGCCATTTTAGCTATAAAGTATCACTCACTGGTTGGTTTGTTTTCCAAGGGGCAATAACTATTCTGTGCTAACCTCTATTAAAACCTTCACGATCAGTCTGTCCATTCTATTGGAAGCCCAGATAGTTACTGCAAGAATTGGGCCAAGTTCCTTAATAACATAGTCTAACTTGTCAAAACCAGATACAAAGGGTCAACAGTTCACTGTATGATCCCTTGGGATTGAAGTTAGCAAATCAATTCCTATCCAGACAAAGAAGATACTGTAAGATAGAAAGGGCCTACTCAAATTACATATTTTTGAAATTGAATTACTATAAAATCAGCCTGGAGAAGTATAGAGAAGCGTCAGTGAAAAGATGAAAGGGTAGACAAGCACACAGAATGCAGTGAGACCAGAGAGGCTTGGTGTGTGGGGGTGGGTGTGAAAATTCACAAGTGGATGCTATAAACAGAATTAAACAATGGATGTGGGACTGTATGCTTGACAATGTGACAGGAGAGAAAGAGAAACGTTAAAGAACCATATGGTCCATTGGATCCTTACACTGCCTTTGAAAGGACATATCTAGTCTACCTAAAAATAACTTCAGGATGATGCTCAAATGCTGTTTTAGCAAGGGATCCATTTTATTTACTTGTTACCCCCATGGTCCCTACTGCTGTACCCACAATATGCCCACCCCTAGATGCCTCTGAAGCAACTTCTAGAAACTTGGACCTCAGCTGACTGATTCTAAAACTACCGTGGTATTAAATACAGTGTCCAGAGACGATAGATTCTAATAGAAGTAGAAAAGGAGAAGAACCTCAAAAGGCAATTGTCAATTTACATGTGTCTCAGATCTCATGAATGTCAAAGTGCACACTTTGCCCTCAGCTGCTGTCCTCTGCTTGGATGGCTGACACACACATGCACACACACACACACACACACACACACACACACACACACACACATACACACACACCCCAGGCTCTACAGGCCAGTCTCAGAATGTGGTCCCCAGTGGTTATTACAGCACCATGGCTTCAGTCCTCTACTTGGAACCACTGAGGAGAAGCCCAAGTTCCTCCCAGAGCCCACAAGGTGATGCGGTGTGCTGCCCAGACCTCCTTCAGAATGACGCATCACCACTGCTGGCTGCGAGTGCTGCTGGCACCCGGCCCACAGCTGTCGCCATCCGCAGGAACGGCCTCGGCTGAACAGTCACTGCATCCAAGGCCTTGGGTCTTCCCAGGACAGCCTAGCCCAAGCGCTGACCACAGGTGGTCACGCAGGCCCAGAGGCTTCCCCCAGCCAGGACCACCACAAAGGCTACTCAAGCTCCACCGAGGGCAAGGAGGCGGAGGCCGGCCGGTGTGGCAGCTAGATCTCAGCCTCTGGCTGTCCCCTTATACTCTTTTACACAGATCTCCACCCCCATGGCACTGCCAGCACATCGCAGCCCACCCCAGGGCCTGTTTCCGAGAGTCGATCCCACCTATGAGCTGCCCCCCTCACAGCAATCTTACTTCAGAGCTCACCCACCTCCCTGCTCACCCCAGCACACACACAGCCTATGAGTCTACAGGACCTCTCCCCCCCCCCCTTGCCTGGAGCACCCTTCCCTTCCCTCCATCCCTCCCTCCTTCCCTCCCTCCTTCCTTCCCTGCCTCCTTTCCTCCTGTCCTTCCCTCTTGTCCTTCCCTCTTGTCCTTCCCTCCCTCCTTCCCTCCTTCCTTCCCTCCCTCCTTCCTTCCCCTCCTTCCCTCCTCCTTCCCTCCCCTTCCTTCCCTCCCCTCCTTCCCTCTGCCCCAATGTCACATCTTGTGTGAGCCTTCCCTGACACATGGGGTGGGAATGAAAGAATCCTTTTATGGAGGAACAATTCTGAGCTTTTTCAAACACATGTTACATATCTTTCTGAGTGTCCATGTTGTCCCAGCATGCCCTGTGCAGTGGGCGGCCAGGGCCTCTCAGTCTCATTCCTGATCAGCACAGTGGGGACAATGACATTACTGTCCTCAGAAGAGGTGCAGGGATTCCGTAATGGTGGAAGTAACAGACTGGAGATTACAAAACTCCATGGAAGTCTAAGGAATGATTGTGAGGTAGCCCTAAGAAATCGCTCACCCTAAAGCTTGCACTGCAGTGTATCTGCATCCTGGCCAACAGCTCAGGGTCCCGGGAAATCATCTCAGCTGTGCGCAATGCTGAGTGACATCAGCAAAGAAGGGTGAACCCCCAAGGGCATAGTGACAACCCAGCTGGGGACACCACGGAGGACGTGCCGCCCGACCCAACCCAGTTGCACTGTTTCCCATTACTTCAGACTTCATTCTCATCTCTAAGGTCTATATGTTCATCAGATGAGCTTTAATGAGCTTTACACTTTCAAACCAGCCATATGTCTGCTTATTGCGATTAAAAGCCTAAATTGCTCAATATATCTTCAACCCAAAGTTTTTATGTTTATTTCTGATTCTGTGAAACAAATATACTTTACTTGCCTTAAAAATAAAACAAGAATGGTGGGGATGTAACTCAGTGGCAAAGCAAGTACAATGTGCTGGGTTTGATCCCTAGTACCAAAAAAGAAAGGAAGGAAGGAAGGAAGGAAGGAAGGAAGGAAGGAAGGAAGGAAGGAAGGAAGGAAGGAAGGAAGGAAGGAAGGAAGGAAGGAAGGAAGGAAGGAAGAGAGGGAGGGAGGGAGGGAGGGAGGGAGGGAGGAAGGGAGGGAAGGACTCCTTCAGAATCTCCAATGCTTTTACCTTGTCTCCATGTATTTTGTATTTGATAGAAGGAAATGCCATGCCCACAACCTCATATTCCACCCTTAGCTGATCTGTGAATCAACTAAGGTTATGCCAGAGACATCTCCAACCAAGCAGAGGTGACCCCACCTCTCACAGGCACCAATGAAAACCACAAAGGTCTAACACTCACCATTATATTATATATCTGCCTTTTCAGATATGTTTGTGAATCCCACTACAGCCAATGTATTTATTTCTAAAGAGAGATGATATAAGCTAAGGTATAAAAGAATTAACAGGCCAGGCATCAGTGGCTCACACCTGTAATCCTAGTTACTCAGGAGGCTGAGATCTGAGGACCACAGTTCAAAGTCAGCCAGGCAGAAAAAGTCCATGAGACTTTTATCTCCAATAAACCACTCAGAAAACCAGAAGTGGGGCTGTGGCTCAAGTGGTAGAGCGCTAGCCTTGAGCTGAAGACCTGAGGGACAGTGCCCAGGCCCAGAATTCAAGACACTCCCGCCACCCTACCCCAAAAAAGAACTAACAACAAAATCCATTTAAGAGATAGCATTATCAAAGTATAATTTTGCAATTATACATTAAAAAGATAAGTGCAACATTTATTTAATGTAACAATAAACAGTGCTGTAGGAGGATAAGGAGCACAAGGACCACATAGTATGACTTAGAGCAGCCTCCTGTTACCATGTAAGTGGCCCTAAGTGCCAATGGAGAGAAATAGGGAGTACATTACTACAATCCTACAGGCACACCTCTTCTATATGGGGAAATCTTTGTCTAGGATAAGGCAAATTTAGAGAACAATATTATACTGGTGTAGTGGGGAAAGAGAATGTGTGTGTTGGGTACATAATTATTTACTTTTAGGAAACTCAAGGTCCTTCAATTCATGGTTTTCTTTTTTTTTGGGGGGGGGGTCCGGTCGTGGGGCCTGAACTCTGGGCCTGGGCGCTGTCCCTCAGCTCTTCAGCTCAAGGCTAGTGCTCTACCACTTGAGCCACAGCGCCACTTCCGCTTTTTTCTTTTTGCTTACGTGGGGCTGAGGAATCGAACCCAGGGCCTCGAGCATGCAAGGCAAGCACTCTACCACTGAGCCACCTTCCCAGCCCCTCACGGTTTTCTTTAAAATACCAATCTACTAGAAACTGCCTTGGTGTTTCCATGTCTTTGAGGATTTTAAGCACTCCTTCGATTTTTCTTCATAGCTTTGTACAATTTAATATTCAGACTAGGGAAACTGGAAATCTCCTCCAAATCAAACAGCTCCTGAAATCTATCAACAAATTTGTTTTCTTTCTCCAGCCTGAATTTCATGGCCCAAAGGATAATGGTAGTTTCTCTGCACAGATGGTCAAAGGTAACAAGGAGTTCTTCCAGGAAAGGATGAGCATAGACAACGTCGGCAGCCAGAATATAGTCAAAATTATGAGAAGACCGGGGAAAGTTCTCGTGTAAAGCTACACCCCAGGAGAGTTCTTTCACCTGAGGTAGATGCTTGCATTTCAGTTTGGTATTTCGAGAAACATTATATTGCAGGTTCCCAAGTAGTTCAGGCAAGTCTGTGGCGGTCACACGAGCACCTGGGAAACAAAGGTTGGAAGAAAAGTAACCCTCTTGGAACGAAGTTAAACAACTATGTTTCAGATACACTCTGCACACAAAAGAAAGGACAGTCAGTACCTTCAGAAAAGCCATTTCTTTCATAATGGATGCTAAGGCAGAAAGAAAGACAGGAAGGAAGGAAGGAAGGAAGGAAGGAAGGAAGGAAGGAAGGAAGGAAGGAAGGAAGGAAGGAAGGAAGGAAGGGAGGGAGGGAGGGAGGGAGGGAGGGAGGGAGGGAGGGAGGGAGAAAGAGAGGGAGGAAGGGGAGGAGGAAGGGAGGGAGGGAGGGAGGGAGGGAGGAAGGGGAGGAGGAAGGGAGGGAGGGAGGGAGGGAGAGAGGGTGGGAGGGTGGGAGGGAGGGAGGGAGTATAGAGAGGGGTAAGGAGAAAATGGAAAGAAAGGGAGAGAGAAAGAAAGAAAAAGAATGAGAAATAAAGAGAAAAGGAGGAAGGGAGGGAGGGAGGCAGGGAGGGAGGGAGGCAAGGAGGGAGGGAGGGAAGAAAGGAGGGAAGGGGACTACTCTCCATGCATACCACTATGCTTTCTGTTCTCCTAGGTTTGGGTCCCTTTTTTGTTGCTGTTGGTGGTGGTGGTGGTGGTGATATTTTTCTATTTACCTACCATAAGGAGAAAAATAACTGAGAGGGAACTTCTAAATATTTGGTTACCTCATTAGGAAAATCCAAAGTCATTGATAAAAGGTAAACTGTTAATTTCATATAAGATTTTGAACTTTGGTCATATGGGAACAAATAGGTTCATGGAACACTCGTCATCCTCTGGTTGTACAGGAAGTGCTCATATGAGCCACAGGAGAGGAAAGAATACTTTTCAATGAGTTACATGGTAATATCACGGCATCCATGTTTTTCCCAAGGTGAATGATGTAACTCCATCATAAGTGTGCATTGTCCCATCAGATATGTTTAAATTCTAGCCACACATGTATAGTGGTCATAAAGCTTTATGACCACTATACATGTGTGGCTAGAATGCTTAGATGAAGACAGTGCAACGATTTCTGGGTTATAATTAAATGGTAGTGGTCATTTTCAGGCAGAAATTTAGCAAAAACAAATTCATAGAAATTTGGTGCTTAAAGTGAACTTCAAGCAGTAGCAGAGCTTGGAAATAACCTGTAAATAAAGCTAGACTTGGTGGAGAAAAACAAAGGAGGGGGTAACAATGTACTTATTATCTTACTGATGTAACTGTAACCTCTCCATTCAGCATCTTTACAAGAAAATAATTATTTTTTTTAAAAGCTATATTTGGCCAATTCCATAGCATCAGACAAGCACAGGCTAGATGAAGGAATACAAAGCCAGAACTAGACGTCTAGACTGATCAGAACAAATTAGAACCCATTCTTCAGATACATGTCAAATTTCTCTTAATATTTCTTATCATACATTAAAGGGAAAAGCAAATAGCATATCATTGTTAGAAGCCTATAAATGTGAACCATTAAATTCTAATATAGAAAGACCTATCATTTTCAATAATTTTTTTTAAAAACCATGATAAGGAATATATCAAGCTCATACTAAATATAAATTACCCAACTATTAAATTTAAGGTCATTGCATCTAGAAAGGTAAATATCAACACTTTTAGAATACTAGCTAAACAAATTTCCCATTATTTGATTTTTGTTTCAAGTTAGACAAATACACCAAAGGAATCAATTCTTCCTAACTGAATAAATGACTTCCCAAAACATAAATTCTGTTTCGGGATCAAAAAGCTCACACACAAACAACACACACACACACACACACACACACACACACACACACACACACACACACACACACACACACACGGACTTCAAGGGTCTTATTATTATTTTTCCAGTGTTTAGAAAGTTGTAAATTGCTAAATCTTGAATTCCTCTCAAGATTTCAGAGTGGCAGGTGTGTACTTCTGAAGATTAAAGAAATCAAGACAGATTTGGTTAGCACGGATCAGAGAAGGTAGCTAAATTAAGGGCAATGGAATAGATAATCACAACAAAGAAAGACTGAACTGAAATAGGTTCCAACATTCATAGAGACCATCACACATTTAGTGAAAGTACTAGGGATCATAGAAGAAAAATGGAAATAAACCGAGAAAATAAATCCAGGGACAAACACTTAAGATTAGAAGCAGATGTGTGATTTTCATATAATTTCTCCCTGATTCTAACAAATGATTTTTTAATTAAAAATTTAGGACTACAGAGCTGGGAACAGATGACTCACCCTTAATACTCAGGAGGCTAAGATCTGAGGATCACAGTTCAAAGCCAGCCCAGGCAGGAAAGTTAAACTCTTGTCTCAAATTAACTACCAAAAAAAAGAGTGTAGCTGTGGCTCAAGTGGTAGAGTATTAGCCTTGAGCACAAAAGCTCAGGGACAGAGCCCAGGCTCTGAAGTCAAGCCCAGAACCTGCACACACACACACACACACACACACACACACACACACACACTACGAGTACAAGATCCAAAAGGAATCTATAGAACGCTGAAAATAGTCCTCAAATCTAAAGTACATCAGAATTAGCAACTATTGACTGTCTAAGTCCCGAATTTCATACACTCCTCTATCATTCCAGATGCTGAAAAAATCATCTCCCAATCTGTATACTTCAGATTAGATTTGTGACTTCTTACTGCATGGAAAGAAGCAACACTGTTTACATAGAAAATTCTGGAAAGAAATCAAGGAAGAGATGTTTAACATTGATAAACAGCTTCTTGATAAGCCCATTTATGTAACTAAGAAGTTGCAAATAAATCTGGGTTACTAAAGTGACAAGTAGTAATGGATCATTAAATTCTCTGACCACCTCCCCCCCACTGCATCAAAAATACCTAGTTGGGTGGGGGGGAGGGGCGAGATGGGAAGGGATGGGAAGGGGAAACAAAGGAGGAGGCAACAATGCTTGATAAGAAATATACTCATTACCTTGCTCATGTAATTGTAAGCCCTCTGTACAGTATTTTCACAATAAAAAATTTTAAAAACCTACTTACCAAGTAAACTTGCCACAATGGAAACCAATCCTGTGCCAGCTCCAATTTCAATCACATTCTTGTCAACCATATTATATTGCTTTGCATTTTTTTCCAGGAAATAGCATAAAACAAGAGCCTATGAAATGTTGAAAAGGAGGGCTGAGTAGTAGCAAGAAAGAACAGAAAATTAAACACTAATAGATTAAATAGATGCCATGATTATGATACACATCTGTGCACATGTTGAGTAGCAGTATATTTGTGGATGCTTATATACATCATTCCAGAAATGACTACCAGAAATAAATCTTCTCATAGGTTCAGTATTTTTTTTTTTTAGCTAGAAAAATTCCTTGGAAGCCAGGCACCAGTGGCTCATGGCTGTAATCCTTGCTTCTCTAAAAGCTGAGATGTGAGGATCATGCGTCCGAGCCAGCCCGGGCATGAAAGCAGTGACACTCCAATTAACCACCAGAAAATTGGAGGTAGAGCTGTGGCTCAAGTGGTAGAGCACTAGCCTTGAACTGAAGAGCTCAGGGAGAGTACCCAGGCCCAGAGTTCAAGCCACACAACCAATACAAAAAAAGAAAAGAAAAGAAAAATTCCTTAGGGGGTGTTGAGAGGAAAGTCAGAAATAACTAAGAGTATACAGTGCAGTGGCTTAAGTCTAATTACCATTAAAGAAAGCAACCCCTAGAACACTAGTCATTTCCAAGTTGAGTCTGATTGCCCTTCATGGGGCCATTGGTAAAGAAGTAGAGGCTTAACTCATTTTAAAAAAACTGAAAGTAATAAGCATTTTTATTTAACCTATAAATGTGATTAACTAAAAGTAATTGGTGAAAACAATGTCAAATTTTTAGTGTTCTTTGAGGTCACAGATTAGAGCTCTACAAGGTGACCTCCCATTCCAAGTACAATACAAAAATGAACTTTAAAACTGACTGGAAAACATATAGAAAGTAAATTTAGAAAGAATTATACCGAGGGCCAAACAACAGCTCCATAACAATCCGTGGCTTCTTTAATCCGAATCTCGTGACCCACAAAATGAAAGCCTTCCCAGGAAATGGTGGTTACCACTGCAGGAATAAAACATCTCGCCATGATCTCTCTGACCACTCGAGTGTCATCACGCTCTTCCTCGGCCTCTGCAAAGAAAAAGTTAGTGATTGTGTTTGTAGCCCCGTACACAATGAGAAGAATCTGATGGAAATGCAACATTTCTTAGTCTACGTCACTTATGCCTATTTATTGAGGGCAGACGAAATAAAACTCTTTGAAATATCTCACAAATAAGCCTACTGGGGTGTCGACATCAGATTTTTATTGAAGTTGGTATTATCACTAGCCATCTCAACCATATTAAATGAACAGGGGATGAGAAGTGGGTGGGGGAGGGGGGGTATGGACATTGCTTAGGGTCCAGACAAAACCAAGTAGGCCCCAAATGGCTTCCAGCTGAGCTACATTCCACAGGAAAGGACCTGTCTACAACCCCACACTCCCACTACCACAAATGCTGACCCTCTATGGACATACAGAGAAAACAGAAAGGTAAGATTTGGAGTTTTTTTTTTTTCATCAAGATCCATCTTTTCTAATAAATGCTACTACATTTCTTAAATGACTGCAAGCATTCACATTCAGGAAGAACTCCAGGAACTAAATAATATTGGAAATACATTTTTGTGAACTTTAACTTTCATTTCACCATATTCACTTAGTTTGCTGAGACTGCAGGAGTAGGGTGGCAAAGTTTGCTGTGGACATTCTGCAGGGAAAAGCAGTGAACATTAATTGCTTCCTTGACCTTTAACTGAGTGTGTCCTCTCCGGGTCTCCTTGCCTACTGCTTGTAAATGCAGCACTGCTTTGACAAGTCACCTAACATACCAGGGATTAATAGATGTTACAGTACACTATATCCCAGGAGCATCTCCTAAAGTTCCAGTCTTTGATATAAAAAAAACTTACCAGTGAATATTTACTGGAACAATCTGACATCTGTGACATGGGACGGTCCCCTAAAGGACAGCTGGCTAGATTGCTGTTGTTGCTGCTAACAAGTGGATGACAACAAATGATCTGACTCTCTGTCTATCTGAATAAAGCTAGCCATTTCTTTTTGATAATGGCTACATATTTGTCTTCATAAGGAAAGGAAAATATAATTGCATACTGTTTTATAAGTGAAATACAATTTTAGCCTGGTGTCGGTGGCTCACACCTGTAAATCTAGCTACTCAGGAGGATCTGGGGGATCATGGTTCAAAGCCAGCCCAGTCAGGAAAAAAATTCTGTCAGACTCTGATCTCCAATTAATCACAAAAAGCAGGAAGTGGCGCTGTGGTAGAATAGTTGCCTTGAGCACAAAAAGTTCAGGGACAGCTCCTATGCTAAAAGTTCAGGCCCCAGTAAATAATGATAATGATGATATGCTAATGATAATAATAATAAACTTTAAAATATACATGAGGCTGTTGTAAATGAAAACTATATATACTTCTAAGATAAAGAATTTTCAAGGTGATTTTAGGAAACAACCATATTCATTATTAATTACTATATACTCTATCTACACTCTACATATACATTATAAAAGAACACAACTCTCTCCACTGGATATAGTAATTTAAATCTAATTAGATACCTGGAATGATCTTGTATCATACAGAAAATATTAACTGGTTGAATAAAGTTAATTGATGTTGTATAATAGTACTCTTGTATTTAAATAATATATGTATGATACAGGCATTCCATAAGAGAGTCGCCATAATTAATAGCATGAAATCAAAACCTATTAAATGTAGGTGCTTAAAACAACTTGGCTCAGGGATGAGGCAAGAGGGCAGAATAGAAGCATCCTCTCTGACGCCATAACAAGTCAAGGTAAAAGGAAAGAGGAAGGGCATCTGAAGAGAAAAAGGAAGGGCATCGGGCACCACAAAACAAGTGTCAGGATGTCCGCACACTGTGGAGGAACAGAAAGGCAATGGAGAGAAGCAGAACCTTCAGCTCACACAACCACAGATGGCCCTGGCAAGAGAGCAATAGACCAGAGATTTTAAAAGTAAAGTCCACACTTCCTGCAAGCCTGAAACCCAGAGTATGGATTGATATGAGTGTCTGTTCATGGTGGGCTCAATTCAGAGAAGGAAGACACGTTGTCACTCCCCTTCTCTCAGTAAGCATCAGTGGGACGCCATCTTGAGAGGGGAGCCTATTGTTTGAGATTGAGCTACTCTGTGGGTCTGGGGACTTGTGGGTCACAGTCTTGGGATGCCTGTGTCTTCAATGTCCGTGCTAGACCGTCATGGGTGTGGATGAGTTCTCAGGTAGAACTGCTAGCCATTAAAGCTGTAGGGGGCTGGGACAGTTAAGGATATTCTAATTAGTGTTATCACATTCCCTGGCAAGGAGCCAGTCTCAAGAGCCTGAGGATGGCAGCAGAAACAAAGCACAGAATCCATGGCTGGCAGAGTGCTCAGCTTCTGGGAGCCACCTCCCAGTTATTTGTGTTTGCTGCTAGGCAGACCTGAGAGCAGAGCTTGAGCCCCGTAGAGCCCTATAAATCACATGACTTCCTTCCAAACTTCTACAGAGTAGGGAACTGTTGTCATTATTTAATTAACTCAAAAGACACATTGAACAGCACAGGCTAGCAATATAATACTGTCCATGTCAAGGCTGATGACAAGAATCTCATCATGGGAATATAACAGAAAGAACGGTAATATTACATCTCATTATTGTAGTAGAGTGGAGGGATGTATGTTCCAGACATAATTTATAAAGAACATGTTCCCCACAGTGCATGACTATGTTTATTGATATGGAATTGAATGTTGAAGTGATTAATGCACTAACAGATAGCGCTTGGCCTTTTTTTTTTTTTTTTTTTTTGGTCTGTTGCAGGGTTTGAACTCAGGGCCTGGGAGCTGTCCTGGAGCCTCTTTGTGTTCAAGGTTTGCACTATACCACTTATGACACTGCGCTACTTCCGGTTTTTTAAATGGTTAATTAGAGATAAGATTCTCATTGGGACTTTTCTACCCTGGCTGGCTTCAAACCATGATCCTCAGATCTCAGCCTCCTGAGTAACTAGGATTATAAGCGTGAGCCACCAGCACCCAGTTAGTACTGGGCTTTAAGATCTACAGAGGAATTGCTTCCAAAATCAAGCAGCGTTATCATACATATTATCTAATATATATTTCTGAAGAATTTTTCTGCATCTGTTCTCTCCTTTTCTTGTGGCATTCAGGCCACAAGACAGACAAATAAAACTGAACAAAATGTCCCTGGCTCCCTGAAGAAAAAGCAGAAAACTCCTGGTGTCTATACCTTTAAATAAAAGCTGCCTACTCTGATTTTTAGAAACTGTTTTATCCAGTTAATATTGTAAGGTAAATCCTGAAAGATCATAATGAAACCATCACTGAGACAAAGAATTACAATGATGTTACTATCTTGGACTTATATATATATATGTATTCTGATGCATTTTCATATAAGAAAAAGTCTTACAATCCTTGCTATTAATCTTTGTGAATACTGGGTTAAAAATCCACCAGGTACTCTACAAAAAGAGAATGAAATGAAAATTAGCAAGATTCTCTCACAATGATAATTTTCTTGAAGAGAATTCAACAGTGAGTTGACCATAGGGATGGATGGCAGCAAGCCTTCACAAATAGAAGCTCTGTCTGTATTTTTCTCTTTTATCACTTTAAGGTCAGTAAGAACAATAGTAAATGAAAGGGTCAAAGCACAGAAATACACCCCCCCAAAAAAAGAAGAAAGAAGAGAACATTAATTCTTTAATAGCTATGACAGCTGAATTCAAGCTTCCATTTGAGCACTGTCATGAAAACTGTCAAAGTTAAGAATCACTCTACTAAGTGAAAGAGTCTGTCATTCAACTGGATCTTTTCTTCAAAGTCAAATGTCATGTGCTTTTCAGAAATATGTACAGATTAAAAAATAAAACAAAAAAACAGATGTTAAAGACATTTTTGGACTAGTAAATGGTCACAGGCTAACACTTGTGAACAACCCAGCAATGTCAAGATCTCAAACTTTGTGTTGAAATGAATTCCTGAGAAGATTTCAGAAATGTACAGAGTCTATAACTAATCAAGTAGACCAAACAATCTTATAGTTTGTTTTTCCAATGAAAGAAAATTAATCTTTTCCTGAGACTGCTCAGAATGTTGGTAGAAAATAAAAAGGAGCCTAAATTAGTTGTACTCAAAGTTTAGTACTTGGATCTAACAGTACAAATGTCAATGAATTTTGGTGAGTGTTGCACAAGCAGCATGGATTCCCTAACTCATGAGAAGTATCCTAAAGGAAATACTTGCACTAGGGGGCAGGAAGAAGCCAAGGTGCATCTGGTTTCACTGTAGAACATCACTCTGAGGATGCTGGTAGAATCAGACATATATTGAATAATGATTTTTCTTCTGTAAGGTGAAGAAGAGCTGATAGAGATTGTTGGGGCAGGGACAGACATGATTGGATGTGATACATAAGTTTTGTTGGTTTTGTTGTTGTTGTTTTGGTTTTGGGGGGATTGTTTTGCTTTGTTTTTTGTCAGTTGTGTTTGAACTCTGGGCCTGGGCACTATCCCTGAGCTTTTGAAATCAAGGCTAGCACTCTACCACTTGAGCCACAGCTCCACTTCTGTTTTCTGGTGGTTAATTGGAGATAAGAGTCTCACGGACTTTCCTGTCCGGGCTGGCTTTGAACCGTGATCCTCAGATCTCAGCCTCCTGAGTAGCTAGGATGACAGGCGTGAGCCACCAGTGCCCATCTTAGATGTGACACTTAAGAAGTACATCTGGCATCAGGAGCCAAAGGACTAAGATTCAGAAGCTAGTTCAAAAGATGCTACAAAAATCTAGAGAAAGGGCAACAATAAAGGCAGTAGCCCAGAGCAGAGGATCCATGGATGCAGTTGTGTGCTTTGGGAGCAGGGCAGGCCTCCCCTTGGGACAGTAAATGGCATTCAAATTCAAGCCTGAGTTCTGAAGATACGTGAGGCAGATTGGCAGTTATTTTTAATATAAAACATGAAAACTCAGTATACACTTACTCAGGTCAGTTATTAATTTTTAATATGTTGATGAATGATGCTCACATTATGTGCTATTAATATATTGCTTTGCATATAGTCTGATAAGTTGCTTAATCTGTGTTAGAATTGCTTTAACATCCTTATTATATTGTTAAGGCAATATTATTCATGAAAGTCATAGTTCCTATTTACCCAACTCTGTAAAGACTGATAGGAATCCTTTTGAGAGACATCCATGAGAGCATTGCATTAGGTCCTATAGGGAGCCAACTGAGTGTGACCAGAAATACCACAGCATCACCAATGAGCAGTAATAGACATTAATTACATCTGCGTTCATTCACTCATTTATTGAGCACCTGGGCACTGTGGCGATGAAGACAGAACAATGCAGAATCGATCATTTGAAAATAGAAAGTCCTACATCTCAGAGAGTTCAGCAAAGAATTACCTGAGCCTTTGTGATTATGAGCTTGCCAGCCAAATAAGGTAAGGAAGACATGTCAAATATAGGAATGATATGCACAAGAGCCTGCTGGAAGACTCTTGAGAATTATAATAGAGAATAAGTGGGGGTAGCCACACTACATAAAATACTTCAAGCCATACTAAGTCTCGGTGAAACAATGAGGCACTGAAAATTCAAACAAAAGACAAGTGTGGTAAGATCTGAGTTTGAAGAAAAAAAAAACAAAACATGCAAACTGCAGTGTGGGAAAAGATCTAGAAAGTATAAAGAAAATTTGGAGAAGACAGACAATTAAAGGCAATACAGCACACAAGAGAAGAAACACTGAAGACCAAGAGTCAAAGAAACTGGTGCTGAACATAGAATGAGGAGTATGGAAATCTGTTAGGGAAGTAAAACAGGATGTAACGAGTAAAGATGTAAAGGAAAAGGAGGCAATGGAAATGAGTCTGGGTTTCTGAATAGCCAGGGATATGCTAGATGGAGGGGCAAATTTGAGGAGGAGAGCATTCGTGATTGGTGCTTATCTGTGGCATGACACATTGTCCATGAGCTGTACTGCTGATTGCAATCTTTCTGCAAGAACAGCTGCGCAACAGTACCAACTGCTGTACCTTCAGCTCCAGGACTGCCAAGGAAAGCCACCACACCACACCCTGGCCACTCCCCTGTGGTCAGCTGGTGCTCAGGCACTTCCAATTAGCCTGAGCCTTGACTGTACTCATGTTGCAGCTGGAGGCCCCTTTTGGCCCACCTCTCCATCACCCTCACCTCCCCCCTGTGGAAGACCTATGCTGTAATCGCAACGTCCACATAGACATTCGCACAAAATCAATTCTTTCCATGTCCAATGCCATTCTGGCATTATTTCTAGAAGGACCTAAACTGACACAAGGTGACATGTGCCATGTCAGTCAGCCAGAGCCACAGACTGGAGCTGTTGTGCAAGGGAATACTGAACTGTGTGTTGGGTGGGGGGGGGGGGGGAAGGAGCAGAGGCAGGGGGGAGTCTGCACCTTGGAGTTATAATTCTATAACACTTTGGTACTTATGCTAATAGCTAGAGAGGTGCTCTTGGCAATGGGCAAGAAACACCACTTCTTTGGAATTTGTGGATGAGGATTTAGACAACTTAGATTATCATGTAGCGCTAGAAATATAGAGGAACTCTTAGCACTCACCCTCCCTAGTCCTAGTTTGAATCTGTATATAAATGGCATCTTATAATTCTCAGATCTTCACGACAGTGTTGAAATATGAGAACTGTGCTCTGAGTTCACTCCATCCTTTCCAAGCGCAAGATACTAAGTATAAAAGAGTTAAGACAGATCAAATCAACATCCTTCAGTACTAGAGAGGACTGAGTGTTCCTCCACTTGCCGGAACACTTGCCAAGAAAAAGCCACCTGCAATGACACACACTTAATCCCCTTCGTACCAAGGTTTATTTGCCTAATAGATGGTGATGGAGTATGCTTGTTTATGTTGCAAAATATTTCAATCCTAGTTTTGTCTCAATCTTACCTTGAACTTTAAATTCCTTTGTCATTTGTCAAATTGTCAACCACAGTTGAAATCAAAAATTGTTACTAATGATAATGATAATGACATAATTTTATTCAAATACCACCTAGAACCTTGTCTTCATTCAAATATCTAAATGGCTGGATTCTCTATATGATTACAACTTAAATGTTTATGTTTGCAAGAATCACAACAGTAGAACTGTTGCTATTGAAGCCAACTCCGGGCATGCGCCCAACTCTATCTGCCAGAAGCAATGGTTACCTAGGTAGAAGCTACCTGGTAATGCCAAAATAGAAAAAAAAAAATAGGACTATAATTCTTAGAAAACATCTACAGTGTACCCAGATCAGAAGGAAGAGAAAGACAAACCAAGATAATTTTAATTTTATTAAAACTGCTCTACTAACACATAGCAATTCTCCTAATCTCTCTCAGAAATATGAACACTTGTATCTCAGTTAAGAAATTTCATATCTTCTTTCAGACAAAGTCATATTTCATGTGTAAGATGGGTTGATCAAAAATACTAATGCTGAGCCGGGTGCCGGTGGCTCAAGCCTGTAATCTTAGCTACTCAGGAGGCTGAGATCTGAGAATCGCAGTTTAAAGCCAGCTAGGCTTTAAACTTTCCTAAATCTGTGAGATTCTTATCTCCAATAAACCACCAGAAAACCGGAAGTGGTGCAGTGGCTCAAGTGGTAAAGAGCTAACCTTGAGTTGAAGAGCTAAGGGACAGCACCCAGGTCCAGAGTTCAAGCCCCACAACCAAGAACAAAAACAACAAAAAATACTAATGCTGGCAGTAGAATTCAAACAAATTCTTTTTATATCTAGAGGTCTAATTACGTTATGTAGTTCCCTCTAATTAGTAGTCAGAGGAGATGAAATGTAAGCATGTTAGAGATCTTTTTATAGACCAAATTCATCATTCATCCAATAATTAGTAAAATGTTTAGCTTTTACATATAACTCTTACAAGTTTCTTATCTGAAATAACTTAAAAATCACAATAATATGCCTAGTGTACAGCATTTTTTAAAAGCTATTCGATTTTAACAGATCAAAGAAAAACTCTTAGTACACCTATATATTTAATTTATTGTCTGTCAAAATTTCTCTAACATAAGTGTGCAGTAGAATATTTTAGTAGATGGGAGCTGTTTTCATGTGTGGAAACACAAAGCATACTATGCAATTCATAAAAATCCTCTCCTCTCAAGACTTCAAAGGAGGGCTGGGAAGGTGGCTCAGTGGTAGAGTGCTTGCCTTGAATGCCTGAAGCCCTGGGTTCGATTCCTCAGCACCACAAAAGCAAAAAGAAAAAAGCCGGAATGGCACTGTGGCTCAAGTGGTAAAGCGCTAGACTTGAGCTGAAGAGCTGAGGGACAGCGCCCAGGCCCAGAATTCAGGCCCCACAACCGGACCCAAAGAAAAAAAAAAAGACTTCAAAGGACACTGCTAGTCTATTGTTTGCCTTCCTAGATTTTAAGGAGAAACAGTTATTTACCTCCTTGAACTTCTGGGTCCATCAGTGATGACTTCACAGATGTCTCCATGTAGGTGACTTCATTATCATCTCTCAAATGCTACACAAATAATTCATTAAAATATCAAATGGTAATGTTTATTCAATAATACATATGATGTATTTTTATTTTTTATTATTAACTTAATTTATTTTACTTCTTCCTAACACCATTCATTATGAATGCCCAACAATTTTGTAGAGAGAATGCCCCACAATTTTGTAGAAATTATAAAGAATTCTTCAAGCTGTATTTACTTATAATGTATACTTATAACTATACAAGAGAATCCAACTCCAAACATAGCTGAGAAAAATATATTAACAGCATCACGTTAGCAAAGTATGATTTTTAAAAGATCATACAAACACGACCTAGTGCAAATCAAAATCTTTGCTCTCAAAGATTTCAATCAGAAACCCTAAAAGCTACTGGAGAAAGAGAAACCCTCATCAGCCAGAACCTCAGTGGTCATAAAGACAGGCATCATCTTCCTGTGGCCAGTTAGACAGCAAGTTTACAATCTAACTAATCACAAGGAGTGAAGGTTTGCCCTGGGTAGGGTAAACACTGGTGCTAATGTACCATAAAGCAGCCCAGCAATGGATATCAAGTCCTGATCAACGCATCATTAACACATCTATACCCTCAAACAGCCCAACCCCATGGCTTTGGAATAGTTTCTACCTTTAGGAGTCCACACCATTCTAGCAAACACTGGAAACTGAAGAAATTAAAAAGCTTTATGACTCTCCAAAACATCAGGGAAGAGAATTAGCTTAAGTGAGCTCTAACTCAGCCTTTAAAAAAAACAACTTGATGTGTTTACGGCTCAATGTGCTGTCATACAAAAAAAAAAAAAAAACCTACTAATTAAATCTCACACTCCTTGCTTCCACAGATCCTGAAACACTTCACGGTCACCACCTTTTTCCTTATACCGTGCCTTGGTAAGGTCAAAGCCAAATTATTTCCCTGACAGTTTACAGACAAGGTCACACCACTTAAGCAACAGCAAGACGCACATCTTGTTTGCAATTTAATATGTTCCATTAAAGAAGGCAGTTTTTATACCTGTTTGCCTGAAGGTGGGCGTCTATTCCACATTAAGCCTGGATGTACCTAAATGAGTCAGCTGAGGTTAGGGAAGGCTAAACAACAGCATCCACAGCTCTTGTTTTGTTGCTGAGACCCGTGGTAGTGCCTGAAAGTCTCAGGCCAGCAAGTGCTTTATTACTGTACAAGCTGGCAGCAAGGTTGGGCTTGGGGATTAGGCTCCTGACAGCTGCAGCTTCAGGCTGGAATGCAGGGATGGGCTGCTCCCTGCCTTGTCTTGCTACAGGGAGAGAGCTGGAGGCAGATGGATGCCAGCCACTCCCTCGAGGTAGTGAAGCCTGTTGGGAGGAAGCAAACCAATTCTTCAACCTCCTAGCCAAGGGTTACTCTAAGACTCCGTGGCTATAATGTCATAAGAAATGGAGACCACCACTTTTTATGTCTCCTGTCTGGGTGTGAATACTACGTGTGGAACCTGACAACTATACCAGCACGTGTGCAGCACTGCTCTGCACGGAGGAATGAAGTAACTAGGAATCCTTGCTCTCTCCACTGAATAGACAAGCTGGGGCTGCTGTTCCTCGGATTCCTGCAGGTGGCCATGTAGACATGTGTCTCATGGCCTAGGAAACACCCCCACCAGTCACTGAAAACATCTACCAGAGGTCACAAAACCCCACAGTATGCACCCTGAGGATGAGTACAACTTCTAAGAAACACTTCTGTGGTGAGTGCACAAGGCTCATTCAGGAGGCTGAGATCTAAAGATCATGGTTGCAAAGTGTGAGACCTTTCAAAAAGCAGAAAGTGGAGCTGTGGCCCAAATGGTCGTGTTCTAAGCCTTGAGGGGGAAAAAAAAAATCTCAGGAACAGCACCCAGGCCACGAGTTCAAGCTCCAGGACCCACATCAAAAACACAAATTTACATACCATGATGTTCACAAAACTGAAGTGAGGTTACTAATGCACTAGACAGGACTAAAGATCAGGAAATCTAGTGTTAGTTGATCTTGTCAATAATCATTTAGATTTTAGGCCATTTACTTTGTCCCTTGACTTTATACAACAGGAATAATATAAAAGACACATGATATATTGGGGGGGGGGGGAAGAGGAATAGGTAGGAAACATTTCAGAAAAGCCAAATTCTAAATAATGTGAACTACAATGTATAGGCATTAATCTGGGGCCAGATACTCTGTGTTTTACTTTTGTTGTTGTTGGTCCTGGGTCCTGAACTCTGGGCCTGGGCACTTCCCTCAGCTCTTCAGCTCAAGGCCAGCACTCTACCACTTGAGCCACAGTGCCACTTCCAGCTTTGTCTGCTTATGTGGTGCTGAGGAATGGAAGCCAGGGCCTCGTGCATGCAAGGCAAGTGCTCTACCACTGAGACACCTTCCCATTACTTTTTTAAAAGCAAAAATAATTACTTGACAAATAAAAGTCACCTATCTTTTGTAAGGAGCTATTTAAGTATCTCATAAACCCCAATGCTGTCATGAACATGAGGACAATACACATTCCAATTACTCTGAACTGTTTAGACTAATACCTGCAGCTAGCCTCTGCTTGTTAGAACTTGAAACACGCATATTCACACATACACACGCACACATACACACACTCCTGTTAGGCAGCTGTGAGAAAGCTGTCAGGCGGCCAAGAATTGCACCGACAGTTGTCTGCTGAAGGGAGAGCCTTCCGGGAGCCAGGGACGCTGACATACAAGTATCACCAGTGCAGCTCCACCAACCTTGCATAAGTAGGGTTTGGGGGCTGGCCAGGCAGGCGGGCGTCAAAAAGCCAGAAGGAGCTCACAAGGCGGCGAAAGGCAGGTTAAAGCTCGAAAGAGACACACACTTCAGGCTTTTGATCGGTACTGATGATGAGTAACCCAAGTGGCACCCCTCTGAGCCCAAATCCATCAGTTACAGGAAGCCAGCCTCTGACTAGTGAAGTAGCTTAAAAGCTGATCTAGGGTTCAGGGGTCCCCCACAGCCACTGCCCACAGGTGATGTGACCCCCCCCCCCATTCAGCTTGTCTGACGACTGGTTAACCCCATGGCAAATATAGTCTCCAAATACGCCCCGGGAGCCAGGTTCTCTTGAGGGGCCATGGCGAGGGTGGGTAGTACTTCCGGTTGCTGGAAGTGCCACCTGCAGAATAACCGAGGGGGCTTTCCTCTCGGGAGTCAGAGGAAAGCCATCGGGCGTGCTGATCCATCCGCTCGCGCCTCTCCTTTCTCGGGTGTATCCGGGGACAGGAGCCTGGGAAGGAGGCCTGGGAGCCGGGGACACACGGGACGGGACGGGGAGGCCATCTGTGGTCTGCACACTCGTTTATTCAGTCTTCAGTTCATTAGGAATGCCTGGCTTGCCGGCTAGGCTCTCCTCTTCCCTCCCCTTCCCCGGGTTCGCCGCTTCCCTGCCTTCCTCCCAAACACCGGGGTGGCGGTCACCAGGCCGGCCTGCGGCCTCGGATCCTCGTCGCCGCTGGAGCTGCCCGAGCTGCTGGCGCTCCGGGCGCGGGCGCTGGGGCCCGGGTCCCTCGGCAGGGCCGCCCTGGCCGCTCTGCCCCGCGCGGTGCTGGCCGCGGGCGCCCCTGGAGCTTCCCCCAGAAACCCACCGGGCCCGTCCCCCGGCCGCCTCCCTCTCTTGGGGCGCGCGGGCCCGGCCGGGGTCTGGCCTGGGCCTCTCTTGCGGGCCGGCCCCGGGGCCTCGCCGGGTCCGGGCTCCCACTCTGGCTCCCACTCCGGCTCCGGCTCCGGCTCCAGCTCCAGCGCGGCGGCCGCGGCCTCCGCCTCCCCGGCAGCCTCCTCCCGCTCCTTCCGCAGCATGCAGGTCACCGCTCGGTGGAGCCGCCGGCTTCTGACCAGGGTGGCGTCTTGTTTTTCCTGTTGCGCTAATCTAAAGAAAGAGTCGATCCGGAGCTGCG
This sequence comes from Dipodomys spectabilis, assembly GCF_019054845.1. NCBI lineage: Eukaryota > Metazoa > Chordata > Mammalia > Rodentia > Heteromyidae > Dipodomys > Dipodomys spectabilis. Next base: position 1,763,685 of record NW_024870892.1, on the reverse strand, counting down.
TCTGAAAGTGAAACGGACATCCTTCAGAACCCTCACGTCTGGGAACACCAACTCATGATCTCCCCCAAACCAGTTCCCGCCCAGTCAGTTCCCAACAACTCCTACAGCAGGGCCTGCGCACCAAGCAAGTGGGCCTCCCCAAGAATTCCTTTTTGCCAGGCAGGGTGGCTCGTGCCTGGAACCCCCCGGCTTTTTGGGAGGTGGACACTGAGAGGACTGCGTTTAAGGCGAGCATGGGAGAAAAGTCTGTGACACTCTCAACAAACTGGGCATGGTGGTGCACACCTATGATCCCAGCTAGGTGGTGAGGACTGCAGTGCAAGCCTGGCCCTGAGCAAAACACAGGACCTTGTCTAAAAATGTAAGGAAAGCAACCAAAGGTTTGGGTGGTAAAGCCTGGGGGGGGGGGGGAGGGGGACGGGATGGGAGGGGACAGGTCCCGAGTTCCAGCCTCACTACCACCAAAACTAAAAAATGAAGACCTTGCCATCACATAATACCTCAAGAGGCAAGTTCACTCTACCTGTTTCTACATCTAGAAACAGTCACGCTTTTTATTCATCAAATCCACATTGGGTCTTAAAATACATATGGGGAAAATTGTAAGCCTAATGTTCATTGCAGCATTATTTCTAAAAACCTGAATATTAAAGGTGCAACGAGTAACCTGAATTGACTTCAGTTCACAATGAAATGTGAACTGCTCAGCTGACAGGATGAAGTGAATGAAATATCCAGAAAAGATACTGTGTTAAAAGCAAAGTGGAATAGTAGCCTAGCTAATACTACCAGTTGCCCTTAGATAGGATAAAAAATAAATTTGGCAAAGTAAAAGAAACTACACCTTGGTGTTAACCCGTGCTAAAAGAGGTATATAATGGTTTGAGTTCACTGTCATCACTGTATAGTTTTTGAGAACTACTCATAGAAAGTTCCACAATGAAAAAAAAAAAGTGAGAAGTATTACAACAAAATTATTTTAAACTAAGAAGCAACTATGAAACTGCTTCCATTCCCGATGGCTGCCCCTGCTTCTGGAAGATAAAGGCACCAGCCTACAGGGCCTGAATGGGGAAATGTTCAGCCAGTTCTGTGGTCTTTTTGTTTGCAAAATGAAATGAATGGAATAGAAACTGAATTATTTGAAAAGGTATGTTGTCATTTCTGCTAAACTGTTTATATGTTTTGTGGATTATTTGGGGGTGTGGGGGTAGGAGGAGGACTGTTTGGTGTGGACAAGAACACAGAGGCAAGGCAGGAGGAGGGAGCTTCTGGTGGACCGAGCGCCATGGTCGGCAGCTCTCTCGGGAAACCTCCACCTCAGGCTACCATGACTCCACTTCCACCCTGGAAGGTGAAGTGGACAGTGCTAACACTGGAAAAACTGTAATGGTTAGAACTGGTTTGGACTGGATATTTTGTAGGCTCTTAAAAAGTGAAAACAACTCCAAAGAAATAATATATTTCATCACAACCATCTTTCTGTGAATTTAAATTAAGAACTGGTTTTTTTTCCAAAGTCAGAATGGCTTAAGAAAGGATATTGTAGTCCAATCTTAATAGTGACATTTAAAAAAAAGAACAAAAAGCCTATCTTCTCTTTTTTTTCTTCTTTCCTTTTTATCGTGTGTGTGTGTGTGTGTGTGTGTGTGTGTGTGTGTGTGTGTGTGTGTGTGTGTGTGTGTGTGTGTTAGTACTAGAGCTTGAATTCAGGGCCTTCTCTCGTTTTTTTTTTGCTCAAAGCTAGTGTTCTACCATTTGAATCACACCTTCCACTCCCAGCTTTCTGCTGGCTAATTGGATAAGGGTCTCATGGACTTTTCCATCTGGACTAGCTTCAAACTGAGATCCTCAGAACTTAGCCTCCTGATTAGAGAGATTACAGGCATGAGCCACCAGAGTCGACCTCATTTTCTCTTCTTCTGCTTCCCCTTGTTCTTTATCGAGGGATACACTCACCTCTGAGCCGCACACTACCCTTTGTTCTTTATCTAAAATCTCATTTCAAGACATGTGCTAAATGCCCTAAAATGAAAGCGCTTACTGGCCCTGCAGCAGCGATCCCAGCATGACAAATGCATTCCTCCCCCTGGCCCTGGGGAGAGAGCCACCCTCATCACCTGTTGTGCATTCAGCTGCTTTAATACCGGAAACAGGGATTCGTCTGTTTTCGTCCTGTTCCAGCCAAAATACCGCTGACAAAACATGCGGACAGTTAAGTCTTATAAAGGTTTTAAAGAGATGTAAATAAGTGATACATAAAAAAGCCCAAAGAATCACTTTTGATTACATTCCCCTTATCCCCAAAGATTTTTATATCTGTAAAGATTAAAATAATAGATATAACAACACAAATTACTCAAACATGATTATATTGTCATGCTCTTAGCCTCCTAAAACAGAAGATTCTGTTCAAGAATACCAAGGAAACCTGACTGTGATAAAGGTTATTCCTATGGCATGTTTCAGATATCCTATGTATTAAAGAAAAGTGTAACTTTTTAAACATCTACTCAAATGATAATTTAAAGGCAAAGAATGGAAAACCAGTAAGTCATCATAAGAACAAAACATCTGTTCTTTCATAATAAGTAACACTGATGTAAATGGGTCTATCTAAGAATGTGACACTACTCATTTCAAATGGAGATCCTCTAAGACACTAAGGAGCATGGAAAAGGAACTACAAAGAGATCTCAGATAAACAGGACACTGGTGAAAAATTCATCTAAGTTCTACTCTATGAGCATTAAACCAAACACAAACAGGGCCCCAGAAGCAAAGGATATTCTCGGATTCTCTCAAGGTCGGGTTTCCCCCACAGGAACGCAGCCTTGGAGTCGTCCACCACGGGCCTCAGGTAAGCTTCGGCGACTGCTGGGTTAGGAAAGCCAGGTGTGAGCTGCAACTTTCGTAACTTTTTTTTCACTTTGGTGTCATGAGGATTGGGTCTTATCTTCTTATTTTTTTGAGCCTCATGCCACCATTCTCTAGGAAGTAAAGGAAACAGTTACTTACAAAACACTGAGACATCACATGCACTGGAGATGACGAGGTACAAACAAAATGTTGAGAAATGTAAATTTAAGTCCTAACTCCAACCCAAATTCTGTGATGGACAGACACTGATATTGCTAGTACTATCAGCCAGAGGAAACAGATGGAAAGCATTCACTGATGCCAGCTCTATGCTTGAACAGAGTTGGGTTGAACACTTTACATGTCCAATAATCACACAGGCAGAGTCCCACCATAAAGAAATACCTTGCTCAAGATTTCCTGGCTGAATTGATACAGGTAGTCAATAATCTTCTCCAGAGCCTGATTCATAATTACAGTACCACAATGTCACAAGTTCCCTGGGTTTCTTTCTCAGCAGCAAATGGAGGTGACATAGCTACACTACTCACCTCTAATCAAATACAATGAGGGATCTAAGAATATGTAGTAAAATGTAAAAATGCCAAGAACATAAAATGTTGTAATGAAAAATATAACTCAACGTAGAGTATGATGCCAACTGTATAGAGAAGAGTATATGAATGGAAAATGAGAAAAAGAAGACAGATATTTTAAATAATAAAAATGGTAAAAATCTATTATTTTCTATGTGCTAGGAAACATTCTAAGCAAGATTACCAGCTGCTCTATTTTTATATTTTATGGTTTTTTTTTTTAGCCAATCTAACACTAATCAATTATGGCAAGCTAAAGAGAGCTATGCCTTTGTGGACATTCCTCCCATCAAGAAGTGGGGTCAGTAAAACTAATTGTGTTAACTGAGGTAAGCCACACTCAGAGAAATGGTTCATGCTTTCTCTCATATGTGGAAACTAGACCTAAACTGTCACTGGACATGATAACCAGACATGCACCCATAGTCAAGCTAAGGGAAGATAGCAATCGGGGAAGAACCCAGAGGGTAACTCTCCTGAGCATGTAAAATACTGTCTATCAAAATGAACTCCAGGAATGGAAACGTGTTATTTATGTTGTTGGTGATGGTGGTGATGTTTGTGTTTGTGTATATGTGTATGTTTTCCTTTTCTGTTTCTTGAGGGGGGGGGGGCTCAAAGGCTCAGAGGGGCTCAGAAAGGGAGGGAGGAAGGGTGAACAAATATAATTATGGTATGGTATTCAGTATATGTTATGTGGAATGGGAGAGGGAAGCAGGAAAGGGAGAGGGAAACTGGGAGAATGCAAAGGAAGGGGTAACGTTGTAAAAAAAGAAATGTGCTCATTAAGCCGGGTGCCAGGGGCTCATGCCTGTAATCCTAGCTACTCAAGAGGCTGAGACCTGAGGATCGTGGTTCAAAGCCAGCTCAGGCAGGAAAGTTCTTGAGACTCTTATCTCTAATAAGCCACCAGAAAACTGGAAGTGGTGCTGTGTCAAGTGGTAGAGGCTTGCCTTGAGCTAACTAGCTCACATACAGTGCCCAGGCACAGAGTTCAAGACCCTTGGCTGACAGGAAAAAAAAAAGAAAAAAAGAAATGTGCTCGTTACCTGACTTATGAAATGGTGACCCTTCTGTACAATGGCTTAATAGTAATAATAAAATTATATATATTAAAGAAAAGGAGTGTGGTCAGGCAGGTTCAGTAGCTGACCAGAGTCCTGGAGACCTCCACATCCTGCCTGTGGGAGCGCTTGCTCCTGAAAGCCTCTCCCACGCTCTGTGAAAGGCTGAGCCCATCAGCAGGTTTGGCAGGTCCAGGTGGCCCTGGCCCACTGCCGTCCTGTCTAGTCTCCCACCTGGCCCAGGGCCCTGCTCTGCAGCCCATGCATCAGCCACATGAAGCAGAGCCCTGAGCCCGGCTGAACCTCTGATAGACTTGTGAGCAACATCAATGACTGCTGCTACTTGGAAACACTGAGTCTAAGGTAGTTTGTAAGGAACATAGCAACAACAACAATGACAAAAAGGCACACCACTAGGAAAATGAAAGCTGAAAGTGTGAGGATAATCCTCACCAGTCCATCCATGATGCAACCGAAGCAGCCTCTGCATCTCGGCTGGCTGTTTCATGTGCACCTAGAAGAGCTAATTCACAGTGGTTGTCTCAGCCTGGGCCGCCTCACTGATGAGGGAGTGCCATCTAGTGTTGAAAAGACTGATTGCAAATGAGAATCATCTTTTCTTGTTGCTTTTACAACTGTTTCCAAGACAGTGAACCAGGGTTATACCTTTAATTCTCTCCCACTTTACTTGTGATTTTCACCTTGAAATAGTAATCATGACTGCCAGTCTGGAGAGCTGGTACAACACAATTGTGAACTGATCTAAAAGACTATTTCTCCTGAAAGTAAGGGGAGCAGACGGCAGGTATTTATGGACATATAAATAAAGAAACTGAGGGGAGAACTCACGAGAACTTTAGGAGTGGGTCCAGGCCACGCCCTGGGAATTCATTGAGAATCTCCATGGCTGTCACACAGCCCACAGTGGGAATTCCTTCAGTGTAATCACTGCCAAGCAAATAGGCCAAATTTATTAGCTTGTTCCGGTCCAACCCTACAAGAATGACAATGATTAATTTTAGAAAGATGCGTTATTTAACATTTAGAAATGATCCATTACATAAATTATAGGTGTATATGTACACATATATAAACACATATATATGCCAAAATATTTTATTATTTAAAAGTAGCTTTTTTTAATAGCACTGACAAGTTTTTAAGTTTTAATTAATTTTATTCACTTTCTACACTGACCTCCAAACTCACTTTCCTGGCCTGGCTCTCTGTGATCCATAGTCACGACTATCAACGGACCAAGTCCACATCCAAGACACAAAGTCTGACTTTCTCCTCCAGATCCCTAACTTACTGATGGCAAGTCCACTTAGGGTGCGCAGGATATGACAGAGGCCTGGACTCCTCTCCTCACGTCCCATACCCAGTGTGTCCACACTCCTGTCTGTAAAACAGCAGACTTCTCTCCATTCTGGTCTTTCCCTACTGTACGATGTCATCCCCGCTGTCTACCCTATTCCGTTCACTCTGGCATCCTTGCTTCCCTCGGACTATCTGAGCATGTTTCTGACTCAGAAACGCATTTGTTAGTTCCTCTGAGCTGCTCCTTGCTACAATATCAACTTACAGCATCAGGCCTCCCAAAGACCGCCTGCAAACAAAGTCTTTTCAACAACTCTCAGAGACAGTACCGTGCACTGCTGTTACAGTTCATCTCTTTCCTGTCTGTTTTCACCGTGGCACTCACTACCAATTGTCAAATTACTACACACACACACACACACACACACACACACACACACACACACACACACACATATAAACAGTATATAGGTCTCATCTGTTTCTCCTACTAGACCATTTCATTCTCTGCCTCCTTCCTGCTATCTGGAACAAGTCTTGATAAGTGTCTCTCACTGTGTATTGGGTGGTTTATTAGAGAACTCAGGAGCAGGTTCAGTTCCCCAGCCCTCCTCCCTCCAATTTCTGGTTCATTCTGGAGATCTTAGGAAAACAGTCAACTAATGAATCAGAAGAGTAAGCTGCAGGAAAAGAACTAACATACTAAGATATTAACTTCTTTAGTCTAACATCAAAAGTTCTATTCCTCTACACAAGCAAGAGATAATGTTCATGAAAATTCACATGAACTACTATTCCTATTAATGTATCAAATTAGCTCTTTGGAAAGACAAACGTTCACAGAGAAAATTTCAGAGCCCTAACCACACCTTGAAGTCTTACCTAATTGGTTGTGGAAGTCCACATACTGGTAGTATTCTACAAACTTGTTTTTATTGAAGAAGTTCCTGTAGACATGCCGGGCTCCAAAGAGCCAGATGTCACTGTCATCGGTGATGGTCCCGGCAGTCTGATCTGTGAGATCCAGGATGGCGCACTGGGCCTCGGCCTCCATGGGAGCCTGGATGTAGGGGACTCCGAACAGACGCAGAAGTTCCTGTGGGAAAGATGGCAACAAGACACACTTCAGACTTGGGCCACATGGGGAGCAGGCTCAAAGACCAGTCAGTGGTCTCCAAAGGAGGATTGGGGATCAGGCCTACACCTACCTGCCCACACCTACCTGACTTTCCAGAAACATCTGTCCTGTTACAGTGGCAGCGATCCGTTCTTGCTGCTGCTTTTGAACATTCAGTGAATTCTGTTCTGCTAAAAGGTTGCTTTCCAGGGTTTCCAATTCGTCCTACAAAATAATTTTTCATTTGTAGATAATTATATTAACAATCCAAATAACATTCATTTGTTACAAAAGCTCACAATTAGCCTAGCTGAAATTACCAATAAGCCTTTTCTCTTTAGGAAGTATTCCATCCGGATTTTTGAGGAAGACTCTTAATACCTTAACAAGCTCCCTCACTACATCACATGGAAGGCGGGCCTGGTAGCCTACATTAAAAAGGAGTCATTAGCCATAAGAAGATGCACTACAAACAGTAAATATTCTAAAGTCTTCCTTGCCAGTGTTAAAACACGATGGTACATTATTACCAAATTAATATCTTGCCATTCATTAGACCCGTCATCTGCATCGTTGTCAGCATCATTGTGAGCCTGGACTTCCTGGTTCTCACTTTCAGAGTCGTCCTGCTCGCTGCCAACAGTGACTTCTTCCTCCTCAGTTCCTCTCCCTTCCTCTTCCCATTCAGAAGGAGGGCTAGAAGCTTCAGGCAATTCAGTTTGAAGTTCACCATCACTAATGACACTCTGTACTTCAATGAAACTTCCTGTACCAAAATAACAAGGTCACTTTATCTACAACAAATATTACTGCCATCTCAAAATCACCAAGAGCTTTCTGAAGAGTCATGGAAAATGTGGCACCCAATTAGATTTGAATAGAACAGAAAACATACAATATATTACTATTAAACACATTTAATCACAATGCCTATAACTTCAAAACAAGCCTTTTCTAGTAGATAAACTGTCTTTAAAAGTAAGAACCAAATGCTCAGATTTGCATAGAGGATTCTTTATATAAACAGGTTCTAAGTTAACTTTAATATGTTTTAAAATTCCAAAAGGACCAGGTGCCAATGGCTTATGCCTGTAATCCTAGCTACTCAGAAAGCTGAGATCTGAGGATTGTGGTTTGAAGCAGCCCTTACAGGAAAGTCTGTGAGACTTTTCTCTCAAATAGATGACTCAGAAAAAGCCAGAAGTGGTGTTGTGGTTCAAGTGGTAGAGCACTAGCCTTGAGCAAAAAGAAGCTCAGGGATAGTGTCCAGGTTGAGTTCAAGCCTTAGAACTGCACAAAAATAAATAAATAAAAATATAAATAAACACAGCTAATTAATAAAATTCCAAAAGGTTGGTTATTAAAGTATATAAGCAATCATGAAGGCCGTGAAAACATGTTTTTAGACTAATTCACTATGAATACAGTAAAAAATAAAGTTGAGAGATGCCCAGCAATTACTCAGGAGAAATAGCTTTTCCTCTCCCTTTTCCTCTTCCTTAAAATAAAAAATAAAAAAACCTAGGTTCCCTTCATTCCTTTCAGAGGCCTGTGCAGCCGGATCTGAGGAGACGGTGGGGACAGAGGAGAGCCAGTGTGGTGAGAGACACACAAAGGTACAGGCAAATACATCCAAGGTTCTGGGAGCAGTTTCTCAACCTTAGGAAAACTGAAAAGAAAGAGGAAGCTGCACTAACAACCCAGGAATGTCAGGTCAACTAATAGATTTTAATATAAAGACAGACCTAGAATAAAAATTGATGTGTTACAGACATGTGTGTATATGTATGTCCTGGCTCTGAGGAATGAGGAGCCCACTTAGCATTAGTTCATGGTTTCTAAACACCAATGTGATGCTTCTCTTAAAAAGCCAGGGATTGATTGTCCATGAAACTGCGATCCAGGCCTAGCGCAATCAGCCCAAGATGCGATGCGCCTGGAACCTCCTGCTAGAGATGAGGCTCAAAATATATTGTCAACAGCCACAGGAGCCTGCGTAGAGGGGCGTCCTCTGGCCAAAGCTAGGACAATCCAAGTGACAAAGTAAACTTTGATAGTGTTTTGTTGTAGCTCGATGAGTAAAACAGGAATCCAGGAGTCGGTGCTGACAAACCATAACAAGAGAAGGGAAAGATCTTCTTTATAGTGGATGCCAGCAAATAAATGCATTGGGAATGAAGGAGTTGGAAAACCACCATTGGGCAATCATCATAGCAACAACTTAGACATCACCAGAGGATGCTAACACATGAAGGTGCCACCAAACACCTTTCCAGAAAATATGTACTGATTATAAAGCAGGAGAAGTAACTTTACAACATAAAAACTGGCAGACACTGGGACTGTGTGTGTGAAGTCCATCCTTATCAGTCAGTTATGGTCTGTACAGTCACTTGAATCAGCAACTAAGGAGTCACTGCTCCCAGATAGAGACAATGTGTGTTTCATACATGCGGTTTTACATCCTGTCACTACTCCCCTCGGCAGGTTTATTTACAAGAGCCTGAGCTGAGAAGCACTAGGTGACCTGTCTGAGGTACTCTTATAAAGGGAGTAGGAAGGGGAGTGAACTGCAGGGCTTGCTCCAGGATTTTCTCATCCAGCCCACTGTAGCTGCATCTGGTTATCTCTGCAGGAGACAGAAACAGGCAGAGCCTCTCCTTGTTTGGTCTCAGCCGGGGACAGAGAGGTAACTCAAATTTTATTCATTTCCTAGCCCTGCAAATGACCACAAAGGCCCCCCAAATACCAGTGATTCTGAAACTACAAATAGATTTTATTGACTCAGAGTGATTCTGAAACTATAATTCAATTTCAGTAAACAAGCAAATATAAAGTCTACAAGGAACGAGGCCCCAGCAGTATGCACGTGCACACACGTACAGGTTGACATAATCTGACCAGCCAAATGCGTCTCTGCCAGAGACAAGAAAGAGACAGTAGATAGTATGGAAAAAGTCCTGAGTGAAGCCAGAATGTTTTGTCATCCACTTTTTAAGTTGAGAATTCTTTTAAAATAAAAAGTTTTAAAAAAAATCTAAAGAAAAACTCAGGCCAGGGGTTTGGGAAGGTAGCTCAGTGGTAGAGTGCTTGCCTTGCATTCATGAAGTCCTGAGTTCGATTCCTTAATACCATATAAGCAGAAAAAGCTGGAAGTGGTGCTGTGGCTCAAGGGTAGAGTGCTAGCCTTGAGCTAAAGAGCTTAGGAATAGCACCAACGCCCCAGAGTTCAGGTCCCATGACCTACCAAAACAAAAACAAAAAAACAAAAAACTCAGGCCAGGCGCCGTGTAATCCTAGCTACTCAGGAGACTGAGATCTGAGGATCACCGTTCAAAGCCAGCACAAGCAGCAAAGCCTATGAAATTCTTATCTCTAACGAACTACTCAGAAGAAGCCAGAAGTAGCATTATGGCTCAAGTGGCAAAGTGCCTTAAACACAAGGAGGCTTAGGAACAGCTCCCAGGCCCTGAGTTCAAGTCCCAGGACCAGCAAGAAAAAAAAAACAAAAAACAGCTTTCTAACCAAGATTTCTATGCCTTTAAAGACAATGAGGAAAAGCCAGCCCAGGCACGAAAGTCCATGAGACTTTTTTTTTTTTTTGGTCGGTCATGGGGCTTGAACTCTGGGCTTGGACGCCATCCCTGCGCTATTCAGCTCAAGGCGAGCTATTCAGCTCAAGGCAAGCGCTTGAGCCACAGTGCCACTTCCTATTTTCTAGTGGTTTATTGGAGATAAGAGTCTTACGGACTTTCCTGCCCAGGCTGGCTTTGAACCCGTGATCCTCAGATCTCAGCCTCCTGAGTAGCTAGGATTATAGGTGTGAGCCACCGGCACCCAGCCCATGAGACTCTTATTTCCAATAAACCACCAGAAAACTGGAAGTGGCGCTGTGGCTCAAATGGTAAAGGCTTGCCTTGAGCTGAAGAGCTCAGGGACAGGGCCCAGGCCCTGAGTTCAAGCCCACCATCGACAAAGGACAGGACAGGACAGGACAGGACAGGAAAGGACAGGAAAGGAAGACAATGAGAACAGCACAGCAAAGCAGGAGAGATTATGGGTCCTGGCTGTGGGTCCTAGGGAAAGTCATTTCACCTTTCTTCCTGCTTTTTTCATTGGCAAAACGTGGAACTGGCTATGCTATTGGGTCTCCCAGTTCCCAGGGGCTTGAGTTGCTACACTTCCACCTCTGTGAAGAGGCCCAACACCTACCATCAGACTCGCTGTCCTCCGAGCCCATGTCCGCTGCTCCCGAGGACTCTGGAACTGAAGTTACCTCTGAGCCGCTCGGCTCCTCAATGGTGGTCAGAGAGCCTCCTTGTTCTTCAGCACTGGGTTGTCTGGCATTTTCTAAGGCACCTCTTGCATCTGAAGGGGGGCTGACAGTGTCCCTCGCTTCCTGCAACATGACAGTGCCATCGACTTTAGGAGCAGGATTTTGTCCACCTTCCATTTCATCATCACTTGAGAGAAAAGAGGGGCTGTATTTACTCTCAGACGGGTCCAGGTCTTTCAGTCGCTCAAGCTCTTTGGTGTGCGGGTCTCTCCTTTCTTCAGAACTTGTGCTCGTTAGAAGTGGTGTCGAGGTGCTGAGTACATCACTGTGTGGAATCTCTGTGTATCCCACAGAACATGGGCCTTTTGTGTCCTCAACCACCAACCCATGGCTGCTCTGAGAGGCTTCATTTGCCACATGAGGAGGCGATGTTTGTCCTTTTGGAATATGAGAATCATTATCTTGATGAGAAATAGTAGTCAGCACGGGAGCTGAGTCCCTCTGCTCCTGCTCATTGTTGCTGCCAGTTGCCTGCTCCTCCACGGCATTCATGCTGGCTGCCGGGCAGACAGTGGTAAGCAAAACTTCTTCTCCATCCTTTGCTCCAAGTCCAGCCCCACCGTCCTCAATGGGCCTGTTTTCGAGCAGTGCTCTCTCCCCTGGTCCTCCTGTCGGCACCTCTTCCCCAGCACACACCAGCACCTCGTCGTCCTCATCAAGAACTCTCCGAATAGCAGAGAGAGTCCGAGGGGACATGGAGCCTTGCTCTGCCGCGGGCCCCGCGGCCCTCTCCCTATGCACCCGTCCACCTCCACCTCCACCTCCACCTCCACTCTCCAGCTCCTCTTCAGAGCTGCTTCCCAGCATGGCAGCCTGCAGAGCTAGCAAAGTTCTTGGAGAGGGAGGGGCCCCATCAGGCTCTCTCTCTGGCTTTGGTATGTCACGGGGTGGTGGCTTCTTCTCAAAAGACATGCTGTGCATTCTGCTGGAAGACGGAAGAGACTCTGAATCCATTTCAACACCTTTCTTGGCTTGAATACCTTAAGAAAAATGAAAGCATTACTACTTAGTTCAACAGTGTGATACGTGATACTGTGCTTCTAGTAAGATGAACAAGAGAATTCTGGTTCCTATAAAGAAAGATATAAATTTTAACTAGTGACTAAGAGTTCATTCACAAGTTAATTTTGAAGTGGGCTGGCATTATAGTAGTTCATTCATATCTATACACAATGTCATTACATAAGCTAGACTTTGTTGGAATCACTTGTGGATGGTAAGATATCAAATTCAGAGCTGCAACCTATCTATTGGATTTTTAGCTGTCAAGTAAATGGCAGTGCCTGGTACCTTTGATCAGGATGTAGTGAGAGGTGTCTTCTGAGACTACTCTCCTCGACTCTACCTCCTTGAAGAAGCCCCCTTCATCTTCATATTGCCTCTGGATTTGTCCTGAGTGCTGCTGATTCATTTCCCTCTGGACATTTTCTATCTGTTGGTTTAGGTAGTTTTTTTTGAGCAAGCCTTTTAGTTGATACTGTGAAAAGTCATCCGACTCCTAAAGGAAAAATAAACAAATTATTTTACATTTACTGCAGATAATATCATTATTTTCACCTCCAAAAGAGGACAAAGAGTAGTTTCCTTTTTTCACTAGTGGTCATTTTCATAGTATAAAAGTAATCTTTAGACTGGGTGCTGGTGGCCCATGTGTGTAATCCTAGCTACTCAGAGGCTGAGATCTGAGGTACACAGTTCAAAGCCAGCCCAGGTAGGAAAGGCTGTTAAACTCTTATCTCCAATTAATCACCAGAAAACTGGAAGTTCAAAAACTGTGGTTCAAAGTGGTAGCAAGCTAGCCTTGAGCAAAAGAGCTCAAGGACAGCGCCCAGGCCAACAACAACAACAACAAAAGTAATCTTTAAAACAAAAAGAACAGGCAAAAGAAATTAGAAAAATTGCTTATTATTTAATCCTTTCATCAAAAACCATTTTCTGAGTACAGTGTTATGACATTTGAATTATCTTCTAGAATGCCAGCAAGTATGATAACTTAAAAAAAAAAACTTGTATTGTCATTGGCCTATAGAAGATGCAGCTAAACCATGGCTGTCACCGTCATTAATTTGTTATCATTTCCCAAGTATTTTCCATAATGGATATTCTCCTAAGAACTTTTCATAAACTACTTCAATTATTCTTGCAACCCTCCTATGAGACATATTATCTCTATTCTATGGAGGAAATTGAAACGTCAATTGCTTAAGTAATCTCTAGAGTCACATGGCTAATAAATGGTAAATCTGGGATCAAGAGCAGACTGATTTATACTTGAATCTATTACTATTATGATCATTAATATGACTGCTTATCACTGACTGCTGTCAGTGTCACACCTGCACAGGGCACAGGTGATATAAAGGTCTGCCTGGATGACTCAGAGCCGCTACTCCATCAGTAGTCCATGCAGGGTGCTCCAATTCCACACTGCTCGAAACACTACACACCCTAGCGATACTGTGGTTTGCAGTGGGGACCTCCTGTGGACCTGGGGGCACCCCAGAGAATGAGGAGAACTCCTCCCCACTACCAGCACAACCTTGGGCACTCTCAAGAGCCCAGGCAAGCCAAACTGAGGGTATTGGAAAAAGTGAAAGTCACAGTGAGAATCTCAACCCCCACTGAAGAAAACCTACATCAGAGAATTGGCGCTCGTCTTCACAACAACGCCCAAAATGCATAAGGCCCAGTTCACCTTCCTATGGAAGGCCACTCTGGAGAGCAGGGCTGCAAGGAGGTATATGGGAAGTCACCTGTATACAACACTGCTCCAGGATGAGGCCCAGCCTTGGAGCCACCCTCTCTCATAGTTAACGTTTTCTTATATTCACATTCTACATGGAAAAATGGAAGGGAATTGTGGGGGGAAATGCACCCTATTTTTTCTCTCTATTCTCTATTTTTCACATCAATTTAAGAAATATTCAAAAGTCTACAGGAAATTTTTAAAAAGCACTAAAGCCTTACTCATTAGGGATAAAATAGACTTAGAAATACAGGTGGTGACAGTAGAGATGGGAGTACAACTGATTCAGAGAATAATTAACAGCAGCATGAACTAGGTGGTCACTGGTAACAAGACCAGGAGACATACACAGCAACCCCACCACATACCAGCCCTGCCCCAGTCTCCCTGGCCATAGCAATGCCATTCCCACTGTCCAAAAGGAAAGGAAACATGGAAATCCAACATCTTCCTGGGCAGAGCAGAGGAAAATATACCTGGAATTTCAAGCTAAGACATACTTTGCCACTGTATTAAATTCTATATTATCACTAGGTTATTAGTTTACAGATTTATCATTTATCATTATTATTTATCTATCCTTTATCATTATTTTATAGATAATGTATATTAAGGTTTAAAATAACTGCTAGAAACTAACTGAAGAACTGAATCACAAAGCACTTAGTAGGCTTTTAGTATAGGAAAGCAGCTGAGCTTCCTGCTGAGCTGAGAAGTTCAGCATGTTTTATTGTTAAGAACCATGAAGTGAGGGGCTGGGAAGGTGGCTCAGTGGTAGAGCACTTGCCTTGCATGCATGAGGCCCTGGGTGCGATTCCTCAGCATCACATAAGCAGAAAGAAAAAAGCCGGAAGTGGTGCTGTGGCTCAAGTGGTAGAGCGCTAGCCTAGAGCTGAAGAGCTGGGGGACAGAGCCCAGGCCCAGAGTTCAGGCCCCACAACCGGACCCCCACCCCCCAAAAAAAGAACCATGAAGTGAGTTGGATGCGGGTGGCTCTTGCCTGAAATCCTAGCTAGTTAGGAGGCTGGAATGTAAGGATCACAGTTCAAAGCCAGCCAGTGCATAAGTCCATGAGCCAATTATCTCCAATTTACCACCAAAAAGAGAGGAGAACTGTGGCTCAAGTGGTATTGCTAGCATTGAGCTCCAAGACCAGCATACACACAAAAAGAACTATGAAGTGACATTACAGTGTTGGTAACACAGAACAAAAAGGCTACCTACTCTCCAGGGACCCAGGGAAAAGTCAAGAAGATTAGGAGTTAAAATTCACAAGTATATGATGCTTTTGACCTGCGATGTACACACATTGTTTACTGAACTGAGATAGTGTATAAGTATTGTTTTTTAATTTTCCTTTTAAGTTTGCTGACATTCTCAATTCCAAACATTCAGGTACTATTGTATATTACTGGTATTTTACCTCTGGCATTGCTTCAAATAATGTTCTTCTCCGCTTCGTAAATTCTTTCATATCGGTCAAGATTTCATGCTTTACTTCTGGGGGCAGGCTGCTGAAGTCCTCAGATTCAATGTCTACTGCATGGGGATTATGGAAGAACTCCTCCTGCAGAGGGTGAAAGCAAATAAGAGGACCTTTGCATTCTCTACATACAGTTCTCCTCACCGACAGACACTATGTTTATATCATCAACAGTGGCATGCAATGCAGAGGCTAAGTACAGCAGCACAGAACCTGAGATGAGGGCTGGTATGAATAAACAGATCCACTCATGAAGGCATTCAGTATCTGTCTGTTGTCATTTCAAACTGCACATACCAGACATCAGGCCCCTCAAAGGCCCCTGAACACTGATGGCCTTGTTAAATAATGTCCCTATACTTAGGACTGAAGGAACACATTCAGTGAAGAATACAGATATATGTAAAGAATATATACATATATATATATATATGCAAACAAGGTAACAATCAGAAAATCAAGCAAGTTTTCTATTATAAGAGTGAATAGGCCGGGCGCTGGTGGCTCACGCCTGTAATCCTAGCTACTCAGGAGGCTGAGATCTGAGGATCACGGTTCAAAGCCAGCCCGGGCAAGAAAGACCCTGAGATTCCTATCTCCAATAAACCACCAGAAAACCGGAAGTGGCACTGTAGCTTAAGTGGTAGAGCGCTCGCCTTGAGCTGAAGAGCTGAGGGACAGCGCCCAGGCCCAGAGTTCAAGCCCCACGACCGACAAAAAAAAAAAAAAAAAAGAGTGAATAGGAAGAAAAAAAAGAACTGTCTGATAAATAGAAATATCCCTACTAGAAAGATGACCTATGTCAGGGCACCTGAGAAACATCAAAGAACCTAACTGGAGACAGAGCATTCTGTACTGAGGGGAGCAGGTACAAAGGCAGGAGGTAAGAATGAGACTCATATGATTAAACAATATTCACAATTCCCTTAATAAAAATTATATTTCTCTCTCTCTCTCTCTCTCTCTCTCTCTCACACACACACACACACACACACACATACACTACATCAACCTTATCCCTCTATTAGTCCAACTTTTTTTTTTTTTTTAATTTATTCTTTTGTCATGAACTGGGGCTTGAATTCAGGACCTGGGCACTGTCCCTAAGCTTTTCTGCTCAAGACTAGTGCTCTACCACTTTGAGCCACAGCTCTACTTCCACCTTTCTGGTGGTTAATTGGAGGTAAGAGTCTCATGGACTTTCCTTTCTGGGCTGGCTTCAAATTGTAATCCTCAGATCTCGGCCCCCTGAGTAGCTAGGATTACAGGCATAAGTCACTAGTACTCAGCTATCCATCTACCTTTTATGTGGAACTTTCCTAAGTGCCTACTGCCTCCTTAATATCATTCATTTTCATATCATTCATCTCAAATAACAGAATTCCAAAATTATCTAATTACCTGCAATGCTTGTTTCTGATCCATTCTTTCCTGCCATTGCTTCTCATCTTCCTCTTCTGAACTGCAAGTCAAGCACACATTACAACACCTGTAACAGATCTTAGTGACTACTTAAGATTTTCTCAGGCTCAAGCTGCTACTAACTTTAGAGACCACCAGAGTAAGAAGAGCAGGAACGTTTTGTCTTCCAGGGTCTAGCTGTCAACAGAGAATTAGCAATGACAGTGTGACCCCAAGATGTCTATCATAGGAAGGACTGGGTAGTTCAGTATGGAGAAACTTGTGAAAGCCTTCTGGAGTCTCCTCCAGTTACACTGGTTGGAGTCATCTGTAAGTACAGAGTGTAACTTTAGGAGCTACAGGAGGTTCATGGAGGATTTGCTCCAGGCAGAAAAACCAAGTTCTGTAATCACGTGGAAACCTATCTGGGGATGGCGTGAAGAAAAAGGGATAAGTTGGAGAAATGTGACTAAGGAGTTCAAAGTTCTCAAGAAATGATACACAAAGCCAGGCTTTGTGATATAAAACTTTAGTCTCCAAGGAGACTCCAAATCAAACTAGGGATCTTGGGACAAAGACGAACTATTGAGACTTTTGGTCTTCCACCTGCACTTCAAACACATGTTACTGACAAGTACCAGCCAGCTACCAGAAGAGGACTCCACAGAGAAGCAGGGAGACGTGGGAGAGAGGTTACAAGAGAGCCGCAGACAGGAGGTGCTGCAGGAGGTGCTGTGGAAGCACAGGGATCCTGTGGCAGGTAGCAAGGAGGACAACACAGGGGCTATTTCAGCCTGGAGGTGAAGAAGGAGCCCTCTACAGAGCACTGGGTGTGTGAGCACAGGGGGAAAAGTTATGTCTTCACAACTTATAAAACTCCAAAGCCAGCAGAAGCTTTACAGTGTAAAAAAGAACACTGAAGCCAGGCACTGGTGGCTCACCCTAACTACTCAGGAGGCTGTGATAGGAGGATCAAGATTCAAAGCCAGACTGAGCAGAAAAGTCCCCATGAGATTCTTATCTCCAATTAACCACTCAGAAACTGGAAGTAGAGCTATGGCTCAAAGTAGAGTACTACCCTTGAGCAAAAAGAGCTCAGGGACAGCACCCAGGCCCTGAGTTCAAGCCCTACAACCGACGAAAGCAGGAAAGAAGAAAAGGAAGAAAGGAGGGAAGGAAGAAAGGAAGAAAGGGAAGGAGGGTGAGAGGGAATACCAAAATCATATTCATCAATAAACAAGGAGTAAATTACAAAATAAAGTTTCATCTGTGAAAACTACTCTGCAGGATATAGAGAATAGGGCTTTTAATGTGCTAGCAAATTTCCATATGCTTCATCATGCAGGTAAGACATAATCTGTCTGAATATATCAATGGTTAAAGTAGTATTAAGTATTTAAATATTTACCTATGTTTATCTTCCTCTTGTAAAGGTGGCAGAACATAGATGTCATCTTCTCTTTGCACTTGTGTTAGACTGGGGAGTGCTTCATTTCTGAAAAGCACACATGACTATAAACAAGGATGATCAGAAAAAGCATCTGGATCACCCACACCCTTCCCACTGACTACACAGCCCACTCAAGGGCAGGGCCATTCCCCAAGGACCCTGGCTGGGCAGGCCCCCAACAGCCTAGAGGAAAGGGGACCTTGCTTGGCTCCACGGAGCCTTTGATCCAACATCAAGTACAGTCATAAGGAAGAGTTTTAGAGGCCAGGAGCTGTGACTCATTCCTGTAATCCCAGCTACATGGGAGGCATGGGTAGGAGGAGCGTGGTTCCAGGGCAGCCTGAATAAGAAGGGCAAGGCCCTAAGTGAGAAAGTAACAATAGTAAAAATGGAAGGGCTTTAAATTGACTTCTCAAACTACTGTAACTTTCCTCTTGCCTTTTGCTTTTGAAGGCAGTTTTGATAGCTTGTCTTTTCAAAAATGTTCTCAAGAGCTTCTCTGTGGTTTTCCTGGAGTCTCCAGCTGCCAAGTCCTTCCTGTGCCTTCTCTTTGCCTGTGAAGATCAAGGGTGAGACATCACTCCAGAGCCAGTTACAATGCTTCTGTGATGTTCCTGAGAACACTTCTGCGCTTGCTCCTCATGGCTGTCAATAAACACACCCCCAGGTACTGCCAGGATGAGGAGAGCAGAGTCTCCACTTTCTAGTCACAAGCACAGCAGGTGTGGGAGAGCACTCACTCACTTGCTTTTAAATGTCTTTGCTACTCTCCCTCCAAGAATCCCAAAACTACATGATAGTCAAGCAAATGTGTCCCCAAATGATTATTCCTTAAGCAAAACTTTATTCTAAAAGCAACTTCAGATGACATTATACAAACACATTACTTGTACGGAACTCTCTAAACTCTCAACAGTCAAATTACAATCAGAAGAAATTCTAAAATGGATAGAAATATCTTGTAGGAGTCAGGTGTTGGTGGCTCAGGCCTGCAATCCTAGCTACTCATGAGGCTGAGCTCTGAGGATCAAAGTTGGAAGTCAGCCCAGGCAGGAAAGTCCTTGAGACTCTCATCTCCAATTAAGCACCAAAAAGCCAGAAGCAGAGGTGTAGCAGAGGTGTAGTGCTTGAATGATAGCCTTAAGCCCAAAACTCAGGCCTAGGGTTTAAGCCCCAAGACTAGCCAATTATATATGAATATCCAACTAGATGCAAGCACCTGTCTATCAAGTGTGAGGCCCTGAGTTTAAAATCCCAGTATTTCTAATAAGAGAAAGAAAGAAAAGAGAAAAAAAATGTCTAGGAATAAATGAAGCAGTCTGTGCAAATGTCTGTGGAAACATCTATGTTTAACAGTTTGCATGAAATGCAGAAATAATCAAGACATCTTTTCTAATCCTTCCAAAAAGTACCTGAGATCTGAGGAAACTGAAACACTCAAGTATAGATACTTTGCAGAGGCAACAATGTCTCTGGTATCATAAATCCTAGCCTTCAGTTTACATGCTCACTTCTCTAGGATTACACAGTGCAGCAATATCTGCCTTTATAATAGAAAAAGGCCATGATCAATGTTTCTTCAACAGAGTAGTGTACCCATAAAAAAAAATGGGACAAATTTCTAAATGGGTACTACCATTGGAACTGCTTAAGCATTTAAAAAAAAAACAAAAAACAACACTTTCAGAACAATGAGACCTGATCTCATATTCTTATCTTCTGTCATTCCCCTCCTGGCAAACCCTGGTCATCACTAGCTACCATATGACCACTGCTTATTCCCAGAACCCAAATGGTATTTGAAAGAGAGCTTGCCATCACTGAGAACCACTACCTCACCCAGATGGAGACCTTTCCTAAAGAGCCTTTTGGATAATCATGAGAACACAACACTATCTCACTCAGATGGAGACTTTTCCGAAAGAGCCTTTTGAATAATCATGAGAGCTTTTTTTTTTTTTGGTCAGTCGTAGGGCTTGAACCCTGGGCCTAAGGTGCTGCCCCTGAGCAGTTCAGCTCAAGACAAGTGCTCTACCACTTGAGCCACAGCACCACTAATCATGAGAACTTTTCCATAATGTTCTGAGCAATGGTATAAATGTGAGCATTTAAACCTGGGGTGGGAATGTCTGGCCTGTGGCTATATAAGGCTGGGAAATCATTTAGTGCAGTGCAGGACAGTCACACAATGCCCATCAGTTACTTTTGTATGCACCAAGAATGATGTAAATATTCAAATGGCCCTTGGCAGAAATAAATTTTTACCACCCCTCACGTAAACAGACATTTCCAAAACTCAATTTTAAGAATTCTAGTAGTTTCAGTTAAAAGTTAATTTCATCACAATAGTGTGATATGCTCTCATAAATAAGTCTTCATTTTTTTTAAAGAAAAATTGTTTTGTTAAAGATGAACTTTTAAACAGCAGCTGAATTCAAATTGGCTATGTGTCAAAACCAAGTCCTGCGTTCTCCAGTCCTAAATAGAAAGTGTGACCAGGTGTCACTTACCAAAGTCTGTTTTTTCAGCAGTGGTGCATCCCCATCAAATACAAAAATAGGACGAATTCGAAAAAACAGGAGTTTGCAGAGCCGATGAAACAAAGTGAGGAGATGAGCGTTTTCTATTGAGTTCCCGTGGCGATCTCGGACTCCTTTGAGAGCTTGGTTCAACCAGATGCTAATATCTGAGAGGGCAGTTAAAGGATAACAACTCACGAGCTCACATTCTTAGCAGGTGGGGCATCAGGCACTGGAGGCTGAGCACACATCGGCAAAGAAATAGGGCATGTCTGGCCCTGATAGAATCTACTGAACACCAGCTAACTCTCTTTAATCTAGTTACTGCTTCACATATCCCTAATTTTAATAGACATACCCCTTTAAAAGTCTAATGGCAAGGAATTGCTTCTTAAAAAAAACAAACAACAAAAAAAAACTAGCTATCCAAAGACTTTTGGTAATCTGCCACAGATTTTCTGAATTACAGTTTAGCAAATCATTGCAAATCCCCTAAAATTTGTATTCTATTTCACCTAAGAATCCAGTTTTCAGAGTTCTCAAGATGGCGACGGGGCAGTAGGGAAACGCCACAGCTCTCTCCAACCAAAAAGAGAGTTCGAGTTCCAACCTTTAATCTCCCCAAGAGACCGACAACAACAAAAAGACGAACACTCAGAGAAAAACCAGAGGTGGAAAATAACAAAAAAAGAAAGAGAGGAAAAGAAGAATTTCAGAACAGAGAAGAGCGAAGACCCCTCCCCCAACCTTTACTGGCCGCGCGGCAGTGCGCCAAGCCGCCGGCCAGCCGGCCCGGCAGGGGCTGCCGGAGCCACAGAGACACAGGGGGCTGCTTGCAGATCACCAGGTACCGGATTGCAGAACAGCGGATCGCCAGGAACAGAGAAACCTACCAGCCGGGAGTCTCCAGGAGGATCCCACCCCACCCATCACTCTCCACCGGAGCGGAGAGGCTCCATCCCGCCAAAGCCGCCCGGCACCAGCAGCGCCACAAAGGGACCTGTCCGCAGACCACCCGCCCAATCGCGATCGCAACGACCCGGCGGGGGGCCGCCCAACCCAGCCCGCAACCACCCCAACTGAACTCGGACTGCAACAACAACTGACGGACTGCAACAACAACTGACGACCTACAGGGTGAGTACCCATCAGGGGACAGGGAATCCATCAAGGGAGACCAGAGCTGGAGGGAATCCCCAGACCCTGACCTAGACTCCCTACCCCAACACCCGGACCACAGGACCCACTAAAACTGGGAACTGTTCGAGAGCCCCACCAGCCGGTGGAGCACACTCTGCTGGCCAGGCCAGAGCAAGAGCGCCCCGGGAAGGGAGCTTAAATTCTCAAGCCAGGAACAGTGCCCCTGGGTCAAGACTACCAACAGTAGAAGAAATTTGAACTGTGTCCTCCAGGCTGCATAACCAAGGTGGTATACACATTAGCACAGGCCTAACGAGCGCGCTCCAGGCTGGGGCCGGAACCAGGCCAGGGGACCGGCGCCTGAACAAAGCAAAAAGGGTCAGAAGTGGGGCTGTGGCTCAAATGGTAGGGTGCCAGCCCTGAGCTGAAGAGCTGAGGGACAGCACCCAAACCTAGAGTTCAAGCCCACAACCAGCCCAAAACAAACAAACAAAAACACATCAGGAGCCCATAGCAGACTCCAGTATTTGGGAGAGTGCATCCAGAGCATCTGATCTTCCCAAGAGCACCCGCAGGAGCAAACACAAGCAGTCTAGGCTGCTCAACCCTTCCAAAGGCGGGAATTGCTACAGCAGAGAGCTGAGAATCCTAAGTGAATAGCAGCTGGAAATAGGCTCCCAACAGAATCCAGATCAGACACAGACTCTCTCTACCAATAGAGAATCAGCAACCAAGCAAAGACAGACACACCAAAACAAGATTGAAGAGCAGTCTCCTGAACCCCCATGCGAAAATCACAGAGAAAAATCACAAGGTTTACCACTACCCAGGACAGCAAGCTCACCTCAAAAGCCAGCAGCCACGCAGGGGAGAACCCCAGTGGGAGCAAAGCAGGAATGGAAGACAAAAACTACATCCAAGGGTTGCTGGAGGCAATGACTCAAGAAATAAAGCGAGAAATGGATCAGAAATTGAAAGAGCACAAGGATGAACTATCAAAAGATATACAGGATATCAAACAAAAATTGGATGCAAAAATAGAAGCTGCACAAACCTCAGTAAGAAGTGAGATAAACGCCAAATTAGAGGTAATGCATACTGATATCACCTCATTGAGAGGTGAGATCAGTACTCTGAGAACCAACATTGAATCCATAAAGGGATCCATTTCCACCATGCAAACCACAATAGAAGCCACGGTCAACAGAGTGAATGAAATGGAAGGTAGAGTGTCAGATACAGAAGACAGAATACACCAACTGGACCAAAAAGTGACAGATATGGAAAAATCACTCAAATTAAACCAAAGGGAAATTCAAGAGCAAGCAGATAATGCTAAAAAATTTAACCTTCGCATAATCGGAGTGGACGAAGGTGAGGAATTCCAGAGCAAGGGAATGCAACACCTATTTAACAAGATAGTCAATGAAAATTTTCCCCACCTCAAAAACGACCATCTTAACTACATCACAAAAGCTTATCGAACACCCAACAAGCAAGATCCCAGGAGAAACACTTCTAGGCACATAATAGTAACAATGATGGATCTGAATAATAAGGAAACAATCCTGCATGCAGCAAAAATGAAGAAGGAGCTATACTACAACGGGAAAAAAATTAGAATCACTGCAGATCTCTCCACACAAACAATGAATGCAAGAAAAGCCTGGGAAAGCACCATACGAGCCCTGAGAGCCAATAACTGCCAACCCAGACTGATATACCCGGCAAAGCTAGCATTCACATTCGATGGAGAACTGAAAACTTTTAATAGCAAAGAAAAACTAAATGAATACATAAACATTAAGCCAGCATTACAAAGAATTCTAAGAGGGGGGACACAACCTGAAGAAAGCAACCAGGAACTGGGACCTGCCCCAAACAGGCATTACTCAAAGTCTAACTGAGCAAGCACAGGAGGAAAGGAAAGAAGAAAAACTTAGGAAAACGGAATGGCAGGGACAACAATGCATCTCTCTATACTTTCTCTTAATATAAATGGGCTGAATTCGCCAATTAAAAGAAAACGAACTGAGGACTGGATCAGAAAACAAGACCCATCCATCTGTTGCCTTCAGGAGACCCACCTCTCAGCCAAACATACAAACAAACTCAGAGTGAAGGGGTGGAAAAGGATCTACCAATCAAATTCCCCCAATAAGAAAGCAGGTGTAGCTATCCTGATATCTGACAAAATAAACTTTTCATTAAAATCAGTACAGAAAGACAAGGACGGACATTACATATTAATAAAGGGAACAATCCAAGAGGAGGATATAACCATCATCAACTTATATGCCCCAAATATCGGTGCACCCAGATATGTTAAACAAATGCTCTCAAACTTACAGAATAAAATAGATCCCAATACGATAATACTAGGAGACTTTAACACGCCACTCTCACCAAAGGACAGGTCTACCAACCAGAGGATTGGCAAAGAAGCTACCGAATTAAGTGAGGCCATACTTCAAGCGGAATTAACTGACATCTACCGAGTATTTCACCCTAAAACAACACAGTACACATTCTTCTCAGCAGCTCATGGAACTTTCTCCAAAATAGACCATATCATAGTTCATTCAAGGAACTTAAGCAAATACAAAGGGATCGACATAATCCCCTGTATCCTATCTGACCACAGTGGAATCAAGCTAGCTCTCAATAACAAAGCATACCGCAGAAATTTCTCTAATACATGGAAATTGAACAGCACACTCCTTAACAAGGCCTGGGTAACAGAAGAGATCAGAGAAGAAATAAAGCATTTCCTACAACTCAATGAAAATGAAAACACCTCACAAAGAAACTTGTGGGACACAGCAAAAGCAGTCCTGAGGGGCAAATTTATTGCCCTCAGTGCCCACATCAAGAGAATGGAGACAGACCAAGTAAATAATCTCATGTTGCAACTAAAACAGCTAGAAAAACAAGAAAAAATGGGACCTAAAGCTACTAGACGAAGCCAGATAACCAAATTGAGAGCAGAGATTAACCAATTAGAAAATCAGAAAACCATAACCAAAATAAACCAAACAAAAAGCTGGTTCTTTGAAAAAATAAACAAAATTGATGGCCCGTTGGCAAGATTAATTAAAAAAAGAAGAGAGGAAACCCATATTAATAGGATTAGGGATGCCACGGGAAACATCACAACACGTACCCAAGATATCCAAACAATTCTAACAGACTACTTTCAAAAGCTATACTCTCTAAAGGAAGAAAATCTGGCGGAAATGGATGCATTTTTAGAGAAATACAAGTTACCCAAACTGAGCAAAGAAGAAGTTAACCAATTAAATAAGCCAATATCCTATAATGAGATACAGGAAGCTATCAAAAGTCTTCCAACAAAAAAAAGCCCAGGACCAGATGGATTCACAGCAGAATTCTATAAGACCTTTAAAGAAGAACTAATACCCATACTCCTCAAGCTCTTCAGAGAAACAGAGAAGGAGGGAGCTATCCCAAACTCATTCTACGAAGCCAATATCACACTCATCCCCAAACCAGGCAAAGACCCAACCAAAAAGGAGAATTACAGGCCAATCTCCTTGATGAACACAGATGCAAAGATCCTTAACAAGATTCTAGCTAACAGAATCCAGAAACACATAAAAAAAATAATACACTATGATCAGGTAGGCTTCATCCCAGAGACACAGGGATGGTTTAACATACGTAAGTCAATAAATGTAATCCAGCATATCAACAGAGCCAAGGTCAAGAATCACATGATTATCGCCACAGATGCAGAAAAGGCCTTTGATAAAATTCAACATTCATTCATGCTAAAAGCTCTGGAGAAAATAGGAATAGAAGGAACATTTCTAAAAACAATAAAAGCCATTTATGACAGACCAATAGCCAATATTATACTTAATGGGGAAAAGCTACAACCAATCCTCCTAAAAACAGGAACAAGGCAAGGATGTCCACTGTCTCCACTCCTCTTCAACATAGTCCTAGAACCCTTAGCCAGGGCAATAAGGCAAGAAAAAGACATTAAAGGGATCCGCATAGGGAAAGAAGAAGTGAAACTATCCCTTTTTGCAGACGACATGATACTATACCTCCACGATCCCAAAAACTCCATCCCCAAACTTTTAGAAATCATAAGTCACTTCGGCAAAATAGCAGGATACAAAATAAACCCACAAAAATCAGTTGCCTTCCTATACACTGATAACGCACAGGAAGAGAGGGAAATAAAGGGAGCAACCCCATTCACAATAACCTCCCAAAAAATAAAATATTTAGGAATTAACCTAACCAAAGATGTAAAAGAACTATTTAATGAGAACTATAAAAAGTTAAAGAAAGAAATTGCAGAAGACACTAGGAAATGGAAAGACCTCCCATGCTCCTGGATAGGCCGACTTAATATAGTAAAGATGGTGATACTTCCAAAATTAATATACAAATTCAATGCAATTCCTATTAAAATCCCAATGACGTACATCACTGAAATACAGAAAACAGTCCAAAAATTTATATGGAACAACAAAAGACCTAGAATAGCCAAAACAATTCTAGGGGATAAAGACAATATGGGAGGGCTATCCATGCCGAACTTCAAACTCTACTACAGAGCTATAATCACAAAGACAGCATGGTACTGGCACAAAAACAGACCCGAAGACCAATGGAACAGAATAGAAGATCCAGATATAAATCCACAGGCCTACAGCCAGCTGATATTCGACAAAGGAGCCAAAGACATACAATGGAAGAAACACAGCCTCTTCAACCGCTGGTGCTGGGAAAACTGGGCAGCCACATGCAGAAAACTAAAAGTGGACCCCAGCCTATCACCATGCACCAACATCAACTCAAAATGGATTAAAGACCTTAACATTAAACCTGAATCTCTGAAACTACTGCAGGACAGAGTAGGAGAGACACTTGAACTAATAGGCACAGGAAGGAACTTCCTGAACAGAGTCCCAGGGTCACAACAAGTTGGAGAGAGACTCGACAAATGGGACTACCTTAAAATAAAAAGCTTCTGCACAGCTAAATCTATCGCAACTAAGCTAGAAAGACAACCAACTAATTGGGAAAAAATATTTACCAGCAATATATCAGACAAGGGGTTAACATCCTGTATATACAGGGAACTCAAGAAACTAATCCCTCCCAAACCTAACAAACCAATTACTAAATGGGCAAGGGAACTAAAGAGGGACTTCTCAAATGAAGAAATAAAAATGGCAAAGAAACACATGAGGAAATGTTCATCATCCCTGGTGGTGAAGGAAATGCAAATAAAGACAACCCTGAGATACCACCTTACCCCAGTCAGAATGTCCCACATCCACAAATCAGCCAACGACAAATGCTGGAGGGGATGTGGAGAAAGAGGAACCCTATTACACTGCTGGTGGGAATGTACACTTATACAACCACTTTGGAAAGCAGTCTGGAGGGTCCTTAGAAAGCTAAAGATTGACCTCCCTTACGACCCAGTCATACCACTTCTAGGCATCTACCCTGAACAACAGGAACCAATATACAAGGACACGTGCACCTCCATGTTTATTGCAGCACTGTTCGCAATAGCTAGGATATGGAAACAACCTAGGTGCCCCACCACAGATGAATGGATCCAAAAATTGTGGTATCTATACACAATGGAATATTATGCAGCCATTAGAAATGACAAAATAATGGCATTTGCAGGGAAATGGATGGAGCTAGAAGGAATCATGTTGAGCGAGGTAAGCCAAGAACGAAGAGACAAACGGTACATGGTCTCCCTCATAAGTGGATGCTAAATCCAAAAGGTTAGTGATACGACAAAACTAACAGGACTTAAGAAACAAAGAACTCCCGCTCATCTGGTTGAACCACTACTAAATATCCTCATGCTGCTGATCACAAATATGGTATATAACATGTGAACACTGTTATATATTACAGACTGTGGTAGACAATTTGCTCCAGGGAAGTTAGAATGAACTTGTGACTTTGAAATTATGTAATCATTTAATCACAATCAAAAAAAAAAAAAAAAAGAACCTCGGGGAAGGGAGGGAGGGAGGGGATGGTAGGGGGAAAACAATGGAGGGGGTAACAATGTTCAAGAGGAAGTGTACTCATAACCTCACTCATGTAACTGTGACCCTCTGTATAGTAGCTTTACAATAAAAAAATAAAATAAATAAAAAAAAAAAAAAAAAAAAAAAAAAAAGAATCCAGTTTTCAAACATTTATCCTCATAAATCATCATGGACTTTATAAGAACACTTGTAGATAACAATTAAAATATTTTAAAAACATTCAAGCTTTGCAACAGGTTGTTTTGTTTTTACTTTTTCATTTGTTTGTGAGTCTTGGGGCTTGAACTCAGGAACTGGGCACCAATTAAATTATAAGCCAGGTACTGGTGGCTCACACCTGTCCTAGCTACTCAAGAGGCTGAGATCTGAAGATCAGTCTGAAGCCAGCCTGGGCAGGAAAGTCCGTGAGACTCTTCTCTCCAATTTACCACCAAAAAGCCCCAAGTAAAGCTAAGGCTCAAGTGACAGAGTGCTAGCCTTGTGCACAAAAGCTCAGAAACAGAGACCAGTCCAAGTTCAAGGCTAAGCTACACACCTACACACACACACACAACCTAGCTTATGGTACCTGTTTCCTAAAGTATCAGTTATTAAAAGCACAAATCTACAGGAATACCTCTAGTGATAACATAGTCACAAAGTATTACTAAAAGAAAAATAACTGGTTCCAAAACTATGTATCATGTAATTCAATAATACAAAAAAATAGAGGTCAGACATCAAAACATTAGCAGTGTTCTCTGCTAAAACTAGAGGTAAACTATATTTTCTTCTTGGCCTTTTCTCCAGTTTTTAAACTTTTCCTAATACTTTTTTCCCCCATAATGTATTTTGCCTTTGTCTACAGGAAAGAGCTACCCAGCACTCTGCTGGATGTCTTCTAGCTCTTCTCTCCTGTCTGTAGCATCTAGCAAGGCAACCCAACCCTCACACCACACCCAGAGTGGGAAAGCCAGTGAAACATGTCTGGGGACATGGCTCTAGTAGTAGAGCACTTGCCTAGAATGCATGAGGTGTTATCCCAGTGCTGGAAAGAAGTGGGAGGAGGAGAGGAAGGGAGGGAAGAAGGGAGGAAGGAAGGAAGGAAGGAGGGGAAGAGGGAGAGTAGAAAGGAAGGAGGGAGGGAAGGAGGGAGAAAAGGCAGGCAGGCAGGCAGGCAGGGAGGAGGGAGAGAGGTAGGAGGAAGCTTAGAGGTACAGGGCTCTTAGGAAGGCCTATCTGAAAAAGTAGCAGACATGAATGAACAGCAGAGATGGGGGATGAGATAGGGGATCCGTTGCCAGTGCTCTGGGACAAGAGCAACTTCCACTTGTGGCAGGAGGAATGGCAGGGCACGGTGCACACAAAGCAGCACCTACAGTCAATGGACATTTTCCAAAGGACTGTGACCTAAGAACAATCTGAGGCACATGTGAGGAAAAAAGATCCTAAGGAATGCAGCATGCGGTGGTTCACATACCTCAGGAAGCTGAGATATGAGGATTGTCATTCTAAACCAGTCCGAGTGTTCATGAGACTTTTATCTCCAATAAACTACCACCCCCAAAAAAAGATCTATAAGTGGAGCTCTGGCTCAAGTGGTAGAGCACTAGTCTGAGCAAAAGCTCAGCAACCTTAGCCTAGGCCCTAAGTTTAAAGTACCAGTATGGCACATGTGTGTGCACGCACACACACAATTCAAAACTCCTAAGGTTAAAATACTAAATAATGACTCATGCCTGTAATCCTAGCTACACAGGAAGATGAGATATGAAGATGTCAGTTTAAAGCCAGCCCTAGCAGAAAAGTCCATGAACCACCAAAAAAGCAGCAAGTGGAGCTGTGGCTCAAGTGGCAGAGCACTAGCATAGAACAAAAAAGCTCAGGGACATAGTCCAGGCCCTAAATTCAAACCCCAGGACTAGAACAAAATAAGTAAATCAAAAACCTAAAAAATAAAAATACTCAACCACGAAACTGATGAATCTTTTATTTTTTTTATTTAATCACAGATCGTGACAGTTCCCAGCTAAGGCTGAGTTACAGCTTGAAATTCTTGGAGAAGAAATACATTCAGCCAATATTTGTATACTTGACTTGTTTGATTTCAGTTTATAAAGCAATAACTGAATTTATCTGAAAACTAGAACAGATCTGCAGCAAAACCACATATAACTTTAGAGTTAAGACCCAAAGAACCCAAACATTTTTAAACAAAAAATCCATTTCCTTAGTTTTTAATTAGTGACTTAAAATGTAATCACTCTGCATTATAATGCATAATATCGAGCGAAATCTCCTAATACATGTAAGGGCATTTTTACAAATGTTAAAAATCCAAAAGAGAAAAACAAAGTTAAACGCTTCATTACAGATTGTTTGACCTAGCCTTTTAAATTGCACAAATAAACAAGAAACTCACTCGGCTACCTAGATCTTTATTTTACAGTTCCAGGAATGTAGATACTTTGTTAACAAGCAAAACAGTAAAATTTCAGGTGTCCCAATTACATGATTATCAAGGAAAAATCAAATAGACAAGTTATCAAATGTTACATGAAATTATCCCATCCCCAAATGGACCTCTTTGAGCTGTTTACAAATATAGTTTCTTGCCTCATAATTTGATATTGTTAAAAAAAAAAGCTGTTGATCCTTGTGTCATCTCAAGTGTTTTACAATTTCTTCATCTCTTATTAAGACTGTATCATTGAAAAAAAAAATCTTTTCTGGCTTTTTGTTTTCTTTTTTTTTTTTTTGGGTCCGGTTGTGGGGCCTGAACTCTGGGCCTGGGCGCTGTCCCTCAGCATTTCAGCTCAAGGCTAGCACTCTACCACTTGAGCCACAGTGCCACTTCTGGCTTTTTTCTTTTTGCTTATGTGGTGCTGAGGAATCGAACCCAGGGCCTCATGCATGCAAGGCAAGTGCTCTACCACTGAGCCACCTTCCCAGCCCTGCTTTTTGTTTTCTTGCTGTTGTTGCTGCTGCTTTGAGAGTCCATAACCAAGGATGGCTTCAAACTGATAACCTTCCTACCTCAGCCTCAGCCTGCAAAAGGTGGGGTTACAGGCATACCCCAAACGCCCAGCTAAAGAATGTTTTTCTTTCTTCAGCGCTGAAGATGGAACCTAGGGTCTCAAGCTTGCTAGACCAGTTGTCTGCTGCTGAGCTGCACAGGCAACCCCTCTGCTGAAGGTTTATGGTCCCTTTGCCTAACTAGTAAGTTCTCGAGATCTCTTATCGTGCAATGGTATCAGAAAGCCACTGGGGGACAGCCTAGCCCAGGTGCTTTTCCCAACTCAAAGTACCCTGCACAAAAACTTTAAAGTATTCATTACAGATCAACCTGAAGGTATTCTTGCCAAATGAAAATGATATCCTACATTTTTCTTAAAATTGTGTACATACTGGAGAACTCACTCCTGAGCTCACGGCTTCTTTGTGACACTCCCACACACTGCTGAGCGGCCTTCCTCCAGTGCTCAGAGAACGTCTATGACTTTCAGTCTCGTGTAAGGTACCAGCAGCTTCAGACACAGAACAGGCAACCAAAAAAAGAAAAAAAGTTACCTATGCCCCCTAAAAGAGTAAACACCTTTATACATAGTTATCCTTAAAGGGGGGGGGGGGGGGGGACTGTCGGCACGCTTCTCTGGCTGAGATCTTGAGGATTAAAGTGCACAAGCTTCACACGTCCAGTTAACCCCACGCGCACGCGCACACGGCCATTAAGTGGAGGTGTGACTTAAGTGGTGGGAGCGCCAGCCTTGAGAGGAAAAAGCTCAGGGACGACGCCCAGGCCCTGATTTCAAGCCCCAGCACTGGCACGGAAGAGGAGAGGGAGTTCAGACAGACAGCGAGGGAGGGAAGGAGGAGGGGAGGGAGACGGGGACAGACCAATTGAAGGAGGTCAGAGCTCAGACAGCAGGACAGTCAGGAAAGCCCGTGTGCGGACAAGCGGCGCCCGCGGAGGAGCACGACTCCATCCCGGGACACGCCCGCGCTCCTCCCCGTGCGCGGTGACCGGAAGCACGGAGGGGCGCCCGCCCGCAAAGCGCGGGGCCGGGGCGCTCGGTCGAGAGCGCGCGCGCGCACCCCGCACCCGCCCGGGCCGCGGCGTGGCCCTCCCCGCGCCCCGGGGCCCTCCCCGCCCGCGCCGCCGCCCTCCCCGCGCCCCGGGGCCCTCCCCGCCCGCGCCCCGGGGCCCTCCCCGCCCGCGCCCCGGGGCCCTCCCCGCCCGCGCCGCCGCCCTCCCCGCGCCCCGGGGCCCTCCCCGCCCGCGCCGCCGCCCTCCCCGCGCCCCGGGGCCCTCCCCGCCGGCGCCGCCGCCCTCCCCGCCCGCGCCGCCGCCCTCCCCGCGCCCCGGGGCCCTCCCCGCCGGCGCCGCCGCCCTCCCCGCCCGCGCCGCCGCCCTCCC
Organism: Dipodomys spectabilis; assembly: GCF_019054845.1. Taxonomy (NCBI): domain Eukaryota; kingdom Metazoa; phylum Chordata; class Mammalia; order Rodentia; family Heteromyidae; genus Dipodomys; species Dipodomys spectabilis. The sequence goes on along the minus strand of NW_024870892.1, from coordinate 1,731,196 downwards.
CGCCCGCGCCGCCGCCCTCCCCGCCCGCGCCGCCGCCCTCCCCGCGCCCCGGGGCCCTCCCCGCGCCCCGGGGCCCTCCCCGCCGGCGCCGCCGCCCTCCCCCCGCCCCGGGGCCCTCCCCGCGCCCCGGGGCCCTCCCCCCCGGCGCCCCGCGAGCCGCAAGGATACCCACGGCCAGCACCTTGCCCTCCAGCGCCTCGGGGCTGACCGGCCGGCCCGCGCCCTCCAGCAGCCGCCACAGGCCCTGCACACCCATGGCGCCCGGGCCTCAGCCCCGCGCCGACGGGGCGCACCGCCGACCCCCACTCAGAACCGACGGGAAACAGCGCGGGCCCCGCGGCTTTCCGGAGGGAAAGGTATTGCACAGACGCCGGGAAGGCCAAAAGCCGGCCGGAAAGCGGGCGGCGCGCTTCCGGCTCGGCTCACTTCCGGGGAGGGAGACAGGACCGGAAGGCAGGAGACGGGCGGGAGGGCGGGGCCTGGCGCCCCGGAAGTGATTGGCGGTCCCGCCCAGTGCGGCACGTCAGCCTTGGGCTGCTCACTTCCGGGCTCCCAGAGACTGTTGCAAGTCTGTAAGCGTGCGAGTTGCAAAGTAGTAAAAAGGCATAGCTGTCGTGATCTGATGTAATGCACTCTCTAAATAGGTGGACAGACAGACAGATAGGATAACTGATATAGATGATAGTACCACTTAATATTAGATAGGACAAATGATATAGTGCTACTTAATATTAGAATAAATGATACAGATGATAGCGCCAAATACTTAGTATTAGGTAGATAGAGCTAAATAGATAATATAGATGGTAGTGCTACTTAATAATATTAGATAAGATAAATGATATAGATGATAGTACTAGATAATAGGATAAATGATATAGATGATAGCACTACTGAATATTAGAGATATAGATAAGATAGGATGAATGATATAGATGATAGTGCTAGATAATATTAAGACAAATGATATAGATGATAGAGCTACTTAATATTGGATAAGATAAATGATACAGATAGTGATACTTAGTAATATTAGAGATATAGATAGGATGAATGATATAGATGATAATGCTAGATAATATTAGGTAGGACAAATGATATAGATGATAGAGCTAGATACTTAATATTAGATAGGATAAATGATATAATGATAAATACTTAATAATATTAGAGATATAGATAAGATAGGATGAATGATATAGATGATAGCTCTACATACTTAATAATATTAGAGACAGAAACTTGCTTTTGGCAGTACTCAAGATTGAACTCAAGGCTGTACATCTGCTGAATGATCGATCTTTTTACCACTTTAGTCACACTCCATTGCTTTGAGTTTGTTTTTGAGATAGGATCTCCAACAGCCTTGGGCTGCAGTGCTGTTATCTCCCAAGTGGCTGGGATCACAGTCACATATCACCACTTCTGTCTTGTTTTGCTAGTGTCTCCCTTTTTTTTTTTTTTGGCCCTGGCTTACCAACCATGATCTTCCTGCCTCTGACTCCCAAGCAACAGTGATTATAAGCAATAGCCACATCATCCAGACCAATTTAACCCCCAAATAAGAGGTCCACAGTTCATTTACAATCAGGAAGTATTTCTTTCAATGTTCTTTAAAAGATGCTATTAAGGATCTAACAGTAAAGTACACATTTTTTGTATTACCACACTAGTGTTTTAATTTTGAGCATCAGGCTTGCTAGGCAGATACTTCACCACTTAAGCCACATCCCCAGCTGTTTTTGCCCCTTAGTTTTGATCATGATCTTCCTACACCTTCATCATTCTCCGCCCTTGTACCAGAGAAGACAGGAATGCAACACCACACCTAGCTTATTTGTTGAAAATGGAGTCTGTCAGCCAGCTGGACAAGCTTCCTAATCTCTGCTGCTGAGAGTTCAGAGGTTATATGCCCTAAACAGCACTTCTGTCTTTTAAACATGTGTTTTCTTATTCTTTCCCCTTTTCCCCATTTTGCCACTGACAAAATAAGCACAGAAATTCATTTTAACTTGTCCTAGAATAATACAGCTGACGGCAAAGCTAGCATTTCAAAACTCCGTTCTATCTACAGGCACTCCTAAGAAGTGTCAAACAAGAAATGAAAAAGGCCAGGCACCGGTGGCTCACACCTGTGATCTTGGCTACTCAGTAGAGGCTGATGTGAGGATCACAGTTTGAAACCAGCCTGGGCAGGAAAGTCTATGAGTCTCTTACAATCAATTAATCATCAAAAAAAAAAAAAAAAAAGAGGTGGAGCTGTGGCTCAAAAGAAGTAGCCTTGAGCAAATAAAGCTCAGGAACAGTGCCTAATGCCTGAGTTCAGGCCTAGAACTGGCAAAAAAAGAAAGAAAGAAAGAAAGAAAAAGAAATAGGACAGAAATGTTCTTCATTTTCAAAGAGAGGTCTGCAGAAACTTGCCTACACTCTTGCCCCAGACTGAAGCCTCACCTTCCTCTGAGTAACTGCCATATTGTAAGGCAGAGGTTTATGTGAGCATCTAGGTCAGGGCTGTTAAAAAAAAAAGTGATTATGACTGCATTCTCCTCTCCAACTTCCTCTCTTCATTGTCCTGACTCCCTCCCCTTGACCTCCCTCCAAACATCTTAGGTACCAGCTTCCTGGGATTCATTTTGTTGGACTGTGAGTTTGTTGTTCCTATAAGACCAGGATATAGAGGGAAGAGGTGGGCTTGAGGGGGATGGGTATAATACTGGCACTGATAATGAAGGATGAATTGCATTCATAAACTGTCATGTTGAATGGTAAACCCTATGAAACTAAAACATAAAACAATATTTTTAAAGAGCAATAAAAATTTATTACTTAGAATACTGGAATTGAAAAAACCCTGATTATCCCTGAACTCAACATCTTTTCTTTTTCTTTTTTTGTCAGTCATAGGGCTTGAACTCTGGGGTTGGATGCTGTCCTTCAGCTCTTCAGTTCAAGGCTAGTGCTCTACCACTTGACCCACAGTCCCACTTCTGGTTTTCTAGTGGCCTATTGGAGATAAGAATCTCAGGGACTTTCCTGCCTGGGCTGGCTGTGAACCGTGATCCTCAGATGACAGCCTCCTGAATAGCTAGGATTACAGGCGTGAGACACCGGTGCCCAGCTTCATGTTATTCTTTTATTTTATATTTTCTCCTTTCCTCTCTGCTCTTCCTACTTACCTCCTCTCTAAAATACTCCCACTAACTAACAATTATGTTTGAGCTACAAAAACGGAAACATTACTTGATTTGAGCTAATAAGAAATAGAGTCAATGTTCCATTTCCTACTATAAAGCTTAAAGAAATCTATAATGATCATCTTCACAATTATATAGTTTCATTCATTAAAAAATGCAATATTCATGCTGGTTTTTTTTTATAACACTAATTAGCAGAACAGGCAAAGTATCGTGTACTTTACACAAAATTGTAAGGGCACTCCATAACTAGAACAAAGGTTCAGGAACCACCACATAATTAAAAGTAGAAAACAAAATTTTATTTGATGAAAACTTTTTAAAAGTTCCAGTATGAAGTAACAAAAATCAACGACCTACAAATCTCTTCCAGTCCTTTGCATGCCAAGCAAAATATTCTCTTCAGAAAATGACCATTTTAGAATATATATCCCTTTCTGTAGGCTAGACATGTGTGAGTGGATAAATGGATATAAAATTCAGAGGGGGGGAAAAATGAAAATATTCTAAAAATAAAAATCTGAACCCTCTTCTTGAGGTGTATTGCGATATGGTAGCCAACATATTCAGCACCTTGTATTCCCTAAGTTAGTGACTGGAGCCCCAGAACCATCCCCAGAAAGGAAAGATCAAGAGATCCCACAAGTTTTTGAGTCACAAGTTGGCAGCAGAAGAAAAACCAACAACCACTGGAGAGGAGCACAAATGCATGAAACACACACTTGTGAAATTGTCAATACTTCAAAGAGCTAGTTATCTATATGGTTCAATAACTGCAACAGCTCACAGTTTAGGACAAAGAGAGCTGTCTTCTGAGTGGCCTGGGCATTCCTAACACATCTTAACAGTGCCATTGTTAACATGAGACTCCATGTAAGGGACTGGTCAGATACCAGAAAAGCTCACTGCACAGATTACCTTGTGTATAGAAACCTCTGATGCCACTTGTCCTTTGGCTATATCCCTAAAACAAGGTTTAATCTAAACTTATAGAAGAATGCTTCCGAAACCCAAGGGTCCTGTCAATATTTCACAGTAATATACCAAGTCAAGAATATCTGAATCCACACAGCAAGTCACCTGCACACACCACTAGAAAAGATCAGTTCCTTCCATCTTTCTCTTTTGCCTTTGTACTGAGAATCATGAAATGGTTGTTCAGGAAACAAATGGTGAGGCTAGCAATGATACTGCTGTACGTGAAAGACTACTATTCACAACATGATTATAAATGAGCTTTAAACCATGAGCAAACTTTAGAAATTTTACAGCCCTCATTTGTTTTTGTTTTTTAAGGGCAGACAGACAGTGCTTTACCTCTTGATCTTAGGAACAAAACTATCTGGAATAATAGGCCTAAGGATCAAATCATAAGAAATCACTTCATGCTTAAGTATTTCAAATCCTGACGCTGTTAAGTGAATTTGTGTTTGTATTAAGAAGCAGTTGTGATTTTTATCGGATTCTATGAAAAGTTCTGTCCAGATTGTTAATCTACTCTTAACTGTAAAAGGGTAATAATCTGTGCTTATCTGCCTATGCATCTGAATTCGCCATTCTGTCATAGTCCTATGCAAGCACATTGACTAGAGAACTACAAGGTTATGCTTTGTGCCACAAGGTCTGTCCTACTCATAGACTTAAAGAAATCTACTGACTCGAAGCAGTGCCGTTCAGGACGGTGATGTGATGTCACAACTGTCCAGCGTCCCGCCGTCAGTCATTCCCATCATAATCACTGTAGCCCTGGTAGCCGCTGTTCCTTCTCTCGTGGATGCTGGACATTTTCTTCCATGCCGAATCCTGATGGAAGCTGGCGCTGAAGGACCGGCCGAGACGCCCATGCTGCTTTCTGGAGATGTTGTCTTCACTCTCAGATTTGGCGATCCCCTGGGCAAGCACTGGAGGCTGTGATTCTTGTCTAATTGTGCCAAATGGAAAGTTCCAAAGGTCAAACCTTTGCCAGCTCAGTCTCTGGAAAGCTATGATGCAATGCAAATTCCCCCCAACCTGAGAGGAAAAAAGAAGAAGAAGAAAAGTTAAAGCAAATAAAGAAAAGCTGAGCTAGATGTGTGGCTATTGGGCGCTCTCACATTTTTACTCTTCTCTTGCCCCCAAACAGTATTTTTCTGTTCACTCCCCATCAGAGCACACTGTGCATGGTTTGCATCTTTCCTGACAGCTGCCTTTATAAACCATAACAGAGCCCTAAGGAGCCACATACCTCTCTCTACCCCATATGACTCTCCTCAACTCTACCCTGAACACACTGTCTAGAACAGATGCCAAATCAATTTTCCTCTCTCTCCTGTTCTTGCTATAGTCGTAGATCTATAGAACTGCCGCAGACGAACATCTACTCCATCCACACAACATATTTCCTTTTTGCTGAGGGACTTCCTGCAGCCTAATTGGTCCATATCGCTCTGGCCACTGAATAAAATTAATTTGGACTCAGTTGGGCTAAGACCATAGAGCAAGGCAGGCCAGCATCAGTTCAGTTCAGACTACACACCTGAAAGGGAAAGACACCAACAGAAGGGTAATAATCTTTAAGCAGTATAAAAGGAAAGACAAGAACAACACTGAGCCCATGTGAAGAGAAGAGAGATTACTAGCTACGGAGTACTGCTATCATTCCAATACCAGGAAGCATTCTCTATGCCACTAGGCTATTCTCCTTGCCTTTGAATTTTAAAGATAGTCCTCAACTGGTAAGATGAAATGAAAATGCCTTTGTATACCTAGGTAACAAAAAAAAGTCCTGTGTTCTTAAAATAATTTTAATAAGCAAGGGAACTAAGGAGAGACTTCTCAGAAGAAGAGGTAAGAATGTCAAAGAAACACATGAGGAGATGCTCATCGTCCCTGGCCACACAGGAAATGCAAATCAAAACAACACTGAGATTCTATCTCACCCAGGCTGAGATCTGAGGATTGCAGAAAAGTCCCTCTGAGACTCATATTTCCAATTAACCACTCAAAAACCAGAAGTGGCACTGTGGCTCAAGTGGAAGAACACTAGCCTTGGGCTCAGGGAGAGCACCCAAGCCCTGAGTTCAAGCCCCACAACCAACAACAACAACAAAAAAAGATACCTGCACTCTAGGTTCATTGCAACACTATTCACAATAGTTTCCAAGATATGGAAACAACCCTAATTCCACACAGTAGATGAGTAGATCCAAAAACTGTGGTATCTATACACAGGGAAATTACACAGCCATTAGAATAAAATAATGTCATGTGCAGGGAAATGGATGAACTAGAACAAATTATGTTAAATGAGGTAAGCCAAGCTCAGAGAGACAAATGGTGCACGTTCTCTCTGATATGTGGAAATTAGATCTAAACTAAACTGCAATATAATAAATTATACAGGATTCTAGATATTCACACATAGTGGAACCAAAAAAGTCTACTCTTAGGAGAGAAAAACAAAAGGCACAATGTCTAAGTGCCTCTTCATATTTATATAAAATATATATATACTGAAGTGATCTCCAAGATATGGAAACAAGACACCTCTTTTTTTTCGTTCTTTTTTAATGTGTTAGTTTTTGGTGATTCTGTCTACTTTACCTTGTGTAGGATGCATTCAAGTGTACATCTTTGGAAGGGCTGGAGGGAGTGTACAGAACTCGAGGGGAAAAGGGTGAAAAAGTGCAGCAACGGAGCGTTCTGGACGCTGATGAAAAGTGAACTATATACTTCATGGGTGGAGATGGGAGGGAGGGAATGGGAGAGTGAGGAACAGAAGACACTGCATGAAAGGAAATGTACTCATTACCTGACTCATGTAATTAGAATCCCTCTATACATCACCTCCATCATAACAATAAATTAATAATTTAAAATAATAATTTTCATTTTGCCATCTAAAATGGATTTTCATCTAAGGTAGATTTCTGTTTTTTAGTCCCTCAAGAGTGTGGAGTAAAGTACAACATTCTGATCACTTAGGAAATACTTTCAAATGCAACAACGTTATTCTTACCTTCTTTGTTTTTCTAAACTGAAGTCCTCTCTCTAGGTGCCGGATATCCAGGTATTCTGGATTTTGAGTGTTCAGATCAGTGACAATATCTGCCCATCTGTTCAGAAGAAAGAATGCAGCACAACTTTCTTTAGGTCCAAAGTACAATTCTAACTGAACTTTTCACAAAGACAAGTGCTGGTGGCTCACGCCTATAATCCTAGCTAGTGTGGCTACAATCCCATTTAAATACCACTAGAGTACCTGCCATAAATTTCAACTGCAGATAATAATACATGAAGCAAAGGTAGGAAGACTGGTCCAAGGCAACCCAGGTAAAAGTGAGAGACTCTATCTAAGAAAATAAAAGCAAAAGGGGCTAGGGACATGGTTCAAATGGTAACGCACCTGTCTGGCAAGCAACAGACCTTGAATTCAAACCCAAATATTGTGAAAAAGAAAAGATTGGAAAGGAAGGAGAAAGAGGAATGGAAATATAAGACCTCTGAGAGAATGTAAATTTGTAATTAAAGAGAGATTTGGCACATGTCCACAGACTAGAAGAGCCCAGATTTTTATGATGTCACTTCTCCCCAAGAAAACATGAATTCTATAGATTCCATCCTGTTCGAATTCTGTTTCTGATTCAACAGGCTTTTTTGTTTTTAGCAGAAAATGGCAGATTCCAAAATTGTGATGGCAAAGCAAAAATTCTTGATAGATAACTGAAATGAAGAGAGAGATACAAAAGAATTCTGCCTACTTCTATTTATATGGAACTCAAGAACTACCAAAGTCAATCCATGATGATGGGAATCAGAATACAGGTGGTCTGTGGCTGGACAGAAATGGAGAAGGAGGGCACTAGAGTAATGAAAATATGCTATATTGTGATTGGAGTGACAATTACAAAGATATATATAAAACATATATCTCAAAACCCATCTAATTACACAATTAAGATCTGTGAACCTCAGTTCACCTAACATTGACCTTGATTTTTTTTTAAAGGAAAGCTACTATAATAACATACTTTTTACAGTGAATTGCAGGATGTTTCCTACTGGACTCTCCAATCAAAATCCAATATTCCACTTCCTGGGGTGAGAGGGGACCCCTGCTAAACATGAAAATAAAAAACTTAATAAAGGTCATGCACTTGACTAAAAGCTTTCAACTATCTATTTGTAAACAGTACATGAAAATGTACTCAATGATAGCATTCATTAATGTAGAATAGACACTGGGTGAAATTAAGAGAAGTAGTGAATTTAACTCTTAATTTCTCATTGAAAATCTTGGACTAAAAAAAGTTTTCATGCACTTCCATCAGATCCTTGGAGGAAAAAACAACATATGGCATTCTTCCCTTTTAACTATGCATCTAAGACATTTCAAAGGGGATCCTAAAAATATAACCCTAAATCAAGGGTTTCCCCTAAAGGAGGAACACACAGATCCCTGAAAGTTCTCCCTCAAATAGGTTTGGAATGGAAAATAAGGAGTTTGCGTAATTTTTTTTTTTTTAATTTCCATTTCAGGTGGTTCTTAGGTACCGGCACTGATGAGGAACTCTTTTTTTTTTGTTGGTCCTGGGGCTTGAACTCTGGGCTTGGCCACTACCCATCAGCTCTTCAGCTCAAGGCAAGCACGCTACCACTTGAGCCATAATGCCAATTCTGGTTTTCTAGTAGTTTATTGGAGATAGGAGTCTCACAGACTTTCCTGCCCGGGCTGGCTTTGAACCATGATCCTCAGATCTCAGCCTCCTGAGTAGCTAGGATTACAGGCGTGAGCCACCGGCGCCCGGCTTGAGGAACTCTATTTTTAAAGGTACAAAGTGGAAGTAAAATGAGGTTGGACGTTTTGGTAGATGCTAGAAACAAGGTGAAGTTCTAGGAAGCTAGAGGAGACCATTAAAGAAGCAGCAATGTACCTCTCTTATAACAAATTTCACCTCCAGAGAAATGAACAAAGCATTTGCAAAAATGTAATATTCTGTAACTTCCTGGTTTACCTGCTGCTTGTGTCAGGTTCTCTTCTCCCTACAGCCCCCAAGTCCTCTGAGTGAGATCCTCCATCTCCTCCAACCTAATCCTATTCAGATGACCAAGACTGCTAACAGGGGACCCTGGGCTCTCCAAGAAGCAGATCACCTCTTCTCTCTCCACCTGCCTCAGTTAACAAGCCCCTGCATCTAAATGTGAACAAACTAGAGCCTCAGCATGGCCAGTTGAATTTGCCTGCCAGAGTCTTTACTTAAATACACACAACTTCTGCTTTCGTCAATTCTTAACCTGAACACTTCTTCCTTTGCTTTCCAGGATCGTGGCATTTGCTCAAACCATCATGAAGAAAACATGGAAAGGAAGAAAAATAGTAGTCAAACTAAGTGATCTTCCCTTTTAGGACTCTTGTTAAAAAAAAAAAAAGAAGATATCAATTTATGAACACATAAAATTTATAAAATATAAACTGTGGATTGAGTAAATTAAAAAACAAACAAATATAGCCATGAAGGTAATATGGTTCTTGACAGGGAAATAAAATTTGGTACAGAGTTTTCTTGCAACCAGGATAAAGAGGAATCCTGATACTCTCCATGTCTTTCATGGTTTGAAGGGAAGATACTTTTTAGTTATTTCTGGCACATTGTTCATGTGGAATCCTGGATAAGGACAAGATAGTACATAATGGCTTTTATAATTGTTTTACAGCTGACAGAAAAGTGTTTTTTCAAATAGCTTTCTCTTATGTCTAAGCCCCAGCATCTACGAGAGTATTTGTTAAAGTGCAATTAACTAAATGCAACTCTGCAAAGAATAAGCTCTAATGTTTAATGAATAGGCTAATTAGATACAAAGAAAGTAGACTGGCAAGCTTCCCAATTCCTAAGAGACTCCAAATTCTTTTTAACTCCTTAAAACTCTTTCTATAGCATATTTTCCTGGTGACAATACCCATATGAAATATGTACATTCTTACCCGAATGCTTTACTTGCTTTAACAGGAGTTGCTTCAAAGCCAATTGGACAAAAATAATGATTTTGGCAATGATAGATGTAAGCCAGCGATTCATCTTTCAGTCCACGAGTTAACTTTGACAAGGCTCCCGAAGCTACAGAAAAGAAAACCAAACAAATTGAGGGCCCACAAAACAATGTTGGTATTATATACCATGGATGAGTGAAGGTTCAAGAGACAGAAAAGACATTACTTAGAACACATTGACACAGCAGGGGAAAAGCAAAAAAGTATTAATGAATTCACTTTCCATTTGATCTTTTAGACTGAAATTCACATAAAATCAACAGCAAAAGAAAAAAAAAAAAAAAAAGGAAAAACTGTCCTGATTTACCAAACCTTTCTAATACTACATAAAGTTGTCTATGAACCATGATAATGACAATTTGCCTTGTGAAGGTTAAAACGTGTTTATGACTTTAAGTATCACTATTCCACAATACTGTGAAATACGTGAAATTTATGTGATCACCTAATCTCAATTAAAGAAAAAAGTGAGAGAAGGGATGGGTTAGGAGAGATGGGTGACAATGTTGTCAGAACTTTGTACTCATATACTGTTTTGTAGAATGGGAACTGGGAACTTATTTGTACAACTACTTAAAGATAATAATAATTTTAAAAAGTTGTCTATGAAAGTTATTTACTGGATATGACCTTGTGATTTTATATATATAATGATGATCTCAACTTTCCTGATTGTGTTTATCTAACACTAAAAATTGCTCAATGTGTATGCCAAATGTAAGTGCATTTGTTCAGAAAATACATACACTAGTATAAATCTTTACAAGAGGTACAAAAATAAAAACTTTAAACCAGGCACTGGTGGCTCACACCTATAATCCTAGCTACTCAGTAGGCTGAGATCTGAGGATTGGGGTTCAAAGCCAGCCTGGACAGGAAAGTCCATGAAACTCTTATCTCCAGTAAACCACCAGAAAACTGCAAGTGGCACTGTGGCACAAGTGGTAGAGCGCCATGCTAGCCTTGAGCTGAAGAGCTCAGAGGCAGTGCCCAAACCCAGAGTTCAAGCCCCACAACCAACAACAACAAAAAAGTAAAAACTTTAAATCAGGTCAAAATATAGACTTTCTAATATATGTAGTGTGTCCCCATTTAAATACCACTAAAGTACAGGGCATAAATTTCAACTCCAGATAATACAAACAAACTCCAGAACTGCCAGTTTCTCCACATTAACACACACTTCCACCCTTCTGAAAAAGTTACACGAGAAAGGTTAATTCACTTTCACATCCCAAGTGCTGGAACAGCTCCACAGTCAGGCTGGAGTAGCACACACTCTTCTAACTATTCTTTCTTGTCTGTTTCCCATCACTATCATCAATGTCAATTTCAAATGTATTGCCATAAAAATAAAAGTTTTTACCAGCACTCAGTATTGAAAGCCATTAACTGAGGTTTCATTAACTTGCATTCCTGGAAGAAATTAAATTATTCATTAAGAAATTGCCCATTAAAACTACAAATCCCAAAAATAGCAGATGAAAGCTTGCATGTGGCAATGATTGACTTCCTGGCCACCACAGTAGGTAAAGAACACTAACAACAGCAGGTTAACTGCTACAGCAGAGCGGAGAGGGCAGCCCCTCCCCCTCACACAATGTGCTATGCATCTAGGCCTTCATATTTTTCATCATGACCTCTGGCAAGAGCATCTTTTCACAGCAAGGAGATCTTTCCTATTGAAACTTCTGCTTCAAGTTAGGGACAGTGGTACAAGCCTACACTCTCACATTTGGGAAGATGAGGAAGGAGATTGAATTCTGAGGCTAAATTTGGCTACACAGTGAATTTGAATCAGGGCTCTTTTACAGACTCCATCATATTCTGCAGGGACACAAAAGACAAGCTCTCCCAAGGAAGAAGATACAAGTGATTTTAACATAGGGTGAAATAAGACAGTGTCACAAACGGGTATAGAGCTCAGAGAAGGCACATGTCGGGTGTGAGGAATCCGGAAGGGGTGGCATTCAAGATGGGACTGAATGGAGTGGGAGGATTTTAACAATCCAGACAGAGAAAAGGGTATGAGAGGAAAAACAAAATCACAGGAGGGAGCGGGATAATCTGGGACTAGCAAATCACTTAGTTCGGCGCACAGGGTACAAAAGCAGAGAGAAGCCTACCGTAGGGAACCCCCACAATTTCAGGACAAAGTCAGAAATAGATCAGATCATCCTCTGAAATAAAAGACAGTAAACAGAGCAATAAATACATGAGCCATCCAAGAAGGTGATTCTGTGTATTGAAGACATGCAAATGTGCTACAGATGGAAGCTAAATTCCGAATGAAGTTCACTCCCTATCAGAATGTATCTAAAAACACCCCGAACTTGAAATGACAAAGCAACCGGTGAGCTGCATCGTGGAGTGAGGAGAAGGAAACCACAGGACTCGCCTCACCTCCAGCAGGGTGACAGGAGTGCTGAGCTGCTGAGGACAGAATCCTGGCCCCTGTGGCATGGTGAATCTTACTTTAATACATTAACAACGGACTATCTTTCCGTATAGTGTACTAACTTGCCCTGTAGCTACTGGTCATCCATAGGAAAATCCTAGAGAACTCCAGAAGAACTTTTGAGAATGCTTTTTTTTTTACATCTTTGAAGTTGAAAGATTCTGGAACTGGGATAGGTAGTACAGTGACATCTATTGTTCTTCATTTGTATCTTTTAAAAACTGGAGATGGCCCACGGGAGAGAGGAGCTTTGAGTGGCCTTCCTGGGTTTATGTAGAAAGTAAGCACTAGGAAGCCCCAGAGGTTGTAACATGAGCACTAATTAAAGAAATCTATTTGGCACTGTGTTTACTATGAATTGGAGGCAAACGATGAATGCAGGAAACAGAATACCTATTCATAGTCCACCTGAAAAGCACTGAGGTGTTAGGGAAGCTGAGAGCAATAGCTATGAGAAGGGCATGTATGGGTTACGTAGGGATAAGGCAGAGGTTCTGTTGAACAAAAATGAACTTGATCCTCACTGGAAGAACAAAATTAAGTACCTGAATGTAAGCATCATTTTCAAGCTATCTGGGGAGGGGGGAAGGAAGGTGAGGGGGAAAAGGGTCAGGTACCATTGGCTCATGCCTATAATCCTAGCTACTCAGGAGGCTGAGTTCTGAGAACCACAGTTTGAAGCCAACTCAGACAGGAAAGTCCGTGAGATTCTTTTCTCTAATGAACTACCAAAAAAGGCCAGAAGTGGAACTGTGGCTCAAGCAATAGACTATGTATCAACCTTGAGCAAAAGAAGCTCAGGAACAACAATGAGGTCCTGAGTTCAAGCCACAGGAGTGGCACCAAAAAAAACCCCTTAGCCTTCCTGGCACAAATGCAGGTAGCTAACTGACTCAATACCATGAAATCATCACAGGGTAAAGCTGGCGTTGTCAACTTTTAGCAGCTTCATTGTGATTAGTTAATATCTCTGAAAAGAAATATCCTCTCTGTACAGTATTTTCACAATAAAAAAAATTAATTTAAAAAAATACCCTAGCTTGCATTAAATGTTATCCTATTACCTAAGTTTCAACTTTACTCCAGGAGGAGGCTCCTTCTGTCCTGGGACCCACTGGAAATGAGTATGCTGGCATGTCAGCAAGTACCAGGGAATACAAAAGGCATGTAGTCCCCAAGAAAACAGAACGACTATTGTAGAATATACACCTAACAATCCTGAAGAATAATTTAAACTGAAAGAGAAGACACACTTCAGAGTATGTTTAAATTAAGCTGGTTGACATCGTTTCCACCAACAAGAACCTCAGAGACAAATTGAAAGAAACCACCTCTGCCAACTCTCTTCCACAGTGAGAGAAAAGAAAAAACGCTCTTCGGGCTGGGAAGGTGGCTCAGTGGTAGAGTGCTTGCCTTGCATGCATGAGGCCCTGGGTTCAATTCCTCAGCACCACATAAGCAGAAAAGCCAGAAGTGGCGCTGTGGCTCAAAGTGGTAGAGCGCTAGCCTTGAGCTGAAGAGCTGAGGGGCAGGGCCCAGGCCCAGAGTTCAGGCCCCATGACCAACCAAAAAAGAAAAAAAAGAAAAGGAAAGAAAAAAATACTCCTCCCCAATTCAACCAGTGCTGTAGAGGCCTATTCAGAATAGCCCCTACGGGCATGGAGCTGGATATGCACACAGGCGTGCACAAACACGAAACATAAGATGGCACACACCAGATGCCAAACAACCTATGTAAATGTTTCATGCTGTCGGAGATATGGAGAATACAGCAAATAACTGCAGAGATGGATCAGGGCTCAAGTGTGACCACTAATATGGAAGGGAAAGAAAGGCAGATCACTCTCCCTTGAAATACATACAGAAAACGTAACAAGGAGACTCCAGTCCTCTAACTGGAAAAGAGGAAAATAATACTAGGAAAATACTATATAAAGTTAATTTATAAAGGTTTTATCACTGTTCTTATGCTAAAAAGAAAAAAAAGTAGGTTATCTCATTCCTCAAATAAAAAGACTGGAGAAAATTTCAATGATGATGTGAAAACATCCATAAATTTTCATGTATCTGGTATTCATCTTCCCTCGATTTCCTTTTATTTCACTGACTCATCCTTTCACCCATCCTGCCACTCAAACTCAATTCTGCCAGTGTTATTAACTGACAGCTGCTATGACGACATCCTCTTATGGACGCAGGCAATAAGATAACCAAGTGAAAAGAATAATGAATCCAACCTGGTACCTTCTCACAAGGCAGGCCTGACACAGGCTGATCATAACTACAGAGAGTGGCTTACTAGAATGTGTCCCATCCTGACCACTGAGTGTGTCTAGTTACCCGACATATATTTTGGCACACACTCTATTAACAGTGTATAAAGTAGGCTGGGCGCCAGTGGCTCACACCTGTAATCCTAGCTACTCAGGAGGTTGAGATCTGAGGATCGGGGTTCAAAGCCAGCCAGGGCAGGAAAATCCATGAGACTCTGATCTCCAAGAAACCACCAGAAAACCGGAAGTGGCGCTGTGGCTCAAGTGGTAGAGCACATGCCTTCAGCTGAAGAGCTGAGGGACAGTGCCCAGGCCCAGAGTTCAAGCCCCACAACCAAAAACAACAACAACAACAACAACAACAACGAAAAAAAAGAGTGTATGAAGTAGTTAATGAATAATCCAGAGACATCCTAAGCTTATTCCTGAGCACTTACAATGTAGAAGGCAATACCTAATCCTTAGGAAAAGGTAACATCTAGAAATCTGAAAAATAGAGAACAGCAAGACATCAAATAAAAGGGCAAGAGGGGATGCGGCTGACACCCAAAACAGGTGATGTGTGCTGGAGGAGTAGGGGAGGAGGAAGATTAGAGCCAGAAGAGGTGAGCTAAAGACAAAGAGAATAAAAGAGTACTTCCACGGGAAAAATGTCAAGCTTTTAGATAGAGGAAAAAATAATATCTACTACAGAATTTCTAATCCCAATTTACCTAATTCCTCCTGTTTCATTTCCTCTATGTAGGATTCCTAAACTCATAATGAATACCTAAGTTTAACCATCTAGGCCCTAGTTTCAAGAAAGATGGCCCAGAATTTTTTTTTTTTTTAAACAGAAACCAGCTAGTATGCCGAGAATCACTTAGCAGCTAAGTGGGAGTTCAAATGAGAGGCATAAACACATATTGTGATACCCCAGGAAAATGGATTTCATCTGGCCTGGTAAGCAGAAAAGAAAGCCTTCCTTAAGTGCAAGAATAGATAAATGAGCAGAAAATCCTACATCCTGTATGTGTTGCACCAGGCTGCTCCCTAAGAAAGGGTCAAAGGCACAGATGACCTATAGAACTTGTGAAGAGGAAGCTGAGTGTCAGGAGGCCGACGCAGCCCCTCCGAAGAGAGAGGCTGGATGAGACAGTAGAATGCCAGTTGCTCAAGCACCAAAATTTGGTTATTTGGGCTTCAGCCGTTACACCGAGGGTTGGCAATCTCCAAACTATAAGTCAAATCCAGACGTGAGTCTGAAGCCTGTGTTTGAATAAATAGATACTCTTATCTCCCATTAGTCAAAAAAAAAGCCAAAAGTGGAGCTATGGCTCAAGTGGAAGAGTGCTAGCTAGACTTTGAGCAAAAAATCTCAAGGTCAGCCGGACACCAATGGCTCACATTTGTAATCCTAGCTACTCAGCTGAGAGCTGAGGATTGTGGTTCAAAGCCAGCCTCAGCAGGAAGGTCTGTGATATTCTTATCTCCAATAAGCTATTCAGAAAAAGCTGGAAGTGGCACTATGACTGAAGTGGTAGAGTGCTAACCTTGAGCACAGAGAGGGACACAGCCCAGGCCCTGAGTTGAAACCCCAGGAGCAGAGCACACACGCATATGCATGCGCACACGCACACACACACACACACACACACACACACACACACACACACACAGAGTCATTTACTTTAACATCTTAACAGTTCTCTGATTTGCAATGTACAAAAATTAATGTAACAATTAAAAATGGAAATTATTAGCCAGGTGCTGATGGCTTATGCCTGTAATCCTAGCTACTCAGGAAGCTGAAATGTAAGGATCACAGTTTGAAGCCAATCTAGGCAGGAAAGTCATGAGCTCTTATCTCCAATTAACCAGAAAACTAGAAGTGGTGCTATAGCTCAAAGTGGTAGAGTGAGTAAAAGAGTTCAAGGATAGCACCTAGGTCCAGAATTCAAGCCCCACAATACACAACCACCATCACAAAAAGGAAATTATTAATAGAAATAATTTAATTAGCACCTAAAATAATCCTGAAGATCTATTTTATGTTAGTATTTCTGCTATACCAAGATTATTTTACAACAAAGTCTTGTCCATTTTACAATCCTTTGTCCTGTTGTTTTGGGATATCATAGTGATCTAGCTTGAAATAGTCTCAAATCATTCCTTTACCCTTTTAGGAAAAACTGCAAATTCCATGCTGCCTCCTAAAAGAGCTTTCCCAGCACAGACACAGAGACACAGAACATGGATCCACACAATACAATCAACATGGTAGTAGTGTTTACGACATGCCTGGAGGTTCTAAAAGTTGTACATACAAATATCACAACTATATTTCATTGAGTATCAAAAATAAACTACATATTAAAAAATCCCTTCTGTCATGATTTTCTCCTCAGATAAAGAGAATGTGAAAGCAACAGACTGTTACTATAGCCAATCTTTGAGATGAACCCTGAAGTGTGTGTGTATGTGTGTGTATACCTACAAACACTGAAGTGTATGTGTGTATGTATACATACAAATATGTTCACCTACCTGTTTCTCCAGCTGTTTTGTTCTTCCCATGAGGCTTATATAGAACATAAGAGCATCCTTTCACATGGAAGTGATCATTAATTTGTCTAAACCATCTGAAAATAAGAAGAGGATTTGCTAATAACAATCGTTCCACAACGAGGAAGGCTATTCCTCCAGCTGAACAGCAACTTAGCATAGCCGGAGCTCAGCATGTCTGTAAGGGACCTAGACTCAGACAAGCCGATTACTATCCACACCACCAACAGCATTATTACTTGGCATGACTGGAAAGAAGGTATTGTAGCTGCCTGCTAGTGACTCACATTTGTGCTCCTAGATACTCAGGAGACTGAGATCTGAGGATCCCAGTTTGAAGGCAGCCCACGCAGAAAAGGCTATTAAGACTCACGTTTTATGGGCTGGGAAGGTGGCTCAGTGGAAGAGCGCTTGCCTTGCATGCCTGAGGCCCTGGGTTCGATTCCTCAGCACCACATAAGCAAAAAGAAAAAAAGCCGGAAGTGGAGCTGTGGCTCAAGTGGTAGAGTGCTAGCCTTGAGCTGAAGAGCTGAGGGACAGTGCCCAGGCCCAGAGTTCAGGCCCCGCAACCAGACCCAAAAAAAAAAAAAAAAAAAAGACTTGCGTTTTAAATTAACGAGCAAAGGGGGCTGGGAAGGTGGCTCAGTGGTAGAGCGCTTGCCTTGCATGCCAGAGGCCCTGGGTTCAATTCCTCAACACCACATAAGCAAAAAAGAAAAAAAGCCAGAAGTGGTGCTATGGCTCAAGTGGTAGAACGCTAGCCTTGAGCTGAAGAGCTGAGGGACAGCGCCCAGGCCCAGAGTACTGGCCCCACAACCGGACCCCCAAAAAATAAATAAAAATAAATAAAAAATTAACAAGCAAACAAAACAGAAATGGAGGTGTAGCTCTAGTGGTAGAGCACCAGACTTGAGGAAAAAAAGCCATGAGAAGGCATGAGGCCATGAATTCAAGTCCCAGTACTGGCATAAAATAATAAATTAATAAGCTATTGCCGGGCTGGGAAGGTGGCTCAATGGTAGAGCGCTTGCCTTGCATGCATGAGGCCCTGGGTTCGATTCCTCAGCACCACATAAGCAAAAAGAAAAAAGCCGGAAGTGGCGCTGTGGATCAAGTGGTAGAGTGCTAGCCTTGAGCTGAAGAGCTGAGGGACAGCACCCAGGCCCAGAGTTCAGGCCCCACAACCGGACCCAAAGTGGACCGGACCCTTGCCTCTAAGTGGCAAGGTCATACCTCATGAGTGTTGTATTTCCAGTGAATGGGCCAAACCGGATATCTTCAAATGGTGGCTGAAAGCCCAGAATATGTAAAGCTTCTTCTTGGGTTATGGGTGGAAGGCTGTGAAAGAGGAGCTGTCAGTCATTTTACAGTCCCAATCATTCGCAGAGACAATTCACACCAGTATTAATAAACCTCTAGCTTGCAAATAATTTTCAGTTAATCATTTTCATTTTTCTTTTTTTTTGGGGGGGGGCAGTCCTAGGGCTTGAACCCAGAGGCTGGGCACTGTCCTTGAGCTTCTTTTGCTCAAGGCTAGCACTCTACCACTTGAGCCACAGAGCAAATTCCAGCTTTTTCTGTGTATGTGGTACTGAGGAATCAAACTCAGGGCTTCATGCATTTGAGGCAAGCACTCTACCACTCAGCCATCTTCCCAGTCCTTCATTTTCTTTTATTTAAAAAAAGTACACCAGGAGGCTGGGAAGGTGGCTCAGTGGTAGAGTGCTTGCCTTGCCTGCATGAGGCCCTAGGTTCGATTCCTCAGCACCACATAATCAGAAAAAGCCAGAAGTGGCACTATGGCTCAAGTGGTAGAACGCTAGCCTTGAGCTGAAGAGCTTAGGGACAGCGCCCAGGCCTGGAGTTCAGGCCCCACAACTGACAAAAAAAAAAAAGTGGTATTGCACTAGCCTTGAGCACAAGGAGCTCAGGGACAACAGCCAAACCCTGAGTTCAAGTCCTACAACCACCACCACCAACAACAACAAAAATGCATTTAATATAAATAAATAAAATATATTTAAACTAAAAGGCCTGTGACAAAACAGAGCATTTTAGTCTATTAATGTAAGAAATGGTTGGTCTCAAAATTTTCCATTCTAGAAAAAGGAACACTGAATTACTTTCAAATTTGTTGGAGTTTGGGGATAGCAATGAACTGACATACTTACTTCCCAGCTCCCATTGTGCTGTATAGGAAATTCCAACACGAAATTAATGAGGAAATGCCACAAGAAGTCTTGTACTGTGGTCTGCTTATGCAGTACCTGAGAAAATGGAAGAATGAATATGAAAGTATGACTAAGAGAAATATACATCTCCTGGTGACTCAGATATAATGAAACTTTGATCAGATAAAGCAAAGCAAAATCTTTATCCATTTAAAATATTTTGTCTTTTTTTTTTAATGCTGGTCCTGGGGATTGAACTTAGGGCCTGGGCACTATCCCTGAGCTTCTTTTGCTCAAGGCTAACACTATACCATTTGAGCCACAGCGCCACTTCTGGCTTTTTCTGTTTATATGGTACTGAGGAATCAAACCAGGGCTTCATGCATGCAAGGCAAGCACTCTACCACTAAGCCATATTCTCAGCCCTTTTTGTATTTCTTAAACACAAAATAAAAGTATAACAATAATCTAGCATATGTTTTACTAGATAGCCAATTGTGATTAATAAAGTAGACATTATCCAAACAAATAGGAAAAAAAATTAATGATATATAAAGGCAGATATCAGCTACAAAATCTGTCTGATTGTCCATTTGAGCTTAATACATGATTTTTTAAACTTCTTAAACACTGGGGAAGTATGGACAAAATACTAAGTGTTGTAATTCATGAAAACAGCACAGCTCACAATTGAATTGTATCTCTAGTTTCAGTAGTTTCTTTTTTCTTCAGTACAGTCTTAAGCTTATTCTAAAGTATTTTATTCTTTTGGTATTATTGTAACAGGCACTGTTTTCTAGCCAGGCAGGGGCGTCAGTCTGTAATTTCACTTGGAAATAGAGATTAAGAGGACTATGGTTCTGTGCCAGAGAAAAAGTTAGCTAGACCCATCTCAGTTAAGCCGGGTATGTCGGTACATGCCTGTGGTCCCAGTTATACAGGAAGTTACAAGTAGTAGGATCATGGCTGGAGGTCTACCCAATGCAAAAAAAAAAAAAAAAAGTAAGACTTACCTAAAAAATATGAAGAATAAAAAGGTGGGATACAAGCCAAGCAATCAAACTGAGCAAGCTCCAATCTTAAGAGTTTTGGCACAATTCTAATATTTGGAAATCCTAGATATAATCTTAAAACTATAAACATTTATCATATCTGTATGTGTTAACTCACGAAAGGGAAAAGATGTCAGAACATGTTTAAGTTGAAAATAAAAAGTGACATAGTATTACCATCGTCTGAGGTCTAACACTTTCCGCTGTTTGATGTCTTCAAGAGGAGAATGCTGAGGGCATTCTCTCTGGTGTCTTCCTTTTCTATCCGAAGTTTTTTTCTTGGAAACTTGTTTCTTTGCATTGCCTAGAATACAACACTTAAGGTGAAGTACACTGTCATGACAAAATTATACATCAAAATTAAAAAGTAACTACCACTAATTCTAAAAATGATATTTACAAACATTATACACACACACACACACACACACACACACACACTACTTGTCAGCCAGGTGCCAGTGGCTGACGCCTGTATTCGTAGCTACTCAGGAGGCTAAGATCTGAGAATAGGGGGTGAAAGTCAGCCCGGGTAGCAAAGTTCATGAGACTCTTATCTCCAATAAACTACTCAGAAAAAGCTGGAAGTGGCACTGTGACTTAGGTGGTAAAGCACTAGACTTGAGCAAAAGAAGCTCAGGGACAGTGGCTAGGCCCTGTGTTCAAGCCCTAGGACCAATGGAAAAAAAAAAAATTATTTATCTACCTTAAAGAAAACTAAGAGAATAAAACCACTTAAGCTACTCTGAATGCTATTTCTTATCAAGTTCTTATACACAACTCCAGAGCTAGTCATTTAGCTCATAAAAGAATCAATCACCAATTCTTTAGCCACATCTAGAAAATTATCAACAGTAATATTAAATTAGACTGCTTTGCAGAAGACAGATCCTTTCTCTAAAACAATTAAACTACATCAATGAAATCTGCTAGAGAGAGAGAGAAACATGATGTTTAAATATGTCTTTAGGCCTTCAGAGACCACAGTGGGCAAAGAATGATGCACACAATCGCAGCTACTTTGGAGGGGAGACAGGAGCATCACAGTTCTAGCGCAGCCCAGGGAAAAGTTAAGGAGATCCCATATCAAAGACAAATAGGTTTCAGTAGCACATGCAAAGTTAGAGCAAGGCCCTCTCAGAAAAACAAACGGAAAGCAAAAAGAACTAAGGGTGGCTGTCTTTTTCCCCTTCTTGTTGTTTGTGAGTCCTCCCGAATCTGCAGACTCAGCTTGAGAGAGGATGACTCTCTCTGGTCATATGGGCTGTTCTTCCGTCAAGGGTAATTGAGCACCTGTGCTCCTCCCCCACCAAGGGTAAACTAACCTAGGCAATTGGCACTGGTGGAATTTGTTTGCTGCACGTGAGGTTATTTCAACTCCCACCAAGGCAGTAAGGAAACAGACTGCAGTACAAAGTAACATCAGATGATGATCCTGCTGCCGGTGGACTGCCAATACTAGCTGCAGGAAAAGCCCACGCATCTGGGATTCGTGAGGAAGTGGCCACCCCAGGGTAGAAGGCTGCATCTGGTGAAGAAAAGCATTCTATGCCTCCCTCAGGGAGGAAAGAGAGTTGCCCACCTGGGAGAGAGTGCTTGCTGTTAGGGACTGAGCTCCTCTGGGCTGGAGTAAATAGGAGCAATCACAGCACAGTGACTCACATGGGCCCTTCACCATGGTCTTGGGGTGTCTGCCTGTGATAAGGGGCGGCTGAGGAGAGGGACGAGTACCTCGTATGGCCCAGAAGAGGTGACGCTGACAAGGTGAGCTTAGACTCCAGAGGTGGTGGGGACAAGTGACTGAAGCTGGACACCCCCTGCTGACTGACACAGCTGGAATTTTGGTATGGCAGCCACTGTATGTGCTGGTGCCGGGCGGGGGGGGGGGGGGGGGGGGGGAGGGGGGGGGGAGGAGTGTTGGCAGTGACTCCTAACACCCTGTTGAGGACACATCAAAGGCAACGGAGATGCCAAAGACACAGCCCCACGCACCTGGCACTGATGGAACCTTGACTTTTCCTGCTGAGTTTGGAAGCACAAGTGCCAGAGGCAGCTGAATCTTTGAAGGCAGGTTCACATTCATGACCTTTGTCTGAAGCTCGAACCTCCCAGCTAGAAAAGAATCCCTTTGCCTGAGGCCAAAGCAGCAAGGGAACGTTGAGCCTCAGGTCTGTGAAGTTCTGTATGGATTCGTTTTTAAGCTGAACATCTGATGCAGGCTGTTTACTTCTAGGTTTTTACTTTACAGTACAGACCGTTTTAAGTTGTATTGTCACTCCCTGTCTATAGCTCTCCTTCCCTTATACTTTCCTTCTGTCTACAAGTACATCTGTTTTCTAGTTCACCTTTCCTTCTCTACCTGTTCCCTCATCATCAATGCTCCCCCTTACCTATATTCTCACCTGGTAACTAGATTGCCCAAATATCATTTGGTTTTGATTTTTCTTTGAGATGTGTGTGTGTTGCTTATGTATTACTTGTTCTGAGTTTTATTTGGGGATTTTTGTTGTCGACCTGTTTTAGTTTTGTGTGTGTTTATTCAATTCTCATAATTTTCCTTCCCCCTTCTCGATCCAAGTATATTAACTAGTTTTTTTTTCTACTTACCTCATCACATTTCCTCATTAATATTTCTATTAAGCTCAGCTCCCATCCCTTCCTTCCTCTATAACCAAACACCTCATATTATTCATTCATGTTATCCTCATCATCTCCTTCCTATTATCACCTTGGTTAACTAAGAATTTTCCTAAAGCACAAGGATACCTCTTTGCTACTACATACATCTAAACATAGTGGAGCAGCAGTGCAGACCAGTCTTCGGCAGGGATTGCCACAAATGCAAGTTTGTGGTTTATCCATGGCAATCGCTTTTATAGGCAAGCTCCTGCACCCTCAGTATGGAAGACTTCTACAAACAATGTCCTCGGCAGTCAAGCTAATTATTTGACAATGGAGCCATACCTATCCAATCTAGTAAAAGAAAAATATGCCACAACCCAGTCATTACCAACCCTTAAGTAATCTTTGAGAAATAACCAACTAAAAGATCACAGGAGACTGAACTACCCACCTAAACTGGGTCTCAAATGAGTAAATCTCAGTGAAAAATCACTGACTTCTCATGAATAAATGAGGCAATGTGAGTCTCTCAAAAGCCAGTAACTCCACAATATGGGACTTAAGTGATAGTGAAGAGGATGAAAGTTTAAAGAATGACTTCAGGGGCTGGGAAGGTGGCTCAGTGGTAGAGTGCTTGCCTTGCATGCATGAGGCCCTAGTTAGACTCCTCAGCACCACATAAGCAGAAGAGAAAAAAAAGCCGGAAGTGGTGCTGTGGCTCAAGTGGTAGAGTGCTAGCCTTGAGCTAAAGAGCTGAGGGACTGCGCCCAGGCCCAGAGTTCAAGCCCCAGGACCGGAACCAAGAAAAAAAAAAGAATGACTTCAATAGAATAAATCTAAGAAACCTGAGAGCAAGGCATAAACACCTGGATAAATTGAAAGAGACTCCCAACCAACAACTAGAAAATTCAAACAAGCAGCTGATGAAAAAAGACAATGCAGGACACTAAAGAGTAACTCAATAAAGATATAGAAATCTTAGTCCAAAAAAACTGAAACCCTAGGCCCAAGGAGTTAAATAACCCAAATTTTAAGAAAGAAAATTGAAAGCATAGCCGATAGATAAATCTTCCAGCAAATGAACCCTGAAAACAGGAAGGAGTAGCCACCCTTAGGTTTAATAATAAAATACACTTCTATGTAAAAATAAATAAGTAAATAAAAATAAAATACACTCCAAATGAATATCAATCCACAAAAGGGTTGGGAGTAGAGCAAAGGAAAGCAATAGAGACATCTGTTCTGAGCAACATACAGAATATGGATGAAATATCATAGGGAAACTGCTTGGTACAATTTGATGCACACTTAAAAATAATGAAACACAAGAAAGTAAAACCAGCTCTGCAGGAGGGGCAGGCGGGGGGGGGGGGGGGGGGGGGGGTTACCTGGGGGGCGGGGGGGGAGGTTACCTGTGGGCGGAAGGAGGGCTAGTGAAGAGGAAAGTGAGGGTAAAAATGGCCACAGTAGTTTGTTCACATGTATGACCACAGACAAATGGTGATATTTAGACCGGTAGAGTAGGATTGATTCCCATGCCTGTGTGGGAATGTCACAAGGAGAGCCCTCTTTTACCACTATGTATACTAATAAAAAAGAAATTAGTGCATCAAGATATATATTTATGCTTAAAATAAGGCTGAATGTAATATAAAAGGGTGAGGATAAAGTTGTAAATGAACAAATTTCTGCATGTTATTGAAGTTGAGATGGTAAACATCAAACTAGAGTATGGTTAACATTAGGATGTTACATGCAATCCTCATGGAAACCACAAATAGCTTAAGTGACAGTGACAAGGATGACATATAAATATAAATACAGGGGCTGGGAAGGTGGCTCAGTGGTAGAATGCTTGCCTCGCATGCATGAGGCCCTGGGTTCAATTCCTAGCACCACATAAGCAGAAAAAGGCTGGAAGTGGTGCTGTGGCTTAAGTGGCAGGGTGCTAGCCTTGAGCTGAAGGGCTGAGGGACAGCGCCCAGGCCCAGAGTTCAGCCCCCATGACAGACCAAAAATAAATAAATAAATAAATAATAAGTAAAAAATAAATAAAATATAAATACATATAAACAAAAGGGAACTAAAAAAATCATTGCAAAAAGTAACTAAACACAAATGCAGGAATGAGAGACATAAAAAAGCTGCAACACACATAGAAAGCACATAGCAAAATGGAAGAGCTCCCTCCTATGGCAATTAGGAGGACCAAATTGCAAATACAAATGCAAATAAACTGAACTTTCCAATAAAAAACACATAGGTCAGCAGAATCACTTTTTTAAAACATGCTCCAACTATACATTCTCAATAAGACACATACTCTAGATCTAGAAACAGATTGCAAGGGAAAGAGATGGAGACAGATATTCTAAGCAAAAGTAACCAGGAAAGAACAGGAGTGGCTATGAATAAGCCAGTCAAAAAAGGGCAAATGCTGAATGCTTCCACTTAAGGAAGTCAGATTCACAGAGATAGGAACAAGAATGAGAGAGAGGGAATGAAGACTTAATATTTAACATGCACAGTGTTTCCTCTTGAAGAGGATGAAAAGAAACCTGGAGGTGGATAGTGGGGACAGCTATATAACAACATATGCACACTTAAAGCCACTGAACACAATAATAATGGTTAAGAGATGGTTAACTTTGTTCCGGGTTTTGTTACGTTTTGCTATAACTTAAATATGTCATTTCTAAAGGGATTAATTAAATGAAAAGATGGTTCCAAATCACAGTTGGAGATTATTAGCATCCACCTTTCAGTAACTGATAGAGCAAGAAGAAAATTAAATACAACCACCGATGTGATAGACACTTCCAAACACTCTGACCTGATTCATATGTATAGATATACCAATAGCTGCAGAATTCAGAGCATTACCAAGTTCACACTGGACATTCACCAAGATAGACCATATGCTGGGTCATAAAATGGGGCTCAGTAAATTCTCAAAGACCGAGATCATATGTCTGTGCCTGTCATGCAATTAAATCAATATTTAGAAGAAAAGAACTCTCAAGTATCTGAAAAATCAATATTACACATTAGAGGACTAATATACCGTCATGCCTCCAAATCTGACAACTTAAAAATGAAATGGAAGGAATGACATTGATGAAGAAGCACTGTACTCATAACCTGGCTTATAGCATTGTAACCTCTTTGTAAAACTACATATTAATAATGATAATACTAAAAGGAAAAAATGAAATAAATACGAAGAATATTACATGACTTGCAAAGAAATGGACAAACCTGGAAAAAATAATGTTAAGTGAAATAGGTCAGGCCCAAGGGGATAAGGAATTCATGTATTCTTTCATATGTGGAAGCTAGACTATTTATAAATGTTCAAGTAAGCCAGGCTCTGTTGGTTCATGCCTATAATCCTAGCAACTCAGGAAGCTGAGATCTCAGGAACTTGGTTCAAAACCAGCCTGGGCAGGAAAGTCCATGAGACTCTTAATCTCCAACTAACCATTAGAAAACTGGAAGTGGAGCTGTGGCTCAAAGTGGTAGAGTACTACCCTTGAACACAAAAGCTTAAAAGAATGCCCAGTCCCTGACTTCAAGCCCCACAACCAACAACAAAGATTAAAAAAAAAAAAGAGAGAGAGAGAGAGAGAGCCGGGCACCAGTGGCTCAAGCCTGTAATCCTAGCTACTCAGGAGGCTGAGATCTGAGGATCGCAGTTCAAAGCCAGCCCGGGGAAGGAAAGACCGTGAGACTCCTATCTCCAATAAACCACCAGAAAACCGGAAGTGGCACTGTAGCTCAAGTGGTAGAGCGCTCACCTTGAGCTGAAGAGCTGAGGGACAGCACCCAGGCCCAGAGTTCTAGCCCCATGACCAAAAAAAAAGAAAGAAATTAAAACATGGCATAATTAATGGCATTCATGGTAATTCCATAATTACAAAAAAAAATTTAAACACTCCTGAAACCCCCCAGAATATAGAAGAAAACACTGCATAGCCCTGCCTTCAACTCTAAAACAAGTTCTTTTAAAATATATACATACATATAGAAGTATATAGTGTATATATATATATATATATATATGTATATATATATTTATTTATTTCCTCTTTGTTTTCACATGTGAACTTGATGGTTCCTTCCTTACCTGATTTGTGTTTCAAATTGGTAGTGACCCCATCGAATTCCGATTTATCAATTTCCCATGCGAGAGGTAGCTTGCCTAGGCTGTTGGATAACGTGTCCAAGTTGTTTTCTTCATTATAGATTATTTCAGATGTACTAGTTGGGATGCCGATGTATTTTGATGCATTATTCCCAGTAGATAAGGAGGTACTGTCAGAGAGGCAAGAGGAGCGGGCTGGGTTTGGAGTTTTGTAGATTGAGGTTGCCTGGTTGAGGAAGGCATAGTCTGAGCAGATGGCATAAATTTTTTCACGAGTGTGAGTCACGGGACAACTCCACGGGTAATGGCCATCTCCTTTGGGACCCAAGGTTGCTCCTGAGGTACTTGTGCAGAAAGATTTTACAGCACCTTGTAGATTCTCTTCCAGAGACTTCCTCTCAGACTGGTGCTCACCATTTCCAGAATCACTGGCCCTTTCGGGTTCTGCAACGTTAGGCATTGAATGCAACTGTAAAAGTGTCTGTTGCTAGGAGGAAGCTACAACCTTCTCTTCTTAAAAAAACAACGTGGGCCGCAGCTTACTGCATTCTACAAAACTTGAGAACTGAGAAGCTGGATCCTAAGGAAAGCGGGAAAAGGAAAAAAAAAAAAGATCAACAATCCACTAGATACTACAAATAGCACTGAATGTTACATAAGTATTATTCGTAAGTCTTCATTCAATATATATTTATTTTATGACTATATGCCTAGAGGTATGAACATAAACGCTTTTATTTTAAAAATCTCTGAGTGTGATAACATGCACCTGTCATTCCAGCTATGGTAGGAATTGTAAAACAGGAGGATCATGGTCCAGAGATATACCCAGATAAAAAAGTGAGACCCTATCTCAAAATAACAAGTCCAAGAAAGGGCTGGAAGTGTGGCTCCGTGGTAGTGTCTGCCCAGTAAGCATGAGGTCCTGAAGTCGAAGCCAAGTAATGTCCCTGCTCCAAAAGAGAACAACAACAATACAAATAGCACATTAAAAAAAAAATGGGCTCTGGTTATGAATAGGGATCACTTCTCCAAAGGCAAGATAGAAATGGCCAACAGGCACATGAGAAGATGCTCATCCTCATGAGCCATCACAAAAATGAAAAGCAAAATTACGATGAAATACTCAGTTATACCCACTGGGATGATGACAGTATAAAAAGAGAGGTAATAGTAAGTGTTGGCTAGAATGTAGACAAGTCAGAACCCTAATACATTGCTAGCAGAAACATAAAACGGTCCAGTAGGTTTCTAAAAACAGTTCTTCAGATATTTAAACAATTATCATATGGTCTGGAAATTTTACTCCTAGGCACATCCACGAAAAATAAAACCATTATGACCATATCAAGAAAGATGAAAACACATGACTCCAGGTTCACAGCTACATTACCCATTATAGCAAGAAAAAATGAGAACCCAAATGCCTATCGAATGATGAACAAATAAATGTAGTATGTCCACATAGTAGAATTAATTTGGCAATAAAAAGTACTGATCCATGGTTGCACATGAATGAATTTTGAAAACATTATAGTAACTGGAAGAAGCCCGTCACAAAGGACCAGATGCTACATGATCCCATTTGCATAAAAAGAGCAGAAGAAGCAAAGCCTCTTCTAATGGTTGCCTAGGGCTCACATCTGGCCATGATAAGCCTTTTTGCAATAATGACAATATTTGATAATGAATTTAAAAGCACAATTTTGGTAATATACAGAAAGCCACTGTAGCAAACATGTCAATGAGGGGCCACACAGTATACAAATTATGTATCAAAAAAGTGTCTAAAAATAATGTTGGAATTACTGCTCAAAAAGAATACTGTCAGCCAGCCAGGTGCCAGTGGCTAAATCCTGTAATCCTAGCAACTCAGGAAGATGAGATCTGAGGATCAAGGTTCCAAAGTCAGCCAAGGCAGGAAAGACTCTTCACCAAATAACCACCAAAAAGCGGGAAATGAAGCTGTGGTTCAAGTAGTAACATGCTTGCTTTGAGTAAAAAAAGCTCAGAGACTGCACACAGGCCACATAAAAGCCACATGATACTGGGCCATACTGAAGTCAATAACTAGTACAGAATTTTAATCTTTACAAATGAGTTTTCACCAGACACCCCCTACTCCCAAAATATTTTTCTTCTAATTGAAAGGTCACCAATTCTTGTCAGAAAAGTCCATAAGACTTTTTTTTTGGGGGGGGGGTCCAGTCGTGGGGCCTGAACTCTGGGCCTGAGTGCAGTCCCTCAGCTCTTCAGCTCAAGGCTAGCACTCTACCACTTGAGCCACAGCGTCACTTCTGGCTTTTTTCTTTTTGTTTATGTGGTGCTGAGGAATGGAACCCAGGGCCTCATGCATGCAAGGCAAGCGCTCTACCACTGAGCCAACTTCCCAGCCCCTCCATAAGACTTTTATCTCCCATTAGTTATCAAATAGATGCAAGTGGCCTAAGTGGCAGAGTAAGTGCTAGCCTTGAGTGTTAAAAATTCAGGGATAGTGCCCAGGCCCTGAGTTCAAGCATCAGGACTGGCCAAAAAAAAAAAAAAAAAGGAAAGGAAAAAATAGAACATGCGCCATGCAGGAACTTCTAGAGTCTCCTGAACTCCAGAGAAGCTGGTCAAGGTCCAGTAAGTCTTCATGAATCTTAAGGACTGCATGTGCTACGTATCACCCTCTGGAGTTTAGCTTGCTTCCTTCCTTGTGTTGAATCAAACACTGCCCATCAGACTAACTCACACGTATAACATCCTAATCAAAACCACAGGCACAACAGGTACCGTATAATATACAGGTTCTATAATCCTAGTTATTTGGGAGGTAAAGAAAGAGGGGAGAAAAGGAAGTGGTTAGGCCATTGGGAGTCCCCTATAGCTGGAAAAATAGGAGTGCAGCAGCTGCAAGCCCAGCCATCCGTGGAGATGAAGTCTCCCTAACTTCTTGTTCAGGCTGGCCTCAACGCCCATCGCCTAATTTCCATCTCCCACATGCCTACCATTAAAGGCCTGAGACACCATTCTTTTGTTCCTAAATGGTTACTGTGCAAGAATAATCCTCTCCCCCACTAAAAAAAAAAAAAAAAAGGTGATCATCATCATGAAAACGTATTTTATATTGTCACTAAAAACCAAGGACGTGAAATTTCTCCTTGAAATTTTATGTAATGTTTATAAATCTTATTAAAGTAAAACACTGCAAAAAAATTACAAAGTACGCATTATCCTGCCCATGTAATTGTAACCCCTCTGTACAGTATGTTCACAAAAAAATAAAATAAAATTATAAGAAAAAATTACAAAGTGTCAAAAGATATTCTGCAGAAAATGAAAAGAATCTAAAATCCATGTCCCACACGCTGCTCGTGTCTTTTTCTTTCCCTGTCATGTCTGCCTTATGTCTTTTCTCCCACAATATTTAACGTTAACAAGCCAATATTATATGTCCTCAGTAAGGCTTGAAAACAGGCCTGGACACCATCCTATAGACTGTTTATTCAAGGCCGGAACTCTACCACTTGAGTCACAGCTCTACTTGAATGGTTAATTGAAGAATTGGAAAAAGTTTCACAGATGTTCCTCCCCAGGTTAGCTTCCAACCATTATTCTCAGATTTCAGCTTCTGGGAAGTTAGCTACCCCCAAATCCCAATTTTCTTAAGCAACTTGTACAGTTAAGAACCAAATCATAACAATCACTGGTTATTCTGTTAAGTTGTAATTGTAATTGCAAGAAATACTACACTATACATTGGTTATTGTCTGTCTTTCAGCCTGCAGCAAAGTTTTATCACCTCTGGGATCTCCTTTTGTCTCAGTTTACAACTCAGTCCCTACAAAAAGCCACCCCACCCCCAAATTGTCATTTTTCATCTGATTTATACAAGACATAAAATAAAGCTTGCTACAGATATATGATCTTAGAAATTCCCTGCCTAAAACCCTGAGCTCTCCTAACAAAAGGCCAGCTCTGGACCTGGTCTTGTCAGCTACACACACACACACACCTTTTTCTGCTACACACACACACACACACACACACACACCTTTTTCTGCTACACACACACACACACACACACACACACACACCTTTTTCTGCTTCTTCCACACTGCTTCCCTGGTTCCTCCTGACCTCCTGTGCTAGGCAATTTCCACTCATTTGTCAAATACATCTGTTCAAATGCCACTCTGTGAAGGTGCTTTTCTTACTCTTCAAACTGGGCTAGGTCACCCCCCATATACTTGGTGCCTGTCTTGCACAAGTCTTCATAAGGTGTGATTTTACATCTACATTGATGTGTGTGTGTCTGTGTCTATATGACAAACGACGGTCTTCTGCAAGTTGATTTTCTCGATGACTGTGTCACTAGCGTCTACCAAAAGCACCAAGGCAAGCTCAACAATATTTCCGAAGTACCTAGTCTGTGCATGCAGGGCATTATGGTAACTATGTTCCAATGCACGATCGGCTGAGATTCCTTCATCCAGGTAAGTGAAATTACGATTAACTAATACGAGTAACTGCTGGGCCGAGTCTAGACTTAAACGAATTACCAAAAAAAAAAAAAAAAAACCTTCTCCTAAGCGACAGAAGCATTGCTTACCTGGCTGCAGAGCAAAACTGTATTCAATAACAAGCTTCAAATGCACCCATGGAGCCAAGACACTGGAACAGGCTGCCATGTAAAACAGACCGTTGGTAAGGCCACTACCCATCACCTCGACTACATGATTTCCAGATGGTCTAGCTCCTCTGTTCTTCAGTATCAAGTTTATCAGTTCAGCCTCCCGCACCCGACAGGCCCCGTGACCTGCATGCATGCAGAGGGCACCGGGAACGCAGGGGCCGTCCCGAGACCGGCCAGGCGCTGGCCGTGCGCCACGGGCTAGTCCACCCTTCCCAGGCCCCGTCCCCGCCACCCGCCCCGACACCTCCCCACAGCCGGGCTGCAGGCCTACCCAAGGAGGAGGGCGCCCGGGGGGCGGGGGAACCACGCCTCGACCCGGGCTCCGGGGAGGCCGAGATGGGGGTGATGGGAAGGGGGGGGGGTCCTCACCTTCGCCCGGACAGCGGCGCGGCCCTGAAGCGGCGAGGCGGTGGCGGCAGCCAGGGACGCGGATCCGGGCGGCGGAGAGGAAGCGCAGCTGCGCCCCCCGCCCACCGCGCTCCCGCGGCGGGGACCCGGGCCCGCGCGCGCGCGCCCCGCGCACCCGAGGACCGGGCGTCCGTCCCCCCTACGCCCCCGCTCTTCCCCCCCGAGAAGATGGGGTTCGCCGGCCGGGGTCCCCCAGATGCTCGGGCGTCACACGACGCCAGGTGGACGCGCGCAGCTGACGCCCCCTGGCGATGATGGACGGCCCCGAAGGGGGGGGTTCTCGAAGGGACGACTCGCGTCACCCAGAACGACAATGGCGAAAAGGAGCCAAGAAACCCCTTGCCTAGGCCCCCAACCAGGCCCGCCGGGGCGCCGGAGCCTCCCCACCACCGGGGCTCGGTGGGGGGGTGGGGGGGGAAGAGGGGAAGGCAGGCTTGAGCGAGCCCGAGAGGCGAGGCCCAGGCTCGGGGTGGGATCCCGAGCCCCCGCCCCGAGCGGCGACCCCGGGCCGCCTGCGTGACGGGCCGGGCCCGCGGGCAGCGTGCGGAGCCAGGGGGCGGCGGACACCCTGGCGCAAGGTGCCCGGGTCCTGCCGCGCGCGGCGTGGCGAACTGGGAGACCCCCGCCCCGGCGTCCGACCGGGTACTTCTAAATCCAACTCGTCCTCTCCGTCCCTGGCGACCCAACTCCACCCTTCCCTTTCCCGGCACCAAAGCAACTCCACTCGGACGCCGCAGAGCTCCCAGAGCGCGGACTCCACGCCTCCCCGGGAGAGCCGGAGGCGCCGACCAGAGGCCTTAGGGCCCTGCCCCGGGGTCCGGGGGGCGCCAGGAGCACCGCGGGCAGTCCCTCCTTGACTCCGGCCCGGCAGATACCTCTGGCTTGTTCCTGCCGGGGTCCGATGGCTGCCGCTGCGGTGGAACCCCGACACCAAACTGGATCACAGCTGGGCTGGCGCGGCGCCCCGCGACGCACTCCGGTTACCCCGGGGCCGGCCTTCCGCGGCCGTCAGAGCGCCGGGAACCGCGCTCGGGACTCCAGCTCCCCAGGGGCGGGCCGGTGGGTAGCTTCGGTCATTCCGTCCTTGGGTGATTCCTTCTCTACCCTCCCTGGCACGGGCGGAAGACAGGGCGACCAAAAGTAAATGCATAAAATTCTTGCAAAGTTGTGACTCTTGAACTTAAGTGTCTCTGGGAGGGCATCGGAAGCATCTACTTGTTCCCGAAAAGCGGCGATCGAAAAGCAAATAGATGCAGGAGAAAATGTTTTTAAAAAAAAAAAAAAAAGCAAGAAAAAGAGAGGATAAACAAAAAAATGTGGCAGAATTTCCGCTGGTCTTGCCGCGAACTACATATCCCAGGGAGCCCCGGGCGCGGAGGAGGCGTGTCCACCCAGAAGCCACTCACAGAACGTCTTACTGCGCCTTACCCGGCGCGCTGGCCAATCACCGCGCCTGGCACCCGGGCTGGACACCCCCCCCCCCTCCCGCGCGGGACGCATTCGCCTCCTCCACTGCCCACCCCAAAGGATGCTCGCCGGGGGGAGGGGGGGGAGGGGGACGGTAACTCAAGTTCATCCTGGCCCAGAAACTCGAGTGGCACTCGCCGTTCCCCACCCGTTCCAACAGGACGCCTGACCATCTCCTCGGTGGGCCCTCCACCCTCCGGCGGGGACATCGCTGTGGGGGGGACCGCCCCCCGCGCGCGCCGAGCCGCCCTCCCGCCCCCCCCCCCCCCCCAGCGCGCCGGTGCACGCTTCCGCGGCCTCATTCCCCCGGGATCGCCGCGAGAGTCCGTCCCGTAAATGTGGAGCATTCTGCTGCTTTCCTGCTGTATCCTGGGGACTGTGCCAGCGCAGAGCGGCCGAGAGCAACGTCTGAGCCCCGAGAAGAGCCAAATATGGGGACCCGGGCTAAAAGCAGATGTCGTCCTTCCCGCCCGCTATTTCTACATTCAGGCCGTGGATGCATCTGGAAATCAGTATGTCAACTTTCTTCAACTCTATCTGCTCCGAGACTCGTTTCTGTTCCCACCCCCACCCCCACCCCCCAGCAGTTTTTCCTTCTTGGCTACTTGGAGGGTGATCCACAGCTGGTTGCAACTGGTTTCCCGTCTCAAGCGATTTCTTTCTGTAACTTTGGAAACAATCAGACCTATTACGTTCCACGCCTATTATAGTAGTGTTGAATAGTGCCATCCTATTATAGTAGCTTCTCCCTTCGCCTTTCTAATGGATATTAAAAGCGGAGCAGAGCTCCTGAGCCATTTCTAACGACTTCATATAAGCAGCTGTTAAGGAATTTAAACCTAGTTGTTTCAGAGACTTGATCCGTTTCCCTGGTGTTTGCCTCAATGTTCAAAGAGAGATCTGAATGTAGACAAAGCATGTTTTGAAATTCAGGAAGAATGAAGTACTAATTCAAACTAATTAAATTCGAGGGGAAGGTATGACAATATGGATCTCCTATATGTTTGTAATGAAAGTCTGTTTTGTTCCAGTGAAATTAATACATTTAAATTACATTTAACCCTTAAGCTTTAGGACCACCTGGCTGGTGGCTGAGGCCTATAATCCTAGCTACTTAGGAGGCTCAGATCAGCGAATGGCTGTTCAAAGCAAGAAAGTCCAGAGATTTTTGTTTCCAGTTAACTACCAAAACAAAAGCCCGAAGTGGAGCTGTGGCCCAAGTGGTAGAGGACTGACTGAACCAAAAGAAAAAAAAACCTCAAGAATAGTGCCCAGACCCGAGTTCAAATCCTGGACCAGGGCATGTATGCGTGTACACACACACACACACACACACACACACACACACACACACACACACACACACACACACACACACTGTAATGATGGACTTTATTCTTGGTGGATGCTGTGTGTGTTTTGCAGGGCAAAAAAAAAAAAATCTTGGGAATTAAACATTGTCCAAAGTGAAGAGGGAGAAGGTTGTTTTTTCATTTGCCTATTAATAGTACAAGTGGAAAAAATAAGTGGCATTTTAATAACAGGAGTGTGCACTTAATAACACTGATGACACTGGTATGATTCACCACCTTCTTTGATTTTGCCTAAGGCTGAGCACAATTTAGGATACTGGTACTTTAAGAGTCATTGAGAACAATTTTTAAAAGTAAGGTCTTCCCTGGAAAAAATTATGTTAAGTGAAGTGAGTCAGGCTCGAAAAAACTGCCTGTTTTCTCTCATTTATGGAAGTTAGATCTGACATAAATATATGTGAAAGAAGTATGGTACAATGGGGGAGGATTCTCATGGTTTAACTCTTCTGAACAACTAATGTAATCTTAAAAAGAATACTAGAAAGCTGAAGCCTGTTGGTTTGTTTTTTGGGGGGGTAAAACAGGGGAGGTGAAAGGAGAGATGAATGAATAGTGGGTACATACAGTCATATACAAGTGCCTGTGTAAATATGGAACTAGGTAACTTGAGAGGGGGCAGGTGGGATGGGGAGCAGTGAGTGGGAAGACTGAAGGGGTGGCATTGACCAGAATGCATTGTAGTTAAAAATTGGTATGTTGAATTGAACCCCCTTTTTACAACAGCTTGAAATAAAGAATAAAAAAGCCTGGGAGAGATTGAGGGAAGGGGACATTGTCCAAAAAGAAATGTACTCTTAAATATACTTGACATATGTAATGGTAACCCCACTCTACATCTCCTTTATAATAATGATTTTAAAATTTTAAAATAATAAAGGAAGATATAAGATCCTCTTTGAGATTCCATTTATTCACAAACTTCCAGGTAGAATAGACATGAATAAATAATAGACTAATAGGGATATTTTTACATGTATACATGTTTCTGTGCTTACATTGATTAGTAGTCGTATCTTGTGTCATAACCTATCAGATGGATATATCTTACCTTATTGGAGCCATTGTTAACTTTTTTCATCCTTGAGTCATTGTATTTATTCTTGAAAACATAGAAAGAAGCAACAGGCATAGGTTAGAGCATGATTGCTACCTGTGTGTTCCATCCAATAACCTTTGCTTCTTGTTGCCTTCCCAGGTTCACATCTTCTCCAGGTGAAAAGGTGTTCCAGGTTAAAATCTCAGCCCCTGAGGAGCAATTCACTAGAGTTGGAGTCCAGGTTTTAGACCGGAAGGATGGGTCTTTCATAGTAAGATACAGAATGTACGCAAGCTACAAAAATCTGAAGATAGAAGTAAAATACCAAGGTCACCATGTGGACAGATCTCCTTATATTTTAAGAGGTACATTGGAATGTAATTTTGAAACAATATAATAATATATGTCATTCCCTCCATAAAATCAATTTAGTGGACTTTTGTCAATGAAAGAAGAAAAATAGATGTTACTTAATTGAAGGCGAAGTTGCAAGTCTACCTATGTGGGAAAATATC
Source organism: Dipodomys spectabilis (assembly GCF_019054845.1). Lineage (NCBI taxonomy): Eukaryota > Metazoa > Chordata > Mammalia > Rodentia > Heteromyidae > Dipodomys > Dipodomys spectabilis. The sequence goes on along the minus strand of NW_024870892.1, from coordinate 1,694,234 downwards.
ACAGCACTACCTTGTAAAGAGACATAAGTTTTGGGGCTGACTTCCTTGTAAAGTCCCATGTATTTCTTTTATAAGATGCATTCAAGCCGGGCCCCACTGGGTACTCAGGGGCTGAGATCTGAGGATCATGGTTTGAAGGCAGCTCAGACAGAGAAGACCATGAGACTGTTAACTACTCAAAAAAGAAAAGAAAAGTTGAAAGTGTAGCTGTGGCTCAAGTGGTGGAGCGCTAGCCTTGAGCAAAAAGAGCTCAGGGACAGTACCCAGGTCCTAGTTAGTTCAAGCCTAGTTAGTCAAAATTCAGGAAGCTCATGATGTGGATAATTGTTACATGTTTCAAATGCTAAGTAGAATTTTCACTTGTACTTTTGTTGTTTGTATCTAAATAGGGCCAGTTTATCATGAGAATTGTGACTGTCCTTTGGAAGATAGTGCAACCTGGCTAAAGGAGATGAACTGCCCAGAAACCATTGCTCAGATTCAGAAAGATCTGTCACATTTCCCTACTGTTGATCCAGAAAAGATTGCAGCAGAAATCCCAAAAAGATTTGGACAGCGACAGAGTCTGTGTCACTACACTTTGAAAGACAACAAGGTACAACGTTTGGTTAAAGTTTGCTTGCTTTCCTGATCCTGGTTTGTTTTCTTTTAGCCATAACTAGATTAATAATTTTATTAAACATTGTCCTAATGGGAATCATTGTGACCAGAATTTCTCCAGGGAACTTTGCCAGGACTTTAAGACTGACTTACCAGATGTTAAATTCTTTTTTAGGTATATATCAAGACTCATGGTGAGCATGTAGGTTTTAGAATTTTCATGGATGCCATCCTGCTTTCTTTGACTAGAAAGGTGAGACTATATGTTATATCTGTTTCCTGTAAGTACATGTAGACAATGTTAACCCTGGTATTACAATGTAACTTTTCAAAACAAAACAGATAACACTAGGAACTGTCTACTACGCTGGAGATATATTATAATGATATTCTGAACTTACATGTCATATATGAGAGATACCTGGATTATTTTCCAAGGGCTGCTGTAACAAAATGGTACAAATGGAGTGTCTTTAAACAATGAATTCATTCTCTCACTGTTCTGGAAGCCAGGCCAGAAGACCTGAACCAGAGAATCTCAGAGCCACATTCCTTCCTTCTCAGGTTCTGTTCCTGTCTCTACCCCTCCCCCCCCCCCACCACCACCAATTCCCTGATTCTTCCATTCAGGAGGTGACCTTCCATCCCTGGGTTGCCTGGTTTTCTGCTACTCCTTGAGTCTTTGAAGATGCTGATATTTAAGAACAAAGAATATCTTTCTTGAAGAAACATCTCACCCCTGCCAAACAGTGACTTGTGGTGAAGAGAAAAATGCTTTATAGTAAAATTATTTTGTTACCAAACCTACTTTAAGTCCAGTGAAGGGTTACCTTATACTGAATACTGTTCTTGGTACTATGTTAGAATTGGGTTCTAATAGACTAGTTAACAGTAGCATTAAAGTGGTCAAGATAAAAATGATAGCATAGCCGGGTGCTGGTGGCTCACGCCTGTAATCCTAGCTACTCAGGAGGCTGAGATCTGAGGATCATGGTTCAAAGCCAGCCCAGGCAGGAAAGACTGTGAGACTCGTATCTCCAATAAACCACCAGGAAACCAGAAGTGGCGCTGTAGTTCAAGTGGTAGAGCGCTCACCTTGAGCTGAAGAGCTGAGGGACAGTGCTCAGGCCAAAAGTTCAAGCCCCAGGACCGACAAAAAAAAAAAAAAAAAAGATAGCATTTATCAACTGTATGTTTATTATCTCTTATAATTTTTATTAGATAAACTTAGGACACCTTAACTGAATTATTCATGGGGAATGTGTGAAATGACAGTTCTTTCTTCTCAAGTTTGCAAAGCATTTACAATCACTTAATTCTGAGGCAATGTATATAATTACTTAGAGAAGATATTACACATGCTTTAGGCTCAGATAGCAGGGCACCAGCAAATACTCCTTGTTTGTCTGTGTCAATGCAAAGAGAGAACTCCCAGTTTCTGAAGATGCTTCTTAGACTGACTAACACTGTTCTCACCTGGCTGTGGGGGAGGGGAGGAGGATTAATACAAACCCATCCATCCATATATATATAATTATGTGTGAAATTATATTATGCTATATAACAAACAATTGATATTCTATTACATTAATGTATTATTATTAATATCATTAATTAATGATACTAATACATTAATCACATTAATGTATTATATTAATGATATTAACATAATGTATTATATTAATGATATTTATACATTAATGTATTAATGTATAAATATCATTAATTAATGATATTAGCATCAGTTGTGGTGTTAGACGTCCAGAGTTTGGATCCTCTGCCTACCCACCTACCTGGTGGTAGGAAGCATCTGGCTCATTTATAATAAAGCAGGGCTGGAGTCCTGTCATTTCCAGTGATTTTTCTTTCTCTCTTTGATCATGTATTAGTACAGAAATAGCCTTTGCATCGCTTCCTTTTTCAAGTAAGTCTGTTTGGCCAATGTGAACTTCATAGAAAGGAAATATAGGATGGCTTTTACTGGAACAATTGTCATGGTCTGAAACATCTAAGGTTGGCCTGTCATTCAGGGCACTTGATGATGTTACTTGATAATTAATAGGTGGCACGCAATGTAGGAGCTTTGAGTAATAAGTTCTTTGTCTTCTTTTCCCTAGGTGAAGATGCCAGATGTAGAGTTTTTTGTTAATCTGGGAGACTGGCCTTTGGAAAGAAAGAAATCCGATTCAAACATCCATCCAATCTTCTCTTGGTGTGGCTCCACGGATTCCAAGGACATTGTCATGCCCACCTACGACCTGACCGACTCCGTTCTAGAAACCATGGGCCGGTGAGAGAAGAGTCAGGGTTGACCCCCTGCCTTGGTTTGCTCTCCTTGGTGAGTGCTGTGTTCCATCCACCTCTATGATTTGGTGGTTTGGGAGGAAGACATGTGGCGTTTCCTGTCTTCTAGAGTGAGTCTGGATATGATGTCTGTGCAAGCAAACACGGGGCCGCCCTGGGAAAGCAAGAATTCTACAGCTGTCTGGAGGGGACGCGACAGCCGCAAAGAGAGACTGGAGCTGGTGAAGCTCAGCAGAAAGCACCCAGAGCTCATTGATGCTGCCTTCACCAACTTCTTCTTCTTTAAACATGATGAGAGCCTGTACGGTCCCATTGTGAAACACATCTCGTTTTTCGATTTCTTCAAGGTAGGGCAACAGCCCAGGCCATCCTTCCTGCTTTTCCTGTGTATACTTGTATTAGGGGGATGGGAAACTGAGGTTAAGGCTTGTCAGTTCCAGGGGGGATGGGAAAGACCAGGCCAAACCATAGTGAGCAGCATCCTGGCACAGTGATGCTGAGAACTGGTTCCCACTCAAACCCCATGTGTATCAAGGTCACTTAGGCTGTGGGAAGAGCTATAAAGTTTTGTTTTTCCCCCGGCTTACCCTTAAGATAGCCTGTGTCGGCTCAGATTCTTTTTCTGTGAATGAATGCACGTAAGTCATTTCACAGATAGAAAACACAGCACTCCAGGAAAGAACATAGAAACAGGTGCCCCTTATCAGGCCTTGTGGCAGGGAACAACTTGAAACCCAGCCAGATCGCCAGCCTGGGAATTCTGAGGGTGAAGGATGGTTCTCTCACCTTGAATGTGGATTGCTCATGTTTCTCAGAGTGTAATATTTTAGTTGACAGCTCCCTTCTTCAGGCAGTGTATACTGCTCTGTTGTTCACACCACTGATGGTTTTTGAAAAGGAAAGAAAGATGAGTAGAGGTAGCCCCTCATCCTCTTGTCTGGGAGAGGATAGAGGTCACCCATCTGTGCCTGCCCAGTAAATGACCAGGTTGTTGATGGATGGGTTTTGTGGAGGTAGGTAGAACTAAAGGCTGTCACAAATGCAGTGTGTTTGTCCATACATATGTCTCAAAAGATTTTTAGAAGAAATGTTTGTAACGGAAGAGAGCAGGTACCATCTGTTCCCTCCTCAGGGAATGTTACATCATGATTTGGCTTTATTCTTGCCTGTTGTATTTTCTGCCATTAAGTTTATTCATTTCATAGTTCATGAAAAATTTTGTTCAGAGCTGTTTTTGTTCCAGAGCTTATTAAGTTCCTCAAAACATATGTGCCCATGTGGTATTGAAAAAGTATGATTAGCAGGAAACAGAATGTACCATCATTAGGAACACGTGTATACTTACTAAAGAAGTAGATGGGCTGGCGTGGTTGAAATGATAGAACAACTACCTACCAAGTGCAAGGCCCTGAATTCAAACCCCACTGTTGCCAAACAAAGAGGAAGATAAAGATGGAGGAGGAGAAAGTATTAGAGATATTACAAAGTCACCAATAAATCTACCTTCTCTTATATTGTAACCTGAGGCCAACCATTTTTATGATTTTTATCAGCTACTTCCAAATGAGATTTATTGTTCCATTTATGAAATTTAGAAACATATCAAAAATGAGCATCAGCTCTAGGTGAGCCTGGAATCTACCAGCACTTACTAAATGGCAAAAGTAGGAGACAGTGTCTGGCTGGCTGCCATCTGAGGATGGCAAATGGGTGTGGGGAATGGGAAATGGAATTTAACAGAGGTTCTTTTCCTCTATTGCCATTGTATAGCACAAATACCAAATCAATGTGGATGGTACGGTGGCAGCGTATCGCCTGCCCTACCTGCTGGTGGGTGACAGTGTTGTGTTGAAGCAGGACTCTATCTACTATGAGCACTTCTACAATGAGCTGCAACCCTGGAAACACTATATTCCGGTTAAAAACAACCTGAGCGATCTGCTGGAAAAACTCAAATGGGCAAAAGATCATGACGCAGAGGTACAGTTGGTCTCTTAAAAGGTCACTCGTGCATGCATACATACTGGAAATGCCTGAACCTGAAGGGTATCCTAGTGTCAGCTGTAGCTTTTACCTGTATGTAGGAAGCTGCCAACCTGTGGATAGTGCAGGAATTCCCTTCAAGGTAAACACAGCCATGCATCTTGGATTAGCTGTCCATTTATCATATGAACCAAAAGCTAAACCCTGGCGTTAGCCATCTTTTTCTCACAGTAGAGTTGTTCTGAGAGGTATGTGTTACCACTGGTAGCAGTGTGAAAATTCTGCTAGCGGTGTCAGTAAATATGCTTGAGAGTAAAATGAGGGATGACTTAAATAAGCTTCAAGAAAACTGTGGATTGGGCACTTGTAGCTTATGCCTGTAGTCCTAACTACTCAGGAGGCTGAGATCTGAAAAGACCAGTTCAGATTCAGCCCAGGCAGACAAATCTAAGAGATTTTTTTTTCTTTGATCAGTCTTGGGGCTTGAACTATGAGGGTCTGGGCACTGTCCCTCAGCTCTTTAGCTCAGGGCGAGCGCTCTACCATTTGAGCCAAAGCACCACTCCTGGTTTTTCTGGTAGTTCATTGGAGATAGGAGTCTCAGCTTGGGCTTACTTACCCAAGCTGGCTTTGAACCAGGATCTTCAGATCTCATCCTCCTGAATAGCTAGGATTACAGGCGTGAGCCACCAGCGCCCAGCTTCTAAGAGACTCTTATCTTCAACTAATAGGAAAAAGCTGCAAGTGGAGGTGTGGCTCCATTGGTAGAGTGCCAGCTTTGAGCAGGAAAAAAGACTAAGCAAGAACATGAGGCCCTAAGTTCAAGCCCTACTACTGGCACACAAAAAAAGGGAGGAGGGAGGGAAAGAGGGGGAGAAAAGCTGGGAAGCCAGTACATTAATAGAGATCATATTTAATTACTTTGTAGCACCATTTTCCTTTGCTTGCTGGGTATCTTCTGTCTCATAGGGTGTACAATATGACTACTCAGACTTTCCAGTCTTCCAAGCCACTATTTGCACAAACATATTATGTTCAGTGTTCCTTTTACCACATAAAATGATCCCCAACTATGTATTTCTGCTTTTGTTCACTGCATGTGTGTACTCCAAAGCTATGTTTTGCGTTTCTCATCTTAGGAGAAAATATGTTCAATAAAGGATTTTCTTTTCCCCCATAGGCAAAGAAGATAGCAAAAGCGGGACAAGAATTTGCAAGAAATAATCTCATGGGAGATGACATATTCTGCTATTATTTCAAGCTTTTCCAGGTTTGCATTTTCTATGCAAATAATCTTACAACTTAAAGTCAGACACACATATATATATACTGTATGTAAAGTTGTATGTATGTATAAATATTCTATATTATACACAATATATTGTAATATATAGAAATATATGTATTATATATAAAATTGAAATATATACATATACATCTTTTAACATTTTCTTTTTTTTTTTTGGGTCCGGTCGTGGGGCCTGAACTCTGGGCTTGGGCACTGTCCTTCAGCTCTTCAGCTCAAGGCTAGCGCTGTACCACTTGAGCCACAGCGCCACTTCCGGCTTTATTTCTTTTTGCTTATGTGGTGCTTGGGAATCGAACCCAGGGCCTCATGCATGCAAGGCAAGCGCTCTACCACTGAGCCACCTTCCCAGCCCCTCTTTTAACATTTTCTAAATGTATATTACCATAAAGCATGAAGAGATACCTGAACCTTTTTAGGTAAAAAATCAGTAAGTATTAAGTAGTGAAGAGTAACTGAAAATCAAAGGTTAACTAATAGAAAATGTCCCAACATCAAGTAAAAGGTTTTGTTTATTTTGTTTGTTTTGCCAGTGCTGAGGCTTGAACTCAGGCCTTGAGCTCTTGTTTAAAATGCTTTTTTGCACAAGACTGGTACCCTAACACTTGAGCCATACCTCCACTTCTGGCTTTTTGGAGATAAGAGCCTCTCAGTTTTATATTCCCAGGCTGGCTTCAAACTGGTTTCAGATCTCATCCTCTTAAGTAGCTATAGGCAAGAGGCCTACTGTACCTGACTGTAGTGACAAGTATTAATATTACAAGTATTAATATTACAAGTATTAATATTAATATTATGTGATAGGTGATTAACAGGCTGGCCTCTGATCTTATGAGGTTGCTATATGTGGAGTCATATTTGCTCTTCATGTTATATTGCCGCTACCTTAATATTTTTTATATAAACAATACAAGGTGAGCTCAGCACCAGTTGCTCATACCTGTAATCCAAGCTACGTAAGAAGCTGAGATCTGAAGATCATGGTTCAAAGCCAGCCCAGGCAGGAAAGTCCACAAGACTCTTATCTCCAATTAACCACCAAAAAGCCGGAAGTGGAGCTGTTGCTCAAGTAGTAGAGGCACTTGCTTTGAGCAAAACCAGGTCAGGGTCAATGCCCAGGCCCAGGGTCTAAGCCACAGTACTGGCAAATAAAACAATACAATGTGTGTTTGGGCCTTTTACCTTTGCCTCAAATGAGTCATTACTACTTTTGAAAATTATTACCATGAAGCTGTAGAACTTGTAGCCAAAGCATTCTGACAGTTTAAAAGGCTTATTTTTTTAAGATGTTACACTAAATTATTGGTTAGTAAAATAGTAAATCAACAAGATTAAGATTGCTTTCTCAGAATTACAGATACTGAGCCCCTTATTACTGTCTCTTCTACAGAACAAAGCCGGTCTGTTTCTGGCCTGCAATGACCCCTCCTGGTTGTTTTTTTTTAACCATGCTTAGGAGATGAGATGCAGAGGGTCATCTGTGTAAAATGAATGAAGCGGGGACGGGAATTCACTTGTCTGACTTCCTAAAGACCCACTGAGTGGCATTCATTCATTTAGCCAACACATAGTATCAGTGCTTAGTATAGCTCCCAATCCCAGTGTAAGAGCATAATCCAGGAAGAAGACAGTGAGGCTTGTGCCAGCCACACAGGCACAAGGCAGAAATAGTTCTGTCCTCAAATTCTCACTCTAGAGAATCATGGGCAGCATTATTTTCACTTTAAGGCAGAAGGTGGTTTAAAAAAAAAAAGCAGTCAGGGCTGGGAAGGTGGCTCAGTGGTACAGTGCTTGCCTCATATGTATGAGGCCCTGGGTTCAATTCCTCAGCACCATATAAACAGAAGAAGCCTGATGTGGGACTGTGGTTCAACTGGTAGAACACTATCCTTGAGCTGAAGAACTGAGAGACAGCACCTAGGCCCAGAGTTCAGGCCCCACGACCAACCAAAAAAAAAAAAATCAATCATGCAAATTTGGGGTAGAATTATGAGAAAGTCTATTCGGAATAGGCAGTATGATGCTGGTTCTCTGATTTGGGAAAGCAAAGAAAATGCGGGGCAGGGCTGGGAAGGTGGCTCAGTGGTAGAGCACTTGCCTTCATGCCTGAGGCCCTGGGTTCAATTCCTCAGCACCACATAAGCAAAAAGAAGAAAAGCTGGAAGTGGCCCTGTGGCTCAAGTGGTAGAGTGCTAGCCTTGAGCTGAAGAGCTGAGGGACAGCGCCCAGGCCCAGAGTTCAGGCCCCATGACCAGACCCAAAAAAAAAAAAAAGAAAGAAAATGCGGGGCAAATAAGAATAGCTGGTATGTTTTATTTAAAGGCTCACCTGTTCACAGACTCAGAAGTAGTAGCAGCACACAGCACGGCAGCCCTCTATATGTTGGCCCATCTGCACACTGTCCAGCAGTGGTGCATGCTTATACTCCCAGGAAATAGGTGGCATCTGGCCAAGTATGGCCTCAAGGCCACCTAAGGAGCGTACATGACTTAAAAGTTACATGACTGGGCTGGGAAGGTGGCTCAGTGGTAGAGCGCTTGCCTTGCATGCCTGAGGCCCTGGGTTCCATTCCTCAGCACCACATAAACAAAAAGAAAAAAGCCGAAAGTGGCGCTATGGCTAAAGTAGTAGAGCGCTAGCCTTGAGCTGAAGAGCTGAGGGACAGCGCCCAGGCCCAGAGTTCAGGCCCCATGACCTGACCCAAAAAGAAAAAAAAAAGTTACATGACTATGTAATACAGCCAAATCATAGGCTCAAATCCCCTCCAGAAATTCCAGTGATGACAGAGTTAGGCTTATCCCATTTTCCATTCAGCTATTCACAGTTCACTGGATACACAGGACCCAGAAGCTCCCAATTCAATGCACCTTGAACTTGTAAATTCCAATATGTCTCATTTGCTGAGTGTACTTGCATAAGGAATGCTTTTCACTGTTGCTTCATAGGAGTATGCCAACCTACAAGTGAGCGAGCCCCAAGTCCGAGAGGGCATGAAGAGGGTAGAACCACAGATGGAGGACGACCTCTTTCCTTGCACCTGCCACAGGACAAAGGTAACAGAAGTCACCTGTTGGCCAGTCTCAGCAGAAGAACTGAATGTAGATCGTTCAGTCAGGCAACAAATGGTCGCGTTCCTCCTGACACCTCCAGACATGTAGTGCATGAATAAGATACTAAACAAGAAACAGTACTGAAATGCAGTTCAGTAAGAAGACAAAGTCGTTCCCTGGCAAAGCTAAAGGAAGCCTCTAATAATGTGAGGATTCAGATCACAAAGGTTTGAAAAGATGTCGGCAATTTGGATTTTCCCAGGGATTATCTGTTGCCCTCATCTCCCCTCCTCGAGAGATAGATTTACAGAATTTATCCTCCCAGTATAGAGATGAAAATCAGCTGTGAATACTCTTGTTATCAAAGTATTCATTTTAAAGTAATCTTTCAATACTAGTACTTGATGACTTTGTTTATAAAAATCAAATCTACACATGAACTTGTGAAGCTAAAAGGGGCCCTGGAGGTCATGAAGTCATTGTCCGTCTTTATTTTATGGTTAGCAAAACTGAGTCCAAAGAAGAATTTTGCTCAAAAATCATTTATCTGAATTATAGCAAAGCTAAATCCAGTTTCTCATGATCAGATTGGGTGTATGCTTATATACAGAGACATAGTATGCTGGAAGAGTATGAATATTCTCTTTGAGATTATTTTAAGCAATGTCATCATGTCCTGAGTGAATAAACATAAAATTGTGGTATTATAACCGGAGATGGGAAGGCAAGATTTGAAAATCATTGTATCTTACCTCTCAGCCTCAGTGATGTGGCTAGAACAAGTCATTTGTTAAATATTTCAAGATTTTGCATACTAGTTAAGAATCTGGTAGCCTGGTAGTGATATTTATGCCATGATGGTCAGCACACAATATAAAGCAGAATTTGTGTTGTTTTATTTGTATTTTTGTCTTTTTTTTTGAGAACTGATTTACCACCAAGTCACTGATGAGTAAGTAGTACATCATCAGTGTTAACAATCATATCATTTCTTAGTCTTTGTCTACTCTAGCCCCTTACTGACGCTGTTTGTAACACAAGGGCCTATGGTAACCCAAGCCCCTGGGGGTCCCCATCTTTACCCCTGTTCTGATCCTCCAGAAATAGGTCTGGGCTCTCAAAGCATCTAACAGAAACCTGCCCTTTATTCCTTCAATTTGGGGGAAAAATAGTTCATTGTCTGGTATAAGTTTTCTTTAATTGTATAAAACTTCCTTCTGGTTTTAAATATTTTACTTCTCAATTACAGACCAAAGATGAACTCTGAAGTGCAAAGTATCTTCCATTCAAATAATGGTGTTCTGAAGACTCTTTAACTTTTGCAAAGAAGATTTTTTTTTTTTAAATACGAATTCCAAGGGGCTGGGAAGGTGGCTCAGTGGTAGAGTGCTTGCCTTGCATGCATGAGGCCCTGGGTTCGATTCCTCAGCACCACATAAGCAGAAAAAGCCGGACGTGGCGCTGTGCCTCAAGCACTAGCCTTGAGCTGAAGAGCTGAGGGACAGCGCCCAGAGCCAGAATGCAGTCCCCATGGCTGACAAAAAAAAAAGTCATTAAGTACGAATTCACAATCTGCTGTGTGCATTATCAAAGTGTTTCTACCTACAAAGTATTCGCATGACTTTTACAGAATTGTTTTTTAATTTTATAATAAAAACCACCTTGATTTTAAAGACTATGTCATGCTAATTATTAGCAGCCCTTAGACCCTGGAGAAGGAAAGGAAACATCTGAGTCTGGCTCCAGCACCTGGCTGACCACCTGCCCTGACTTTTATTTACAAGACTGAAGAACAAAACTTTGCCCCCAGTAAGCTGTTCTTATGGATATTGACTCACTCTGACCACACCTCATCATCCTTGGCCTGTCCTCATCTGGGCTCCACCTGCAAACGTGGGTCAAAACTTCCCGAATGGAAGCATCCAGATCAGCTGGACTAGCCCCTTCTCTCAGTGCCTGTTTCTTTTTACTGTTCTCGTTCCCCCTGGTCTGGAAGCTGACCTAGACTTCCAGGCTTCAGATCCAGCTGCAGCGCCCTCCAGTGCTTAGATCAGGAATTGGACCACTGCTCCTCACTAAATCTTCCCTGCTACCTCTTCCTAGGTTGGTGACCAGGGAACTACTTAGTAATTGTCTGTAGATTCTCTCCCCTTCCTCCATATTTTAGGCAACTTGATGGAAGATACCAAGTTTGCTTCCAAGTATTTCTAGACTAGAAATGAGTAAATGACAGTCACTTTGAAATTTAGTTAAAAGAACTAAAGAACAGGCTGGGTGTGGTGACACAAGCCCAACTGAACCTGAGGCAGGAAGATGGTGTGTTCCACACTAGCCTGGACAACCTGGAATTTTGAGGCCAACCTGGAATACATAGCAAGACTGTCTCAAAAAACCAAGTGCTACAGACAGAACTGTGTTGGAGCACTTGCTGCCAGGCACAGTGCAAAGCACTGGGTCTGAACCCTAGCACTGCAAAGAAAAAGATAGGAAGAAAGAGGGGTGAGGGGGAATAGAAGGAAGAGGATGGAGGGGGAATATATATTTTATTTCCAAATATATTTCCAAATTGATGGTCCCAGGTTTTATTCTCCCCAGGAGTGTGTGGAGTTTTTCATTTGCTTTACTTTCTTGCTAATATTTGATGTTCTTAGACTTTTAAACTTCCTGTCTGTTTGGCAAGAAGGAAAGTCCTTGAGATTCTTTTATCTCCAATTTACCAGGGAGGTGGGGAAAAAAAAGCTAGAAGTAGAGCTGGGGATCAAATAGCACTAATCTTGAGCAAAAAAGCTCAGGGTCAGCACTCAGGGCCTGGGATCAAGCCCCAAGACCCACACACATACAGAAGTAACTCACTAATATTTTAATTTTCCTTTCTTTGTTTACTAATGAAGCTGATCATATGTTATGTGTTTATGAGCTACATTTGTGTTCTTTATGTTGCCTTTCCTATAAAACTTTTTCTTTCTTTTTCTTGTGAGGGAGGGGCTCTTTTTTTCCTAAGTTGTTTGGCTTTCTAGTAAATGCATAGAATTACATTTCAGAGCTGTATGAATTGTGCATCACCTACTTTGAGGCATGTCCTAGACTGCAGGGCCATTAACTACTCAGAATGAATCTTGGACTGGAAGATTGAGTCAGGTGGTAGAGAGCATCAGCCTAGCAGGTGTGAGGCCCTGAGTTCAAGACTCATTTATGGCACAAGAAAAGAGGAAGAGAGAAGGAGGAGAAAAGAAAAAGGTAGAGGAGAAGAAGGAGTTTTATACAGGAATTCAATCTCAAGAAACAGAGAAGCCACATTTTGAGAAGTGTCTCCATGTTCATGTCAATCAAGGTGTTGGCTTGGCCTATTCCTTCCAGGCAGAATGCTTTTCCTGGCCTCTTGGTTTCTATATTCCTTGCGTTACTTTGCTTGGGGATGTTTCTCCATCTTCCAAGCTAGCAGCTTAGTATCTTCAAATCTCTACTTCTGACCTCACCTCTGCCTCTTGGAATGATGTGCCAATATCATTCATAACAGCCAAACAATAGATACAAGCCAAATGGCCATCAACAGGTAAATGGATGCATACAAAAAATTATTGAGTAAATGGTTTGAGAAGCTTGTTTTCCTAGAAGAACTGGGGCAGAAGAGAACACGGGGTAAAAACATCACGGGCACACGCAGGCATGCCCGTACACACGCGCTGGCAACCACCTTACCTGTCTCCAGGAGAGAGTTCAAAGTCCTTGAAGCAAACATCCACAGAGGAGCAAGGGACTGGAAATGTGGGGAGTGATGGCCGCTCTGTGAGTGAAGACACTCAATTGATATCTTTGTGTGTGTGCACCTGCTCCTCCATATTCCTTAGCTTTTGTGCTCAAGGCTGGTGCTCTACCACTTGAGCCACAATCCCTCCTAATGAAGATCTCAAGGCAAAGGGTTCTGTCCCTGGGATCTCTCTGGGGAGCTGAAGCAGCCCGAGCAAAGCAAAGGGTTGGGGGACCTTGCCCAGGGAAAGCCGCCCTGAGCCTGGGCCCTAAGGAGCCAGGAGGAGCTGTGCGGGGAGTGCACTTCCACCGGGCCAGGCTGGCTGCTGCTGGTGAGTGCTGGGAGGGGTGTGGGCAAACGTGGGAACAGGACTCCACGCGGGTGACCCGTTCCCCCACGCAGCCAGAGAGGCGGGCAGACGGCCCAGCCTGGCACAGTGAGGGTTCTGCTTGTAGTCTACGTGTGTTTGGTAGTAGTTCCCTCAGAAACTGGTGTGACTGAGACAGACAGACTGGCTGACAGACCGACAGGCAAGCAGAAAGAAACAGACCAGTCAGAGCTGGCTCTTTTGGGGGGGGGATTTGAACTCAGAGCCTCTCCCGAGTGGCAGATGCTCCACTAACAGGGGCCCCACCTTCCCTAAGACATGGTGTCTAGAGGACCATTTCGCCGTGGCTGGTCTCGAACCCTGATCCTCGGCGAGCCAGCCTGCAGAGTGGCTAGGATCGCGTTAACTAGCCCGAGGCCAGCAGCGGGGCCAGCGACCCCCCAGGTCATCGGGCCCGAACACCCAGAATGATCGACAAGGCGGAGGCAGAGATGGGAACGCGCGGGCTTGTCGGCGGGCGCGCACCCGCGCCCCACTCTCTCCCTCCCTCCGTCCCTCCCCACCCGCCGCCGGAAGTTGAACAGAGGCGGTTGGAAAACTCCCACTCCCGGCAAGCCTCGCGGCGCGGCCCTGGAGCCGGGGCGGGGCCTGCGCGCGCGTGCGCAGTAACGGCCCGCGCTGACGCGCGAGGCGGGGAGGTGGGCGGGGGGCGGCGCGGCGGTCGCTTCGAGCGCGCTCGTCGGCTCCCCGAAGAGAGAGCGCGGACGGCTGGGCGCCGGCGGCCACTTTTTCGCCTTCCCGGGTAGGCGCGGCGGCGGCGGCGGCGGCCGTCGGAAGCGGGCGGCCTCCGTGCGGGGCGGGGAGCGCGTCCGTCCGGGCGCGCGGGGCTCGCGGTGGCGTTCCTCCGCGGCTGCCGGCCGAGCCGGGCGGCGTTGGGCGGACGCGGGGCGCCGGCGGCAGCGGCCTGAGGCGCCGTCGGTGCGGCCGAGGACGGCGCGCGGGGGCCGGGCGCGGCGGGGCGCGGGGGCCGGGCGCGGCGGGGCGGCCCGCGGGCTCCGAGGGCCGGAGGCGGCGCCCCGGGGTGGGCGCAGCTCCTCCTGGGCACGCGCGAGTCCCGACTACCCCTCGCCCCGGGCCGGATTGGGGCCCCGCCGGGAAGTCGAGCCCCGGTCCTGGCGGGGATCCCTCCCCCCCCCTCCCGCCACCCGGAAGGCTCGGCCCGGCGTGCTTGGCCCTGGTAGCCTGGTCAGGCCGGGGCCCGGAGCGAAGATGGGGTCGCGTACCCCGAGACAGAAGTCAGCTGTCTGGGGTCCGCCACGTCGGGCGCCCCCATCGATGATCAGTTACAACTAGCACCCCGTGGATGATCAATAACCACTAATCGGGTCCTCCGTGGTTGATCCATAATAATCAGGCGCCCCATCGATGATCAATAACCACTATTCGGGCCCCCATGGATGATCAATAACCACTGATCAGGCGCCTTATCGATCAATAACCACTAATCGGGTGCCCCCTGGATGATGAATATCTATTAATCGGGTGCCCATCGATGATCCATAACCACTAATCGGGCGCCTCAACGTGGTCACTTAATACTAAATAGGACACGCCTATCAATTACCACTTTAAATAAGGGACCCTTATCAGTGATCATTTTATTGCCCCAAGACCCCCCCTAAACACCCCTCTCCTAGCTCCCCCAAAGTCTGCGCCCCTCCCGTCTCCTCCACCGGTTTCTGCCCCCACCCCTCTTCCCCTGCACCCCTACGTGGTGGGGGCAGTGCCCTGCCCCAAACCCCCGCTTTTCTGGGTACACCAGCCGAGATTAAACCCCAGAGCAGGGTACTTTGGGGTGAGCCTGTCCTGGGACAGGTCACTGTGCCTGTGAAGTAGGCCAGGACACGGGTACCAGTTGTGAAAAACAAGTTATTCATCACAATCTGGAGGAGAGTTTAGAAGACCACCACCGGAACCAAACCTGCGTGGAGAGAAAGCCAAGAAGGTTCTGGTTTAAGATAGTGATTGGAAACATTTGTGTGCGCGCGGGTACCGGGGCTTGAACTTTGGCTGGGCCTAATCGCTTGGCTTTATCCACTGCCACCAGTAGAGCCACAGTTCCATTTCCTGCTTTTTGCTAGTTATTTGGGGATGAGTCCCACAGACTGAACTCTGGTGGCTCACTCCTGTAACCTTAGCATCCGAGGTACTGAGGAGGCTGAGACCTGAGAATGGTTGTCGACATGAAGCCAGTCTCGGCAGGAAAAATCTGAGACATTTACCCTCTTCAATTAACCCCCCAAAGCCAGAAGTGGAGCTGTGGCTTAAGTGGTATTGCTCTAGCCGTGAGCACAAAAGCTTGGGTATAACACCCAGGCCCAAAGTAAGCTCCAATATCTGCAGGTTTAAAAACAACGGATTTTCCTTCCCTGTGTGGCTTCAGATGTCTCCTGAGCAGCTGGAATTACAGGCATGAACCACCCAGACATTTTTAAAGACAAGCCTACAGGGGTGGAGTGTGCTAAACTGGGAAATGCAATCAAATGATGAACTCTAGAAAGTAACTGACTTAGCAGACGTTAACATAATTCTAAACCTGTTGGCAGGAATGCTATGAAGCAATTCTCCATAAAGCATAAAACATTCTTCAAAATGCACAGAGTCATTGCACACCTTTGCAGCTGGGAATGAGGTAGTGGCAGCATGAAGATGGGAGGCTTGAATAAAAGTGAGGTGAAATCTGTTTAAGAAGCAATTATTTTAGATCTCTTTCCCTATTTCACTCTTGGGTGACTGGCTTATATTGAGAAAGTAACGGAGAAGATTTTGAACTGATGGATGCAAGGCATAGTAAATTATATGGGTACATTGTGGGAAGGAGTCAGAAGCCTGCATTTTTTTTTTTTATCCCCTTTTGTTGTTCACTTGTGCAACCAGACTAATACTTTCCAGGCTCACATAGAATGGACAATTGTTGTTGAAAGAAGGTTAAGTGAGGATGCACAGTTGGTCATAGCCATTGCTTCTGGAAAATAATTGGGTTTCTGGGAGAAGAGTGAAAAGACATTATTTACTTTAAAAAAAAAATTGTGTTAGCTGGTGCTGGTTGCTCACGCCTGTAATCCTAGTTACTTGGGGCTGAGATCTGAGGATGGCTAGCCCTGTAGGGCTTAATCACAGAAAAAGCAAGAAGTGGTGCTGTAGCCAAATGATAGTGGTAGCCTTGAGCAGAAAGAGCTTAGGGACAGTTCCCAGGCCCAGAGTTCAGGGCCCAGGACCGGCAAGAATAACTTGTGGCAGGTACATATATTACCTATTTAAAAATCAAATGTATTTTAAGAAATTATGAACAGAGTTTGACAAAGCAATTCTCCTAGGAGTTTGCCTTATACTTACACCCCGGTGAAAATAATTTTAATTTTCTAGTGCTGCCTGAATGGATACACAAGTTAGCAATATTGAGATAGTATTTGGGAGAGGGGTTTTGAGTGGCCAAGGTGGAATGTCTTTTTTTCTATATTGTTAGTGTATTTTGACATTTGAACCATTTGTTGTTGCTTATTAGTGAAGAGATGAATTTCAATGGGGCAAATGAATGAATAGTGGAGATTCTGATATTGATAATAACCTGAAAAATAAAAGTTCTCATAAAGAGGTAATACATTTTGTACATGTTGTTCTTAGGTCAGCTGTGGCCTAAGTTATGGGTCCACTAGTTTAGACTCCAGTCATTTTGGGGGTCTTCAAATCTGGTAAATATTATCTTCTTTCTGAGACCCACGTTGAAAATGTAGAAGTACATGCTTTTCTCATGGCTCAGGGTGAAAGTTTTAAAGGGCTTATATAAATTTGCCTTGTCTCAACTCAGAAGAGGCACAGTGAAACTTCTGCCTAGATTCTTTTTTTTTTTTTTTTTAATTTAATTTAATTTTATTTGTGAACATTGCCTAGATTCTATTAGTAAAAGCAGTTCACACGACCCACCAATAGCAAGAAGATGCATGCCACGCTTCCCAGGAGGCACTGCAGAGTCACATGCCTCTATAGGAAAGGATAGACAATGGTAATAAAGGAGAAAATCAATAAAGGTGCCAAGAAATTAAGCAGAAACTGGTTGAGATTGGAGATGTTCACGAAAATGTTTTTATATAATTTGTTTTAGCATCCTGCTTTGAACTATTTTAAGGCTTCTATGTCATGTTTGCTCTATCTTAGGTAACATTTCTGTGTATATCAAACAAAGGCTTCTATAGAAAGACATCCATTTTTAGGGAACTACTTCTAATGTGTTTATTTCAGCTACTTAGTGTGGTTTTATTCATAGCTTTTGTGTCATGCCCTTGTCTGACAACTCACTTTTCACAACACAATCTTCTTTTAGGGAGATGTCCTTTGCTTCCCAGATGTAATGCACCTTAAGTTAATTCAAGAGTGAAAATGAGTCATACAGAGGTAATACTTTCAAATATTCTTTATCTTTGGGCTTCTTTCTCTCTTTCTTGTAATGGTGTGACTTTAGAGTAATTACTTTCAACTTGGACTGTTGGTGGCAGTATAGCATTCATATTTAAGATAAGGATTCTGGGCCTTACGCCAGGGGCTCATGCCTATAATCCTAGCTACTCAAGTGGCTGAGATCTGAGGATCAAGGTTGGAAGCCAGCAGGAAAGTCCATGAGATTCTTGTCTACAAATATCCACCAAAAAGCTGGAGGTGAGCTTTGGCTTAAGTGGTAGAGCACTAGCCTTGAACAGAAAAGCTCAGGGACAGTACATAGGCCCTGAGTTCAAGTTCCAGGACTGGCATACACAAAACGAAGTCCTCTGGAACAGACTGACTGAATTCTAGCTATGTAACCTGGGCAAGTCACTTAACCTCTGCTGTATTTTTTTTTTTTATAAAATCAGCATCATAATAGCACTTGAATCATAAAATTATAAGACCTTAAAGACTAAAAACAAATTGCTTATAATGTCTGACACAGTAGTCTCTTAAGTTTAATTATTATCAATGTCTTTTTATTTGAAGGCCATGATTTAAATCATCAGGCTCACAGAACAAACACATAGACAAGGAAGATTTAATTTAATGCCTTTATTCTCTTTCATTTCAGGTTAAATTGAAAATACCTTTTGGAAATAAATTACTGGATGCTGTCTGCTTGGTACCTAACAAAAGCTTAGCATATGGGATAATTCTTACACATGGGGCATCGGGAGATATGAATCTTCCCCATTTGATGTCACTATCATCTCATCTTGCAACTCACGGATTTTTTTGCCTGAGATTTACCTGTAAAGGCCTTAATATTGTACATAGAATTAAAGCATATAAAGCAGTTTTGGTAAGAAAATTTCTTTATATTCACTTACAACAGGATTCTTTTTCAAAATTCTTTGTAATGTAAGACAAATTTTGTTTTTATTTTTTTAAAAATCTTAAATAAATGAGTGTCCTTAGAAACTCACCAGTACCTGAAGCCAGTTTTATGGTCAGATTTCTCTTTTTTGCCATCTGTTCATAGAGATGAATTCTCACATCATAAATGTTTCTCCTGACATTGCTCAGGGAACTACTAGGATTTTCTCACTGAAATAACTTTAGAAACAGTTTTGATACTCTTAGTACATACTGTGCATGTACAAATATGACATTGTTTTCTATACATTTACAAACATTGGTTATAATCCCTACATACAGCTCAAACCTGCAATTTCTTTTCTTTTCCCCACTTTGGTCGTGGGGCATGAACTCTGGGCCTGGGTACTAGAGCTTTTTCGCTCAAGGCTAATGTTCTACCACTTTGAGCCACTGTGCCACTTTTGATTTTCTGGTCATTAATTGGAGATAAGAGTCTCAGGGACTTTGCTGCCTGGCTGGACTGGCTTTCAACTACAATCCTGAGGCCTCCTGAGTAGCTAGGATTACAGGTATGAGCCACCAGTGCCTGGCTAAATTGACTCTTTTTTTCTTCTCACACTTGCCAACACTTAGATGTAATTTAATAGTAAACTGTTATCAGAAGAGGGACCACTGTGTACTTTCAAGAAGAATTCTTTCAAGATTTTTATGGTTATTTTTATGTAAATTGTCATACCTGTGAGTAATGGTAAGAAACAACTTTGCAGTGGAATGTTTTTTAAGAGAAAAATTAATGATTTTTTTTAATGTTGTTTTGGTTGATTTACCTAGAATTACCTAAAGACCTCAGGAGAATACAAACTTGCAGGTGTATTCTTGGGAGGTAAGTTTAAATGCTTTTGAATGCTTGTTAACTATCCATTTTAACATTAAAATTGGTAACAGGAAGTTAATTTAAATACTTTTGTTAAGTAACCGCCTTGAAGTTAAACTATATTTATTTTGGGGGGGGGCCTGAACTCTGGGCCTTCGCGATGTCCCTCAGCTCTTCAGCTCAAACCTAGCACTCTACCACTTGAGCCACAGTGCTAGTTCCTGCTTTTTTTCTTTTTTCTTATGTGGTGCTGAGGAATCGAACCCAGGCCTCATGCATGCAAGGCAAGCGCTCTACCACTGAGCCACCTTCCCAGCCCCACCTTACATCCTTATAACAAATTTAAATCTTACATTGATGAATATGTATTATAACTTAAAGCTCACTCCTTTTATTTCTTTCCTTGAATCATTCTCATGGGGATTCCAAGAATTATTTCAGAAGAATTGCTTTTTAAAAAATATCATTTATGCTGTTTCAGTTTGTAACTTTTCATAATATAATTATTAGATTTTTTTCAGCAAGCAAATATGAATAGCAGTAAATAGATTCATAATTTTGTCACACCATTGTAGCTTCTTTTTTGTAACTGTTTCTATTTCAAACTGAACTTGATTTTAATTGATTTTAGGTCGTTCAATGGGCTCACGAGCAGCTGCCTCTGTAATGTGTCATATTGAGCCAGAAGATGGTAATGATTTTGTTAGAGGTCTCATTTGTATTTCCTACCCACTACACCATCCGAAGCAGCAGCAAAAACTCAGAGATGAAGATCTCTTTCGTTTAAAAGATCCCGTACTCTTTGTGTCAGGCTCCGCAGATGAAATGTGTGAAAAGGTGAATTAGAACTCGGTGTTTGTCTGAATGCAAGAGTGAGAGAAATAGGAGCAAGATTAGTGGAAGCTTTTAGTGTCAGAAAAAATGCTAATTTGTCTAATACTAGTTTCATGCCTTTGGAAAAGAGAGTTAGTAAATGCATTAATTTTTCTTTGGGAAATGGTTTTTGTGTGTGTGTGTGTGGTTTTTTTTTTTTTGGGGGGGCGGGGGGGGTCTAGTCGTGGGGCCTGAACTCTAGGCCTGGGCACTGTCCCTCAGCTCTTCAGCTCAAGGCTAGTGCCCTGCCACTTGAACCACAGCGCCACTTCCGGCTTTTTTCTTTTTGCTTATGTGGTGCTGAGGAATCGAACCCAGGGCCTCAGGCATGCAAGGCAAGCGCTCTACCACTGAGCCACCTTCCCAGCCCCTGGGAAGGTTTTGACGTTACTAGAATGTAGGTTTGATTTGTGAGTTCAGCATGCAGGCAGATTAACCCATAAGAAAGGATTGGCAGTATTTATATATTAGTGTCATCCCAATGCTGTTTTTCACAGCTTCTAATTTTCTTGGGAAAAACAGTGTTTGGGGAGAAAAAATTGACGGGCTCAATCATCGGTGCTCAGCCTGTTTGGTGGTGTTATGATATCTGGGAGAAGGGAGCTGACACTTCTGTCGAGACTTCCTTGTGTATTCTATTGCCTAGAAAGTTGTCTGTGGAGTAGGTATTTAACAAGCATGTGATTGAGTGGGTGCCAGTATAGCTGAGGGAGAGAAACCCCTTTATGAAAACAGTAGAGCATTGGTCTAGTATCCTTTTTCTTTTTCCCTTTAGAATCTGTTGGAGAAAGTGGCACAGAAAATGAAAGCTCCCAACAAAATCCACTGGATTGAGAAGGCGAATCATTCCATGGCGGTGAAGGGACGGTCAACAAATGATGTTTTCAAAGAAATAAATACACAGATTTTGTTTTGGATCCAAGAAATCACTGGAATGGACAAGAAATGATTGTCCTCAGCTGAAAGCTATGAAAGTACAAATTTGAGTACAGATATTGTTCTTTATCAAAGACCAGTATACCTCTCAGCATTATGGTGAGACATATTTCAGACTATTGTTGTTTAATGTTGCCCTATTTTTGAAACACATTTTAATTGTGAAATATCCTTTACAAAATGTCTTTTGAAAGCACTGTTATAGTTGTATGAAGATGATGTACAATATTGAAGGTGGTCTAAATATAATTTATTTTCTTTAGTATAGTTAAGTTTTGGAAAAAAATTAAACATTTGAATTTTGTTACAATGGTGTTTTTGTCTTATTGAAATGGAACAGAGAAAGTACTCAATTTTGAATATGTCATCTTTAAAAAAAGAGAGAGAAATGGCAGTTGCTGGTAGCTCACGCCTATAGTCCTGGCTACTCAGGAGGCTGAGATCTGAGGATTGTGGTTTGAAGTTAGCCTGCGCAGGGAAGTCCATCAGATTCTTAGCTTCAATTAGCCACCAAATCCAAAAAGGCTAGAAGTGGAACTGTGTCTTGGGTAGTAGGTGAAACACTAGCCTTAGTGAAAAAGCTGTGGGACAGCACCCAGACCCTGAATTCAAGTATCACTACTGCATAGGTGTGTGCATGCGCGCACACACACACAGAACATACATAATTCCAGTGGATTTATGAAGTCACTAACCATGCTTTGTAGTTAGAGTGGTTAAATTTAGAAAATTAATCTATAAGCGTAATATGGGTGACCACTCAAAGATAATCCTTCTAATACAGGGATGGAGATAGCCATTTAACAGTTGACTTAGCCCTGAATGATGCATAAACTACATTCTTTTCATATGCTAGCTTGCTATTACACGATTCCCTAATCATGGTTAGGGAACATATAACTGAGGAAGATACATGCCATATTTCTGAGGCTGCAGCGAACATTCCAGAAAAGACTTCATCCGCTGTCCTGCAGATTGGCCACATCTTGCAGGAAATCATTAAGCCCTTTCAGGTTTGAGCTCACTGTTAAAAGAGCTACTCTATCGCCTCAGCTGGGAAGAGGTTAGTCACCACCACTCACGTAGACCAGTATTGCTTATCTGAGGCATCACTGTACCTACCACTGGGCATTTGGCAATGTCTAGAAACTTTATCACGACTGGTGTGGAGAATTCTGTGGTATCCCCTAAAAAGAAAAGGATATTGTAAACACTATAGTTAGATGGAAGTATACACTGTGCCAGTGTGGAAGAACTTGGTTTTCAACCAGTTTGTATATAAATCCATTTTCTCTCCCTTACAGTTGCTAAATTTTGCACTGAAATGTCTAAAAGCCTGTCTCCTTAATGTCTGCCCTGCCATCACCCTAATTCAGGCCATTATCAATTCTTATTTGTATGAACTATAGTAGTCTATTTGATTTTCCATATTTTGTTGTCTCCTTACTTTGATAAACCAATTGCTGTTTTCAAACCAGAAACTTGATGAGAAACAGGGTCTGTGTGATGATGTACACACATGTAGTGCCAGCAGGTGAAGGCAGGAGTATCTTGTGTTTGAAGCCAACCTTGAACTATAAGGGAGACTATCAAGATTTTAGCCTTTCCTCATTATACAGTTTCATTAAAAAGACAGTCTGCTTCTTTCTGAGACTTTCTTCTCTTATCAAATCCTGCTCACCCTTTAAAGAATACATACATAGTGACCCCTCGCCAATCAAGGGAGTAACACTCCAGAGACCCCCACAATTGGTGAAAATCCGCAAAGTAACAATATGTGAACTGCATATAGTGAAAGACGACTATCTAAACGCTCTGCTTCTCGGATTTTTCCCTATCAGGGTTCCCTGGAACAAAACTCCCACAAGAGGTGAGGGGTCACTGTATTTTTTCCCCTCTTTAATCAGTCCCACTGCCTTCTCATTAAGCATTGTTAGGTTTTATATGATCCCATTTGTCTTAGAAACTCCGTGAAGTAATACATTTTCATCTTTAAAGAACTTCTTTGTTCAGTGCCTTCCACACTTATGAATTAAGACATTTATAGCAGTATTTCTAACTTATGAACAGTCTTTGATTTTATGCTTGTATTTTATATACCTGTTACTCAGACTTTGTCCTATTAAAGAACAAAAATTCTACAATTCTGTTTATGGTAGTCTCTAATTTATCTGTTAACCACCTGCAATCTAGTTAGAGAAGTTGAGTATTTATCTTAATATGATAGGGAAGCCCATTAAACTACCTTCCTAAATACACATTTTCCCTAAGCTAAAAAAGAATTAAAAGTCCAGCTGGGTGGGGTGGTTCAAGCCTGTATGTATTCTTAATTGCTTAGATACTGGAAATCCAGGGATCAGAATTTGAGGCCAGCCTAGACAAAAAGAAGTGAGACTCCCGTAAAGGTAAAGGTAGTGGTAAAATACCTGTTGATTATGGGGAAAACACATGGCTGGGCACACTGGTACTTGCCTGTCATCCCTAGCCACAAACAGGAAGATCACAACTTAGCAAAAAGCCACACACTACCTTGAAAATAATATTAAAAGGAGCTGGAGATGTAGCTCAAGTGGTAAAGTGCCTACTGCTACAAAAGGGTGAGGCCTGAGTTCAAGCCCCTGTTCCCAATATCCCCAAATAATAATGAAAACAGGTTTTAGTAAAAATCGCTCCCGTTGTGTATATTAAGAAGGGGCAAGGAGTGGGGGAGGTGTCTACTATGCCATAGTACTTGAGAAATTCCGAGTACTTGTGGTTTCTTCGAGAGCTATTGAATGCCCTACCATTTTGGAGAACTATCCTTTGCAATGACAAAACCCAACATCAGAATTAAACCCCAGTAGACTGAATCTAAACATGAGATTCTCTTTAGAATGCTTCATGATCCCCACTAGACGATGCCAGAGCTCAGTAAATCTTTGTAATCATAAAAGGCCTGAATGGTTTACTCCTGTCAAATGAATGCTGCTTTCCTCAGTTTACCTGACTGAGTGAATCCAAAGGCAGTATTAATTACATCTTCAAAGAAAAATGCACTATATCCAAAGTAGTGTTGAAATTTTTTACCACTAGTACAGTCTATCCTGACTGAAACTATTTGCTCAGTAAGCTTCCAGCTCTAACTTTGTGGACTTAAGGAAAATTAGCAATTCTTAGGTCTGCCTCCGCCCCACCCTTCAATTCTGACATCAGAAAGGACATCACTAGTCGCTCTTTAATGCCAGGCATGGCAAAAGGCAACTAACTAGGAGCCATTACAGAGTCAAATCTGGTTTTCAGCACAATGTTACTGTATTGTAGGAGAAATTAAAGAGAGCTCTTTATAGCAAAGAAATGAAAAAGCAACTGCTCTAAGAGAACTCTGGCAGGTTTTTTTTTTTTAATTCTTATTTTTTGTGTGGCAGTTTCTTAAGAGACAAGTTATTGTATGTGTTACAAAGTGGCGACCAGATATATTTGTACTAAAAGCCTATTTGGCGAAATGTGAATTACAGTGGGCACCCAATATTTTTACATGTTACATCGATCAACCCTACGTTCATTCTAACAAAGTACTATATTTTCTTGGCCACAAATAAATGTTGAATACACTGTTACTGGTAATAGAAATGTTCAGATCAAAGGCTTCCTACCGATTTGAATTTATTCTATATTTTTAAATTATATAGGAGTAGTAATATTTAGAGGACATATAGGATTGTTTTGGTTTTTATGAAATTAATAAATTTTTAAATTTAAAAAAGCATCTAGCGGGGCTGGGGAGGTGGCTCAGTGGTAGAGCACTTGCCTTGCATGCATGAGGCCCTGAGTTCAATTCCTCAGCACCACATAAGCAAAAATAAAAAAGCCGGAAGTGGTGCTGTGGCTCAAGTGGTAGAGTGCTAGGTTTGAGCTGAAGAGCTGAGGGACAGTGCCCAGGCCCAGAGTTCAGGCCCCACAACCAGACCCCCCCCCCCAAAAAAAAAAAGCATCTAGCATTGTGTTTTGCCAGTGAACTTGCAATATTGCTTAAAGTGAGATACTGTGAGCTAAGTTAAATGCCCACTATGACACGTTCGTCACTTAGGCCCAGAGCTGTCCTTGCTACGTTTGGTAAACCTTGGGTAGCACTAGCAGATGTTTCTGGCAAAGCTTTGCATGTGGTTGAGATGGGCGTACCACTTTTTGTGTTTTGGGCATCTGAACTCAAGGAATTCTGAGATCAATTTCCTATATTAAATTAAAATGTCAAAGCCACATTATTTCTTTAAAAATGTAGCAGGAGATGAATCAGAAGATGATGTGTTTTGGACAATATGGGACCTCCAAGCATCTTGGATCTTTCAAAATGATTGGATGTTAATCTTCTTTATAACTTTCCTAGGAATTATTTTTGAGGTAATACTCATAAACATTTATGCATTCCTCAAGAAGAAACCTGTGCTTCCAGGAAAGAGTGGTTCAGATTCCCAGAAGGTAAGGCCAAATAATGAACTTCCACTTCACTGTTTTTCACATTCACACATAGGAATAATTTGTAGCTGAATGCTGGTGGCTTAGCACCTGGAATCCTAGCTACTCAGGAGGCTGAGATCTGAGGATTGGAGTTTAAAGCCAGCCCAGGACAGGAAAGTCTATGAGAGTCTTATGTCCAATCATCCACAGGAGAGCCACATGGTAGAACACTAACCTTGAGCAAAAGAGTTAAGGGACAGTGCTCAAACCCCACAATCAACAAATAAAATAATAGAAAATTAACTTTGATACTTGGATTCTCTAACATTTAATTTTCTCCCTTGAAACAGAATGAAGATATTTGCCTTGAAAGCACGGCATTTGGTAAATATCCTATGTTTTTTTTTCTTTTAATGTGAAATTTTTCTAGCTTACGTTTCTTCACTGATAATGTGATTTTTGTAATTCCTATTTAGCTCCAAAGAATCCATCAGTTATCCATCCAACTTCAAAAGAAAGGTAAGTGATACGATTCTAAATCCAGTGAGATAGTTCATTTATATTTGCTTGAAAATTATATTTGCTTCTGAATTAGAGAAGGATTTTTCTGAGTACAGTGGAATGTAACTGTTTAATATCATAATTCAGTCTAACATTTAGTTTAAATTGGTGCCAAGTTCTAAGGTGTGTTGAGAGTGTTTTGTATATTATTAAAATTACCTTTCGAGTTGGAAATTATTTTTATAGATGAGGAAAAATAAAGCTTAGAGAAGTTAATGAATATCTTCTCTAAATGTTTTCCTCTACAAATAAAAAAATAGTAACCACTACTCCTTATGGCACAATTAATTTATTACCTACCTTGTATCAAGTCAACACTGAACTAGAGCCTACAAAAGTGATATGAATTTCTCTGAAATTAGAATATAAAATCAGAATCTAAGAGCATATAAAAGGTATTTCAGAGATAGGGATTAAATTCCAACATAATCACTAATATTGTCGTGGTTTTAGATTGTCTGAAATTAATTCAACTATTAACAATATGAGGATTACATGGATGTGGAGACAGTCACTTAAGATACTCTTTGATCTCAAGAGGTTTATGTTCTTATAGTGAAGAAGAATAGGTACAGAATGATTGTCCTGTGTTATGGTGACATAGAGCTAGAAGTATAAGAACATTTACCCCCCCAAAAAATAAATAAATTGTTGGGGCTGGGAAGGTGGCTCAGTGGTAGAGTGCTTGCCTTGCATGCCTGAGGCCCTGGGTTCGATTCCTCAACACCACATAAGAAAAAAGAAAAAAGCCGGAAATGGTGCTGTGGCTCAAGTGGTAGAGCGCTAGCCTTGAGCTGAAGAGCTGAGGGACAGTACCCAGGCCCAGAGTACAGGCCTCATGACTGGACCCCCAAAAAAAAAAAAAAAAAGAACATTTAGAAGATTTTTTTTTTTTGGTCGTGGAGCTTGAACTGTGGGCCTGGGTGCTATCCCTTAACTCTTCAGCTCAAAGTGAGTGCTCTACCACTTGAGCCACAGAGCCACTTCCACATTTAGGAGATATTTAAATCAGGCAGGGATGTTTAGGATGGCTTTGGGAGAGTGATTAATACAGATGAATTTCCAAGTCTGAATGAAAACCAGAAAAAATTGAGGATAATAAAGGCATTCTAGCACATGAGTAAAGGCAAAGAAATAAGAAACAGTAAGCTAATGTTAAAGAAATTGTAATTATTTCATAATTGCTGGAACATAAACATGGAGTAAGGAAGGGGGGGTAGGAAGTGGCGCCGTAGCTCAAGTGGTAGAGCGCTCACCTTGAGTTGAAGAGCTGAGGGACAACACCCAGGCCCAGAGTTCAAGCCCCACGACCGACAAAAAAAAAACAAAACTATATAGAGGGAAGGGGGGGTAGTGGTTGGAGAATGGTGTCAGGTCATGTAAGACTTTCTGTAACGTGTTAAAATTTAATTGTGGGTTGGATTGGATGTAATTCTGTAGACAGTAGCCACTAAATATGTTTAAGAATAGGAGTTTTGTATTTCAGCAAGATTGCTTATTGAAGAATGAATCTGAATCTGAAAATTACTCAGTGTCAATCTAATTTCTTTCATTTGTGTGGTGAAAAGGGTCTGGTGGCTTTAATATCCTATTGAGTCCTGGCAACTCAAGTTCAAAGGTTTGAGTCTTACAAGGTCTCATGCTCTGGGGGTGCAGGTTGGATGCTGGGAGCAGGAAGCCAGTGCAAACTGGAGTTACTCAGAAATGTAATCAGTGTCTATTCAACTTGATAGGCTAGAAATTGGTGTTTGAGACATTAAAGTAATTCAAAAGCAGAGGATAAACATGAGGAAGTCATAGGAAGAAATGGGGAAAAACAAGTGTTCCGCTTCAGAATCAAGACTCCTACATGTTCCCCCTCTGAGTACCAGCATTCCTGCCTGGGCAGGAGTTAATCCCTTAGGTATTTCTCTGGGACACTAAGGGGAAGATACAGTAGCTACCCTCAACTGAAGTTTCACTTCATATAGTTTCAGTTACCAGAGGTCCACAATGGTCTATTAATGTTAACTAGGCAATTCCAGATATAATCAGTTTATAAGTTTTAAATCGCAGGACATTCCCAGTAGCAGGATGAAATCTTTCCCAGTAACATGACGAAATCTTGGCCACCCTTTCCAAGGGGTGAATTAGCCCCAGCGTAATTCATGCGTAGATGCTATCTATCTTCCTGCCAGTCAAATAGTAACTACTATTCTTACTAGATTGATTGTCTCAGCATTGCTCTTACTTTACCTCACAAGTAGCTCCAAGACAAGAGAGTAGTGGTCCTAGTGGTTCATTTATACCAAAAAGAAGTGGTAAAAAGTTTCCTTTGAGAGCTGGACTCAGATGGCTGAGATCTGAGGATGACGCTCGAAGCCAGCCTGGGCAAGAAAGTCTGTTGAGACTCTTATCTCCAATAAACTACTCAGAAAAAGCTGGAAGTGGTGCTGAGACTTAGGGACAGTACCCAGACCCTGAGTTCAAGCCCTAGGACCAGAAAAAGTTTCCTTTTAAGGATTGAAACAAAGATTTTTTTTCAAGGCACACCATTTTAATATGATATACTGATATAATTGTTCTCCGTTATTAGTAGTAGTTAGTCTCTTAGCTAACTAATAGTTAAAATTTCAGGGTGGTTCAATGACAAAGCACGTACTTTAGCATGCTGAGGGCCATGGGTTCAACCCAGAAACACACTTCTGAGGTGTGTGTGTGTGTGTGTGTTCACTGAGATTGAGGAAAGGGTTAAGTTTTATTTTTATTTATTTATTTTTGGGTCCGGTCGTGGGGCCTGAACTCTGGGCCTGAGCACTGTCCCTCAGCTCTTCAGCTCAAGGCTAGCGCTCTACCACTTGAGCCACAGCGCCACTTCCAGCTTTTTTATTTTTGTTTATGTGGTGCTGAGGAATCGAACCCAGGGCCTCAGTCATGCAAGGCAAGTACTCTACCACTGAGCCACCTTCCCAGCCCCGAAAGGGTTAAGTTTTAATGTCTACTCATCTTGTAGATGAAAGTAAGCAGTCAGAAGCTTAGAGCTAGAGGTCACCATTCAGCAATATTGACCACAGGCCTTCTCTGTGCCAGCCATTGTTCTAGACTCTTGAGGTACACCAGTGAACAAAACAGAGGTTCTTGGCTTTCCTCTTTGCTTTTGTGTGATTGTTTTGGGGGGTGAATAAAATAATAATAAGATAAAAATTACATATTTTTAGAAGGTGACATGTGAGACTAGGAAAACTTGTGCTTGTGAGGCTTAGTCCTAGTAAGCAAAAATAAACAAAAAAAAAAAACCACTGAGTTTACATTAGATTTGCAGGAATGGCTTGTTTCAGGTTTTCCTTATGGTGGGTCATGTCTATTTGTGAACTAATGTGAATATATGATCCCTATGTTACACTGAGCCTAGTCATCTGAAGTAAATTGGGAAATATATATTATTATCACTAATTCAATAAGAAATTTTGACTTGTGAAAATGGACCTTGCTACCAAGGATTATACAGTAAAAGTAACAAAAATGTAGACACAGCTTTGTAAGTCTGCTATAGCTGCCATAGTAAATTACCTGGCAGGGGAGATATCATGAGCAAAATAACAGACTGGATGGCATAAACCACAGAAACGTATTTGAGGCTGGTAAGTCCAAGGCAAGGTATCAGAGCTTAGGTTTCTCCAACAGCCTTTCCTTTTGGTTTGTAGGTGGGCACTTTCTTGCTGTATATAATCTGTGTGTATGATATATACTGTTGGTTCTGTGTGTGTGTGTGTGTGTGTGTGTGTGTGTGTGTGTGTGTGTGTGTGTGCGCGCGCACGTACGTGTGTGTAATTAGAGAGATTTGTTTTAGGATAGTTATAGTGACTAGCAAGTCCAACATCTGCAGTTAAGCCTAAGGACCACTTCTGCTTCCTCTTGGGAGGTTGGTCTTATGTTCTACATGGCCTTCTGCTGATCAGAAGGATTGTACCCATGTTAGGCAGAGCAATCTGCTTTTCTGAGTCTACTGGTATGAATGTTAATCTCCTTCCCTAAACACTCTCACAGAAATATCCATTGTTATGTTTGACTATGTATTTGGGCACTATGGCCTGGCCAAAGTGATATATAAACTTAACCATCACATTATGCATTGCTGATGTTAATTGATCTGAGGACTCATTAAACTGACACTCATTTGAGGTACGTGAGTCCTTTGTTAGGATCATTACTCTACCCCCTTACTTTGACTCTCAAATTGTATTGAGAAGTACTCTCCCAAAATGTACACTTTTCAGTTGATTACAAACCAATATCTGTTAGAGATACTGTCCGTTGTCTACAGAAAGCTATAGTTTATTCTACTACTGAACAGTCTTCTGATGTGCCTGCTAAATTACCATAAGATTGTTTTCTTCTGGTAAAAAGTTCATGTAGAGAACAGAAACAAACTGATATTCTTTGTAAAAGAACAGTAATCTTGCCACTTTGACTTTCTTGGTGTTTGTTTTGAACCAAGTTTTAGAGAGCTTAAGACAGATTTTCTCATTCTCTGAAATACATAAATGATCTGCTTCACTAGCTGATGGGTTAATTAAGAAAAAGGAACTAGGTAATTATTCTGTAATGTGTATATAATAACTTTTTTTTATTTCTATATTGATCTGCTTTTACATATGATATGATTTTTTAACTCTATTGAAACCTTTTAAAAAAAAATAACCCCTAAGTGAAATTTCATTTACACAGCCTTTTATGTTTTAGAAATGACATCTTTTCAGAAAGTACTACTTCAACACTTATATCTGAAGAAAATGAAAGTCACTTTGAAGATCACATTTTATCCTCAGATGAAAAACTATGCTCAGGGACCAGTGAGAGAGATTATCAAGTAAACTGCGTTTGCAAAAGTCGCATGCCATTTCCAGGTGATGCCAGCTCATCTTTGTCACTGTTTAATTCAGAAGTAAAGGAGAAAATTCAGAACCATAGAGAATATTCAGAAAATGAATATGAACAAAACCATTTTTCTTCAAAGACATTATTTTCCATAATGAAAACCAACAAAAATAAGAAACCAGAGTTTTCTTCTGATCTTAGTTTATCAAAAACTTCTAAATCCAGTATAGAAAATGAGGATCTCAATGTGGCACCATTCCCTCCTGCCCACTTAGTTCTCTCTAGACACCAAGTTAGACTTCTGGAGGAAAATGTGAGACATAGAATTTCTTTAAAACCCAAATGTATACTACAGACTAAACATCATAGATCTCAGGAGAACTTTGAACATTCTCTTGAAATAGAATCACGAAATTCTTTTCCAGAACAACACGCTATTCAGAATCAAGGGTTTTATGATGCCCGATTTGCTAGTCAAGCCCAACAATTTATTTATAACCAAGAATCAGTCAATGATCAGCCTAATAACCCGGTCAACTATTTTCATCAGCCTCAAGATTTGCCGGTGAAACCATTCTCCAACAGCATACAAGGCTGCTTCCAGACCCAAGACATGAACAGGAGCCAACATTCCATCAAAGTTCCATGCATTATTGAAATAAGAGATTTACTCAAAGGCGGAGAGGCTAATGAATACTTCGGTGACGCCCAAAATTCTGCTTGTTTTAAAGATTCAAACAAGATTAAATGTCCCATCAAGGAGCAAAATACTGGCTTTCAGAATGCTGAATTTTCAGCCTTAAGTCGAAAATCAGTTGCTAAAGATATGCCACAACTGAAGAAGAAAATGCCAAAAGGCCAGGGAAAACTTGCTTCATCTGAATTAAGTCAGTATTCTGTATATAGCGCAATGCCTTGTATGCCAACCGTTAAAGAGCAGAAAAACAGAAAAAAATCATCATATAATAAATGCAAACTCAGTGTTAAAGTTCCATCTCTGAAAGCAAAGAAAACACCAACTTCATGGGTGTCTCAAATCATAATGTGTCACACTTCAAAAAATAAGAATGAGTTAGGATGGAAACATAACACTGAAAAAGAAGAATTACATCTTTTGTCTGTCTCTAAGCTTATTATTCCGTACATTGAAAAGCATTCTAGAAAAAATCTAGTGAAAGTCCTGCCAGATGTAATAAAATGTGACTATTTTGTAAAGAAACAAAATAAGTCACCAGATGTAGAGAAAACCAGTTACATGGGAATGTCAGACATTATTGAAAATTTAAAGCAATATGGCAGAGAAAATACAGCACTACAAAATACTTCATCAAAAGTGTTGCCTCAATTCGGACACTCTTTCATGATCAATGCTGATAAACTAAAAGCACCTTATTTCTTATTAGAAGAAATAAACAAGAAAAGCAAAAAACTTCCTGAAGTCCCTATTGAGCAAGCATTTCACCTGGATATTCTAAAGCATGAGATACCTTCCGAAGAAGCTATGTCAGAATCTCGACAGAAATTTACCTCATCTCTAAAAATGAGAACAAACGGAGAAATAAAAATGAAGGAAGATCTACAAAGTGCAGAGAACGGAGAAGAGCTACCAGCTAGTACACCAAACCTGCAAGGAGACTTCCCAAAAGAGAATGCACAGAAACGAGAAGATTTACTGAAAATTGTTCTGGAGTTCTCAGATGTCAATTTGCTTATTTCCTTAAGACCCCAAAACCATAAAAACAGTGAAGAATTACAAGGCATAAAAGTGCAAGCAAATACTGAATGTGTAAATCCAAAGAAAAGTATACCATTGTCTCCCAATATTACAACACAAAATGGTAACCTAACTGAACATGAGGAGCTAGAATTCAACACCAGAAGCAGTATAAAAAATATGCATCACACTAACAGCACATCTGATGCATTTTATGATACCATATATGCTACCATTTCACAAACACCCGATACAGAAATGCATAGCAGGTCAAGCGACAGAATGGGTACATCAACAGTTAGACTTAGTAATTCAGTGTTAAAACAAGATGAACTAGAACATGAAAAGGAAACAGAGAAAGAAAAATGTATTGATGAAAGCCCTATAGTCAAAGAACCACAAGACTGTGACAGAGAGGAAGAGAAACAAAGAGCAGTTCCACCACTGTCACAAGACCTCAGGTTCAGCATTGATAAAAAGAAGAACAGTAAATGTGTCAGATTTAACATGGAACCAATCAGTTTAGGAAGCAAGTCGATTCAAGATAAAAAGCAACAAGTGTATCCACAAATTCCTTCTACACAAACTGCTTCGAGGGCTGTTCCAAGCCCTATCACTGATCAACTGCAAGTAGAGAAAATGAAGCAAAACCCATCCAGACCTACCAGCAGAGAAAATGCTATCGATCCTGTATGTCCACTTATGCCAGAGAACTTGTCGACTGGCAAATATTTAATTGAAACAAGAGATAACTGGGTCCCCTCTGGTGAAAACCTCAGAAAGAAATTAGACAGTCGTATGGCACAAGAGAAGGAAGATTTAGAAAGGGATTTATCTTCAGTTGCCATAGAATGTTTTGAGACCAGAAAAAAATGGTCAAGAACAAAAAATTCACTCATCAGACAAGTGATTAGGAAAGTAAAGAAGCCTGCAATTTCACAGATGCTTTATCTCAATAGACGTGACACTTCTAGCCATAGAAGAAAATTGAGAAATAATGTTGAAATTATCATTAAACAAATGCTGCAAGATAAAAGTTTGTCAGATGCGCTTCTGAATGCTTACCCTCACGTGTCTATTTTGTCTGATACTGGAATGCATACCAGATTAAATGCAGAGAATTACTGTTATATTGAGTTAACAAAAGGAAAACCCCAACTTGACAGTGAAGGAAAGCATTTGTGTTCCTTTTGTGAGGAAAACACATCCCCAAACACTCTGGAAGCCCGATTACAAGATGAAGTGAAATTGGTAGAAGAAGCTCAACCAAAATTAGCCCCTCGTGATAGTTGGATCTTCAGATATGACTTGGCCACCAAAATGAAAGATATCTATCAAAGTAAAGAAGCAACAGATAAAATGTGCTCTTTAACAGACATCAATACGATTAGCCAGACAGAAACAGAAAAAGGAATACCAAGAGAAACACGATTCATGTCTACACAAGGAAAGCAAGAGGGCAATATTACTTCAGACGACGTCCAAGAAAGCAACTTTCAAGATGAAGAAGAAAGAGAACAGGAGGTGTTATTAAAAGTAATTCCACAGTCCAGCCAACATCTTGAATTCTGTTCGGGTACAGGAAGAGATCTGAACTTGTATGAACCAAAGAGCCAAGTAAGTAGGAAAATTCTGTATGTTCTAGAACAACCTGCAGATCTGGTGCAAGGAGAGGAGCTGAGGAAAAGCATCCAGGCACAAAATGACACAATCGGTACAGTAATTGCAAAACTTCCCCCTCTGAAATCAGAGGAATCACTAACTGACGCAATTTTAGTTGGTACAACATATGATGCATTGCCGAATGAGAATCATTTGGCAGGTGTACTACACAATTGGAATGGAGAGGAAAAGGTAGAGTTTAGAAGTGACCTACAAACAACTATTCTGGGATCTATGAATCTCTTCAAATCTGATCTACCTGACTCTACTAGGCAGAGAAAAACGTTTACTTGTAAAGCCTTAAAAAGCAAGAGTCCCACATGCATAACTATGAAGGTAAAAAAGCCATCAATTTCAAAGATATTTAATATTCCTCAATGTGGTTACCGCAAATATCTACCTCCAAAGACCTTAAAATCACAAATTGTTGAATTTTTAACGTGCTCCAGAATCCTATCTGATGGATTTTATATTATTGTACTGGAAGCAGAGAAACAAAAAGGATTAGCACAAGAACTACCAGCAGTTTCAGAGTCTTTGACTTTCTCCCCCCATACTTCACCTGCACCTAAAATAGAGAGAGGCATTTTAGCACTTACGGACAAACGACCTAAAATGAGTTCCAACTGTGTAGCTTTGAAGGCAAAGAAGGTACCAATCTCCCAAATGTTTAATATCATAGGATGCAGTACACCAAGCTACAGAAGGCCGTTAAAATGCAGCTCCAAAACTAAGATCAAACAAGGTAAATTGGTGGGAGATCTATTTCTAAACGCCATCTCCTCTGCCACACCTCAAGCTGAAACAGTGGAAAAGGACCCTCATTCTAAGGAAGAATTAAGCAGTGTAGCAAGTCTAAAGACTTTATTTCCAAAAGCAGAAGAATCAGAGATTGGCTTAATATTATGTGATGCATCTTGGGATGGAAATCTTGGAAGAAAATGGGATAGTACAATTTCTGAAAAAAAGTCACAGAATCAAAAGGACTTAACAGCTCTAAAACCTTTAAGTTTTTCCAGTCTTGTGTCAGCTGAATCTAAAAGTGAGAGCTATACATTTGAACGTGTACACAAAAAATGTAGGAGGCCCAGGCATAAAATGTTGGGGGCAAAACAACAAAGATATCCTACAGGAGGCCATAGAAAGAAAAAGCAACACAAAATTAAGTACCAGGAGGGTGAGAATCAGTGGTATGCAGGTGTGAGAGAGTCATTATTCAGTGCGATGGAATATTCCAGAAGTCCATCATCCAAACTGATGATGGATAAACGATCATTTGATCCAACAACAAAAAGGGACACTCTACCTAAAAAAACTGTGAGTAATCGTACGACAGTAGAAAAGGAAAAGGTACAAGAACACATTGCCCCAAGTTGCTTGAGATCTATAGATTTTTTTATATCTGTTTTGTCTAACTCCAAAAGCAAGGGAAACACAAGACAAGTATTGAAAAATGAAATTATAGTGACTCTCAAATGTTTAACTGGGAAGGAAAAGAAGCCATCAGTTTCACAGATACTTAAAACCAATGGACACTTTATCATAAAACATAAGAAGAAATTCCAACTCAATTTAAGAAGCAAAATAAAAGCCATGGGGCAAATTAAAAATGTGACAGACACATTTCTGAATACCACTGACTTCATGTCAGATTTCTCTGACATGACAAGGCAAAATCAATTAAAACCAGAGATAGCTATGAGACATTCGAGGCATAGTTATCCACAGTTTTCACAAGCAGCATCACCAGTTGAAGGCCAAGCAGAATATTCTGATTCCACTAACAAGGGTGATACTTTCCACCCTTTAAAGGAAGTAAAACTACATAATGGAGAAAGTGGAGGGGAAAAGCAAAAACCATTCATAGAAACTGGTCCTTCCCACACGAGCAACTTAACAGTAAATGTACAGCTCATAAAGGAATCTGAACCTGACAAGTCAGAGGACATGATGTTAGGAGAGCCTTTTTTCTCTGAAAGCCAGATTTGTGAAATGAATCCAGAAATAAGTGTAAAATTAGAAAACAACAAAAATGTGCAAGTAACTGTCAAAGTTGGACTCTCAAAGGTGGAAAAATCACGTGTTTGGGCAAAACACAGTGAGCCAACAAATGATGCTGCATCTAGAAAATATGATAAGAAAAAAATGGACAACTCTGTTTTAAAAGAAAAATTTCCATACCATTTGGCAGGAATTGTAGATTCTGTTGACAAGCAGTTATCTGCTTCACAAGAAATTAAAAACTTGGCAGATAACCTAAAAATACCCGAAATGTCAAGTGCTAAAGTTATACCTTCACAAGTACAACAACCAACACTTTTATGGTCGCATAACACTGTAAACCATTCTACTGTAACCATTAATAAAAAGCAGAACTCTAAAGCTAGAAGCATAAAAGTAGAGAAAAATAAAGCTGACGTAAATGCCAATGTAATATCAACACCTGCTTCTATGCCTACTCTACAAAATATGAAAATAGATCAATCACTTAGTATATTGGATACATATGAAAGACCGTCTAAAACCAGAAATGCCATAACCAAAGCAAAAGTTGGAGAGAAAAAGGCATATAAAAACCAGGTTATGTTTAACAGAACTCTACAGAACAGTCAGCCATTTGAGTTTAGAGTAGTACAAACGAGAAACTCCGAAGCACCTTTAGTTAATAGAGTATTCCCCAAGAACATTCCTTCTCAGAAAACAGATATTAATTTAATGGGTCAAAATACAGAGTTAAAAGTTGGAGAACAGTTTATTCCAGAGACTGTTCTTTTCTCTGAGATTCATCCTATTCAAAATGAAAAGCAAAATGAATTTAAAACAAATCCCAAAAATCTTGTCCCACATAAGAAACAGCAAGAGTCCTATATCCTCCCAGAAGCTATCTGGAGTTCCACTTGTGCTTACATTACTATGCATCCTAAAATTATAATATCTAAAGATAAGGAAAAAACAGATGATGTGAAAAACCCTCTACCTATCAGACAGAAAAAACGGAAGGCAAAGAAAAGACCAGTTTCCCAGTGGCTTGGATTTGGTACTGGAAGCAATAAAAAAGGACGAAGAGTTAGCACACAGCAGCCAAAGGCAGTTCTACTGAGTAAAAATGTAGCAAATCTAGTTCTTGAAGGTCATTTTGATTCTGGATGCCTTATGTCTCAGTATAAAACACTTGCAGAAATGAAAATGAAGCAAGATAAGTTGAAAGAGGGGGAAAACATCCTCTTACATCTAAAGATGGATAAACTACTAAATGAAGGGCCTACGTCGTCCTCAGGATGTGTCAATGTATCCAGAATCATTGAAAAACTGGAAGAAAATGTTGGTCACCAAGACATTTTAGCAGACATTCTCCAATGCTGTATACAACCATTACAAACTGGGTCACGACAATCGAAAGCGCTGCATCGTAACAGGTTAGATTTACAAAGAAAGGTGCACTCTGAACCTGTTTCACAGAAAGATGGAGCCAGTCACATTCTGGGATCCATATCATCTCCCCTACTGGGCCGAACTCACACTGGAAAGCCAAAGGAAGAAGTGAAAGGAAAAAGCATACATCAAGATGCAAAATTCTTTAGCCTGCAAGTAAATGAAGCATCTTATAGTTCAAGTATACAGCACATGCCCCAAAATATAGAGACACTACTCTTGCATATTAAAAAACGAGAGAAGAGGAAGAAAAGTATTAGAAAATATAAAAGACTTGAAACAACCATGGGCCTGAAAATAACAGGGAATCCTGATGCAGAACAGTTTATCAGCAAGTACAAGAACAATGGCATACTCAAGCAAAAAGACAGACCAGAATTGGATATGAGTGTAGGCACATTGTGGACAGGGCAGAAGCCATGCCCTGTGGACAGCACATGCCACCATGATACAGGAAGAGCTGCTGTCAGGTCAGGTCCTCTGTACCCCCAAAAGACAAAAATGAAAGTGAGGAAACTCCCCGTGTTCCAGATGCTTTATGTTACAGGATATGGAACCCGAAGCAACAAGAAGGAACCAAGAGGTAACATTAAGGAAGAGAAGGATGAATCACAGCAAGGGAAAACAGTGACAGATTTCCTGCTGAATGATGTTTGCAACTGTGGTCAGCTTTCGTGTCAGGTTACAGTGGTTACAGAAGTAAAAGGGGAAAAGGACACACCACAAAAGACAGCACAGGTTGTTCCACAGCTAAACCTGAAGACATCACTCAGTGAAAAGAAAAGGTCATCTACGCAGATCATTGATACGAGTGCTAGACCAGGCACCCTCAGGAAACTAGAGCAATATGACTCAGATCAAAAAGAACTCCAGGTTATTTCATTAGACATTGTCCCACGATGTAGAGATTACATAATGATTAGCCCACAAATAGAGAAACCTTTCCATATGAAATCAAAAGTTGATTTAGAAAGAGACATAGTATATAGTGGTATATTTCCAAAGAAGATGGAAATCAATGGCAAGATCTGTGATACCTCAAGAATTAGAACAAATGCAGAACTCACTAGGGAACCTC
Source organism: Dipodomys spectabilis (assembly GCF_019054845.1). Classification (NCBI taxonomy): domain Eukaryota; kingdom Metazoa; phylum Chordata; class Mammalia; order Rodentia; family Heteromyidae; genus Dipodomys; species Dipodomys spectabilis. The sequence continues at coordinate 1,655,133 of NW_024870892.1, read as the reverse complement.
TTCATTTAGAAAACATAGGCGAGGTACCTAAGGAAGGAGAAATGTATATTAGCAAAAAAAATATTTCAAATCTATTGGGAAGAGAAGGATTAAATGACACTTGTCTCTTCCTAAATTCCAAAGACCAGAAATCTCTAGGGGATCTGCACGGAACATGTCCAGATTGGAGAGAACATGCAAAACCAGCTAGCAATCCTAAAAGTGTTCTAGATTCTGTACCTTGCTCCACTAGGAGCCCTCTCCATTTAAAACAGACACCAAATATGACAAGAGAAAGAAGGGATAATATCTCTATAAATGTCAACGTGAATCCATGCAGTGAAGAACAATCCGTGTTAACTGCTATTCCAATCAATTCAAAAAGATGGAAAATGGACTTTTCAGAAAAACCAAGGGTAAAGCAACTGGACATTTGTAACCAGACAAAAGAAAAAATTCTAGAATCCATTTTCTCATGTGTGTTTCATCAGTTCCATACTACAAATCCAAAGACACAAGTCCCGGCAGAAGTGATGTTAAATTCATCTGCTTTAGAGAAAGCATCAAATGAAGCCAGTATTCCAGCAGATCCTTCTCCATGTACCAGAGGGATTAATGCACATATTAGAGGGAGAAAAGAACATCAAGAAAGTACATCCGAGGCTCTTCCAACATGGGCTTCGAGCTCTCTGATAGATACGTATCAGATTGCTTCGTCACAACTAACCAAATCACTAAAGCCAACAAGCAGTCGACAATACACTTTAAATACAGGAAAGAAGAAACAGAAAGAAAAACATAGAAATGATCATCTTCCAAAGCCTATATCTCACTCCAAAACAGATCTACTTCAAATGACACATGACTATTCAACTCCACAGACCAGAATACCACTAAGAAAAATGGATGCGATAGATGAATATACTCAGCAAAGAAAAAACAGACAGAATCAATATCACCTGCCCATTTCCTATGAAAGCATCAAGGAGAATACATCATGCTCTGAAAATTATCCCTGTCACTGGCCACATTTAATGCCATGGCTGAAGGGAGTGTTATCTGAAGAAGGTCCTGTTTCAAGCAGGAAAAAAGGACTAGACTTGTGTTTTAAAAATCAAACAAGTACAGAATGCTTTGTCCCACCAATGGCAAGGCAAATGAACAGACAAAATGCAATGCTGCCTTTAGAAGCATGTGGTAAAACCATAAAATATTGGAATCCTTTATTCTCTAAAGGAAATCAGTCGTCAGATAAACCACAGGTCATTGAGACCATATTAAATAGTAACTCACCCAAGATAAGAGTTACAAAGAAAGGAGACTTACATAAGGCCAAAGAAAAGCAAATAGAAGCATATGTGCCTAGCATACTTTTACATTTTCTCTCAATCTGTATACATCTTTGGCATGAAAATAATAGACAGAACGGTGGCCTAAAAGAGGGAGTTATGAAAGGTATACAATGGCCTGAAAGTAGAGCCCTAAAATCTGTATTTTCAGATACATTTGGTGCCACTGATTGCGATATCCCAAGTGATGGACTAGAAATGCAATGGAACGTCAAAGATAAAACCATAACCATAAAAGAGAGACTTGGTGATCAAGATTGGATTGTCACAAAAATAGGTGAGCCCATCCCTTCTTTACCTGACTTCAAATCAGATAAAGAGTCAACTGATGTGATTATCTCCAATAGGATAAAAAGAAAAAAACAAGAAGAGGACGGTGCAAAGGCAGTAGAAATGAAAGGAATAAGGGACTCTGGCATTATTTCAAAGACAGAGAAATCCTCACTGTCGCACGTAATCGGAGGAAATGAATTACCTTTGTTATTTAATATTGTGAAACAAGAGAAAAAGGTACAGCTAGGTGAAGGTAAATTGGATGTGAAACTGACAAACACTTGCACCTTCTTACCATCTCCGTGCCATGCTAATTTGAATTCAACAATAAAAGAAAGACAGAATAAATCAAAAATAGTTAGGCATGACCTGCCACCACTGATGTCCCAGACATCATCAAAAGTCAGAGAAGTATCATTTTCAGAGTCGGCCAATCAAAATAATGTAAAGAATGTAATAGAAGTAAAATGTCTGCCACAGAGGAAGAAAAAATGTAAAGAAAATATAGTCAATGTAAAAGATATCATGGACCTCGTATGTAAGACTCTAACAAGGAAAGAGTCACCTTTTAAACACTTACTACATGGAAAGGAACCACGGCTGAACTACAAAAAACAACATAAGATAGTTCAAGAAAATAAAAATATTCCAAGTACAGTTCAGAATAAACTGCGGGATTGCATTCCCTCTTCACCTCGCTTGGAGTGGGATACTAAAATAAATGAAAATTATAAGCAAGGAATAACAAGATTCCATCCTCCATCATCGACACTCCAGGGATTGTCAGGTACAATAAGAACACGTAAGGAGCCAACGGATACTATTTTAAGCAGCATGAAAAGAGCAAAATGTTTGCCACAGAAAGATAGAGTCAAAATAGCTCCCAAAGAAATAATACAGTCTGAAAGGATAGCTGTGGAGAAGAAGCAGTCTTCAGTAGTGTACAAATTACAGTTGAATACTGAAAAAGAAGAGAAAAGGATGCAGGATGATGAACAAGGAGAGAGTCTGAGGGAATTTTCCATCTCTCTTCCACTTTATTCTGAAGTCAACACAAAAGTAAAAGGAGAAGAAGCTATGCAAATGAAGGCAAAATCATGCCTTCTACAGCCAAAGCTTCAGGGGTCATCAGCTAGAGATGAAATAACATGTACACTCTCTGCATCTAGTCCTATCGCAAACAGTGTAATAGATGCCATGGAAAAAATAATATACAAAGAAAGGGAGGATGTAAAAGTGGAAGAAGTCGTCCCTTTGAAGAAAATGGAATCATCACGCTTACAGGAAATTCAGCAAGACAAAAAAGATCAAGAGAAACAGCAACAAAATGTGGTTCTAACCAATTCCCATGATTGGATACCTTCTTCTCATTTAAAACTGATTTTGAAGATAGAAAAAACTAACCATGAAACTGAAGCAATGAAGTATTCTCTTCCAGAACTAACATGCAAGATATTATCTGATGAAGTGAGAAAAGCAAGTAAAAAATCTACCAAGGGTAAGATCACAAGCACCAAAAACATAAAAGAATATGTACTACAAAAAGAAGAGGATAAAATAAAAATATTAGCCAAGAGAGGCATAGTATATCCAAAAGATAAAGATTTGAAAGGAAATAAAGAGCAAGGGAAAATGGATCCACAAGGCAAAACACAAGCAAAAACTGATGGAGAAGGCATCCAAGAAAAGAAACGGGATGGCGAAGATCAAGAGGAAATGGAGGGAGAAGGCAGAGAGCAAGGGAAAATGGATCTACAAGGCCAAGAGCAAGAGAAAATAAATGGAGAGGATAAAGAACAAGAGGAATGGAATCAAGAAGATAAAGATCAAGGGAAAGTGAATCCAGAAAGTAAGAAAGGACAAAAGCAGACAGATCCAGAGGGCAAGCCGCAAGGGAAAGCAGATGCAGAAGGTCAGGGATCTGGGAAAAGAGGCCCAGGAGGTGAAAATACAGAGGTAGTTATGCATGCACATTTTCATCTTGCACCTTCCCAAATGGATTGTGAATTAGACACAAGCATGAAAGGAGGAGAAGACGTACAAGGAATATTAGGATGTGCCATTCCACGACTACATCACCAGAAATTGTGTGGTGCGGGCAAGGTGGCACCCGCAATGTCCATTGGGTATGGCAAGTCAAATGACACCAGCACAACACAAGAGCACCAGCCACAGAAAGGGAAAATGGTGCGTATAAAGCATGGAAGGCACTCTGCAGGCACAATTTCCAAGGCAAATCAGTTCCCACTGCCACACGTGCCTCTTATTGCTAGGCACGGTGGCCGTCCACCCAGCAAAAAGACAAATGTCAATGAAAACTTGGGACGTGTGCCAAAGAGAAAAAGTAAACGAGGTGAAGTTCTGACCTTACCTTCTATTCCCTGCAGCAAACCAGACAAAGGAAATAAAGCAAGGGAAGACAAACGAGAACTAACAAAATCCATTCTCCCCTGTACACGGAACATAGAATCGTTGAGTTTAGAGAAACTAAAGTATATTGTGTCACCTTTTATTGACACCTTGGGCAATTCAAAAAGAACAGAAAACCCAATAGAAAAAATACAGGGAGAAATGGACCCAGGAATAATAAAAAGCTGCTTATCACATCTTGTGCTCCAGAAATTATTGCCTGCAAGACAAACGGCATCTACAAAGACCATTGCTAGACAAAAGAGAAACGAAAAAGCATCACTTCCACTAGAAGAAGACAAAGTACAAACTTTAGCTAGAAATGACTTGATACCTCCCGATGGCACACTTTCCCAGAAAAATACATCGACATCTCCTTTTATGTCTCTTATCAGTCAGTACAGTATTCTGAGCAAGAGAAAGGAACCACCAAGGAGCAGTAAAGAAAGAGGTCAAATGCAGGAAGAAACAAGAGCCTCTAATGTGGGTCTGAACAAAACTGATTCTTCTCTGTCATGTCCTTTGCAAGTAAAACTTCCTGGGTCATCATGTGAGGAAGTCTCGTATGCAGATGTAAAAGAAAGTATTGGTTCACAAAGTCTAAGAGTAAAAGTAAATCCACAAAGGCTATGTGAAGAGGCAAAGGACAGGCTGGAAACAGAAGGCACAAAGTGTGGCATAGTCTGTCAAAGAACAACTCTGAGAGTAAAGATACCCCCATCTGCACATATATTTCATAGAAAGATAGTACCTTTGAGTATTAAGGAGCAAAGAAAAGAAGTTCAAGAGACTAACAGTAAACCTAGAATGGTTCTAAAGAAATCTTCTTCCTTACCTTCTTTGTCTTGCTTTAAATGGGATACTAATGTAAATGAAAGGGAGTGTCTGCGAGAAAGAACACAGTTCTCCTTTCCGTCACTAACAATTCAGGATGCTGAGTCCATGGACGCATTAGATGGCAACAGAAAAGAACTGCTACAGCCCGTAACACAGGAAGAAGAAAAAGAGACGCTCCAAATAGACGTGAAAGACCTTTTGGATCCAACAATAAGGAAGTTGTTATATTCACATATGCTCAGAACTGAAGAGTTGCAAAGGAAAATCAAAGAACAAAAAAGAAAGATGCAGGAACATAAGAATGCACTCATTTCCATTCTGGAAGACAGAATGAAAACATCATCTTTCACGCAATTTCAGTCCAAGAAATCATCAGATAGAGTTAGAATAGCATGTCCAGAAACCATCAATGATGGAGATCTTGCAAATGATTTACAAGAAAAGAATAGAGAAAAAGTTGCAAGAACGAACAGTGTAGCGGTCACCACAGATATGGATTTAAAGACAAAGAAATCCCCTATTTTAAAAACATGCAATTTCAGCAGCCTTCAGGGGCAAACTAAAGAGCAAGAGAGAAAGACGCAAGAAGGCAAAAGGGAGCAAAATTTGACGCTAACTAAGATCTCTACTGCTGGATGTTATCTACCTCTGCTTAGTATGTGTGCGGGAGCGGGAATGGAAGAAAAAAGAAGAGTAATGTCAACAAGCTCCTCTCTGTCCACAGCAAAGGACCTGAAACCAACTGGACATGACGACAACATGTATTTAAAGCCAGTTACTGGTGATGTTCTAATCAATCTACAATGTAGAAAACAACATATGCTACAGAATAAGGAAGAAGATGAGGGTCAAATAGGAGATATTCCAGTATCCCCCAAATTTCAAGAAATGAAGGGACAAAAATGCAAAGATGAACCACGTGTGGGTCTCACCAAGCCTGCCACTTCATTACTGTGTCTGCCTCAGCTCCAATTACAGAAAAACATAGAATTAGGGGATGGAATGCTAAGACTTACAAGATCCTTGCTGAGAATATTAGAAACAGGAGAAGCAACGCTTTGGGAGACAACTGGAGGAGATAGCATGAAAGAGGTTGCCAATCAACACATGTTTCAGAAAGGAAAGACAGACAGAAAAGAGACCATAAAGAAGAGATGCCCAGATATAATTATGAAGGGAAAGAAATCACTTCCTTCCTATAAGCTCCATAGAACAGAACTGCATATAGATATCAAAGGGCACAAGGGAAAGGAACAAGAAGAACAAGATGAACCACAAGCTCTGATTCTAAGAAAAAATCAGCCTTCTAAATCTTCTTTACCTAACCTTAAGCGAGATGAAAGTTTACAAGTAGATGAAGAAAAGATTGGAAGCAAAATGTCTCTACTTCCATTAATAGTTAAAGCATTCTCTAATGTGGAGAAAATAGCAGACACAGAGCCTGTGTATGGTGATGCCAGAAAAGGTAAACCCTATAGGACCCCAAAAGAAGGAGGATTTGAAATGACGACCACAGACATGACAATCAGGGTACATTGCAAAGGGCCTGCAAGTTCACCAATTCCACATATCCTTAATACAAAAGGATTCGCCCTGAATATGAAGGTACGGGAGAAAAAAGTGCACAATCATAAAGGTGAACCACCTGTGATTCTGTCAAAGACTTTCCTTTACACACCGTCAGCATGTCTCTGTACTCTGGAGTCAGGGGACAAAATAGACAAAGACGTGAGTGGGATCTCAGGAGCCTGTTTTCCACAGCTACATCTCCAGGAATCATCAGACATCATGGAAACAGCCAATAGAGAGTTAATTGATGGTGATAATAAAAACATTAAAAAATCAGCACAGAAAGAGAGAGAGAAGCAGTGTATCTCAGACTTCATGGTCGATGCCCAGCAAAGGAGTGAACCTTCAAAAGTTAGATCAGAAAAGGATGAGAAAATGTACTTCACTGGATTTGGTACTATCAGACACAGGAAACTGCTGGAATTGCACTTGATGGCTCAACAGGAGAATGAACCTGAAAAATATAAGAAAGAACATGTAGCTGCCTTTAACTCCTACCCCGCAACTGGAAACCTGAAAAGACAAATTGACGATAGCAATCATTCTAGCCAAAAGAGAAGTGGTAAGGTTCCTCTTTCGCTGCCAAGGCAGACAGCCAAGCAAATGTGTGTCACCTTTGGCACCCCTGTAATTTTAAAAGGATTTTCTGTGGCAGAGGGAGAGACCCACCAACAGGAGACTGTATCCAAAGTATCTCCAGAATCCGTGGATTCATTAAAATTGTATAACCCAAAGAAAGATGGACAAGGGAGTGATAAAATAATCAAAATGTTTTCTCCCCGAAAGTTAGGATCACTTGAAAAAATGAATACCACCAAGTTGATTGCCCCTCAAAAACTAGAAAAGAAAGATACCATTATGGAAAAGCAAATAATGTTGCATTCCAAAAGTGGTCACAAGACTAGGTCAAACTCTCCCCTTTCTGTTAAGTTTCCATCTCGGGATAGGAAGCAGGAGGCGACATTGGAGATAGATGTGGACAGGAAAACTACTTTGTACACCAGTCTACCAATACTACCAGGTGTACACATGCAGATCACAGAATTTAATGCCCTAAGAAGAAAAGAAGATCTGACGCTGCTTGGTCCAGAACAGGGAGCACGTGTTCTGGAATTCCTTCAGAAGTCCCTTAAACCACTCTGGACTTGTCTGCTTCAGTCTGGACACGTAGAGGAAATAAAGAAGGAAACGAACAAGATCACCTCTGTCAATCTGGAACAGCAAAAACAAATTGAGACTCAAGTAATCACTCATACGGAGAACAACTGCCCAGGCCAGCAAACACAAGAAAAGGCGCAAGAATTGTCTGGCATAAAACAAAACCTCCAACTTCAAGAATCACTTCAAAGAAATGTTGTGGATTCCTTTTGTGCGTCCATCCCTCTTTCCCTTAAAAGACAGAAAATAAGACCCACAAGTCTGAAAACAGAGCCGAGGCCCAGTAAGAAAACTGCAAGTTTTGGTTTCACTAGACACAGTACTCCAATAAATAAAATAGAATATACCTTCAAAAGAACACAGAATACGATTTTATGGAATAAAAATAGCCCAAGAATCGTTATCAGAAACCTTTCCATTTCCATGAGACCACCTCATACAAAAGAACTGGAAACAAACCTAGGAAGTGAACAGAGACTTTGCCTTTCTAAGTTCAAGGAGAAATCAGCGAACACAAGTAAAATCAAGAGGGAAACCTTTACGGTTGTAAAAGAAAAACTGAATACTACCAATACAGTCCCACAATATTCCCAGCCTTTTGTGGTGAATGAACCACAAACACAGCCACTTCAAGTCAAAGCAGAAGCCAACCTTAAAAGAGAAAGAAGTCAAAACAAATTAATTCCCAGTACAGGAGAAAAGATTGCTCCGGGGCAAGGTGACAGGATTATTAAAAAACTCAACTTGCATATCATCGAGCAGGAAGACAAGATACCAAAATGTATTCTCATGCACACAGAGTGTCCCTTTACATTTGAAGATCAAAAGACAATTGCAGAAGCCCATCTGAAAAGGACCAGGCATGTGACTATTGGAGAAGAACCACAGTGTGGAACTCAGCTGCTCAAAACCAGAGAGTACACCTTGCTTCCCCAAGAAAGAGACCCAGGCGGACCCAGATGTGATTCCACACGAGACATTCAGCGGCAAGAAGCTATTCCAGGGACCGTGCCTCGAATTCAAAACGATGAAGTCAAAACACTTGCAGATGGTGCAGGTGCAGAGCGTTCGTTTCCAATTTGTGAAGCAATTAAAACCCCCTGTGACTCCCATGTCAGAACTAGGATCCAAGACAAAGTTTCTTCCGACAGACTGGGGAAACTCCAAGACTATGAGCCTGCTGACACGACATCACTGCCATCTCCAGAGAGTTCGCCGGCCTGGCCAACCATCCTCGATTCCAAACCCAAAGCCATTTTGCAATATTTTACTCCCGAAGAAAAAAACAAGCTCGCCAATTACCTTGATTCAAAAGTTCTGGAAATAAAATGCAATCTGATGCCAGAGAGAGCAAAAGCCTCCTTCCGGAAGTTTAGCCTTTATTCTAAAGGGGATATTTTAGAAGATAACAGTTGGAAACTCGATCTAAGACAGAAGAATTTGAATTTTAGATCCCCAGAAAGGGTTGAGGCTGTTGAACTTAACTTAGAAGAAAATTACCCAAAAGACTATCCTCTTCACAGCTGTGTGGAGACGCCAATTGCTCGTGCTAAGTGTGATGATAGACAGCCCATCCCAATGCCACGGACTATTCCACAGCCAGACAGTGGAACATCTTCCAAAGTGTCAGCTCGGGATCCTTCAGGGACTCATGTTCTCCAAAGCTATTCAGCAAAACAAAGAGATAAACTCCTCATGCACCTTTCTATGAAAACCCTGGAAATACAGATGAAAGCCCTGTCCAGAATTGTAAGAGAATCTTGTGCGATGGCCAATGCCCAGGACAGAAAGAACCCTTCCCCCAGCAGCTGTCTGCACTCTGCTGTCAAAGCGCCAAAGCGGAAAAACAGAATTTTATTACTGTTTGAGGAAAAATCTCTTCATCAAATAGACCTGGATTTACAGTACAAATACCTCCGCTTTCACCTGGGGCTTTCTGTTGAAAGTACGTTCCGAAAGCCAAATGCTCTTCCCCAGCGTCCTCTGAACATGCCCACGATTTCACCAGGTAAACAAGTAGATGAGAGCAGAGAGCGTGGTGCTCTTTCCTCCGATCCACCGAGGTTAGAGCCGCAGATTCCTCTCGACAAGACAAGTCTCAAGGAGAATCCATTACTCTTCACAAAAGCCCCAGAGCCGGTGAAAGCGTGTGCTCTTCCAACCCGGCTGCGTGAGGTGCTGCAGAAAGACACTAGAGCCCCTTCCCAGTTAAGACCCTGCATGACCCCAGAGAAAGAGAAGCGCTATAGTGTACGCTTTCAAGAACCAAATACCCAGAAACCTCTCCATGTAAGAACTCAGGCAAACGCTAGTGGTTTCGAGGATTCCCACTCAGCTCAGATTTCTAATGACTTCTCTCATCAGATAAGCACCAAGAGTTCAGCTACCTTGGGGAAATGCCCGACTTCTGAGGGAAGTGAGGATGAAGAGTGTACGATTTTAGCTGGCGTTTTACCCAAGGCTTCCCAGAACATTATATTCGAATTACAGAAAGACATTCCTTTGGGAGATCTCTGCAAGAGGAAAGAAGCGGCTTATTTGAAGCCATTGTACAGCAAAGTTTCAGGAGACAGTCATAAGACGGCTTCTAGAAAACACACCTTAATAATGTCCCCACCTCCTGTTGGATCTCACAAAAGCGGGAAGTACAGAGCATCCTCTAAACATCCGGACAGCTTATGTCGGAATTCACCAAACGCTGTGGAAGTTCACTCCGTGCCATCTGTATCACGTAATGAAGAGAAACCTCCATGGACGGCATTGAGCACAGCAAATCCCTCTTCCACTTCCTCCTCGGAATCATATATTCCGTTACATCCTGGAAAAAAACACCACATGCATCCAGAAAGCAAAGGAAGAAAGAAGACCACATTTGATGTATTTCGAAAGCACAGTGCACCCCATCAGCCCCCTAGTATAGAGAAACAGGTAAGAAGGAAGGAAGTCCATGATTATGAGTCAGAAAGACTGACCTCTTCCCAAAGCAAAGATGGACCAGCAACAAAACTTCATCACAGGGACATCAACTTCAGTTCAGAGAAACTACAGCAACCCTTTTTCTACGCGTGTATGCCCGCAGACACATTAGAGGTTGTACCCCAGACTGTTCGCTGGACTATTCCCTCAAGAACCTTAAGGAAGAGAAACTTCAAAGTGCCCCTGGTGGCAAAGATTACAAATTCCTGGAAGATGTGGGGTTCACCAAGATAGTTGTTGGGGTCCTTAAAGTGCATTTCTTCAAAGCTAATATTATCATGTATACATTCCCTTACACCGGAATGCTGGTTGCTATGGTAACGGAAAATAAAGATGGATATCTAATAGTTGGCTCATGGAGTGTTTCCTCGGTGGATATGTGTGTTATTTCAGAAATCGAATTGTGCAGTTGTGGAGGGAGGCCAGGATGAGTGAGGAGGTGGCTTTGGCTTGGCACTTTCCAGACTGAGCCTTCCTTTTCACTGCTGCAGTCACCTGGTCATAGAGGAAGCATCCTACAGGCGCTCAACCACCAAGGGTCAGGATGAGGAGTTGTAAACTACCTGACATGGGGAAGGTCTAGACAGCTAGGACAAAGAGAACGCAGGGAGAAGGTGAAGTGTGTCAGAAAATAGCAGTCGGGATTCCAGAGTCAAATGTCACTAATTATGGGACGACATGAAGTAGTAAGTATTTTAATAGTTTCGATTATAGAGAACTTTGGTAACACAGAGGGGGAAGGATTGGGGAAGGGAGCAAAGGGAGAGAGGAAGAGAGAAAAGAGAAGAAGGAAGGGAAGGGGAGGGGAGAAGAGGGAGAAAGGAAGGGAAAGGGGAGGAAGGGCTCTCTCTAAGCCTCTTCAAGAAGGACTTAGGGTGGATACTACTTCTTTTGGCATATTTGCTATTATTTCTGCAATTGCTAAAAACTGACAAATGATGTCAAATAGAAAGGAATATGGGACTAGTAGTTCACACAATGTCCAGCAGATGTCACTGTGTTCCCCTCTCAAGCCCAAACTCCACAGGTTTAGAATCTCAGCCTTAAATTCTTATTAGTGCTCATATTTCTGTGGTCTGTTCAGATAATAGGACAGAGGAAGTGTTATGAGTGGGAAAAGGGTAAATTGAAAATAGTGGAACCCTAAAGCTGGGTTCATTGTTTTTACCACCAGATTACCCTACATACATGAGCCACTTTAATTAGACTCACTTTTCATTTTTAATAATGAAGATCTGAGTGGCGTTAGTGCATTATGGTAGTCTGTGAGTACTCACGTGTTTACATGCCTCGTCTCTTTTCTTCCCTCCTCAAGCCTTGAACACCTTCTCTGCATCTTTAGAAGCAAACGACTGTGAGAGCTGAAGAGGCTTCTCAGATGCCTTGCCAAATCATCTACATATTTTCCTCCTTGTAGTTCTACTTTGAGGTGGCAATAACAAAGTATCTTAGACTCTACAACTTACAAAGGTCATAATATTAAGTTCTGGAGGCTTGGAAATCCAAGGTCAAGGCGGAGGCTGATTACATGTCTAACAGAGGCCAGTTCCTCATAGACAGTTTGTTCTTTTTTTTTTGTCAGACATGGGCTTGAACTCTGGGTTCCATAGCTCTTCAGCTCAAGGCAAGCATTCTACCACTTGAGCCACAACACCACTTCCGGTTTTCTGGTGGTTTATTGGTGATAAGAATCTTGTAGCCTTTCCTACCCGGGCTAGCTTTGAACCTCGATCCTCAGATCTCAGCCTCCCACATAGTTAGGATTACAGGCATGAGCCACCGACTCCCAGCGACAGTTTGTTCTTTTTGCATCTTCACATGGTAGAAGGAAAAAGAGGTGAAAGGCTCAGTTAGGCCCTTTGATAAGGATTCTATTCTCATCCATGGCAGCACTGCTGCAACACCTAAAACACTGCTGGAAGACCCATCTCAGAGACTGAAGTAGGAATTAAGCTCCAACATGAACTTTGGGAGACTTTGAAAGGTCACACCATAACATCCATCTATTCCAACTTACTCTAAGCATTTCTCCCTTACGACGTCAGCATTCTTTCATGCACTTTCCATCATTTCTAACAGCCTACGTGCCTTCATTTCTTTCCTCTAAATAAAAAGCATCTCTTTACCCCTCTCTTTAACTCATTTTCTCTGCAACAAAAGGTCTCAGAATTTTCTCTCCCTCATAATATAATTTAAAGATTTTGTTGTTTTTAAAATTCGATGTTGCTATTAATTCTTATTTGTTTTCTTTTCCTTTAATGCTGGGGATTGAACTTAGGGACTTAAAAATTCAGAAGAGGGCTGGGAAGGTGGCTCAGTGGTAGAGCGCTTGCCTTGCATGCCTGAGGCCTTGGGTTCAATTCCTCAGCACCACCTAAGCAAAAAGATAAAAGCTGGAAGTGAGCAAAACAGTTATTTGGGGAGGAAAAATGGTTAACCTAGATTAAAAAAAAAAGAATGGAAAAAGAAGGATTCTAAATAAGATGCTTTAAGTTTTGATGGCACTACGGCATTCGCAAGTGCTCTCTGATCCTTTTTCTCACTGTGCCAGGAGAGATATAAAAAGGCAGGCTATATTTGGGTCCTTGTCAACGTCCAGGCTGCTGCTACGGCAGCAGGTCTGAAGTGGCAGGGCTAACGTGGAGTGCAGCAGTCCACAGCTCTCCGGGACTGGTGGACAGCAGAAATCCTCGATGAGCTGCACACGAAATCACAGCTACTCTCTTGGAAGGGAAAGGATGATGACATTCTCATGTTTTGTCCCGTTGATCTCTGGCTTCAGAGAGGGGCTGTGGGATAAGAAAGCGCTGTTTTCCATGCCTGTGCAATTGAGTTTTTCTGATCTCGTTGCCTGTGCATGGAGGCATGCTGCAATCGTTCCTTGGGGAAATCACTTGTGGTGGGTCCAGTACCTCAAGTGGCTCATATGTCAGGAATGGAAAGATGATCCCGTGCTGGAGCCCTCATAATGCCCTCGAGACGGCGACACAGGGCAGAGCACCAAGGCTGTGGCAATTTGCCTGCTCTTCCGCTAGCCTGCGATTCAGGGTTTCAGCTTGCATCTACTTGGTGACTGATGTCTGAGTTTCACTCAAGGTTTCCTACAAACACTGTGAGACAGGATTTGTACAACAGCTACGTGTTAGACTTCCCCTGGGGGAACTAATCCTGAACATGCTCCATGATCACCAAGTCCCCACTGAAATATTAAATGGTAAAGACTTGTTACTGTTTCCTGTTGTTCCAAGTTTGTTTGTCTTTTTCCATATGGATTTTGTTTTTATTTTATTATTTTATTTTATTGCCAGTCCTGGGGCTTGAACTCAGGGCCTGGGCACTATCCCTTAGCTGCTTTTGCTCAAGGCTAGTGCTCTACCACTTGTGCCACTGGTGCCACTCCTGGCATTTTTCTTTTTGTCAGTCATGGGGCTTGAACTCTGGACCTGGGTGCTGTCCCTGAGCCTTGAAGCTCAAGGTGAGCACTCTACTACTTGAGCCACTTCCTGTTTTCTGGTGGTTAATTGGAGATAAGAGTCTCACAGGCTTTCCTGCCTGGGTTGGTTTTGAACTATGATCCTCAGATCTCAGCCCCTTGAATAACTAGGATTATAGGTGTGAACCACCGGTGTCAGGCCAAGGAACAACTTCTAAGTTTGCTGAGTCTTTGTAAATTTTTGTTTTTGTTTTTGTTCTTGTTTTCTTTTGGGGGAGAGAGTCTGGTCGTGGGGCCTGAACTCTGGGCCTGGGCATTGTCCCTCAGCTCTTCAGCTCAAGGCTAGTGCTCTACCACTTGAGCCACAGCGCCACTTCTGGCTTTTTTCTTTTTGCTTATGTGGTGCTGAGGAATCGAACCCAGGGCCTCAGGCATGCAAGGCAAGCAGTCTACCACTGAGCCACCTTCCCAGCCCTGTTTTTTAATTTTAGTGTCTATTAATTTCTGCCCTAATTTTTATTACTTCTTTAGGTTTGGCTTTAAGAGTTTGAGATGCATCATTAGGGTATTAACTTGAGATATATCTATTTTGTTGATGCACTCATGACTATAAACTTTCCTTTGCTGTGTCCCAAAGGTAAGTTGTATATTCATTTTCATTGGATTCTAGGAACTTGTTTTTATTTCCCCTCTTATCTCTCCAGTCTCCATGTGTTTGTTTTCTAGAGTTGATTGTTTTGTTGTTGGGTTTTTTCCCCAGTCTTCTGTGGAGCTTGAACTCAAGGCACTGCTCTCCCTGAGCGCTTTTGCTTAAGGGTAGTGCTCTACCACTTTGAGCTATGGCTCCACTTCTGGTTTTCTGGAAGTAAGAGTCATCTAGACTTTGCTTCCCCAGGCTGGCTTTGAACCCTGATCCTCAGATCTCAGCCTCCTGAGTAGCTAGGATTACAGGCATGAGCCACCAGTGTCCAGCTGTTTGGTGTGCTTTTTATTTTACAGTTGACTTCTAATTTTATTCTGTTATGGTCAAACAGACTACAGGGAGTCATTTTAATTTTTTTCATATGTACCATGACTTCATGACCTGGAATATGGTCTATTTTGAAGAATGTTTCATGGGGCTGCTGAGAGAATGTGTAATGTCAGCTGTAGGATGAAATAGTTGATGTCAGTTAGATCCAGCGGGTTGATGGTGTCATATAAGTCTGTTGAGCGTTTGCCTTCGTGACTTATGTACTGGTGAGAGAAGGATATTAGCGTCTCCTGCTGTCATCGTGTTGGGACTGTGTCCATTTAAAAATCTAATGGCATTGAACAAGTTAAACACTCTTGCATTTGGTACATAGATGTTACGAATTGCTGTCTTCTTCATGGAAAGTTCTCTTTATTAATAGGAAGTGGCCATCTTTGTCTCTTATGACTCGTTTTGATTTGAAATCTCCTCTGGAGGATAGGAATAAACATAGTTACTTCTACTTATTTTTGAGACCCATTTGCTTAGAAGACTTCTTTTTTTTTCAACTTTTCACCTTAAGTTTTTTTTTTTCTGTCAGATAGATGTATTTCTTTAGACAACTGATGGTTGGGTCTTTTTTGTGCGTCCATTTTTAAGTTTCTTCACTCATTTTCTTTTTTTTTTTTTTTTTTTTGGGTCCGGTCGTGGGGCCTGAACTCTGGCCCTGGGCGCTGTCCCTCAGCTCTTCAGCTCAAGGCTAGCGCTCTACCACTTGAGCCACAGTGCCATTTCGGCTTTTTTCTTTTTGCTTATGTGGTACTGAGGAATCGAACCCAGGGCCTCAGGCATGCAAGGCAAGTGCTCTACCACTGAGCTACCTTCCCAGCCCTCTTCACTCATTTTCTTACTACTGAACTTTTAAAAGATTTTTTGGTCTATTTTGGATAATAATCTCTCATTAAAATGTTCTTTTGCGAAAGTATTCTCTGAGCCTATGCCCCATCTTATTCCCTTGATGATGATCTTTACACAGAAGATATTTATTTTAATGTAGCTCAGCTTACTAATTTTTTGTGGGTGAAGTTTGGTGTTATTTAACCCATTATTTTTCTTTTTACTCTGATAGAAATTGTTGTCCTGTAGGATCTTGCTATGCTCAAGGAGGGGCTGAGCAGGCAGCAAAACCCCTCTACATTACCCTATCTCCACTGAAGGTAAGGTGCCAAAATTGCTGTGGGCAACTCATGAGTTAATAATATAAATAGGTTTTCAATTTTAAAAAAAAACTATGCTTGTAGATTACATTATTGGTATTAACATTTGATTAGTGTTATTATTAACTAGCATTTTCTCATCATAGTTCAAGTAGCCTAACTTCTACCAGCCCCAGATGCTGCCTGAGAACCTACCTTCAAGTAGGAGCTGTTAGGTCAGAGGAGGCAAAACTTCTCTTACCCCTGAGGGTTTCTTAGTAATCTTTTATTCCTTTATACCTACCCTGATCCTTGATGATAAACTCTCACTTGTCTGTGTTGTATTTGTGGTTGAACCTCAATTCTCTTCCTGGCTACAAAATCTGTGGCAGTAGTCCAACCCCTCAACACAATCTGACTCACCACACTTTACCACATATGATTAGGTCTTCTTTGTTAACAGAAGAACCAATAATTATTTTGTGATTAATAGGATTATCCCAATTTACACTAAGTTTATTTAGTTTTAAAATGAAGTGGAAATGAAAACCTGCGTCAAGTTTGAGTCAGCAATGCATACTCCTTATAGAAAATGACACCAGGGTATGAGGGTGGCGTAGACTCTTGTTCAGTTTGAGATCCTCCTCCCCCATCCTCTCTGCTCTGGTGGTGGCAGACATTCCACACAGGGACTCATGATCACAACCAACTCCACCCCTGCTGAGATCTACCCCACCTACTTCCTTACCAGCTTCTCAGATGCAAGGTTTGGGAGCACCTTAACCTGAGCAACTCAGAAATGCACGCAGTTATACCCCTGGTGTCTCCCTTGACCTCTGGCTAATAGGAACACATAGAAACAGTTCCCCCTTTGGTCCTCTGGGTTAGCAAGTCTGAGTTGCATTTCAGACAGCTCCTGAAGAGCTCTCAGGAATAACTCCTAGTACCTGTAGCATCGAGCAACTGGAAAATGCATCCTTCCTTTACTTTTTCTTCTTAGTCTCTCCTTTTGTGCTGGATCCCTACTTTTAAGTTAACCTTGCAGGGCTGGGAAGGTGGCTCAGTGGTAGAGCGCTTGCCTTGCATGCATGAGGCCCTGGGTTCGAATCCTCAGCACCACATAAGCAAAAATAAAAAAGAAAAGAAAGAAAAAAAAAATAAGTTAACCTTGCTGGAGAAGCTCAAGTTATGACAGCTTGTAATGAAAGTAAACAAAAAAAATCCACTCAAAGCACATCCATCAGGTTAACCTATAATGGGTAATTAAAAAAAAAAATTATAGCCTTTGTTATTATTGTTGTTATTGTTATCATCATCATCATTATTTTCTTTTTTTTGGGGTCCGGTCATGGGGCCTGAACTCTGGGCCTGGGCGCTGTCCCTCAGCTCTTCAGCTCAAGGCTAGCGCTCTACCACTTGAGCCACAGCACCACTTCTGGCTTTTTTCTTTTTGCTTATGTGGTGCTGAGGAATCGAACCCAGGGCCTCATGCATGCAAGGCAAGCGCTCTACCACTGAGCCACCTTCCCAGCCCCCATCATTATTTTCTTATCCCCCTCTTCTTTGCTCCCATCTAATTTCATCTTCACAAAGTGTCCTGTACTTTATGTTCATATAATCACATCAGTAATAGGAGATTGCACGTAGACACAGACATACGTGCACACACCAGCACACACTTAGACAAACACGCACACACACACACACACACACACACACACACACACCATTGGTCAGGATACAATTCAATTATGTATGTTCACAAGAGCCTGACATCTTAATGGTTTTCCTCAAAAGCTTTTGTCTTTATAAGGTACGGTGGCTGTGGAACAGGTTTCTTGAGCAGATGTCTGTGGAGGCAGCTTTACTGAATGGTTTCCTCTGCTTAGACAGAAGAACCGACCAGATGCATTTCTTCTAGAACCTTCTGGAGGGTATTGTCTCTAAAAGAAGAATGAAACAGAGTTCTCCCGCTCACTAGGCTAGAGCCACATGGGGACGAGCAGACCCCCCTTCCCCGCAACCCCCCCCCCCCAGACAGGATGGGCCTCTCACCCCTTTGTTGTGATTTCAGCCTGTTTGTCTGGAGCCTGGTCAGGGCCACCTCCTGAGAGAACAGGCCTGTCCAATCCAGTCTGACCTAGAAGGGGGAGAAGGACAGAAGGAGTTTCCCCACTATGGAACCTCCCAGAATAGTTCCACCAGGTAAACACATTCTTTCCTAATAGAACTTTATTGGGAAAAAGTTTTCTCTTGGAGTGATGGCCAGCTGCTGTTGCTAAATCCAGAACGTGATCTGATGCAGCCATGTCCGTTGTCCTCTGTGGTCCCCCGTACAAACGCAGGGGGGAGAAAACCCAGAGGCCCGGGGTGGACGCCGCTCTGCCTCCGCACTCCACATCCCTCCCATTTTCCATGAAGCAGGGATTCCTGAGATCAACTGTTCCACCACTGCTTGTTAGAAAGTTCTTTCCTAGCCAGTCCAAACCTACCTCGGGGAGCTTACTTCATCAGCAAACCCTCTGGAGCCCGCCCTCAGATTAGCCTGCCTCACCCCTCCACCGGAATGATCTGAACACGACTTTGTGTCCTGTCCCGTGTCCTCCCTCTCCCCTCCGGCACAGGAGGGTCTTACAGAGCAACTGCACCTGCCAGGAGCGAGTCCCAACTTCTAGGTGCCTCCTCAAGCCAGTGCTCCAGGATTTCAGCTTCTGGAGACTTCTGATCAAAACTGCTCACAATTCTGAGTTTCGGACCCTCTCCTCTAACTCATCCCAACGCCTGCATATTTAAGAGATCAAATTTAGCTCTCATAGCAGCCCTCCGAAAAATGACTTTTGAACCAAGTTCAGAAGAGCTACAAGTCTCTATCCAGCCTCTTTTTTTCAGTAAAAGAGTTTTTTAAATTTAATTTTAAAAATACCTAGATGTTTATATAAAAAAAATATTACCTTGTTTTTTGATAGTGGGATTACAGAAGATTTATTCATTTATTTATTGGTGCTGGGCCCAGGACTTGAACTCAGGGCCTAGATGCTATCCCTGAGCTTTTTTTTGGTACTCAAGACTAGTGCTCTACCACTCTGAGCCACCACACCATTTCTAAGTTGTTGTTGGTTCATTGAAGTTAAGAGCTTTCTTGCCCAGTCTGGCTTTGAACTACAATCCTCATATTTCAGCCTCCTGATTAGCTAGGATTACATGCATGAGCCACAAACACCAAGCTAATTTATTCTTTTGGTTTGGTTCACTAAAAAATGTTTAGAATGTATATTTGTATTATATATCATACTTATATAGTATGTATGTAGTTTATACATATATACATAATATGTTATGTATGTGTATTGTCTACATATTATGTATGTATAAATACATAAGCAATGCAACCAGATTTTAGTTTATCATTTTTTTGCTGTGCTGAAGATAGAACACAGGGCTTTGAGCATGCTAGACAATTACTCTACTATTGATCCAGCCCTTGTACTTTTCTTTTCTTTTTGGTGCTAGTTCTAGGGCTCGAATTCAGGACCTGGGTACTGTCCCAGACCTTTCTTGCTTAAGGCTAGCACTTTACCACTTGAGCCACACCTCCACTTCTGGCTTTTTAATGGCTAATGGTAGATAAGAGTTTCCCAGACTGTCTTGCCCATGCTGACTTTGAACTGCAATCCTCAGATATCAGCCCCTGAGTAGCTGGGATTACAGGTATGAGCTACCAGCACCCAGTCCTTTTTAGTTTTTATTTTTATCTTTAGACAGGGGTTCTTAGATCACCCATGCTGGCCTGCAGCTTAAGATCCTCCTTTCTCAGCCTCCTGAGTAGCTGGTGGTGTAGGCATACACCACTATGCCTGATTCTAACCAGTTTTTTTTTTTTTTTAAGAAGCTGTAGTCTTTATTTTTATTTTTTGGGTCCGGTCGTGGGACCTGAACTCTAGGCCTGGGCGCTGTCCCTCAGCTCTTCAGCTCAAAGCTAGCGATCTACCACTTGAGCCACAGAGCCACTTCTGGCCTTTTTTCTTTTTGCTTATGTGGTGCTGAGGAATCGAACCCAGGGCCTCATGCATGCAAGGCAAGCGCTCTACCACTGAGCCACCTTCCCAGTCCCTGTAACCAGTTTTTAAAAGTTGGATTTAACAAAAAAATCAAATTGTAACAATGGCATTCTTTTCCCTATTTTCTATGGAGATGTGGCTCCTGGTAGGAAAAGTGATAGAAACGCAAGGTGACGTGGCAGACATGGCCATGTTGAGAAGAAGGGAGCATGGGAGCAGTGGGGCTGGGAAAAGGCTGGTTTCTTCCTGCACTGACCCGACCCGTAGGGGCCCACAGCACATCTAGCCAACAATCCTGACCTTAAAGGAATTGGCCGGATAGATAGATAGACAGACAGACAGACAGGCAGGCAGGCAGACAGACAGACAGACAGATAGATGATAGATAGATAGATAGATAGATAGATAGATAGATAGATAGATAGATAGATAGATAGAGTCCTATTTGCTTGGGGTTATCTTTCACAGGATTGGTGTTCTTTTTCTTAAGGGTTGAAGAGCTTCATAAATGAACAAGATTTTCCTTCTTCCCTTTCAACTGAGCCCTTAGATTATCATTATTATTGTTGTCGTTGTTATTGGTGGCGGTGGTTGTGGGGCTTGATCTTGGGCCTGGGTGCTGACCCTGAGCTCTTTTGCTCAAGGCTAGTGCTCTACTACTTTGAGCCATAGCGCCACTTCTGGTTTTCTGATCCGAATCCTTTCCTGCCTGGGCTAGCTTCAAGCTGTAATCCTCACATCTCAGCCTCCTGAGTAGCTAGGATTATAGCGGTGAACCGTAAGTGCCAGCTTCTACTAGCCCTCATTTCAATTAATTTTTTATTGTCAAGGTGATGTACAGAGGGGTTACAGTCATATAAGTAAAGTAACAAACACATTTCTTAGCTGGGCACCAATGGCTCATGCCTGTAATCCTAGCTACTCAGGAGGCTCAGATCTGAGGATTGTGGTTCAAAGCCAGCCAGGGCAGGAAAGTCCGTGAGACTCTTATCTCGAAGGAACTACCGGAAGTGGTGCTGTGGTGCAAGTGATAGAGCGCTCGCCTTGAGCTGAAGAGCTCAAAGACAGTGCCCAGGCCCAGAGTTCAAGCCCCACGACCAACCAAGGAAAAAAAAGGGTATATTTCTTGTCAAACTTGTTACCCCTTCCCTCATTTTTCTTCTACTTTCCTCCCCTCCCTCCCATCTCCCTGCCATCTTGTAGACAGATTTCCTCTTTTGTGGCAATGCCTTCCTGCCCCTCTGTAGATTCAGGGGTCCTGGGCAGAGCCGATAGCAGCCCCGCCCCTGGAGCTAGGTGTACCAAGTGTTCAAGCCTGTGCAAAACCCCAGCTACCATTCCCCCCCCCCCCCCCCAGTCCTTTAAATGTGAAATCGAAGTCTGCATTACAAATGGCAGCACAGCAACTGGATATGGCTGGAGAAGCCTCTGTTCTCCTGGAGAGATATTTCTGGATCTTTTATGGGCAATTCCATTTCATGTCGCAAGAACTCTGTGTGTGTGTGTGTGTGTGTGTGTGTGTGTGTGTGTGTGTGTGTGTGTAACAGACACAGGTATGTGTGTGAGAGGGAGGGAGGGAGGGAGGGAGAGAAGAGGGAGGGAGGGAGGGAGGGAGAGAAGAGGGAGGGAGGGAGGGAGGGGGGAAGGGAGGGAGGGAAAATTCTAGCAAAGCAATATGTCTCTGAGTACTAGCAGGTAATGCTACCCTAAATAACTTGAACTTCCACTGGCTGGCTTTTGTTCACAACAAGTGAATCCTTTCAGGTGCAGACCTATATAAAACAGAGGGGCGAAAGGACGCACTGAAATTGTGATCTCTTCTGCTTCGTAAGGTAAGTCAGCATTCAACTAACAGCTGGACACTGAAGAGCACTAATGAGGAGTCACTTGGAAAGACTGTGCAGCAGCTCTTGGCTACACGCTGGCATGTGATACAGATCTTATGTTCTATCAGATGAGTCACAGATACTGAGTAGACTAAGCTGGTGGTTTTGACATTGCTTTTCAATTGCTTCCTTTCTTTGCATGCAAAAGAAATGTGTTCAGTGTAATATAGAGCATCTCTGGTGGCAAGGGAGGGAGGGTTCTGTGTGCTGTGGCAAATCCACAGCTCTGGAGGGGACCATCAGCAGTTGTGGGTGGGCCAGTGCACGCTCTCATCTCCCGCTGTGCCACCAAGATCGCATTTTCTAGACACTGCACAAAGCAGAGCCAGCACTATAGCTGACTTCTCCTCAGGAGAAGTCTCCCTCTAGGAACTGGGCAGTAACCAGTCGTGGGGCTAGTCAGTCATGGGGCTTGAACTCTGGGCTTGGGCCCTGTCCCTGACCTCTTTTGCTCAAGGCAGACTCTCTACCACTTTGAGCCACAGCTCCATTTCTGGTTTTCTGGTGCTTTATTGGAGATAAGAGTCTCACGGACTTTCCTGCCTGGGCTGGCTTTGAACTGCAATTCTCAGATCTCAGACTCCTGAGTAGGTGGGATTACAGGCGTGAGCCACCAGTGCTCAGCTTAGTCTGCTATTTTTTTTTTAAAGGTGGAACCATTAACTTCTTGGAGTTGCAAGTAAGCTGTAAAGAAGGAAGAAGTAAGTATATGTGTGAGCAGAAAAAAATACCCTATGGAAGCAGGAACTGTCAGAGCATGCTTAGACTGGTTTGGGGGGATTGGCAAACCAGGTCAAGAGAACCTGGTTTGAAATCAGGTAGTGGAAGGTGGAGGAGCCTGGGTCACAGGTGAATTCCCAGCGGGACACGTGGCTCTGTCACCTGCCAACCACGCCCAGGAGAATTCAATCTGGGAATGGAGTCTGAATCCTCTTGTGTGAGAGTGTGCAAGGACATGTGTGCATTCTGGGGGTGGTGGAGAGGATGATTCCAGGATGCCACTGGGTGTTCTAGAACATGCTTAGTGCTCTGGCTCACGGTATGGCTTTGATGCCAATACATGCTCCCCAAAGCCAGCCCTCCTGTCCTGAACCTGGAGTTTTGCTGGACTTTATGAACCACCTTTGCTCCTCCATTTCTCACCACCCACCCGGCAGCTGGCAGAGCCTCTTCTGCCCTTTTGCCTGGGAGGAAATGGGCACAAGGGGTAGCAGGACTGCCAAGTGTGGTGAGCTGGGCCAGGTCATGCTCTCAACTGTGGCCAGCATTCTGCTGTCTTCCAGCAGAGATTCAGAGGAGAGCAGAGCTGCCTGGAGTATGTGCCAGGCCAGGAGCCTGTGCCAACCCAAGAGTCTGTGCCAGCCTGTTGGTCACAAAACCCCCCTAGCATGAGGAGAAATAACACTTCACACAGAACCGAGTGAGGTGTGACCAGACTTGGAGGTGGGGTGAATGGATGCAAACCATCCGTTCACACAAACTCGCTGTGGCTGCCTGAGCGGCCTGGTGCAGGTCCCTGGCCCAGCTAACACTCTGCTCCTGTGGCTCCGTGCGCATCGCTGCCCGCATGTTGAATGGTCTTTCTCCACCTTAACCACATGGCCGTTCCTTGGGTGACCGCCTGGCCAGCCAGGGAAGGAAGCCAACAAGCAGCCGTTCTTTTCAGCTCAGCAGATGCTAAGGCGATAAGCTAACTCCTCTGGAGCATTCCGGGATCAGCCTTGCCCTGGGCCAGGGGTGAGGTTCTGTCCAGTTCTTTGCTCTCTGCAGGCTCCAGCAATGGACGCATGTCTCAGCTCTGCGCCTCAGCACCAGGGCCTGGGAGAAGCCACGAGCCACGACTGGTTAGAAGCCCCGGAGGTGGGGGCTTTCCAGGAAAGTGACTCCGGGGGACCCCCAGGAGGTAAATCCTTCTTCAAGGCACTTTTTCCATGGCCATGGTGTTTTCAAGTCAACGTCAGAGACTAGAATTTCCATTTTCTATTACTTCTGATAATGTAGTAGAAAAGTGCCTTTATGAAAGCAACAACATAGCATTAAGAATGTGTCCCTGTGTGTTTATTTACCCAGTTCTTGTGCCTTGTGTGTGTATCTATCTATATAAATGCAAGAATGTTGCAATTATAAACAAAAACCTGAGAAGTGCAATCCGAATTTATTTTTGATAAAGTACATTTCTACCAGCTTCTTCCTAGAATGGAACCTTGTAACCATGACATTCTTCCTTTAGGACAATGTAAGAGTTGAAAGTTGCAATTCTGGACATGGATTCAGAAATCACATAAATAATAGACATAGCAAAGGTGTAATCAAAGCTACAGAAAACACTTATATTCATTTACAGTGGAAAAGTCCAAACTCTATTAAATAAGGATGTTCTTTACTTTTACTGAATTGTTGTGTGTGTGTGTGTGTGTGTGTGTTTAAATGCAACTCTACTTTACCTTTAAAATGACCAGGCTGGCATAGATAAAATCAATTAAAAGATTTGAAGTGCACTAACTAAAACTTTTTCATCTGTGCAAAACATAAGAGATTTATGGGGGGGGGGAAGTGGGAGAAAAATGAGGGAGGCTTAATAAGTTAGACAAGAAATGAGCTCACTATCTTATGTATGTAACTATAACCCCTCTGTACATCACCTTGACAATAAAAATTTTTAAAAATGTATGGAACAAGAGTTGTAGGCCAGCCTTTATAAATAATGTTGAGATGGGGGGTGTCAATACACACCTGTAATCCCAACACGTGGGAGGCTGAGGCAGGAGATTCATGAGTTCAAGACCAGCCTGGACTCCTTCCTTTTCCTGTAGCCTCCTTCCACCCCCCTTCCGGGCAGCAGGAAGTAACTAAAGGACACACTGCTCACACCTGAACGACCCTGCATTCGTGGGTCCATTAAAGCTCAGTGAAACAAAGCTCTGTGGTGGGGGTGGATGGTGGAGGCCGTGAAGGTGAAATAACCAACCTCCACATCCTGTGAGCTCAGAAACGACTCGCTCCACTCCCATGGGCCACGGACCATTTCCTGACACGCTGTGTGCTCTTACTGTTGTCAAATTCGACAAGAATGAGTTTCTAGAAAAATGCAATGGAAACATATACAAATAGGTAACACCCAAGCCTTCTGATCTTACTCAACAGACATCCAATAGGAGCGTTTTTAAAAGCACCTGCCGCGTTTCTGTACTGTGAACCTGTTGTGACGGCAGCGGGGATGCTAGAATTTGGGGTACTTGAAACCGCCATAGGATGGCCCCTGTTGACTGTAACTCCATTCCCCGGGGGACACGGTGTTGGTGTTCCCTTCTTCCACCTCAAGTGGTCATTGCTGATGGTAGCATTTCACCTTCTCCCTCGCTGCCCCTGATCTAGCGTGTTTCCAGATTCCACCCCAGGGCAAAGACGACCTGGGCCACAAAGACAACTGCGATGAAGGTAGAACTGAGCCCCTCGCCAGCTCCACCGTGAAGGCCTCCCCGCTGGGGCTAGCAGCTCCTCCCCTGCCAGCCACAGCACCCAAGGGTGCCCTGCTCAGCTTTCTCCCTCCTGACATTTCACCTCTTTGCTCTTGGAATTCTTCAATGCTTGCGAATACGTGTGGTGATGTGTGATTCCTGCTGCTGTGTGCTATCCCAGAGCGCCTAGCGTGGTCACGGGGTCAAAGCAGTATTTAAAGCAATAGAAACTTAATACCCAGGGCTCAGCTGACAGCCACCTGCCCCACAACCGCAGGGTGGGCATGTCTGCGGGTGGCCCGTGCCTTTGGAGGGGCATTTGTGGTGAGCCTTTACAGAACATACTCCAACCAACACGTGCAACTGTGACTTCAAGACCTAAAACTAGTTGGGTCCACGTTTATTTAGTTTCTCGTTCCAGAAAGCTCTCTTGGGCCATTTTGCTTCCTCCAGGCATCCAAACACGGGGTAGGAGTTGGATGTGGTGCATCACACCTGCAGTCCTGGCACTTGCGAAGCGGAGGCAGGGGTAGCCTAACTTGGAGGCCGGCTTGGTCTTCATAGCCATGGCCCGTCTCAAACAAGGAAACCAACAAAACCCAGAGGGGGAGATGTTCCTCATGGCTTTCCTGGCCCGAGGAAGCAAGCCCGAATTTGTCCTCGGGCAGGGGGTCTCATTCCATAAATGCTGCCTCAAAGCTCCCTGCCCCAGGAGCCCTGTGTTATTTCAAGGGAGGGGGGGTGTTTGCTAATTTGCTGCCATTGTGGATGGCTGCCTTTATTGGAAGACTGTTGAACTCATCCCTATCTTGCTAACCGCACCATCAGTATATGTGCATGGGATTAATGAATCATGCGTTTCATCTTATCTTTCTGCTTCACAGATTTGAACAAGACAGAGCCATCTCTTCAGAGCCTCCAGAAATTCGTTCCTACCAACTATGCCAGCTACACACAGGAGCACTATTGCTTTGCTGGGAGGAAGATCGTCATGCAGGAATGCATCGAGAGCTATGGAGCCGTGGTGTGGCCCGGGGTGAGAACACTTCATGGTGGTGGCGTCAGGCTCTGTGGAGATAAAAGCCACAGTCTGTCCAGGGTGTCTTGGGAACTGGTCCTGGGCTTTCACCTTGTGCGCTTGGGCTTTGCAGAGACCTGACATTTCTTCAAAGCATGCTTTAAGCATGTGCCTTTTTGTTTTGTTTTCTTTTTGTGGCAGTACTCAGATGGAGCCCAGGGCCTCTTGCATGCTAGACAAACCTCTACCACCACTCTGTTTCTTGAAACATTATGTTAAATAAACCTGACCATATGGAGAAGCAGGGTGCAATGCTCATGTATTAAGAAAAAGATCAGGAATTAAGAATTTAGGGTCTGGCCAGGCACTGGTGGCTCATGCCTGTCATCCTAGCTATTCAGGAGGCTGAGATCTGAGGATCATGATTCAAAGCCAGCCCAGGCAGGAGAGGCCATGAAACTTATCTCCAATTAACCACCAGAAAACCAGAAGTAGCACTGTGGCTCAAGTGGTAGAGTGCTTGCCTTGAGCTGAAGAGCTGAGGGAAAGCGCCCAGGCCCAGAGTAAAAGCCCCATGACTGACCAAAAGAAAAAGAAAAAAAAGAATTTAGGGTTCGCAATAGGTATGTGTGGGCCACAGTCACACCCTCACCAGCCGTTCACGACGTGGTACGGTCCAGTAGAGGATCTAGGGCTACTATCTGTGGCCTGCTGGCTGGGTGATGACCGCGTCCACTGTCTTTGTTTCCATAGGGCCTGTGTGGATAGTGGTGGTGTCTAGCTCCTGACTGTGCCAACTGAATTACTCTCAAGCCCCCGTTAGCTGCAGTTATATCATTATTCCCACCTCTCAGCCGAGCTCTGGGGCCTCAGAATGGTTCTTGGTTTGGTAAAGCATTCTCCCGGAGCATTCCGGGGCCAGCACCACCCCTTTCCCCACTGCTCCAGCTCCAGGGCAAACTTCTATTTGTTCTAAGTCACTCTGAGATCTTGTTGAGACGCTGTGACCCCATTTCCTGTGTCTGCGGATGAGCACTGTCTGGCCGCAGGTCCTGAGCTGGGTTGCCAGGTTGGAGGACTGCGGCCTGTCCAGCTGTCTCCATGGGCTCTCCACCTGGACTTGGCGAGTGGTCCAAGTGGGGTGGAGAAACAGGGCCAACAGCTCCAGGTCTTAGGGTTCTGTCCCCCTAAACAGGAAGCGCTGATAACCGATGACCTGTATGCTTTGTTCAAAACTGTCTCTTCCTTAACAAGTTTGAAAATACTAAACAACTTCCCACCTTCCTACTCTCATGGTTTGGCACACAGACAATACCAGCAGTGTATAACAGACATTAGAAATAGAGTGTCTGTGTGCTTGACTTTATTTTTTTTTCTGTATTGTTTTTTTTTTGAGACAGGGTCTTGCATAGGGACCAGTCTTGAACTGCGATCCTCCTTCCTGAGTAGCTGAGGTTATAGGTGTGAATCATTGTGCCTGGCCTCCATTTCACTTTGATTCCCAATAAGGCCTTACAGCCTTTCATATACTCCATTATAATCATTGCAATCATTGTTATAATCATTGCAAACCCAGTGACCTGTAATGTCTGTAGAAATTCAAAGGTACAGAGAAAAGCTCTTTTATGAATGAATTTATGTTCATACTTGTGTGATTTCTAGGCCAGCCAACTGATGTCACCCCATAGACAGGCAGTCTCACGAGCTATTCAGGACATTTGTTGGTTATCTAAAGACAGAGAAGCACTCTTCTGTTAGAGGGGTTCTTAGACAAATCACTTAAGGGAGACTGCCAAAGGCCACTGTTTAATTGCCTGATGTAGCACGCTTCTAATGAACCTGAATTTTGATATAATAAATAATAATAAAAACCAGTCATAATAATAAAAACCATAATAAAAACCAGTGGAAGAGATTTGTTACGCATGCGTAACCTCCATTTGTAAGAGCTGACAACAACTAGTAACCTCCTCCCAGGCCTCCCTTTTTCTTGGACATTGGTCAACCAATGCATAGGACAAATTAGTTTCTGCAGTTCCCTAGGCACAATTGTACTTTTCATAGAGGTGTGGCATGATGCAAAATGTCTTTCGGTTCTGGTGAACTCTTTGCTACAGTGACAATATTTAATATCTCAGTCTGAAACTCCAGGTGGGAAGGACTTGCTCCTGTAGGTGCCAGCATTCCAATCCCAGGTGAAAATTGTTACCCTGATGATTTTTAGGCTATGGCTCTGTGCCAGTATCTAGAGGAACACACAGAAGAACTGAAGCTCCGAGATGCTAAAGTACTTGAAATTGGTGCTGGACCAGGCCTCGTTTCCATTGTGGCCAGTATTTTAGGTTTGTCTATTTTTTTTTTTTTTTTTTTGCACTTGTCCCCAAAGACCTGTACTGTGACAGTGACAGCAAATGGGGCTCACACTTCGGTCTCCCCAGCATTTCTTGTGGGCAGTCATACTGTTCTCTGCAGCTATCATGAGCATTGGGTCAAAGCCATTCCAATCCACCAGTTTCCACATGGCGAAGCTGTGTACAGAGGTGATTGAATTTCTGCTGGTCCTCACAACTGAGGGGGATGGGGAGGAGGAGGAGTGAAGTTGGGGTCCACTGGATCAGGTGGGTGAAGACTAGGGAGGGAGGTAATCATCCAACAGTGGCCAGGACAGGACCACCCCCAGGGAAGGTTAGAGCCCGAATTGTGTCACATGTTGTGCCGCCATTATGGAGACAGGGACCAGGTTGAGGAGGCCAGATCCATTTTCCTGTTTCTCCCCATGGAACTGTGTGATCCTTCCTCTCTTAGGAGCTCAAGTCACAGCGACAGATCTGCCTGATGTGCTAGGAAACCTTCAGTACAATCTTTTACGAAACACGCTGGCACACACGGCTCACGTGCCCGAGGTGAGAGAACTGGTGTGGGGAGACGAGCTGGAGCAGAAGTTGCCCAAGTCGGACTTCTACTACGACTACGTGCTGGCCTCCGACGTGGTCTACCACCACTACTTCCTGGACAAGCTGCTGGCCACCATGGTGCACCTCTGCCAGCCGGGCACCGTCCTGCTGTGGGCCAACAAGTTCCGATTCAGCACCGACTATGAATTCTTAGACAAATTCAAGCAAGTCTTTGATACAACTCTCTTGGCTGAACATCCAGAGTCAACAGTCAAACTGTTTCAGGGCATACTAAAATGGGACTAAAGAAAAGAATGTGCCTTGGTAAGCCAGTGTTTTAGAGCTGTTGGAAATTGCATTAGGAAGATCTCTTACCAGCTTCCAAGTGTTGCATGGAGATGCCTTCTTGCTCTAGAATAAACTCATAAATGGAACTTTAGCTCACTTGCTTCGCTGGCACTCAACCTGCTTAATTTACACTTCTAGCTGGCTTTTTGCTGGTTATTTTGGAGACAAAGTCTCATGGACTTTGCTGCCTGGGCTGACTTTGAACTGTGATTCTCAGCTGTTTCCTGAGTAGGTGAGCCTACCAGTGTTCCATGTTTCATGTATGCTATTTGACATCGAGTTTGATGGGGTTAATATATCTTGCAAAAACTACACACACAGATTTTAGCTGAAGAAGGGGGTGAATAATTCAAGTCAGAAGACAATTATAGACAACATTGATAAAAGTACAAAGTTTGGAAGCCGCTAGATGCTGGAATGAGGAAGTACATGCTGACTTAGGAACTTTTACCTGTGACAATTTCAAGTTGCTGAATTGTTCTTTTTTGTCTTCAACAATTTTCCAATTAAAATCCCTGAAACACCAGGAAAGAAGATTTTGTTTCTCTAGACTGTTATAAAAAAATCAAAATAAAGTATCACACTTCAAATAAGCTTCTTTGTATTAGGGGCAATTTAAAATAATCTAGCATTTCAAGACTATGAAAATTTTTAGCTAGTGTAAGGAAATAAAGCTTGTAAATTTGACAGATTAGTAAACCTTGTACTATTCACAGGCAATACGGTATTAGGCCAGGCTCTGCCACTTTTGTTGCAAGGGTCAGATAGTACTACCTTGGTAAGCTTAGGGAGCTGCAAACTGTTTCTGTAGACTATTCTTGGACTTCTTTTTCTGGCTTTTACGATCATTTCTAGAAAGGCAGGCACCATTTCTGGCCTGTGGAAACAAGGTATGGCCTGGATTAGCCGGCAGCCGGAGCTCCAGGCCCGGGATTCACTGGGACTCACAGGATGTTGAATGTGTGCCTGTGAGGTAGGTACCTGGATGTTTGCTGGCGGAGTGCGGAGTCTCAACCATCCTGCCCAACTCGACTTGCAGTTGCTTCCTGGTCATGTGAACGAGTATGGGAGATGAGTTCATCTAGAAATCAGTGGTTTGCCAGAATGAATTTCAGTCAAGTCAGTTGGTATAGGATAGTATAGGACAGCCATGCGTTGAATAGAATATTATAGAACCACACGTGTGGCCAACCAGTAGTGACAGAGGTACTCAGCCCAATCAGGCAAAGAATGATTTTTTTAGGCCAGTGGTCTCAGACTATTTAAAACATACACAACTTTTAAACTTCTCTAATTTAACGTACAAACCCAAACTCAGATCATACACCTACACTTACATTAACAGTTAAAGCTACAAAAACGATACAACTTCTAGAACAGTATGAAATCTGTGACTATGGGATTAGATGATGACAGCTGATACCTCAGGTAGCAAATGTTCAACTCAGAAATGAAATTTAAAATTTGCTCTTCAAAAGACATCATGAAGGAAAGACACCACACTGTAGGGTGGGGTTAGATTTGCAAAACATACCCAAAGAAGGGCTTGTATCCAAACTGTAGATAAACGTCTCCCACTACTCATTAAGAGTACAATTCAATGGATTCAAGTGGCAGAAAGACTTCAAGGAATAGAAATAAATGTGTAAGGTCAGTATTAAGAAAAACTGACTTAAAAAGACTCATGAGATTCTGTAACGCAAGTACTTACAACAGTCAAAAAAGATGCAGATGGGGAAAACCTAGTATAGCCCCTTAGGAACAAACAGGGTTCTTACAAGGTTTAAGAAGCAGCATGCTCTGAAATAGCAACTTTGTTCCTAAGTATATACTCCGATGAATCAATAGGTTTATCAACGGGTAACTGGATAAACAAAATGTGGCACATGATATGAATGGAATATCACTTAGAAGCAAAAAGGACTGATAGTCTTTACAGTGCGGACAAAACTCAACAACATTTTTATGCTTTGCGATGGTAATAGCAGATTTTCTTGGTTTCTCATATTCAGACTCCTAAAGTGTACAGGGTTTCTTTTTTGGGTGGTCTGAAGAATTAAACTCAGGACCTCATGTTTGCAAACGAAGGCACTCTGCCACTTGAGTCACACCTCCAGCCGTCAATCTTGCTTGCTTGTTCCACAAATGAGAAATCCCAATCGAGAGGTAACGTCTCCCCGGATGACCCACGGGTGGGTTTCTTACATCTTTGGATGTAGAAAATGAAAGTGGGAACAAGACTCAATTCAATGCTAATTTTTAAGTGAGAGCAAAGGGAACACAGCTGGTTTTGGACAAGTTGCATGGTGGCTGAGTGTTTGGCTTCCAGTGCTTGAGCCAGTATTAGATGCCAGCAGGGCCAGGCTGGGCACCCAGTCACCCAGCCATTGGGCATCTCGTCAGGGGAGGGGATGACAGAGGGAGAAAGGAAGAGTTAAGATTTGCCTTGGCTGAAAGGACCAGACCGGGCTCTCCTGAGATAAGAGCGGCTAATTCAGCAAGCGGGTGCTATTAACAAGGAGCAAGAAGTCCATGATGGAAAAGGCCTACCCGTGACCCTGGGTCCCGCGCCTCACCGTTGAGAGGTATTGAGTGTGCACACCCCGGCACCTCTACCCGGCTCCTTCAGCTCTTTTCGGCAGGTGTGGTGAGCATCGGCGACACGGAGCAGAAACAGATTTCCAAGCACCCTTCTCACTTCTTGTGTCATGTCACACACTACTTCGATCTACTCTCTAGCGTACACAGGCCCAGCATCCTGCAGCCAGCACAGGTGTGACCCAGCTCAACAGCACAGACGCGCAGCTTTGCCAACGGTCTACAGCGACAGGATTCGTGTCAGTGTGCAGATAAAGCAACGGCCAGTTACCCAGGGTAATGCTTACAAGGAAAGGCAAGACCTGGTTTCCAAAAGTTAACTATTTTGGCAGCATGGCCCTGGGAAGACCGTATGCACTGGAGCCTGTCGGCTCCTCTAGGAAGCAAACCCGCATGGACAGGGGGGTGAGGGGCGAGGGACGCTGCCACTGGGAAGAGCAGATGCCAAACTGTCTATGTACACTAGCGCTTTCTCACAAACATGTTGCTTTCATCAGAGGAACACAAAGCTAGGACTAGAAAAGATTGGCTGACTGGTCTGCTCCATCAAATTCTAAGGAAAAAAGATGGAAAAAACCACGTACACACAGTTGAGTATTAGACAAGTGGCCATACACTTTTTAATACTGTCTGTTTCTATTTATTTCATGAAGGCAGGATAAGAAGCAGGAGTAGTAACCAGAAAGATAAAAAGTAAAACATATACAATAGTTAATCATATAATAGGAGTTGGAAATATATTCAAATAATTGCAAGCCTAAAAGAAACACTATAAATTACCTCATGTCTAATTTGTCTATGAATTTAATGTATTATTTTGTTGCAACCCCAAAGTTGATTTATAAAAAATTAAGAACAAATGCAAAAGCTTCAATATTCAGTTTTATTATTTATAAAAAAAATTAAGGTATCAGAGTGCATATGGTGTATTGGGACCATGGTTTTGCACATTTATTCATGTGTTTTACATTATTTCAACGTTAATAAACATACCATGTGCGCATCTTTACAATACCGGATAAAAGTTCAGCTGTCTGGCACTTATACATGTATTACTGATTCATTCTCTGCTGTGCACTTCAGATGAGAAAGTAAAAGACTTGCCTGCCACAATCCCAAGACGAAGCAAATAGTTATGTTCTGTTGAGCACCACCATTTGTGCCGGTTTTATTTTTCTCCCTTAACAATGCAAATGAGTAGCCAAAAAAAAAAAAATCTGGAAGTGAAGTTTTAATTTTCAGTCCAATAAATAATTTTAGCTACGCTTAATGTAGCTTTTTAAGGCCTTCATACAATTGGGAAAAAAATCAAAGTCGAGCATTTTAAAACCCTGTTCATTTATAAAATAAAAAATAAAAATTTACAGGTTTGCAGTTAAAAGAAAGATAACCGTTGAGAGCCTCTCATGCACATTAAAAAGCTGCAGTCTGCCTCAGTGGGGCCGGCAGCCAGGCCACACCTCCCTCGCCAGCTGGGTGAAGTGTCATGAAAACACCATGACATCAGAGGTCTAGACTTACATGTATTAAGCCACAAGCCAGTGAATTCTCTGATAAACACACATCATTTTAATGACCAGCATTGGAGAGTGGATGAAAACATGCAATAGACTAAAAATGCCACAAATTTCTTATATCCATTCACTATAAAACTTTCTTTTAAAATGTGAAGTCTTGTTGGTTTAGAATACGCAGTAGTCGGGAGGATACATGATGGGGAGCCAGTTTTCAGTGAAAGATGCGCAGTGGGTCCAGCCTAGCAACTTCATCAGCTACGAGACAACATAATGTGTTAGGAGAACACAGACCTCCCAGTCCACTATTCAAGGTAAATTCTGTGCCAAACACTTAGTAGTAATAAAGTAATAGTATGTAGAACCTTCCTTCTATCAACCCACCCACTATCTTCCCTACTAACCTCACTGCCAAACAACCCCAGGGGAATAGAACAATGCCCATACAGACATCTTGCACTACCGCACATGGTCACTTCCACACCCACAGCTTAGTATTACTACAAAATGTAGCTACTCTTGACTAGAAAGTTCAGCTGTAATTAGCACCACCAACCCTTTTCCTCTCCCTCCTTTTTTTTTAACGAAGAAACTAATTATGTGTCAAAGACAATATGAGACAATTTCTGTAAAAATACGTTTTTATAAAAATCAACACAAAAAGCTCAACTATAGGATTTCTCTGAATATGAGATGTGGTAAACATGTTAAACATGGTCTATCCTGTTAAGAGCAAAATGAAATATAAATTCTACAAATCCCTGAGATAAGGCATATATATAGAGTCAGTCATGGGGCCTGAAGTCTGGGCCTGGGCACTGTTCCCTCAGCTCTTCAGCTCAAGGTAAATGCTCTACCACTTGAGCCATAGTTTCACTTCTGGCTTTGTCTGCTTATGTGGTGTTGAGGAATCGAACCCAGGGCCTCGTGCACGCAAGGCAAGCACTCTACCACTGAGCCACCTTGTAAGGTGTATTTTTAAGGAGATGTTTCTTTCCTAAAGGAAAACTGTCTTAAAAAATATTTTGCCCTTGCTGAAAACATCCGAAGCTAATGTAAGTTTCTTACACAGGAGTGAACAATGTTCTCAAACGCTGCAGAGCTCACAATGGCATCCCACGCATTTCTACTAGCTCACCTCACTTGGAATCAAGTCCTAACGCATTGTGATGAGCCCAGACCCTGTCCTACTCTTCCTGGTAGACAGACTCCGTGCTGTGTGGCACTGAGGAGACTCTCAGCAGAGATGACTTAAACGGCACTTACTTGAATACAATTCTTCCAGTTTTCTTTTGTTGGTTTTTCTTCCACAAGTTTAGTTGCAAACTTAAGGCCTCTCCCATACATTTTATTTACCAATGCATGTTTGTATGCAAATGTCAAAACCTGTAATACAAAACAAGATAAAATTATCTATGAAATATTTACATGGTAAGCCACATAGCTTTTAATAATGGAAGCAATGAGACTTTAATCAAAGTGTAGCTTCTGAGGCGAATTTTACATTAAACATTTCTAAAAAGAATACTGAGTGTCTTCACAAAGGTCTGGTAGTTCCACAGAAGAAAGAATTTATTTGGGAGTAGAAAACTATTCTTAGGAGAAATCACCAGCCACTTAAATCCCATCTAAAATACTACTTCAGACAAAATAAACCAGAGTTGACATAAATAATGAACAAAAAAGGAAAATTAGAGTAGAAATTCTATTTTTATTATTTTTTTTTTGGGTCCGGTTCAGGGGCCTGAACTCTGGGCCTGGGCGCTGTCCCTCAGCTCTTCAGCTCAAGGCTAGGGCTCTACCACATGAGCCACAGCGCCACTTCCGGCTTTTTTCTTTTTGCTTATGTGGTGCTGAGGAATCGAACCCAGGGCCTCAGGCATGCAAGGCAAGCGCTCTACCACTGAGCCATCTTCCCAGCCCCTAGAGTAGAAATTCTAAAGTTTAGCGAGTCATGAAAAATCACTACAATGTAAACGAGAATGAAAATTTTAAATTGGAGTACAAAAACATGTGCCTTGTGTCTGTAGCATCTGTCAAACGTGATTGTTTATTTGTTTCTATTCTCTAGAATGTGCAGAATGTTCTCCAGTAAGGAATTCTATAGCACTAATTTGTTTTCCAGAGCCAAAGTATTGGCATATACATAGTGAAAGGTGAGTAATATAACAGCCTCTAAGCTGGCAGCATTACTGCAAAATAGAATTATCTGTCACAATCTCATTTTGAGATTCGCCAAGACAAGTTTATCAACCATTGTCATACCACTTCTAAAAAACAGGACCAAGTTATGATTCATGTGCTTGCTTCCAGTGGTTAGCAGTGTTTAGTATTCAGGTCTCCACTGTTAGGAAGCTACCATCTTGTTGGGCCCCCCATGAATTAGTAGTCACTCCTCGCATCCAAAGTAGGCTGTCCTCATTCAACAGGTAAGTGGAAGCATCAGCGTTCAGTCGCTTGCCCCTAGAACTACAGGTAAGAATGGTACAAGCAGCTGTCAAACTCAAGTGACCTAATCTCTGTGCAGTATTGACTCCTCAAGAGCCCTCAAAACAACTAAGTATCTTTTTTTTTTTTTGTCGGTCCTGCAGCTTGAACTCTGGGCCTGGGCGCTGTCCCTCAGCTCTTCAGCTCAAGCGAGCGCTCTACCACTTGATCTACAGTGTCACTTCCAGTTTTCTGGTGGTTTATTGGAGGTAAGAGTCTCATGGACTTTCCTGCCTGGGCTGGCTTTGAACCACGATCCTCCGATCTCAGCCTCCTGAGTAGCTAGGATTACAGGCATGAGCCACCGGAACCCAGCTGACTATCTTCTTATAAGGTGAGGAAACCTGATGTATACAGAAAGAATGGTTCCTATTCTAAGGGCTCTTTGCTGCAAGTTACCATAGCTACTTGAGAACTAGGGTCTCATTACTCCAACAATGGTCTGTGCTGAGTGAGGAGAATGTGATTCATTTTGTTTTCCTTCACCTCCACAGGAAGACTGATTTAAAAAACTACGGCTGAAGCCAGGCGCTGGTTGGCTCATGCCTTTAACCCTAGCTACTCAGGAGGCTGAGATCTGAGGATCGCAGTTCAAAGCCAGCCCAGGCAGCAAAGTCCATGAAACTCTTAACTCCAATAAACCACCAGAAAACAGAAGTGGCGCTGTGGGCTCAAGTGGTAGAGTGTTAACCTTGAGCTGAAGAGCTGAGGGACAGTGCCTGGCCCAGAGTTCAAGCCCCATGACCACCACCACCAAAACAACAACAACAACAAACTGTGGCTGTATAATCTCTAATGTGAGAATCATAGCAGAGCTAAAGGGATTAAATTTTTTTTTTCCACTTCTACTTTTTTCCCCTACTAATGGTCTCCTTGAGCTTGTGTGGTCTGTTTGCTTTGGTGGAGCTCTACAACTTGACCCATGCCCTCAAGCCCAGCTTTCTGATGATTGTATGAGACATGGAGTCTTTTCTGCCCATGGTGTCTTCAAATTGCAATCCTTTGCGTCTTAACCTCCTTTGTAGGTAGCTAGGAGTATAGACATGAGCAAGTGATTTAAAATATCTTTGATAAAACATCTTCAATGGCCAAATTCTAAACCAAGTTCATTGATGTGCCTTTGCAAAACTGGGTTTTAAAACTGGTTGGCTAAGCTGGGTGCTGTTGGCTCACGCCTCTAACTTATTAGCTACTCAGGAGGCTGAATTCTGAGGACTATATTTCACAGCCAGCCTGGGTTAATTGGAGGCTCTTAGCTCCAATTAGCCACCAGAAAACTGGAAGTGGTAGAGTGCTTGCCTTGAGTAGAAAAGCTCGAGACAGCTCCCAGACCCTGAGTTTAAGCCCCAAGACTGACAAAGAAAAACAACAAACAAACAAACAAACCCAGTTGTCTAAAATTTGAGATTATTAGAAATCAAGAGTCCTGAGGAGAATAAATAACATCTGAACCAACCAGGATCAGCTCTTCTTCCCTTAACAAACAAGTATAGAAGATCTGGTTTAACCAATAAGCTACTACATACGTTCTGAAAATGCTTCCAAAGTTATTGTTAATTAAGCAGACCTTAGCTGACATAAAATAATGGTGACCATTGTAAGCAGGAGTACAGGGTTGACAAGGTGTCCTTTCCTCCTTGGCAAGCAGACAAAAAGGAGTCTGTGAGAGGCCACTAAGAATTGTGCCCCAACAAGCAGAAGGTTACCTTGTTGTCAAAAAGATCTGTCCATTTTGTAGTTTCCCAAAATGTCTCTGACAGAGAATCCAAAGTGCTCTCGCCGTCCTCCTCCTTTGCCTCCGCATCCCCAGCCCCTGCCCCGTCGTGAACTTGAGCGTGGAGCACATGGTCTGCCAGGGCACACCCTTTCCGGCACAGGGCATCTACCAGGGTGGACTTCTGCTTGTCCATATCACTGCATGTCAAATCAAACACAGTTCACACATCAGTAACATTTATCCTAAAAGACTGTCAGATCTGAAATTAAATGAATGCAGGATTTTTTTGTGGCCTAACCTATAATGCAAATATTTGGTATACCCATGTACATCAAACAAGATTGCTTATTAATAAAAAAATGAACCACTATACTGAACACAGAGGTTAAAAGTTAGCAATAATTGAAACAAAATGCCATAAGCAACAAGGTTGAAACATTGATTCTAATTTCTGTCAGCTATGTAACCCTTAACCAGAGCAGTTACTTTTTAAATCTATGGATTTCTTACAAATACCAGGTATGTGTACAAATGGAGAGGCTCTTCTAGTCATGAACATGATTTTATATATAACCAGAGTAACAAACAAAATGCTTTCTCTAAATGTGCCAGTAACTATCTTAGCATTTTAGCATTTTAATTCATTTACACTCAAAACAATCCTATGAGTAAGAAATTAAGAACTACCTGCATTTTGCAAAGAAAATGGGAGGTTACAGATTTGGCCACAGTCCTCCCATTAGAAACTCTAAATTTAGCAAGCAGTTCTGAAATCTGTGCTTCTAGCACCTTTCCAGGCAAAGAATGCCTCCATGCATTCCAAGTGCCCAGGACCCTGCCTGGTACAGACAAGACAATCATTGTTGAAACAGTCACAGCTTCACTCCACAAGAAGGTATCAGTCTAACAGATGTTTACTTGAGACTTTCTGTCCACTCATGTCTGCTGCCTGAGGCCAGAAGGGCTGAGTGATGACGGAGCGGGAGTGAGTCTCAAGGATCGGGAGCTAAGTGTGCATCCTGTGCCCTGCGGGGGCTGGCAATGACAGCCCAGCGACTGGGGGGCTGGGCTTCTCCATGAGCTTATCCACAGGAAACCCAAGTAGGGGAAAATCTGTGGCTAATACACTGCCTAAGAC
The DNA here is from genome assembly GCF_019054845.1 of Dipodomys spectabilis. NCBI lineage: Eukaryota > Metazoa > Chordata > Mammalia > Rodentia > Heteromyidae > Dipodomys > Dipodomys spectabilis. The sequence goes on along the minus strand of NW_024870892.1, from coordinate 1,615,886 downwards.
CAGGGAACATTCTCACAGGTTCCAAGACACTTTGATTCTGTGATTTCATCTAAGAGGCCATTCCCAGCTTTAACAAATTTGCAAGGGAGATGAAACCATTCTTGTCAAGTCACTGAGAGTTCACGCACGATACTTTCAAAGTTCTCTTTGCCCCTTTGTGTGCTGTCTGTTCCACTGCTAACATTCACAAATCAGAAGTTTCATAAACAAGTGTCCAGCTGACCTTACCGACTCCAAAGGGCTGCTTGGCGTAGATGCTCCCCAGTCACTTGGCTGGGGAAGGGTCCTTCACGGAGGACCAGCCTCCCCTCCCCCATCGCCCCGGCCCAGGCACTGCCTTCTGGCTGCCAGCCTGGGCCAGGAAGCCATGATATTGGTGGTATTTTTCTCCTATCCTCCAGTGCTTGCTCATTTTTTCTCTCTTGGGAAGACTCATCTGCCCAGAAGCCAGGCAAGCAGGTATCTCACACATTTGGCTGGACCAACAGAGGAAGGGATGTTCTTTCTTCCTAAGTACCAGAGGCCATGCCACTTGGCCATTTAACCACACCCTACCCTTACATTAATCTGCTCCTCCTCAGATCTTACTGAAACATAACCTTCAGGCCTGGTTTTAAAGGGATCAGGAATCTTACAACCAAAACTCCTCATCCCAGCCTTAGCCTTGGAGGACCAACTTGTTTTGCTTTCTCTTCTACCTCACCAATAAATACCTAACGGTAGAGAAAGCAACGTACTTTCCTGGGCTGAATCTTAAAGAATTTAAGAAAATTAGTATAAACTTTCTAAGATGAAGTTACCAACTATTGATAATCCCGATTTGGAAGATTCTAAAAAGAACACAATAACAACAGTAAAAGACAGTCCCTCATTTTTAACAAGTAACTAAGAAATGAGATGCAAGGAAGATTATTTACTGGTTAGGTACTTTTTTATAATAGCTGCATCAGGCCTGGGGTCAGTCTTCATTGCAATATAAACCGCTAAGGCTGTTTGGTCTATATGAGAAATAACAGCATTTGCAGCTTCAACAATTTCAGTCAGTCTTTTCATTCGTTCCTGGGAAGGAAAAAAGGAAACAAAAAGGGAAAAGAAATGAAGATACTACGGCATTTCACATCTGTGGTTAGCTGCAGAATGAGGTCAGTCGCCCCCTCCACACTATCTCCCCACGCAAGCACTGCACGTGCTAGCATTTTTAGAAACTTGAGCTCAAATGATGAAAACATCTAACTGACATCTCCTGCTTAACTCCTTGTGAAGACTCCAGAAATGTGATTGGCTGTAGTATTCCATTCCACAAGAAGACACCAATGAACAATAGCTCCAACCCCCCACCCAATCCAGCTCAGCTGATGAAACAAATGCTCTACCATTCAGGAAAAAGAAAAGATAAAACAAACAAGATTACGATCAAGAGTCTAACTAATTAGATCATGGTGTCCTCAACAGCTAGTTCCTGCAAGTCTTTTAAGATCCCCTTTCAACAGGCAAAACCCTGTACATGACCTTTAAGTGACTATGGTTGGCACTTTCCTAATATAAACATTATAAACAAAGATTTATGAAAGAAGTAAACACATCTAACCTTTTCAGCATCCAACTGATGAAGCCGTGCGACGTACAGAGGAAGGTAAGAAGGGTATGTTTCTTTCAGTTCATTATAAATGTCACTAGAATCCAGCCTGAGCATGTAAGAGAGAAATATTCACTATTTTCTTTAAAAAAGAGTTTTCCAACAGAAACTGTTTATCCATGTTTAGAAGCTCCAGTCAATAAAAATAAGGCAATGATTTCAGAATGTAAATATATTCACTGATGAACATTAGCACTCCTGGCATGCATACCCAGAACACTAAGAAAACCAAATCAAACTATTTCAATTACAAATCCTAGAAAACAGGCAAGTATGCAGCTTAACAACTATTACTAGATATACTAAAAATGAGATCATGTTTCTATTAAAAAGGAAGAAAATACACAATATCTACATGAGGAAAATTCTAAAGTGCTGAATGAAGAGACTATCCTGTTCGTCAGTAGGGAAGCTGAAGAAAACCATGTCCATTCTTCTGCACTGTACACTTTAGGGTAAAAACAATTAAAATGAATATCCAAACAGTAAATAACTACAAAGAAAGGGCACTGATGGCAAATTCACTTAAAATAACCAAATTGGCAGAAACATGATGAAAAACAGTTACAGAAACAAGAAAACTGAATCCACGCAACTATGCACACTAGTTCATACTACATTCAAGCTAGGAACCAGTAGCTCGTGCCTGTAATCTTAGCTACTCAGGAGGCAGAGATCTGAAGATCTCTGTTCAAAGCCAACTGGAGGCAGGTAAGCCTGTGAGAATCTTATCTCCAACTCATCACCAAAAAACCAGAAGTGGAGCTGTGGCTCAAGTGGTAGAGCACTAGCCTTGTCCAAAATCTGAGGGACAGTGTTCAAAAGCCCAGGACTGGCACAAAAAGAATAATTGAAACTGTTTTTCTTTTTCCCCTTTCAATAATTATAAAAAAAACAAACCCAGCCCTTTTATATTTAAATTTACTGCAGCTTAATTATGGAGAATGCTATTTTGGCATGTGAATATACTACATTTCGGTTATTACTCTTCAGCTGATGAACATTTGGTCTCTACCTTGTTGGCCATTGTACGAATAATGCTGTGGGCAAGCATTCACATATAAGTTTGTTTAAATGCATTTTCTTCTGCACATACTGGGAATGCAATTTCTAGAGAAAATGGCTTTCGAAAGAAGTTCCAACATTTGATATTCCCACCAGCAGTGCCTGCGATTTCTGCTTTCTCCAAACACTTGCCATAACTGGCTATCACTTCACTTTGGGTATAAAGCAGTATTTCCCTGTGGTTTTAGACAGTGGTCCTAAGGATCAAGGATGTTGACCACCTTTCCATATGTTTACAAGCGGACTGTAGCCTCCTTTAACAGATGTCTACTTAGATTCTTTGCCCATTTAAAAAAGCTGAGCCATTACCTTGCAATTACAGTTATAACATTTTTTTTAAAACTGTAGTTTTGAACTCCTACATTGGTAGGTAGGTTTAGTAATTCTACTGCTGAGCTATACCTCTAGTCCTCATCTATCTGATTATTTTTTTCAAATTATTTTTTATTGAGATTAGGTGATTACATACATTTTACATACTTCACAGTATTGTGGAATAGTGATACAAAGTCACAAACACATTTTAACCTTCACAGAGCAATCTGTCATTATCATGGTCTATAGTTTGTGAATTCTATGAGATTTCTGTCTGATTATTTTGAGATCATGTCATGCTTCTAGTTTGGGTGTATGCCTAATTACAATCTATCTTTTAGGCTCCTCTTCCACTGAAATGGAGTCTTTCAGACTTTTCTGCTTGCTGGCCTTCCATGGTGAGACTACCAATCTCAGCCTCCCAAGTAACTAGGATTATAGGAATGATGCCATACTGTGAAGCACAGAAGTTCTTTAATTTTGAGAAGTCCAAGTTACTTTTCATTGTACTCGTACTTTTAATTTCAGAACTAAGAATGCATCCAAAATAATAAACCAGTATGTACTACTATGATACAATTTAGTTGTTAAAATTAGCCCTTCGATACATTTTGAGTTAATCTGTGTAGACTGTATAAGGCAGGTTCTAACTTCCATTCTTTTTCTATGGCCAGGTAGTTTCAGCCCAACCCTTTACTACTTTTTCCTCATTGGATGAAGGTCTTGGCCTTGACACCCTTGTCAAAAGTCAGCTGACCAGACAAGTTTTCTTTGTAGACTCGTACTGTTTCATTCATCTATATTCATTGCCCTTTGCAGTACAATATTGTCTTGTTTACTGTTCTTAGTAATTTTGAGATCAGGATTTTGAGTCCAACTTTGTTTTTTTCGAGATGGTTTGGCTACTTTGGACCTATGTCATTCCATATGAATTGAAAAACCAATGTTAATATTTATATGGAAGTCTGAAAGGACTCTGATGGGAAAGTGCTATAATACAATTAAGCCCATGAAAATAGGGTATTTTTTCCATTATTTGGCCCTCTTTTAATTTCTTTCAATAATGTTTTGTAGTTGAGTGTGTCACATATTTGGATTTAATTTTATTCCTATGTATTTTCTTTGGGATTTTATTTTTGTGGACTTATTTTCTTAATTTCATTTTTTTGTTGATCTAGTTGGATTGATTTGATATTTTCCCTTTTATTGTTTTAACATCTTTTTGTTTTATCAGTTCCTCTCATATGGCTAAAGCAGTAGTCTTGCACAGGAAGAGGAAGGTCCTGATATACATTCCACCTGCTTCACAAGACAGGACAGAAGCCAGTGGAGCATGGCCATTTATCATTACCATGTAAACTGCAAGATATGATATGCTCAGACCTCAATAAGTAGACTATGACGTATCATTCAGGTACATATGCAAAAAATTCAGGAAAAAAATGTTTGCAGTGTCAGGAAGCTTTTTTTCTTTTGCATAATTCTGCAATAAAAGTTTCATCAGAAGCAAATTAGAATTGGATAAAAATAAAATTGTAAATTATTTTCTTACAATCAGAAAAGGGAATAAGAATAATTCAAAACACCTGTGATCTTGCCATCTACTATTAATAACTTTGAATATAGTCTATGCGTATGTGCACAATATTACCATAGCTGAGAAAATGATACTAAGGATTCAGAAGGTTAAAATGCACTCAGAAACCTACTTTGTCATCCACTGAATTTTAAGATCTCGTAATGCTTCAGTAAACTCTTCTTTCAAATCTTTCTCTTTTTCTGAGTCTTTGTCTTTGTCTTTGCTGCCATTCTTAGTCTTCGTTGGTGGAGGTATTAGGTAGTAATGAACAGGGATTACATCCTACAGAATGTGAGAAGAAATACTTAAATTTACTTTAAAATCATCTTCAACAGCTGAACATCATGTAACAGGGGCTGAGTCTCATGTGTTACATTGCATTCCAGATTCAGAGTTCATGAAATAAAACCAACCAGTAAATAAAAGTCATTGTAGTTTTCTCCTAACGTACTGATGCTTTCTAAATAGCTCCTTTAAATAAAGGAGAGGAGAACAAATTTGACTGTAAATACACTCCATTTGAGTGAATTTAGTATTCTTAAGTTTTACTGGGCAGACTGACACAATTTCATTGAATCTACTTTTAAATCTGAGCAGGAGTGAGAGAAGATAAACTAAAAACTAAACGAGCAAGCATTCTGGTTTTAGATAAACTTGAGGGGTAGTTTATTACTTTGTGGAGTTGATAGGAGTTGCTGTGCTCCCCACAGGCAGGAGAACAGGGCAGACAAGGCCTCTCCACCCTCACAAACACTATTCTAACTGAAGAAGTGAGACAAACGTACATGTTCGTTACATGGTTAGTTACATATATGACATGAAGAAAATAAAACATAAGAAAAGGATAGAGAATGACTCTGAGGTAAAGTACAGGAACCAATGCAAAGTGGTTACAGAAAGGTAAAGGAACTTAGATAGTAATGTTTATAAATAAACTTGAATTATCTAACTCAACAGAGGAAGGAGCCTATCTGGTACAGAGTGGGTGTCTGCTATTGAAGATGAAGAAGTGAAAAATCCCAAACTTGGAACATGAATACTAGCCATAGTAAGGAGGGTTTGATGGGAGTATGGGAAAAATATACAAAATATGGTGCAATATTTGGAAATGAAATCACATTAAGACTTGTTAGATTTGTTTTGTCACAATGACTGGCTGTCCTTAAAACATAATATTAAGTCAGTTTCCTCAAATTCCATATTTAGGTTTTTATTTAAAAATCTTATATTCCTTTTAATTAACCAAGTTTCTAAACTGGAACAAATTACTTTACCAAAAAGACAGTCACTGCCTTCAACAGTGTGCCAGAATAACGTCTCACTGAAGTTCAGTCCAGGGTAGCACTGCCACACCTGACTCCCCCACATGGCAATTTTCAGGTATGAATCAATATATCCATGTTATCAACATCCTCAAAATAAATTTTGGGTTTTCAAATGACATAGTAGTAAATAAGAGGGATAAGGTTTCACCACAAACATGTATTATCTCTTCATGATCATTAAAACATAAAAATTCACTTTGCTATGCACTATCCATCCAAACCCATACACAGCCCATGGCATACTGCCCCTCCCCCACCAGCCCGGAGCCTGAGCCTGCCACCAGAAACTTCCATGAGACACACTGCTGGTGCAACAGCTTAACTGCTTGGGCTTATTCTTTCAGGACTTTGCCATCTGTCCTTTCCCTCTCCTTGAAGATCACTCTCCTGGGGGGACTGCCCTGAGCAAAATCAAAGGTGCCTCAACACAAGGCTCTAACTTACAACCAATTCTTTCTACAACAGACTGCTTCACTGTCATGTGTTAAGCACAGGCAACTACCTAGAAAGTATAGGTCTAAGTGGCCTCCGTTATTTACTTCCTACGAACACAGTGCTGCTCCCTTTGGAATGGGACTGTCCATTACCTAGCATGTTAGAATGTGAATGACACTTGCCTGGCAGTCTCCATTCATTCTAACGGCAATGTGCCTTTCCTTAGTTTCCCAGGCTAGGAAGTCTATGTGCTGAGGCAATTCTCTCCTTACTGTCAAAGGTAAGGCATTGGCTATTATTGTTTTAATACAGAGACAGAAAATAGAATTGATTTTACAACTAACAAAGACCTACAGAAACAGGAAGATAATAAAGATGGGGTGAATCTTACCAAAGTACATTCCATACATGTATAAAAATGTTTCAATACAATCTCTGTACAATTAATTTATTTTAATGAAAATTCTGAAAAATAGAGATCCTATCATGGCAAGCTTAAACTATCAATAAGACAGAAGAGAAGATTATGACGAATTATCTTAGAAAAAATTCAAGTTCTTATAATTAAAACAACTGCAAATGTTATTACAATCTTATAGAGTATTTCAGGAAAAGAATTTATTATTATTAAAAATTTAAATCTTTATTATTAAAAAATTTAAGTCTTGATCAAAAGAAAAATGAAACTGAGGTCATGGCTCAAATGGTAAAATGTCTGCCCATAGCATGAGGCCATGAGTTCAATCCCCAGTAGTGTAAAAAGAAAAAAATGGAGTAGTGGCTTTCAGTTGCAATATCATAACTTTATGCTCTTTCTTCAACAGGTATTTTTTCTGTTCACTTTGCAGGGTCAGTTTCATGAAATCATCTATATCTTAAAGCTGGAAAAATCCTGATTGTGGTTTAGAAAGAAAGTTTAAGAGATAATCTTTAGTGTAGAAAAGCTATAAAAAGTTGTTTATAGTAGATACTTAGCAGTAAGTTGAAAACTTACTAGCTACTCACAAAGTATTTTGAAAGTGTTCAAACTGAACCATATTATTTAGAAAGTTAAACTCACCCACTCAACCAGTAAAAACTCTTTGGAAAGCACAATGCATCATCATTTGCATTCTGGCTCAAAAACTACAATTTTCTTAGTTTTTGTTATTAGTAACTGTAAATTCAAAAATTTAAATTTTATACAAACTAAACTATATCAACAATACCATATTTGAGTGCTACTTATCTGTCAAAAGTAACTTTTTTCAATTATATATATATATATATTTGCATATATTTTGTAACTTGCCCACCCTGTTTTATTCTTTAACAGCTTTTGTGCACTTGCCCAAAAGGTAGGAAGGAATGGGCAGAGGCAATTCTAGCCACCAGACAGTAAAGGTAACTATAGTTGCTGAGTTCTTTATATAAAGCTTTACTAACCATAAATTACAATAACCTTCTTCATTCACCCCTTTCCTAACTCACACAACATAATCCAAACAAAATTCAGCAAAACTACAGGAGGAAATTTTTTAATGAGTTCCTAGAATACTGTTACCCTTTTCTCCCAATTGGTGACTTTCAAACTACTTTCACACTAGAGAAAAGATGCTAATACATGGATACTAATATAAGATACAGTTTTCTGAATGTGACTGTCCCATTCAATGAGTTTTCATGGCTGCATTGGGTCAAAACCTCCAGTTGAGAAATACTCATCGTTAGTCCTTTATCTGGGAAGATGATTCCTAGTGGTATATTTTGTTTGTGGAAAGTGCTTATCAATACGCAGTAAGGTAGACATTTTGCTTGTTATAAAATACATTTTACTTATTATAAAATGGCATTCCCAGTGGATTATCACTATAAATCAAGAAACATTAGGCTGGGCGCCTGCGGCTCACATCGGTAATCCTAGCTATTTAGGAGGCTGATCTGAGGACTGTGGTTTGAAGCCAGCTTGAGAAGAGAAGTCCCCATGAGACCCAATTAACCATTGTGGCTCAAAGTGGCAGAATGCCAGTCTTGAGCAAAATCAGGGACAGTGCCCAGGTCCTGAGTTCAAGCCTCATGACTGACAAAAAACAAACAACAACAAAAACCATGTGTTTATATTTCTTACTGAAACATTTTTTGAAGAAATCACTGAAATGCTAAATGATGTCAGCAGGTCCTCACCAGAAAGCCATTGAGTCTCCTGAAATATGTGTCCCTTCCTCTTCAATAAACTTAAAGTATCAATTTTCTGTTTTGAGTTAAATTTGGCTAGCGGTCAATAAAGATTGTATAAAAAAGCTGCAAGGAATTCAGGCAGCCCACCACAGTTCTAAACTCTGTGCTCTTGGGCAGCAGGTTTTAATCACTGTGCTTGCTATCTCTCTAATGCTCTCTCTCTCTATTATCTCTGCCTTCCCAGAACTTGTACATATAAAAGAGCAGGGAATAAGCTTTCCTTCAAAAGGATAAAATATTTTATTAATAATCTAATTTAAAAATATTTTCAGATTTTTAACTGCTTTTGCCTCTGTGACTAAGTTATCACATAGTTCTCTTTATAGGACTATAGACAGATATTAAAAGTTTCGAAATTTATTACTTAATATTGTATCTGGAGCAAGAAATGAGTGCATTAAATTTTTTCTATATAACACAGGAAAAACAGGGGTCTTCCATCAATTTATGGTTGAAAAAACTTTGAGAAAATCTAGTAGGTATAGCTAATAGCACTATACTATAGAACATAAAGAAAGGAACTAAGGGAAAGTTTGGGTTTTTTTTTCTTTTAAAGATTTATAATAGTGACAGAAAAAGTTTATTATGTAAATAAGGCTTTAAGACATGGTTCTTAAAAACTGACAATCAGTACCTTTTTAAATTTTCCTTGTCGTTTTGCTGCAGACTGGCCCTGGGAGTTAGAACGACATTCTGTAAGAAAACATGCACAATCTACACAGGATGGAGACACCACCTCTGTCTAACTTTCCTCCAATCTACAGAATGGTCAGGTCTGTGATTAATATGGCATGTTTTTATATAAAGCAACATTGCCACATTTATTTAAAACAAAAATGTATTCAAATATTTAGTGACCAAACTCCATTAATTATGAAAACATTTTAAAAGCATTAAATTAAGCTGACAGTCTGCAGAGTCTGACTTCACAGAATTTTACAACCATCACAGGAGCCCTATGCATAAGAAACAGGGTTATTGTAAAAGTCCAAGAGAAGTAAAATTAATATTACTATCAAAAATGTAAGTAGTATAAAACTACTGAGGACAGACTAAACCATACAATGGAAACTGTTAATTCAAGTGCTTAACATTATTGCTTTCTTCTTAAAATGTCTACCTTTCTAACGACAGTCAATCCCACACACGTAAGTACTTTAATGTCACAACTGTCTCTCAAACAATGCAGCCAGGAAGCACTTTTTCTGCACTGCTAAAAGCATTTTAGCAGTTTCTGCTAAAACTTTTCAAAGGAGTGAATTCTTAAGTCATCTGAGTGAAAATTCACAACTGAAGCCTCATAGCTATACTTTCTATGAAATAAATCTAAAAAAAAAAAAGACCACCAGGATTTCTAAAATCATGTATGTGTCCAGTATTAACTATTGATTTACTTCAAATTACACTAAAACATTTAAGTTTAAACTGAAATGAGATCTAAGAAACATCAATAGAAACAATTTTCCTAAGAGAAAATCCCCAAATTATGCTTCAACATTATGCTTTAACAGATGATTGGTTCAACAGTGTAAATTGTAATTTTCAGGATGTATGAGCTCAACTCATTTTGCTAATAGCACTTATAGATTCCAGCATTATGAAGTAGATTCACTTAACTTTTTATGATGCTAAGGAGAAATGCAAAACTATAAGAATGACAATGGTACTGAGCTGGGATACTATAACAAAAAGCGACAGCTATGTAAAGACTGTTCTCATAATGAATTTACAATGAAAACACAGATGGAAAAAAGTTATACCAATAAAGTTGTAACATTTACTTCTATAAATTTAAAATTAGAAAAATGTTTCTGATAAAAAAACAATTTCAAAATTTTTAAAGGCAACGTCAAAAGAAATACCTCATACTTATATAATTATGCAAGATTCCAGTAAGAGGAAAGTATGTACAAATGTGAAAAATGTTCATTAGTAACAGTTGTTCTGATTGGGTTTTAGAAACAACTCAAGAGAATCTGATTTTTTTCCCCTAACTATACTACTACTTTGGTCAAAATTCTATTGTCTGCTCTAATTTTAAATATCTCACTTACTTAAGCCAAGAATGATCTGGATCTACTTATTTCTTAAGAAGCTCAAGCACATCAGCCACTGAGGTATATGGGTTCAGGGCATAAACATGTAGGCTTGTAAAAACAACTAGTATTTTAAAACCACAACACATTTTAAAAGGCAGCCCAAGTATAAATTTACCTCACCAGTAACTCAAGGGAAAACCAAACCAATTACAATTGTCTCTCTACACCTAGGAATAGCTTCATCTGGCCATTCTGAAACATTTTTAAACAAACAG